>NC_090923.1:934112640-934737640 GCF_040938575.1 Ambystoma mexicanum
ATGCTTTTCTCATGTTTCCTTTGAGTAGTTTTCAGTTTCCTTAACCTTTGCCGCCAAATGACATTGTGAGGGAGCGTGAAATGTATGACCGGTAACATGAATCTGTAGGTGGCGACAATACGAATTCTATGTCAAGACCGGAGACTCGGATTATGCTTTCTCTTCATCTTTACTGTCAGCAGCAAAGAAAAAACAAATATGCAATAACCATACAAAACCAATAAAAACTACAATAACCATGAGGTTTTTTGGATTTTGTAGTCCATCCCCATTGGTCTTCTAACTAACCATGTGTTCCAGGTAACCAATCAAAAAACAGTCCTCAAATAAAAACTTGTCCTTTTTCTATGTTTCCTCTTTCTTTGCTGCTCGGCAGCGAGTTAAGTACTTTTCTCTTTTATTCAGTGAAGTGTTTGTGTGGGTGTGAATTGATGAGTCTTGTGAAGCTCGTTTGACGAGCGAGTGTTTATCCATTCAGGCGGAGCATATCCGCTACGGGGAGTCGGCTCTAGGGAGTTGCGGCCGCGACGGGGCTAGTGCACCAGCGGCCGCAGCTCCTCCGATCCGTCACAGAGGGCACTGCATAACGGAAGGGAGAGCGCGACGGGACCGCGTAGTTCCGGCGCTCTCTCCTTCGTTTTCAGTCTATATTCGAGTTGTTTGGAGGTCTACACGAGTGGTGTTTTCTACAGTAAAGATCATATATATACTTACCTATTCAATCCTAAACAGCACGCATCGTACGAACGTAGTGTCCTGTTCAAGTGGTCTACTGCGCCCCTGCAGGCTGTCAGCTGATACCGCACCCTTTTTACGGGCACAGTCCCAGGTAAAACCTGTGATTTAACATTTGTCATTATCGATGACATAAGCAGAACCAGGGGGAAATAATTTACTATTTGTTTTTTTCTCTGAACTGAGAGAGTTGGGAGACCCCTGGTATACATATTTATATATATATATATATATAAATAAATATTCATAACATTCAATTCCTCATAACTCCCCAGGGACTGAGAATCATGAGTTCCTCCAGTGATGAGGGGAAGGCTAGTGTTAGTAAAAGAGGAGCCACACAGCATGACTGATTTCTTACACAAAGCCCTGGGGGCTTCACTGGGACATGATCCTCAGCAAAGAGTGCTGATGGAGGATTGGCTCCATTTTTCTCAGGGCCTGGAGGAGGTCAAGAGCCTTAAGGCTTGTATGAAATCAAAAGGGGGCAGTAAATCAGACCGCAGGGCGGAGGAAGCCCCCCCCCCCCCCGGGCACGCTACCAGGAAAGAAAGGTGGAAAAAGGGAAAGGAAAGGCAAGGCGGTGCCTAGCAGGGCACGAGAATCATCTCATACCTCAGATGAGAGTGAGAATGAGTGGGAGGAGGAGTACCCAGAAGAGGAGGAAGTCCTATCTATATCCTCTTCAGATGAGGAAAGCCATGAGGCGTTAAAGAAAAGAAAGAAGGAAGAGGCAGAGGAGGACGGTGCAGATGAGGAGGATTTCGATCCAGAAGTACTGCACCATCCCAGATCATCAGAATGGGAACCACCCAAAAGAATTGCGGCATATTTAAAGAAACGCCTGAGGGCGCCGCTAGCCAAAGAGGCTAGAAGCAAGATGAGGGCGGAATGCCCCAGACCACTCCTCCCAGAAGGTGCGGCCGATACACCTGTAATAGATGATAAAATTATAACCTTTATGAGTAAATTCACGAAAGATGTGAGGAAAGGCCTTGATAGATCCTGGCGATCATGTCAGGATAAGATGCTTGGTCTGACGGGACCCCTCACAAAGATCCTCCAGATGGGAGAAGAGGCAAAAGTGAAAGGGGAGCCGATAGATCCGGCTATTCTTATAGGATGGGCCCAAAGGGCGATATGCATGTTGGGCAATGCTAATCATGCCATAACCACCGAAAGGAGGAGATCCTTGTTGGTTAAAATCGACCCAAAATTGAGTGAATTAGCCTCCTCGGAATCAGCCTCTTCGGCAAAGGGAAAGTTATTTGGGGATTCCTTTATCAAGGAACTCACCAAATTTGTGAATTCTTACGCAGCCTTGGATAAGGCACAAGCCTCTCTTAAGAGAGTTTTCGGGAGGCATATTTTTGGACGGGCCAGCAGAGGTAGGGGTCGCTCGGCTGGCCGGTTCCAATACAACCGATACTTCCAAGACAGAGCGAATTGGCGCGAACAAGAAGAGCGCAGACATACACCTTTCTTCCCATCGAGGAGTAGGGGGAAGAGGCAGGATCTGGCGAGGGGAGCGTCAGCAGAATAACACAGGTGAGATTACCATACCTACTTCCTATGACCCCAGAGGTAGGCAGGGAGGACTGCGCAATTTTTGGAAAATTGGTTGAACATTTCAGGGGATCCCTGGGGACTTCAGACGGCTCAAGGTTTTTATATAGATTTTATAGAATCTCCATATCAGAAAGAACCGCCGAAATGTTTAGAAATGAGCAGAGAAGACAAGGTCTTACTGGAAAAAGAATTACAGGGTTTGGAAAACAAAAGAGCTATTTGACCCGCTGCAGGTCAGGTAGGAGGTTACATAAGCAATATGTTCATAGTAAAAGGAAGACACAAAACGAGACCAATAATAAATCTGAGAGGCCTAAACAGTTATGTAGTGTACAGACATTTCAAAATGGAAGGGATACATCTGTTGAGGGATACCCTCATTCAGGGAGATTGGTTAGCCAGAATAGATTTGAAAGACGCATATCTGACTATTCCCATAGCAGAGGAGCACTGCAGATTTCTGATGTTCAGATGGGAGAGAATGATTTGGGAATTTCGATGTCTGCCTTTCGGCCTGGCATCGGCACCTTGGTGTTTCACCAAAATGATGAAACCCGTAGTATCTCATCTCAGAGCTCAGGGGATAAGACTGATAATTTATCTAGACGACATATGTCTGATGTGTCAGGAGAAGGAAATGTTGATAGAGCAGATTCAGATAACAATAGAGGTGTTGGAGAGTTTGGGATTCCTGATAAATTGGGAGAAATCCAGTATAGTATCTGTTCAGTCAATAGAGTTTCTGGGTTTCATAGTAGACTCGATTCAGGGAACTCAAAGTTTATCCATTCACAAGGTGAACGATATCAAGAAACAGTTGAGACATACTGTAGCGAAGGGAGAGATGTTGAGGGACATCGCAAGATTGGTGGGCCGTCTAGCGGCATCAATTCAAGCGATTTTTCCAGGACCTCTGCATTACAGGGCACTCCAGAGGTTGAAGATCTCTCACCTCAGGAGGGGCGTTTCTTACAAATCAAAAGTGAATATTTCACAGGAGGTGAGAGAGGAGTTAGAATGGTGGCTCATTCATATGGATGCATGGAACGGGAGAGCCATATTTGGTTCATCCCCGGACCTTATTATCGAATCCGACGCCAGCAGATGGGGCTGGGGAGCCCGATGCGGGAACCTGTCCACAGGAGGCAGGTGGTCGGACCAGGAGACCAGACTTCACATAAACTGCCTGGAGTTGTTGGCGGGGTCTTTTGCAGTGAGATGATGGACCCAAGAGAAAGCACATTGTTGCGTTCTTTTAAAGATGGACAATGTCTCTGCAGTCAGGTACATCAACAGACTGGGGGAGACGAGGTCCAGGTTATTGGCGGATCTGGCGAAGGATTTTTGGGAACTCTGTCTAGAGAGAAGAGTTTCGGTGACGGCGGAATATCTGCCGGGTCAGATGAACGAAGTGGCCGATTGGAACTCGAGATACCTCAGAGACGCCATCGATTGGAAGCTGGACGAGGTAGTGTTCCAGGAAATTATGACACGATGGGGTCCTTGCCAGGTCAATCTGTTTGCATCGAGGTTAAACAAACAGCTTCCTCGGTTCTTCAGCTGGAGACCGGACCCGGAAGCAGAGGCGACAGATGCCTTCCTTCAATCCTGGGAACACCAGAAGAATTACGCGTTTCCTCCTTTTTCAATGATAGCGAAGACGCTAGTGCAGGTGAGACGTCAAAAAGCATCCATAATTATAATTACGCCGGACTGGAAGGGGCAGGCGTGGTTTCCCAGTCTACTGGAACTGACATATCACAACCCAGTAGTTCTACCTGACACAGAATTTATCATTCGAGATCCCAGAGATGGCAGTCATCCACTAGTGAGGTCAGGAGGACTCAGGTTAATGGCCTGGGCGATTTTAGGAGATCTTGGGCTAGGCCAGGATTATTGAATGAGGCTGAAAACATAATTAATGAATCATGGGCCCCAGGGACTCACAAGGCTTATAGATCAGCTTGGGATAAATGGAATAGCTGGTGTTTGGAAAGGAATATTCATCCCGATGGAGCAGATGTAGTTCATGTGGCCAATTTTTTTGCTCAGATGGCAGCACAGGGCAAGGCTTACAGGACTATCAACACAGCCAGGTCTGCGATATCTGCGGGGCACCCTAGAGTAGAGGGTATAGCGATTGGCGAACATCCTCTGATCTGTACATCGTTAAGGGGAGTAAGGATGTTAAGACCACCCAGTGTTAAATATAATCAGTTGTGGGATGTAGATGAAGTTTTGAAATTGTTTTTATCTTGGCCGGATAATCAGGAATTGTCACGGAAAGCGATTTCAGGCAAGTTATCTATGCTTTTATGTCTTTTAGCATTCAAAAGATCATCTGATGTTAGAGCGTTGGAGGTTAATAGGAAGAGTATATCTCCGAACGGGGTGACTTTCCTTATAGTAAAAAGGACCAAAACAGGTTTGAGTTCTATTTCCTACGAGTCTTTCCCGACTCAACCAAAGTTGTGTCCAGTTAGATGTATAGAGGCTTATGAAGAGATGACGAGGGAGGTTAGACCCCCGGGAGTGTCGCAATTGTTGATAGCGATTTGTAGACCTTATAAAGCAGTTACACCGGCCACCATTGCTAGATGGCTTAGATGGGTGATGGTTCAAGCGGGCATAGATGTTGAGAGGTATGGCGCCCATTCCGCTAGAGGGGCGATGGCTACTAAAGCATATAATATAGGAGCCAGAGTAGAGGATATTATGAGAGCTGCAGATTGGTCGAATGAATCAACGTTTAAAACTTTCTATTTTAAACCCATGGAAAGTGCGACATCGTTGGTGGTAGGTAAGCTTTGAAAAAGCATAATCCGAGCCTCCGGTCTTGACATAGAATTCAGATTTTCAACACATTCGTTACTGAAAGTCATAATTCTATTAAAGACACGGAGGTGAAGGATTATCCCACCCTATCAATCGTATGAATGTTTAGTTGATATTATCATGTTTTATCTGTTATGCTTACTGCTTATGAGGAAATATTTGTACTAGTTTTATTGAAGATATGGTTTTGGTGTTTATGTATACGATTGCCCCACCCTTGTTTCGGGCTATAGTCACCTTTTTAATTTATGTTTTCTGTAGGAGGGGCAAACACTGAAAAGAGCAGGGTGACTCTAGCCTCCGGACCAGAGTATTATAATAACATCAAGAAACAGAAAAGATATGTCCAGAGCAAAGTATATTTAGAAAAAATGTATCCAAATTTATTAAAGATGATACAAAAATTGAAAACTGGTGAATAAATCACACAAAGTTATTGTACACTAATCATTTTAACATAACAAAACAGCAGCAACAATATGCCGAAAATCGGCTAAAACTACATCACTCATACTCAACATACCAAGTTCATTCATACACACACAACTCATCATACCGTGGCACACATCCAAAGTACTACAAAACACCAAAAAACATGCTAAAAACCAATGGGGAAGAGGAATTCATAACTAGTCCCCATAATAACACACATTATTGCGGTGTTTACAAACAATAGAAATAATTCACAAACAATCTATTGTCAGGGTGGATAGAAAAAACAGATGCAAAGATCACATCCCTGTAGAATTTTTCTCTCGACCGGTTTCGACGTGTAGTAGTGGTTAACTGAACGTCTTCCTCAGGAGGTGGATGTTACCATTCTGCAAAACAAGTACGCAAAAGCGACTATAAGCTACTACATGAAAAAGTCTTTGCCGACTGCCTATAACATACAATTAAAAAGGAGAAACAGGACTGCTAGCTAGCAGCCTGAATTGTTAAAAACAATTTAGGAACCGTGTATACCATAGTGAAAATAAGCATATACGGCCCCCGCTACAACAGCTGTGTAAACCAGAGCAAAAGGGTAAGTGACTCCCAAAAGAGAACCGTGCAAGATGAGAGGGAACCTTCAGGACCATGGTGAATCGACAACAAGAATGTGTATATATAATAATATATATCTAAATATCACTGGCAATATCTGTGTCTAAAAAGGACTAATAGTGGACTAACCTGATGAAAACCTTACTACTGCAACAATCTATGCAGTGTAGTGTGGCCAGTCACACGAAACAATTCAGGACTAAAACATAACCTGAAACAAGAAACAAGACCAGAATGCACTAGGTCAGGTAAATGAAAAACCTAAATTCAAAATGGAGTGTCTATGACTGAGGCAAAAGTACTAATATCTCACCTGAAGGGCGCCCCATGCAGTATAAGATGATCCAGCAATACATGTATTTGAAAAGTGAAGAGGCAGCGCCACTTAGCCTTAGCCTTCAACGCCGTCTGCAAATCACTGCAAAAATGGCACAAGAGCTCCATTACAATGTTAAATGGCAAGCAGTGACCCACGGCTTACCAGAGTACAAGGGCACTGCATGAAATGCATCTAAAGATCACCAATAGAATGGGAGGCAGCCGACGGACAACCACGCCGTTCTAAGGAATCCAAAAGGTGTTTAAATATAAAGGCACGAAAAGCCCAATAAATCAGATGGCGCTACGAGCACAATTGAAATAAAAAGGTAGACTTAAAGGCAAATGGCAGCAGTCTAAGATAAACGGTGCTATGTTTAAATATAAACACACGAAGTGCCAAATAAATCAATTAGAACGGCTCGTACGATTAAAATGTGATAGCGAGCTCAAAGGACAACAAACAGCAGTCTAAAGGGCGGCGCTGCAAAGTTAATTGTGCAGAGGGCTGTAGCTGAAAAGCTATTAACATTGCAGGAAGGCTGGCCACACGCTTACCTGCAAGACGATTGCTGTATAATGAAATTGTCCAGCAAAAAGAGAGACCAGATGGTAATCTCTTAGTTTAAAACTAATTGCAAATTCGAAACGCAACGCATGCGTGTAGGGACCTGCAAGGAGTGACTGGCTACAGCCAATAGTACACAGAAGCCTTTTTTAAAGGCAAAGCTAAAGACTGACTGCGCATGTCAGCAAGTGCTGCCAGTAAAGACATTCCACAAGCAAAACAAAGCGCAAATAATGTAGGAGGGGCGACAGATAACAAGCAAGCCGGGATCTGAGTCAGGACGTAGATGGAGTTTCGAAGAAGTACTGAACACATACTCGCAGGATCAAAGAAAGAGGAAGAATAGAAAAAGGACAAGAGTTTTTATTTGAGGACTGTTTTTTGATTGGTTACTTGGAGCACATGGTCAGTTTGAAGACCAATGGGGATGGACTACAAAATCCAAAAAACTTCATGGTTGTTGTAGTTTTTATTGGTTTTGTATGGTTATTGCATATTTGTTTTTTCTTTGCTGCTGACAGTAAAGATGAAGAGAAAGCATAATCCTTCACCTCTGTATCTTTAATAGAATTATGACTTTCAGTAACGAATGTGTTGAAAATCTGAATTAACACAGAGGTCTTTCATAAAGCATGTCATGTCGGTTCCTTCATACTTGTCCTGCTGTGGCGTTTTTTGCCACTGACGTGTGAATTCATCTGATTGGAGGAGCACCACAGGGGGTTTTCTCTGACCAAACGGGGGAAACCCGGATTCCCCCCAAAGCAGCATGCAAGCTTTTCCACAATGTCTTACTTAGGAAGCATGCTCACACCATTGTAATACTCTGAAGCCCAAAGCACAAAAGCATTGTTTTATTTATTTATTTGTTTTTTCAAATATTTGTGTCCTAATTTCTCCTATGATAGGAGCATTGGAACTATTGTGCCCCCAGACCAGGAGTGGGCTGGCCTATGGGTAACTCTGGAGATTTCCTAGTAGGCCCCTGTACTCTGGACCTTCTTCGTCTGGTAACCTATTTTATTTCGGATTTTTTCATAGGAAAAAAGGGTTGGGCTTGCTGACAATGTGCAATCTGGGGCCACTTTGACATTATTTCCAGGGCCTGTTTTCGATCCCAGTCCACCCCTGGCACCTCCCCGGACCGTGGCTCTTGCGGCAGTACAGCGCCTGGCACTTAACCGGGATCATAAATATCCCACATGCGCCTGGCACCTAATTAGGGTCACAAAGATCCCACATGCGCCCGTCACTAGGGTCATAAAGATCCCACATGCGCCCGTCACTTAATTAGGGTCATAAAGATCCCACATGCGGGCGGGAACGGATGAAACAAGGCGCCGACCCCGCCCTGAAGGGGGGGGGTGGTGGGGGTGGCACTATCTTGTGTTCCCCTTATCCCGTGCCGTGCCCCAGCGTCGTCGGGCAGCATACCTCTAACATATCATGGCACACTGCTTACCCCCTCCCCCTCAGGACTCACCCCGGAACGCTGATTAACCATACTTCTTGCGAGCACCAACGTAAAGTAAGACCACACGAAACAGGTGAACCACACAGATTCGGCCATAGGTCCGCGCTGAGAAACATCTGTGTATCACGCGCGTTATAAACAACCTATCTATCATAAATGACCGTTTACCATACATTCTAGACAATATTTCCAGACAAGAATACGGCTCCTCCACCAAATTCACTACAATATTAATACATTTCATTGACTTACTTTTTAGTGAGTAGATAACGTATACACAATATTTCAAAAGGGAATTAATGATCTCATTTTTTTTGCTGTTTAAATGACGGGCACTGTCCCACGGGATGCTTCCGCCAAAACAAAAGCATCGGTTGCTGCTGCAATATACGTTTCCCAACAATTTTGCTCGAGCCACTCGCTCTTCCAACCCAAGGAAAGACGCAGCGCTCGAAAGAAGGCAATTCCCAGCTACATTCCGTAAGGTCACGTTATCAAGATTGCATTGAAACGACTTCAAAGCCTACAGGGAAATACTCGAGACAGTCATGACATGTTACATGCGGTCTACGTACCTAGACATGTTTCAAACTGCAAGAGCAACACCAATGTTTACCCTGGGACATGCAGCACCGAAATGGGATATTTCACCTTTAGCTGTTTGCAGAGGCGTTGCTAGGGCGGGGGGCTTAGGGTGCTATAGCCCCTGGTCTTTTGTTTGTAGCCCTGGATAGAATCTCAGGAGCTACAACCAAAAGGCTGGCTTGCCCCCAGTCCTGACAGTTCCACCCTTAGCGTAGCCCCGGGTCTTTTCCAGACCTAGCAACGCCCCTGGCTATTTGTCTTGTTATTTAGCCCCGAGCCCCGCCAGTCCCAACATTAGCTCAGCCCCTGATTATCTCTAAACCTAGCAACGCCCCCAATCCTTGAATGAAACTTGATCAACTCGATACATCATTTTATTTTTATTTATTATTATTCTTTTTAAATGCTGCAAAAAAGGCCAGTCTGCTGCTTAACGTTGCACACCTATTACCCCTCCGCCACTTCTCAAGGAGTCTAAAGGCCAAACTGAGGTCACATGAGTACCCTTTCTTTTCCCACCCACCATGAAAGCACAAAGCGGCTCGACAAGCCCTGTACAATACCAACGTCTCGAAAATTACCGCTTTCCAGGAACCCCCACATTTGCACCATAACCTCCCTCTGCAACCTGCCCCTGCGCGCCCTCGTAACTGCCCCCATGCCTCCCTTTATGCCTTGAAACCCCCGCACCCTGCCATAGCCAGCTAGTGTCCCGCTATCTCCACATGTACCCGCCTGCCCCTAATTGCTCATAGCAATGATGGATCCCGTCGGCCCTTCTGAAAGAGCGCAGCCCTTGCCGGTATTCTCAACACAGCGCAGAACGATGGCCCTGTGTGTGCCGCTTGCCCAAGGTCACACCATGCACTTACCCTTTTGCTTCGCGGGTAAGCCAATAAGACACGCGTTGGTTACAAGATTTGCTTTTTAGCGTTTGTGTAAGTGTCAAGGTTAGCGCAGACTAGGCTTACCCCTATGAGATTCCAGCCTCCAACCTGTGGATCACACCCCGAACCCCGCAGCGCGCGCATGACTCACTGAGCTATCTCACCAGATCTGAGCTAGTGGAGCCAACTATTTATTACATTAAGCGCCTCTTCATTCTCATGAAAGCCCTGGCAATATTCGCTGCCCACATGAAATCTATTCTTCCTAACATTTGACTCTGACGTAACCGTTTAACTTGTTCGTCCAACCAGTTTTACAAGCGAGCCGAGTCTGCCATTACAATCACGATGTTGGCAGAGAGCATTTCCTCACCCTTCCACACGGCCATCCTAGCGTTGGTAACTCCAAGCCCTATTGAAACTGTATACCTCACAACATCCTCAGGTAACATACTTTGAACACAAAGAGCTACAAACCCTGCATACATCTCCCTCCCTTTACGTAACATTTCCTTTGGAAACCCCTGCTACAGACTGCATATAACTTACTTCTTTCAGGTAACGTCATTTTCTTAAACGCAAGGCGCTACAACCACATAACCTCCCCATAGCTTCAAATAACACTGCGGTTGTAAACATCATATATCATATCATAATATATCATGTTATGTATGCAGGAACTGCATATCTTAATACTTTCAGGTAACCTCATTGCCTAAACCCAGAGCGCTACGACCGCATACCTCCCCCTTCCCTCAAGTAACATAGCTTTTGGAACACAAAACGCTGTGAAAACTGCATACATCACAATTTCGTCAGCAAACTTAGAAGCCTCTTTTCCTTCCTTCAATTAACCACAACACACATGAACACACAAAGCGCCGCCAAATCGCATCTATTTTAATTCGCTAAGCAATGGCTGGAGGGTCTCCCCTGTAATCCGCCCCCTCCTCTTACCAGTGCTGCACCCCTTTTGCCCATCCCTCTGTCTGGGAGTTTAACGCCAGCACTGGTCTGGTGCCCAAATTCGGGTCAAAGATTCCAGCTGTCAACAGCGACGTCATTTAGGGGTCACCAGAGGTCGCAACTGCAACCTCTAAAAAAAACTCTGAGAAAAAGAGATTTTTTTTTTTTTGTTTGTAATTCAAGCTCCTGGGCTGTGGCCAGCACCATGTGGCTCTTTACTTCTGGAGTGGCTGGCTTTCTTGTTCAGGCCCCTTAAAAAAAAAAAGAAAAAAGAAAACAAGAACAGGAGTGCCACAAGTCTAACACTTTCAGCACTGGCCCTAAATAAGAAAGAATAGTAATACCAAATAATGTGTCTTTCTGGAATTCTATACAATAATTGCTAGACTCATTAAAGGTTTATTTCAGGCACAGTTCAGGGGGTGAGTCACTGATTTAGAGGCCGATTCATGGAATAATTAGCGCGGCGCAAGTGGGCAAAAACGTGCGAATCGCAGTGGAATAGCGAAAATCGCAGTGCAATTGCGAAAATCGCACGAAAAGCAGCGCACGTCGATTCATGGAAGGCCGTGCGCGAGAAAACCAGCGGATGTGCGATAAAAAAGTGCGCGGCGCACGTTGGCGCACAGGCCATCTAACAGCGTGCGCCAGGTCACAGCGAAAATCGCACAGGCCACAGCGAAATTCGCACATAGCGCGGCGCACGCAACAAAAGTAGGCGGAACACGGGCGTAACACTCGGAATGGGGAACAACTTGCCAAAACGTGGGCGTCACGGGGGAAGTACAGGGCACAAGTGCGCGGAACGCCCACACGCTCGCCTACAACACGTATTCATGGAATAGAATAGGGCAAAAAAGCACACGCTCAAACCAGCGCACAGGCACAAACACGACCGCCACAAGAAAGCAGGCGGTAGCGTCTCTGCGGCTGTAAGAAATGTGCGCCAAAAGGTGCGCCAACAAATAGCACCTATATACTGCCATGATGAATGTCCCATACTGTGGCCCTCCAGGAAAAATAACGTGCAAAGGGGTACCCACAAACACGGACACCCGCTGACAAAAAATACGTGTGCGTGTATACCGGGGTGCGCGGGAAGTCTAACACGCGATTTCAGCAGGGTACGTGCATCACAGGGGTTCGCGTGAAGTTATTCACGCGATCGGGCCTGGGGGAGCGGGCTACGTGTATTTCAGGGGTTCGCGTGAAGTTTCACACGCGATCGGGTCTGGGGGAGCGGGCTACGTGTATTACAGGGGTTCGCGTGAAGTTCCTCACGCGATCGGGCCTGGGGGAGCGGGCTACGTGTATTCCAGGGGTGCGCGGGAAGTTCCACACGCGAATAGCCTGGGCGCGTGTATTTCAGGGGTGCGCGGGAAGTTCCACACGCGAATAGCCTGGGCGCGTGCATTTCAGGGGTGCGCGTGAAGTTCCACACGCGAATAGCCTGGGCGCGTGCATTTCAGGGGTGCGCGGGAAGTTCCACACGCAAATAGCCTGGGCGCGTGTATTTCAGGGGTGCGCGGGAAGTTCCACACGCGAATAGCCTGGGCGCGCGTGTATTTCAGGGGTGCGCGGGAAGTTCCACACGCGAATAGCCTGGGCGCGTGTATTTCAGGGGTGCGCGGGAAGTTCCACACGCGAATAGCCTGGGCGCGTGTATTTCAGGGGTGCGCGGGAAGTTCCACACGCGAATAGCCTGGGCGCGTGTATTTCAGGGGTGCGCGGGAAGTTCCACACGCGAATAGCCTGGGCGCGTGTATTTCAGGGGTGCGCGGGAAGTTCCACACGCGAATAGCCTGGGGGCGCGTGTATTTCAGGGGTGCGCGGGAAGTTCCACACGCGAACAGCCTGGGCGCGTGTATTTCAGGGGTGCGCGGGAAGTTCCACACGCGAATAGCCTGGGGGCGCGTGTATTTCAGGGGTGCGCGGGAAGTTCCACACGCGAATAGCCTGGGCGCGTGTATTTCAGGGGTGCGCGGGAAGTTCCACACGCGAATAGCCTGGGCGCGTGTATTTCAAGGGTGCGCGGGAAGTTCCACACGCGATCGGGTCTGGGGGAGCGGGCTACGTGTATTACAGGGGTTCGCGTGAAGTTCCTCACGCGATCGGGCCAGGGGGAGCGGGCTACGTGTATTCCAGGGGTGCGTGTGAAGTTCCACACGCGAATAGCCTGGGCGCGTGTATTTCAGGGGTGCGCGGGAAGTTCCACACGCGAATAGCCTGGGGGCGCGTGTATTCCAGGGGTGCGAGTGAAGTTCCACACGCGAATAGCCTGGGCGCGTGTATTTCAGGGGTGCGCGGGAAGTTCCACACGCGAATAGCCTGGGCGCGTGTATTTCAGGGGTGCGCGTGAAGTTCCACACGCGAATAGCCTGGGCGCGTGTATTTCAGGGGTGCGCGGGAAGTTCCACACGCGAATAGCCTGGGCGCGTGTATTTCAGGGGTGCGCGTGAAGTTCCACACGCGAATAGCCTGGGCGCGTGTATTTCAGGGGTGCGCGTGAAGTTCCACACGCGAATAGCCTGGGGGCGCGTGTATTTCAGGGGTGCGCGGGAAGTTCCACACGCGAATAGCCTGGGCGCGTGTATTTCAGGGGTGCGCGGGAAGTTCCACACGCGAATAGCCTGGGCGCGTGTATTTCAGGGGTGCGCGGGAAGTTCCACACGCGAATAGCCTGGGCGCGTGTATTTCAGGGGTGCGCGGGAAGTTCCACACGCGAATAGCCTGGGCGCGTGTATTTCAGGGGTGCGCGGGAAGTTCCACACGCGAATAGCCTGGGGGCGCGTGTATTTCAGGGGTGCGCGGGAAGTTCCACACGCGAATAGCCTGGGCGCGTGTATTTCAGGGGTGCGCGGGAAGTTCCACACGCGAATAGCCTGGGCGCGTGTATTTCAGGGGTGCGCGGGAAGTTCCACACGCGATCGGGTCTGGGGGAGCGGGCTACGTGTATTACAGGGGTTCGCGTGAAGTTCCTCACGCGATCGGGCCTGGGGGAGCGGGCTACGTGTATTCCAGGGGTGCGCGTGAAGTTCCACACGCAAATAGCCTGGGCGCGTGTATTTCAGGGGTGCGCGGGAAGTTCCACACGCGAATACCCTGGGGGCGCGTGTATTCCAGCGGTGCGCGGGAAGTTCCACACGCGAATAGCCTGGGCGCGTGTATTTCAGGGGTGCGCGTGAAGTTCCACACGCGAATAGCCTGGGCGCGTGTATTTCAGGGGTGCGCGGGAAGTTCCACACGCGAATAGCCTGGGCGCGTGTATTTCAGGGGTGCGCGTGAAGTTCCACACGCGAATAGCCTGGGCACCTGTATTTCAGGGGTGCGCGTGAAGTTCCACACGCGAATAGCCTGGGCGCGTGTATTTCAGGGGTGCGCGGGAAGTTCCACACGCGAATAGCTTGGGGGCGCGTGTATTTCAGGGGTGCGCGTGAAGTTCCACACGCGAATAGCCTGGGCGCGTGTATTTCAGGGGTGCGCGGGAAGTTCCACAGGCGAATAGCCTGGGCGCGTGAAGTTCCACACGCGAATAGCCTGGGCGCGTGTATTTCAGGGGTGCGCGGGAAGTTCCACACGCGAATAGCCTGGGGGCGCGTGTATTTCAGGGGTGCGCGGGAAGTTCCACACGCGAATAGCCTGGGCGCGTGTATTTCAGGGGTGCGCGGGAAGTTCCACACGCGAATAGCCTGGGCGCGTGTATTTCAGGGGTGCGCGGGAAGTTCCACACGCGAATAGCCTGGGGGCGCGTGTATTTCAGGGGTGCGCGGGAAGTTCCACACGCGAATAGCCTGGGCGCGTGTATTTCAGGGGTGCGCGGGAAGTTCCACACGCGAATAGCCTGGGCGCGTGTATTTCAGGGGTGCGCGGGAAGTTCCACATGTGATTTGACAGTGTGGGTCCTCCCAGGTGTACCCTGTACACCCTCCACGGCCCCTGCAGGCAGCCCACACCACAGGGGACTACCCTGCATCCCTGGTCATGTCCCGCAGGCAGCCCACCCACCCACCATGGGCATGCCCCCCAGCAAAGGCACATGTCTCCTTGAACTAATGAACACCAACTCATGTCCCCTTGCACCCCCACCCCCCAGCAGTGCAGGGGCAGCCTCCACCAGGCCCCCACTCATGTCTCCCACCACCCCCACCCCCCAGCCACCAGGGGCAGCCTCCACCAGGCCCCCACTCATGTCTCCCACCACCCCCACCCCCCAGCCACCAGGGGCACCCTCCACCAGGCCCCCACTCATGTCTCCCACCACCCCCACCCCCCAGCCACCAGGGGCACCCTCCACCAGGCCCCCACTCATGTCCCCCACCACCCCCAAACCCCAGCAGTCCAGGGGCAGCCTCCACCAGGCCCCCACTCATGTCACCCACCACCCCCACCCCCCAGCCACCAGGGGCACCCTCCACCAGGCCCCCACTCATGTCACCCACCACCCCCACACCCCAGCAGTGCAGGGGCAGCCTCCACCAGGCACCCACTCATGTCACCCACCACCCCCACCCCCCAGCCACCAGGGGCACCCTCCACCAGGCCCCCACTCATGTCACCCACCACCCCCACCCCCCAGCCACCAGGGGCACCCTCCACCAGGCCCCCACTCATGTCACCCACCACCCCCACACCCCAGCAGTGCAGGGGCAGCGTCCACCAGGCCCCCACTCATGTCACCCACCACCCCCACCCCCCAGCCACCAGGGGCACCCTCCACCAGGCCCCCACTCATGTCACCCACCACCCCCACCCCCCAGTAGTGCAGGGGCACCCTACACCAGGCCCCCACTCATGTCACCCACCACCCCCACCCCCCCCAGCCACCAGGGGCACCCTCCACCAGGCCCCCACTCATGTCACCCACCACCCCCACCCCCCAGGGGCACCCTCCACTAGGCCCCCACTCATGTCACCCACCACCCCCACACCCCAGCAGTGCAGGGGCAGCCTCCACCAGGCCCCCACTCATGTCACCCACCACCCCCACCCCCCAGCAGTGCAGGGGCAGCCTCCACCAGGCCCCCACTCATGTCACCCACCACCCCACCCCCCAGCCACCAGGGGCACCCTCCACCAGGCCCCCACTCATGTCACCCACCACCCCCACACCCCAGCAGTGCAGGGGCAGCCTCCACCAGGCCCCCACTCATGTCACCCACCACCCCCACCCCCCAGCAGTGCAGGGGCAGCCTCCACCAGGCCCCCACTCATGTCACCCACCACCCCCACCCCCCAGCCACCAGGGGCACCCTCCACCAGGCCCCCACTCATGTCACCCACCATCCCCACCCCCCAGCAGTGCAGGGGCACCCTCCACCAGGCCCCCACTCATGTCACCCACCACCCCCACCCCCCAGCCACCAGGGGCACCCTCCACCAGGCCCCCACTCATGTCACCCACCACCCCACCCCCCAGCCACCAGGGGCACCCTCCACCAGGCCCCCACTCATGTCACCCACCCCCCCCCCACCCCCCAGGGGCACCCTCCACCAGGCCCCCACTCATGTCACCCACCACCCCCACACCCCAGCAGTGCAGGGGCAGCCTCCACCAGGCCCCCACTCATGTCACCCACCACCCCCACCCCCCAGCAGTGCAGGGGCACCCTCCACCAGGCCCCCACTCATGTCACCCACCACCCCCACCCCCCAGCCACCAGGGGCACCCTCCACCAGGCCCCCACTCATGTCTCCCACCACCCCCACCCCCCAGCCACCAGGGGCACCCTCCACCAGGCCCCCACTCATGTCTCCCACCACCCCCACCCCCCAGCCACCAGGGGCACCCTCCACCAGGCCCCCACTCATGTCTCCCACCACCCCCACCCCCCAGCCACCAGGGGCACCCTCCACCAGGCCCCCACTCATGTCTCCCAGCACCCCCACCCCCCCAGTCACCAGGGGCAGCCTCCACCAGGCCCCCACCCATGTCTCCCACCACCCCCACCCCCCCCAGCACTGCGGGGCACCTGCCAGCAGGCCCCCACCCATGTCCAATCCATGCCCCCCTGCACCTGGGTCCCAACATTCCCCAATCATGTCCGTAATGCCCATCCTCCCCTGCCAAAAGGCCCAACCAACTATCACACCCACCCACATATCAAAGGCAATTACATGTTACACCCCCAATTTAAATAATGCAATTGAACACATGTCTGTCACACACAATGGCTGCAAGTGAATGACAAAACACCCAACATGACATGCCTGAAAGCAATGAGATGATACGACACATTGAAGAATAAAAAAAAATAATGTATTGAACAGCAAGTAGAATGGAAATGAAATAAGAAAAAACACAAAGCAAATCAAACAAAACAAGATGAATGTCCAAGAAAATAATCTGAAAAATTAAAATAAGCCAATGAAGAACCATGAAGAAGATCATCCTGGGTCCATGAGCCCAACCAAATTAAACCTAACTATGACTACTAACTAAAAACTGAACTATATACAAAAAAGTGGTGCATTGTCCAATCGCTACCAAAAAAAAATCAAAAAAACAAAGGAAACCTAACCCTAACTATACAACTATATACAAAGGCAGCGGGCTATTCGGACGGCTCACTGGTTGTTGTCATGGGCCAGGGCATCATCGAACTCCTGGTCAATGGCTTGGAGGCGGGCATGTTCCCTGGCCCCGAGGTCCCGCAGGGATAACGCAGTGTCAAGCTCAAACTCCCTGCAAAGACCCTCGAGGCACTCAGCCCGCCTCAGCGCCCTCCGCATGGAGTCCTCCGCCCTGACCATCGTGAGCCGTTCCTCCTCTGCCCGCTGCCGCTCCGCACCTATCCGCTGGCACAACCGCTCCCACACGGAAGCCACTCCCATTCCAGGGTTCTCCTGCCCTCCGGCCGATGCCTGCACCCCTGATGTTGATGGCCCCGAGCCATGATGCCTCCCACGTTGAGCCTGCTGCTGCCTCCGACGCAACTGCCTGTGCCAGCACGACGGCATCCAGGCTGATGGAAACCACCGACGCCGTCGTGCACGTGCCCTGCCCGATGATGCCGTCACATCCTCCATCTGCTGGGGTCCAGTTGCTGTGGTGTCCACCCCTGCTGGATCTCTGACTCCCGACTGTGGCAGGGATGGGATCCCCACCGAGCTGGCTGCATTGGTCGGGGCAGGTCCACAGGGGGCCCTGGTGGCATCTGGGCTGGAAGACGGCAAGGAGAACGACTGGTGGATAGCCTGCACAGAGGAGGAGAGGGCCGCCACATTGGCCAACACATGCAGGAAACCCCCGAACATGGCCGATCCCAATTGGGCCACGTCGGCACGGTGCACTTCGTGATGACGTGCGTGCTCCTCCCGGGAAGCACGCACGGCATCACGAATCACAGCCGTGCGCATCGCGACCCCAATCAGGACCTTCTCCGCACGGCCAGGGGTTCACACGTCCGCAGGTGGAGGGGAGTCAGGTGACATGGACCTCCCCTCTACCTGCGGACAGGCCTGGGACGGGGCATCCCTGCTGGTGCATGGTGGTGCACTCACAGGGTCAGGGACAGCGACATGCACAGGCCCCTCCACGGTGACCTGTGCTGCCTCCTGCCCCTGGCCCTGGACTGCACCACTTGCACCAGCAGGGATGCCCCCACCAGGCCCCATGTGTGCCCCAGTGGCGGCCTCCTCCTCCTCTGTGCAAACCACCAACCTGGATGGCTCCTCACCGTCTCCCACCGTAGCAGCCCCCTCTGGGGGCTCACCCACCCCTTCCGCTGCAGCCGTGGGGGCATCCCCGCCGCCTTGCTCCACAGCGCCGTCTCCGCCCTCTTCTTCACTAGCCGCTGCGTAGAGGGAGACAAAGAACACAAGCATCAGGGCACTGTACAATGGTCCCCTAGACAGGAAGCAATAGCAGATGAGCACCACTGTCAAAGTACACTTCCATCATGTCCCTCCACAACACA
Organism: Ambystoma mexicanum; assembly: GCF_040938575.1. NCBI lineage: Eukaryota > Metazoa > Chordata > Amphibia > Caudata > Ambystomatidae > Ambystoma > Ambystoma mexicanum. Next base: position 934,131,541 of record NC_090923.1, read on the forward strand.
TGGGTCAGTCCAGGCAAAACACACACAGTAACAGGCATGGTGCATGCCATGGACATTTCCATGCATGTCCAATGGACTCTTGAAACATTCAATGATATGTAACTCACATGCATCATGGCTCATGCCTATCACATGCACACACTTCACCTCAGTCACATCCATCTGGCCCCAAACACACCAAACACAGCGGATACAAGGGTAATTTGGCTGCTTCACTGAATCTGTGCATTGTCACACACATGTGTCATGCATCCATGGCATGCACAAGTCACAGACACGCAGGTCAGGCACACAGACATGGCTACCATATATGTACCTGGCATCAGCACCCATCCCTCACCCCCACCCATGTCCAGGTACAGAGACTGGCATGCTCTCATGTTCTAAATCTGCATAGGGCTCCCCATGCGGCATTTCAACACATGCAACAACCATGTGCATCACACATCACTGGTCGCACATGCATTACCATGATGTCCCTGCACACATACATGCATACATGGCCTATGGCACACATACAGGCAAGTATCATAGAACCAGCACACTGCAACATGCCCTGTCTCACACAGTAATGCATGGACACTTACCGCTCAACTCCAGACGGGCCTCCCTCTCAAGGATCTGGGCGTGGAGCGCTGGGCGTACGCGTTCCAGGACCCTCATCTGGATGGAACTCATGCGGCCCCGGCCCCCCTCCACGAGGCGCCGGGCCTTCACAAGGGTCCTGGACCTCAAGTCCTCCCAGCGCTTCTTGATCTTCAGGACGTCGCGGGTTGCCACCCCCTCCGCGTTGATGGCAACCACACAGTCGGCCCAGATCCTCTGCCGTCCTTCCTTGCTGGCGCGGGACGATCCAAAGAGGGCATCATACTGCCCCAGGACATGCTCCACCAGGACACCAACTTCGGTGACAGTGAAGCTGGTGCCCCTCTGCCCCTCTGGCCTGGGGTTGCCACTGGTGCCAGATGTGGAAGTGCCCGACATGGCAACCCCAGAGGCAGGTGTGGGTGGGCAACTGGGTCCTTGGGCTGGGCTGTGGAGCGATGTAATCCCAGTCGGGAGTCTTCAGTTCCAGCAGGGGTGGACACAGCAACTGGACCCCTGCAGATGGCTGATGTGCAGGCACCAAATGGCAGGGCACGGTGGCAGCAGGCAGGCAGGCAGCAGCAGATGGCACGTGGGAGGCTGCTCGGGGCACTGGGGGGCAGTAACTCGGCCTTCTGGGCAGGAGCGTGGTCTTCCGTGTGTTTTTGCGTGGCCAGCTTGATACGGAGTGATTTGGCACGTGAAAATCCTGCACGTCAGCGTGAAATCCGAGGAAAGGCCCTTAGCGCGTAAGCGCGTCAGCACGCATACGCGATTCTATTGGACCAGAGTCCCTCAGCGCGTAAGCGCGTCTGTGACGTGACCCGCACGGGTGTTCCCCACTCAGCACGTGATGACGGGGCACACGTGGAGATACTGCACGTCAGAGTGTCATCGCGTGTAATTGGACAAAAGTGCGCGTACACGCGATTGGCCTATGTACGTGTATTTAATGGGTGCGCGGGCACTTACACACGCAAGTACGTCAGCGAACCTGTATCCCGTGGTGCGTGTGAATTTCCACACGCTATTGGACTGGGAACTGGATTCCAGGGGTGCGCGGGTCACACGCTGTATCCCGTGGTGCGTGTGAATTTCCACACGCTATTGGACTGGGAACTGGATTCCAGGGGTGCGCGGGTCACACGCTGTATCCCGTGGTGCGTGTGAGTTTCCACACGCTATTGGAATGGGAACTGGATTCCAGGGGTGCGCGGGTCACACGCTCGCCTAGAACACGCGCAAAGCATAAATTTGCGGACTTTAACAATAACAAGCTCAGACGCCAGGATGAACATACCGTTCCTAGCAGCAGTGGCAGTGGGCTACCAAAGGAGGAGGAGGAGGATAGTCAGGGCCAGAATATTCACACCCAGAACCAGCCTTTTCGGGATGCCTGATGACCAGGTGTATGGGAAGTACAGGTTTCCACCACACATTATACTGGACCTGGTGAGTGAGTGGGAGGATGACCTCACATCACCCACCCTGTGCTCCCAAGCACTCAGCCCCCTGGAGAAGGTCCTCAATGTACTGCACTTCTTAGCCACTGGATCATTTCAGCGGACAAGTGCCATAGTGGGTGGGGTGTCACAGGCCACCCAGTCACGCTGCCTACACCAGGTCTTGAACATCATCACTGCACGGCCATCAGTCCGCAGGCACATATACCTGCCCAGAACACCTGCAGAAAGGCATGCTGCCGCCCTGGATTTTTACGCTGTGGCACGATTCCCCAAAGTGCTAGGTGCCATCGACTGCACCCATGTGGCTCTACGTCCCCCCAGGGCATCTGAGCACATCTATAGGAACCGCAAGCACTGGCATTCCATCAACGTGCAGGTAGCATGTAATGCCAAGGGAATCATCACCTCAGTATATGCCAACTATCCCGGCTCCACCCATGACAGCTTCATTTACCGAATGTCCACCCTAAGCCGGGACCTAGAAGCTGGGCGGCATGGCGATACATGGCTGCTTGGTGAGTATGTATGCCACTGCACATGCATGCATGTTGGATACTGAGCAAGGTCACAACCCCACCAATGATACCAATCACCACCTCCACAGGGGACAGTGCCTACCCTCTCAGCCCCCACATGATGACGCCAATTCGGAACCCCACCACGCCACCCCAGGTAAGATATAACACAGCCCACATTACAACCAGGGGCATAGTGGAGCGCACATTCGGAGTGCTAAAGTCACGCTTTCGCTCCCTTGACCGTTCTGGCGGGCAGCTGTTATACGCTCCCCCAGTAGTGTGCAGGATCATAGTGGCAGCATGTGTCCTGCACAACGTTGCAACACGCCGGGGCCTGGCCGTGGACATGGTGGTGGCCCCACATCCCCAACCACATGCACAGCCGCTGCGCATGGGAGGGGAAAGGGCACGGGGGGAGGCAGTCCGTACACAGCTAGTGGCTAATTACTTCACATAGAAATCACACCCCTGTGGAGTGCACACTGCCCTGGCACATTCCATCTGACAATCAATGATGACTCAACCTGACACTGATCCTGAATGTCTGGAGAATGAACCGGGAATACCATGTCAGCCTGAGATTGTTCACCTGGAAGTGTCACAATGTGTGCATCCCTACCCACACAGACACCACCAATGCAGTTTTGTGAAGTTACACATTGAAGCAGCTAAAATGAATACCCACTTGCAAAATGCAACAAGAGGACAGTGCCATGTCAGCCAACCCAACCCCAGCACCGCCACACGACACACCGTGCCATGTCATGCTAATTGCAGGTAAACAAAGTAATCCCCACAACATGACATCAGTCTCACTATGTACAGTGTCCCTATTAGAAACCTGCAACACCTGAAATGCTCACAGCAATGCCGGACCAACAACATACTTGAGCACGTAGTACCATTAACATGACATCACAAATGTTACATATTAGTAGTCTCACCACCTGGAAATGCCTGCACTCCCACCACTACCAACTGTGCAGTGTTGTCGCCATGTAGAGTTGTAGGTGCACTGCTGCCAACATGGACCCCATCTCCAGACTAGAGGTCCTTGTGTGGACATGAGGAAGGGACCTGCAAATTGGGAGGTAGACACAGAAGAAGAGTTACACATCAATGCAACATGCAGTGTACAACACAACAGCAATATGCACTAGGAATGTATACACAGTATTGACTACAGACTGCCCACACAGCTCATGGGAGTCCAACGTCACTGTGTAATTCACTGTCACTTGGGCACACCCTTTACAAGCCCATGGAAACGGGAAGCAGGAGGGGTGTGTGTGACTCAAACCCAAGCATCTGAACCAAATACATTACAAGCCTGCATGTGCCCAGCCACAATGCAGCGTATGCCCACAGGAACCACGGAAGCCAACAGATCGTCCCAAAAAAATTGGGAATAAAAGAAATCAAAATAAAAATAAAAATAATAAACAATCAAAAATGGCCATTGATGGGCCCGGGGGGGTTGGGGAGGCCACCCAGGAGGTCCGAGGACAGGATGCACACCAGAACCCACCTGCGTGGATCCTGGGAAGATAAAACACCTCCATGGGCTCATGGCCCACACGGCTACCCTATTGTGGGAGTATCACTGCTGTCGCTATTATCACCCTGTGCAGCTGCATCCGGAGGTGGTTGCACTATGGGAGGCAGCCCACGCAAGGCCCTAGTCTGCTCCTCCATGGCTGCAAGCATGCGGGTGTGGTAGGTCTGGTTCTGGAGGATGAGTGTGCGGAGGTCCCCATGCAACAACTCACGGGATGCCCGGACCTCCGCCCTCGTTGCCTGCATCTCAGCTGAGAGCGTACGGGTGAGACGCTCCAGCTGCTGTTCTGTCCTTTGGTGTGTTGAAGCCTCAAGCTCAACAAGAGTCGTCCTGAGGTGAAGGAGCTCCTGCCTCAGGGCTTCCCTGTGGCCCTGGGACTCAATGGAGATGGCCTCCTGCAGAGTCGCCAGTGCCGCCCGCCTGTCCCTGTTGGACCCCAACATGTCCTCCCTGTGTGACTGGCAGATGGAGTCGGTTGCCTGCTCTAGTCGCTCCATCAGCCTTTCTGGGGGGACAATGGAAGTGGCCACCCTATCCATGGCCTGAGCCATCATCTCGGATGATGCAGCCTGTTGGGTTGCCATACCGTAAATGGATTGCTCCCATGCGGTATTGCCGGGTGGCGTACAGCCACCACGTCGGCGGGCACCACACCTGTCTGGGGCAAGGCGAACTGCGCCTTGCTGTGCCGGCACTGCCTGAGGCTGCAGGACTGCATTCCCCCTCTGATCTGCTGGCCCAGGAACAGGATCAGATGTCGCGGAGTGTGACCCTGCATCCGTAACCACCGAAGGCGTAGCTGCCAACACTGACATCCCCATGGAGGGTTCTGACCCTGGTGCAGGTGGGTGAGACAGAACAGAATCCCTCCCTGGAACACTCACCTGCGACGGCACGTAGGTCTCATCCGAATCAACACCTGAGTACAGCTCGGGGGAGGTGCAGCCAGAGACACCCCTTGAGAGCACGACCTGCAGCACTTGTGGGTTCTCCCCCACCACCACACCACGTCCCTCACTGGTGGTTGGTCGGCCCTCGGACCCCTCCTGGGTCTGCACCATCTCCACAACCCCAGCAGTATCAGGTGCGTCTTCCCCTGCAAAGACATGAAAACAAAGAAATGGAAACAGGCATTAGCACCATGGCACACATTGAGGGCTGAGAAGCAAGAGAACCAGTACTTGATTGACACATGTCCCACATGACTAAAACCCTCCCATGCATGCACCCTCACTGCGTATGAAGTGCAGGCAAATGGCACACACTGATGACACCAAGATGGAAGATGAACACATTTTCTGCATGCTGCCTGGCAGTGGCATCACACATTGGCCTGTGATTGGCAGGTGAAACACACATGCCATCACACAGATGGCATGTACCATTGCTATTGAGTGAAGATGGAGAGGAGGGCAGCACCTATTCATTCAGTCCAGTTCCCGCATGTAATTGCTTTTCTAATTCTAACAGGTCAGATTTTTCACCTGGAGCTGCCAGTCTGAAATGGTCCAATTGCACAGGGACATGTGTGTACAAATGATATCCAGGTAACAAAGTCACTCCACTTTACCATACCCATGTCAGACATGTGACTAGTGGACAGCGACATGCCTAGTGAAAGTGGTGGAATGCAAACAAACTGACTGAATGAACAGTGAAAAAGAAGCAAATATGTTGTGGCAAGGTGACACTTCAAGGGCAACTGGCGTGCAGTTGGGCTAGATGTCTACTGTTGGCAGAAGGGATACTGCTATGGCCAAATGCAGCTGCGCAGGAAGGATTGCATGAAGCACATGGCTGACCCATACGACTCAGGCGCACACACTCTCACCTGGCACCCGAACAGAAGCCCTCACACACACACCATGCACATGGATGACACACACATGCATGTGCACTCACCGGACAATGCCTCGTAATCAGCCAGATCTCCCACGCCTTGGATCTGTTCCTCCGTGACGTAGGTCCCAGCGACTGACTCATGTGGAGTGAGTTCCATGTCTACTACTGGAGACCCACCTCCAGTCACTAGAGTTGCGGCATGACTTGAGGCCAGCTTACTCTTTGCCCTGCGCTTTAGGTCATTCCAGCGCTTATAGCAATCATTGGCTGTGCGCCTCACGATTCCAAGGGCACTTACGATGTCCGCAACGGTCTGCCAGTGTGCCTGGCGTTGTGCAGGTGTGGTCTTGGATCCTGCAAAAATGACCATCTCGTTGTCATGTCCGGACACATACTCGACAAGTGCATTCAGTTCGTCATCCGTGAAGCTGGGCTTCCTGGACGGGCCGGACTGTGTAGCCGTGTCTGGGGCATCAGCCTGTGCCGGACGAGCACTCTTCCTCTTCCGCTTGGAAGGTGGTGGTGATCCTGAGTGTCCTGCGCCGCTCTGGACACTAGGGGCAGGAGCCCTGGTGGACTCTGTATCAGAAGTGTGGGATTGCACACTCAGCATGGGAGTTGGTGCAGGCATTAGCTCTAGTGTGATGGTGTCAGGGGGAATGTCAGCAGCATGGACTAGGACCGACACTGTCCTGGCTGGGTGTGTGAGGGCTGGGGTGGATGGAGCCGCAGCTGCCCCTGCAGCCTCTCCGGCCTGCCTCCTTGGTGCAGCAGATGACCTTGCTGCCCCAGATCCACGTGGCATGATGGCATCAACGTGCACCAGCGCACGTGTCGTAGCCCTGCTGACCTGGAAGTCAGCCATGGAGTCAGCCAGGTCTGGTGCCACAATGGGCTGGTCCAACAAGGGCTGAGCATGGATGGTGTCAGCCACATCAGCCTCAATGGGAGGGGGGGGGGGATTATGGGTTCCCGTGACTGGTCCTCCACACATGGGGGGACAGGCTCACCCTGCAAGTTACGACCACGTCCCCTACCGGATCCACCACGGCCACCACTTGTGGCTCTTCCACCTTTGCCACCCTTACGGAATCCTCGCCTCCCAGCCATGGCACTGATGTTAATGTGCGTATGGGAGTGGATGTAGACTATTGTCCTGGGCAATTGGGGGTCAAAGGGGTTGGGTACCAGATGGTAATTGTACCCTAGTGCTCTAGCAAGGCTGAATGTAACCCCTGGGGAAAGATGACGGGTCACGCAACGCACAGGAGGCCCAAAAAAGGGAGATGACGTGCACGCAACCCCTCCTAGACCACGTGTGCAGAATGAAAAACCTGCACTACGCTGTGGCACCCAGAAACACAAGAATGAACGTATGCGTGTCACACGCAGCCTAGAATGACCTCTGAAGGGGTAGGCTACACACGGGGCAAGCACAGATGTTAGATACGTGCGTGACTCACCGTCTGCCTGGTAAACGAGCGTGTAAAAGGAGCACGTTTGGTTGGCAACACCCCCGCCAAAAGAAGATTTGTCCGCTGTCTGAGGAGACAGGACAACAGTAGAAGGGAACACTGTTTGAGGGAACAGGCCCAGGTAAACCAGTAAAAGAGAAAAAAGAGAAAAAGCTGTCAGAGGTAACAGGGAATACGAACTAGAAACGCCGTGAAGTAAATCGCGTGTGAAACGACAAGAAGTACAGAATTCACCCACTCGCTCTCCACGAAAAGCACGTACAAGGAAAACGTGTTCTACACGTACCTTTTATACAGGCCCACACGTCCAGCGTCACTTACGCGGCGTGTACGCGCTAGGGCCATTTCCACCTATTACATGCTTTGTCACTTCTGCGTGTAGGGCCATTTCCACCAATTACACGCTTTGTCACTTCTGCGTGTAGGGCCATTTCCACCAATCACACGCTTTGTCACTTCTGCGTGTAGGGCCATTTCCACCAATCACACGCTTTGTCACTTCTGCGTGTAGGGCCATTTCCACCAATCACATGCAATTACACTCTGACGTGCAGTCTTTCCACGTGTGCTCTGTTATCACGTGCTGTGTGGGAAACACCTGTGCGGGTCACGTCACAGACGCGCTTACGCGCTGAGGGCCTTTCCTCAGTTTTCACGCTGACGTGCAGGATTTTCACGTGCAAAATCACTCCGTACCAAGCTGGCCACGCGTACGCACACGGAATACCACGCTCCTGCCCGGAAGGCCGAACTACTGCCCCCCAGAGCCCGAGCACGCTCCCACCTGCTGCTGCCTGACTGCCTGCTGCCCCTGCACTGCTGGGGGGTGGGGGTGATAGGGGACATGAGTGGGGGCCTGGTGGAGGGTGCCCCTGCACTGCTGGGGGGTGGGAAGGGTGGTAGACATGGGTGGGGGCCTGGTGGAGGCTTCCCCTGGTGGCTGGGGGATGGGGGTGCAGGGAGACATGAGTGGGGGCCTGGTGGAGGCTGCCCCTGGTGGCTGGGGGGTGGGGGTGCAGGGGGACATGAGTGGGGGCCTGGTGGAGGGTGCCCCTGCACTGCTGGGGGGTGGGGGTGGGGTGGTAGACATTGGTGGGGGCCTGGTGGAGGCTGCCCCTGGTGGCTGGGGGGCGGGGGTGGTGGTAGACATGGGTGGGGGCCTGGTGGAGGCTGCCCCTGGTGGCTGGGGGGTGGGGGTGGTGGTAGACATGGGTGGGGGCCTGGTGGAGGCTGCCCCTGGTGGCTGGGGGGCGGGGATGGTGGTAGACATGGGTGGGGGCCTGGTGGAGGCTGCCCCTGGTGGCTGGGGGGTGGGGGTGCAGGGGGACATGAGCAGGTGTGCAGGGTAGTCCCCTGTTTTGTGGGCTGCCTGCAGGGGCCGTGGAGGGTGTACAGGGAACACCTGTGAGGACCCACCCAGCCTAATCGCGTGTTTAACTTCCCACGCACCCCTGTAATACACGTACCAAGCCAAATCGCGTGTGAGAATTCACGCGCATACCTGAAATACACGTACCCTGCTGAAGTCGCATGTAAAACTTCCCGCGCACCCCTGAAATGCATGCGCCCAGGCTATTCGCGAGTGGGACTTCCCGCGCACCCCTGAAATACACGTAGCACGCTGGGAGACATGAGTGGGGGCCTGGTGGAGGCTTCCCCTGGTGGCTGGGGGGTGGGGGTGATAGGGGACATGAGTGGGGGCCTGGTGGAGGGTGCCCCTGCACTGCTGGGGGGTGGGGTGGTGGGAGACATGAGTGGGGGCCTGGTGGAGGCTGCCCCTGGTGGCTGGGGGGTGGGGGTGATAGGGGACATGAGTGGGGGCCTGGTGGAGGGTGCCCCTGCACTGCTGGGGGGTGGGGGTGGGGTGGTAGACATGAGTGGGGGCCTGGTGGAGGCTGCCCCTGGTGGCTGGGGGGCGGGGGTGCAGGGAGACATGAGTGGGGGCCTGGTGGAGGCTGCCCCTGGTGGCTGGGGGGTGGGGGTGCAGGGGGACATGAGTGGGGGCCTGGTGGAGGGTGCCCCTGGTGGCTGGGGGGTGGGGGTGGTGGGAGACATGAGTTGGACATGGGTGGGGGCCTGCTGGCAGGTGCCCCACAGTGCTGGGGTGTGGGGGTGGTGGGTGACATGAGTGGGGGCCTGGTGGAGGCTGCCCCTGGTGGCTGGGGGGCGGGGGTGGTGGTAGACATGAGTGGGGGCCTGGTGGAGGCTGCCCCTGGTGGCTGGGGGATGGGGGTGCAGGGAGACATGAGTGGGGGCCTGGTGGAGGCTGCCCCTGGTGGCTGGGGGTGGTGGTAGACATGGGTGGGGGCCTGGTGGAGGCTGCCCCTGGTGGCTGGGGGTTGGGGGTGCAGGGGGACATGAGTGGGGGCCTGGTGGAGGGTGCCCCTGCACTGCTGGGGGGTGGGGGTGGTAGACATGGGTGGGGGCCTGGTGGGGGCTGCCCCTGGTGGCTGGGGGGCGGGGGTGGTGGTAGACATGGGTGGGGGCCTGGTGGAGGCTGCCCCTGGTGGCTGGGGTGTGGGGGTGGTGGGAGACATGAGTGGGGGCCTGGTGGAGGGTGCCCCTGGTGGCTGGGGGGTGGGGGTGGTGGGAGACATGAGTGGGGGCCTGGTGGAGGGTGACCCTGCACTGCTGGGGTTTGGGGGTGGTGGGAGACAAGAGTGGGGGCCTGGTGGAGGCTGCCCCTGGTGGCTGAGGGATGGGGGTGCAGGGAGACATGAGTGGGGGCCTGGTGGAGGCTGCCCCTGGTGGCTGGGGGATGGGGGTGCAGGGAGACATGAGTGGGGGCCTGGTGGAGGCTGCCCCTGGTGGCTGGGGGGTGGGGGTGGTGGTAGACATGGGTGGGGGCCTGGTGGAGGCTGCCCCTGGTGGCTGGGGGGTGGAGGTGCAGGGGGACATGAGCAGGTGTGCAGGGTAGTCCCCTGTTTTGTGGGCTACCTGCAGGGGCCGTGGAGGGTGTACAGGGAACACCTGTGAGGACCCACCCAGCCTAATCGCGTGTGTAACTTCCCACGCACCCCTGTAATACACGTACCCAGCCCTGTAATACACGTACCCAGCCAAATCGCGTGTGATAATTCCCGCGCACCCCTGTAATACATGTACCTGGCCAAATCGCGTGTGATAATTCCAGCGCACCCCTGTAATACACGTACCCAGCCAAATCGCGTGTAAAACTTCCCGTGTACCCCTGTAATACACCTACCCAGCCAAATCGCGTGTGATAATTCCCGCGTACCCCTGTAATACACGTGCCCTGGCTAATTGCGTGTAAAACTTCACGCGTACCCCTCTAATACACGTACCCTGGCCAATCGCGTGTTAAACTTCCCGCGTACCCCTGTAATACACGTACCCTGGCTAATCGCGTGTAAAACTTCCTGCGTACCCCTGATATGAACGTTACCCGCTTTGCGTTCCTTGTTTGGCAGCCCTGTAAACTGGTCCAGGGTTAGCGCAGCCCTTTGCGATGATTTAGCGATTTTGATGGCTTTTCCTTGCGCGAGGGCGTTCTTGGGGGCGTTACTGGCGCTGCTGCAGGGTCGCTGCGATACTCTGCGCCACGGCTGGTTTGGGAGCCTAAAATCCATGAATACGCTGTGCGCGGAAATCGGTTTTAGCGCACGTGCCTGGCGCAGACTATCGCACGCGGACACTCTGCGCCAGCCGCTTGCGACACTTTTCTGCGAAATTTTATGAATTACCCTGTTAGTCTGTTCTTAAACGCCTCAACTCAGCCGTTCATCCTTCAGAGGTCGATAAATGAGTACCAACACAGATTGGGTGAATATTTTTTCTATATAAAGCGCTTGAGCGTAAGTGCTATATAATAACACATCATTATCATTTGGCCATGGACGTCTGCTTGCATTCACAGTAATTTGGCAATATGGGCCTATACACACTGATCTTAAGGATACATATGGCGATCCATTCTTGTATGAAATTTACATTACAAGTCGTGTTCCATCACTTCCCGTGATATCACTTCGGGGTGGGGTCAAATGACATCACTTCCTGTGATGTCATCATGGGTCGTGTGATGTCATTTCCGCTACCCCTGGCATTTTGGTGAAATTACGTCCCTGGCTGTCAAGCTGCTTATCTCTTGTGTTTTGCCCCTCCTCGGATTCACCCGCCCCTCCTCCCCCATGCCTTTCCTCTTCACTCCCCATGTCCCCACACAGATTCATAAGATTCCAGCTCTCAAGACATTTTTCTCTTTGTGTTTGCCCTTCCTCGGCATTACCCATCCCCCATGCCTTTCATTTCATCTTTGCTCCATACATAAAACAGCAGCCCTTTTACTGCGCCTAATGAAAAAGACTAATGCGGTGCCCGGTATGTTTGTGACGTGTTTCTTCGTGGATTATGTGATCCTCTGCACATTCAATTATTAGCTGTGCCTCAGGTTGCGTGATTGCCAACTCTGGTGCTACCACGGGGAAAACCAAGGCATATTCTAAACTCTTAAGCCAGCATCACCAGCTCACTGACATGCATTGTTCTGCGTCTCTTTATGCAACAACCAGTGCCCCTCGACTCAAATGTCTTGTCCTGCTTGCCTCTCTCTTTAATACCAGGCAGCTATGTCTGGCCACTTTTCCCGCCACTGCTGCCTGCCTGCGCCCCTTATCCCGTCCGTCTTCATCCACGAATCTTGGGCGCCCGCTGCACCCCCGCGACGCCTCTACGCGTGCCACCCTATTACTGCAGGCCATGCCCTTAAGCCGCTCCCCACAGATCGCCCTCCTCCTTATCGTCCAGGCCCCATACCATTACACAACATAACAGCCACAACTGGGATACAATATGTTGATGGTTGGAGTTATTGACATTTTGTGAAGTGGGGCCACAACTAGCGGAAATTACTTGACACAACCGTCGGAATATTAACCTCCTGATGCAACATTCAGTCGGAAGTCTTACCAAACCGCCTTCCCCCTTCCCCCTCCCCCCTTCTAGCCCCAAGGTTACCAAGGTGAGCTAAGGGCTACTCCATCCTGCCTTCAGACCCGTATAGCTAATCATATGTATTAGGACGTGCTGGTTGGCCCTGTAACAGGCACCGTAGTCCAGTTGGGTTCACTGCCTACTTTTATTATTTTTATTTTCAACCTGGGGGCCCAGGTAAAGGATGGTCCCCTACCTGTGCTTTCGTTCTCTATATTGGCCGCCATTGTCCACGAGGCTTTCCTCAAAACATTTTCTACCTTGCTAATTAGTATGTAACACGCCATTTAAACTGTATTTGACCAATACCTAGCGCCCAGTCATTTTTGGTAGTCAAGATGCCCTGACAATGGGCGCACGTGCCTACTAATACGCATTGTACAACGACTCCTACGTAGGGTGACAAGATTAAAAAAAAAAAAAACCTGGACGGGCCATTGAAATAGAGGTAGGACTAAAGTAAATGCACATATAACTTTAGTCCTACGTCTATGTCGCTGGCCCATTCCGGGAGGCGGGTAAGGGGCAGTGTTGCCATGTCCGCTTATAACAAGCGACTTTGGGCTTTTTTTTTAACCAAGTCGCGTGTTTTTTTTATAGGTCGCTTGTCGCGGGTTTAGTCCGCTTATCGTGTGTTTCAGTTGCTTATTGTTGTGCTTATTTCTTCATAAGCACAACAATAAGAACACTTCAGTTCTCCCTGCACCTAAGGTCAGCCCCTCCCATTACAATGCCAGCACCAAACTGCTAATGATGGGCCATTAGTCACTGAATGGTTTCGTGCTGTTATTGTAATGGTTGGGGAGGTGCGCCGGTGCATGGGGAGTGGGCCTGCATTCTAGGCAGCTTTACCGCTCTGCAGGTGTGCAACTGCCATCAGTTAACACTCTCTGACTGACTGACTCATTCATACCAGCACCAGTTTGCCCGCGTAAAAAGCGCTTGAAAAACACCCCAGTGCCACTAAGAGCAGAGAGCACTGACAGCAGCCACTCGTCTGCCGTCTCCAGTGAGCCAGAGCCAGCTTCTTCTATGTTTTGCTCCTGCCCGGCATCACTGTCAGTCCCCAGAGGATCCAGCCTGCAGCCTGACCGGGAGTCGCGACCCACCCCCCCCCTCATTCAGTATCTTCAGTAAGGTGAGTCATGTGTGTTCCGCTTTTTACGACTTTATCTCCCAGTTCTCTTGCTCTCTCCCCCTCCCCCTTTTCTTCACACACCCTTTGCAACGTTATGTTATCCCCTCTTTCCAAAGCTTTTTACGTGGGCATACTGGTTTCTAAACAGCACAGCAGCACCATGATTTCATTCGATCTGAAGTGCGATCGTACAAAGTGTGTTTGTGTACGTTAGTGTAATGGTTGTGTCACGCTGTTGGCAGTGAATCCAGCATATTCTCAGCGTTGCGCACGCTGCCTGCATTGTTCAGTGATGTTTTCGTACTGAATTGTGTTCTTGAAACAGTAATTCATCTTCCACTCTGACTTTCGGTGAAGAGTTTATTTGCAAACGGGCGGTAGGGAGATTTCAATGTTTTAGGTGGGGAGGGATGTCGAGGGCCGGCTCTCAGTTGGGTGCGTGGCTTGGGTGATGAGTTGATGGGCATGGCCATCCTCAAACATGGGAATGGCAGAGTCGCCCTGCCCGAACTTGGTGCAGTGATCCGGCATAGCTAGGATCTCTGCCACACGTGTTTAATACACTGAGCTATTGCCTGAGCCATAGCAGCACTCGCATGTATGGATATGAATGCAGACTTTGGTGTTTCACGTGGCAATAGATATATTAGAGTGAATGTACGACCCCTGAAGCATTATAATTAACTGATCCGAATTAAATGTACTTTCCAACAGCAGCCCGGCAGCAGGTACATAGCCCCACCAGCACACCATAAAATGTCCTGGCGTGTTGTATTTATGGTTTAAACTTTAGACTTCCACTTTTCTGCACCCCGTACATTTCAAACTTCCAACCTTGTGCTTGTGGGCTTTCAGTTTCGCAATTAGCAGGTGGGAGACAGCGCATGCCATGACCCTAGGCCTCCAGGAAGCTTGGCCTCCGCAAGCAGAGATGCCTTGCCCGCCCATTGCTGTGTGTGTTTCCCCTCTCTTGGTCTCTTGGTGGGCCACCTATGCAAATGGCAATTCATTCCTTGTGTGACGGACTGTTTTAATAGTGTCAAGGAAGCAGGGGGGGGGGGGGCTGATAAAATGTGAAGCAAATTCTGTATTTTAAAGAATATTCTGTAAGATTGATCAAAGCTACTATCCACATGCTGAAGGAACTGATCAAATGACCCACACATGTTCTTCTATTAGAATGGCTGGACTGTCTCGCTGGGGCAAATACGGAAAGAGATACCGCAAAGACTGGGAGAGGAGCTCAGATTTAAAGGACTGGATCCGGCCCGTCCAGGGTGACCAAACAAAAGCAGCGTGCCGATTCTGCAAGACAGAAGTCCGTGCACACCATGCTGACCTGATGCAGCACAAAAATACAGAGAAGCACAGGAAAAATTGCTTGCCTTTTTCTACAGCTCGACTCACGGACATGGGCATTTCTGCTACCCCCAAACTAGGTGACACGACCCTGCTGAAGACCGAGCTTCAAATGGCCTGTTTTGTTTCATGTCACACCGCAATCCGCTCAGTAGATCATTTGGAGGAGCTGGTTGCAAGCGCATGCAAAAAGGAAATCAAACTGCACCGTACAAAGTGTACAGCCTTAATAAACAGAGTCATTTCACCATGCATGTTTAAAGAACTCATAAAGGACATTGGTAACACTTCATACTCTCTGGTGATTGATGAGAGCACTGACATAACGACATTGAAGCAGCTGTGTGTTGTGGTACGGTACTTCAGTCAGTCTCTCAACAAGATCATTTCAACCTTTCTGGGGCTGGTCACCCTGGAAGGGGAAACCGCAGAAGCCATTGCCAACTCGCTTCTGCAGTTTCTTGGAAACATTGGCCTGAAGTTCAGCAACTGCCTGGGGATTGGAACAGATGGTTGCAGTGTCATGGTTGGGAGGCACAACTCAGTCTACACAAGACTTCGGCAACAGAACGAGCACCTCATCCTCATAAAGTGTGTGTGCCATTCTATTCAGCTGTGCGCAAGCAAAGCAGTTGAACTGCTACCACGCAACTTGGAGTCCTTTGTGGGTAGTACCTACAACTGGTTTTCACGCAGTGCACAGCGGCAAAGGGAGTATGCAAAGATCTATGCTCTCATTAACAATGGGGAGGAGCCGTTGAAGCTTGTGCAGCTGTCAGCCACCCGCTGGCTTTCTATCTATGACTGCTGTGTGCGTGTTTTACAGCAGTGGGATGCACTAAAACTTCATTTCCAGTTGTGCAAGGACAAAGAACGGTGCTATGATGCAGAACTGCTGTATCAAATGTACTGTGACCCGGTGAACAAATTATATGTCACCTTTCTGACCCCAATACTGCAAGAGTTTGTACGGTTAAACAAACTCTTCCAACTGGATTGTGGCAATGCATTTAAAATGTTGGACTCTCTGCAAAGCTTCTACAGGGGAATAATTGTGAGAATTATTATCCCCAAATGTATCCCTCCATCTGATGCAGGCCTGATTGAAATTGATTTGGGAGACAACCGTAATCACTTGCCGACACCTGCAATTTCATTTGGAACAATGTTCAACATTGCACTTGCAGACAATGTCATTTCTAAGGAGCAGGAGCTGACTGTGAAAGGAAGATGCAGAGACTTTCTTTTTGAGGCTGCCAGACAGGTGCAGCAAAGACTCCCCGAAAATGTTGCTGTGTGGAAATCCATGGCAGCATTCTCACCATCTTTGATACTGTCGCAGGTAAAACCCACCCTGTCAGATATATCCATGCTGAAGCTGTTCAGAGGAGATGTGGGGTTGTTGGACAGCCAGTATCGTGCGGTTTCTTTCCAGGACTGGAAAGTAAAAGATGACAGGCAGGCAACTGAGTTCTGGGTGGAAGTTTTCGATTTTACAGATGCCAGTGGGGAGCGGTGCTTCAAAGAACTGGCCTTGTTTGCCCTGTCATTACTTGCAATGCCGCTAAGTAATGCAGACGTTGAGAGAGTGTTCTCACAGATGAACATTGTCAAGTCTAAAACACGGAACCGAATGAGGCAGCAAACACTGAGCAGCATTTTGAACATTCGTTTTGGGCTGCGAAGACTAGCAATTTGCTGTTCGAACTTTGAGCCAAGCACAGAAATGCTGAAACGTTTTAATCAGCATATCTACACAATCGGGGAAGAAAACAACGTGGAGGAGGAAGCAGATGATGGTCTCTTTCACTTCCCCTGACATAGTTATTGGACTGTGCCAAAAACATGAAGCTTTAATAAAGCCTTTTTTGTTGTTGTAACACACTATGTCTATGTCCTTTCTGTAGGTTTATAATTTAGTGTGGTGAATCTGACTTTTGTGACTTATCCGGAGCGTTTTAGGTGTGTGCTTGTTTTTTTAGCTTATCCATATTGGAGTCAGCTTGTTTTGGGCTTGTTTTGAAGGGGCATTCAGCTTATTTTCTCATTCTGACCTGGCAACACTGGTAAGGGGTGTCCTAACCTGCACACTCCTCTCATTGGAGGAGAGCACCAGTCAGGGAAAGGGGGAGGAAATGGGGTTCTGAAAAGCATTTCATGCCCCGATTCGCGCAGGAAGAGGTGCGTCGGGACCCGATTTTGTGATTCTGAAATCGGGTCCCAGCAAAAAAAGGCACCATGACCAAAATCCCGGACGGGGTTTATAAAATAAAAACCTCTTGGGACTCCAGGACGTCCGGTGATTTCCCCAATCTGTCCCCGCGACGTCTGGTCACCCTACTCCTGACGGGCTTCGGTGATCATGCAACCATTAAAATAGACATTCACCATCACAGTCCCCTCCCCCCATTCAATGCATGATGCTTATTATCAGCTTGTAGGTAGTTGTTTGCTCCCTCTGACCTACCTCAGCTTCTCAGCTTGAATGACTGCACTGGAACCACCACATTATATCTTTATTCAGTGCTGCGGGAAAATGGGCTGCCTTGGTGGTCTAGCCCACACCCCTCCCTAACGCCCCTTTTCTCTCCTTCATGTTCCCTCCTCCTGGGACTGGTACCAGCTAGTCTGAAGAGGGCCACCCGACCCAAACCCCAGCAGGTCCCTATTGTTGGTCGGGGATGGGGTAGATAGGCCCCAGGGGGGTCCTGCTGCATGTAGCGGCTATGGCATCGTATGCTAAATGCCCTCTCTACATTCGGCGCATCCCCTGGCTTTCTTCTTGCCTGGTCAGGAAGAGCTCCCCACGAGCCCAAATGTAGAACCCAGCATTCTTAGCTGGTGACGTGTTCTGGGGGTGTGTTCTCTTTATTCAGCAATTAGATTTCATAATTGCAGCCGCAACAGTAAACGGATTGTCTGATAGGTGTGTTTTATGTAATACGTGCATTGCGTACTTACATTACAAGAATTGCATAATCGTAACTCACCTGGGGAAGCCACCACAGAACACCCGATAGGCTTTTAGCATTTCATTGCCTAATACTTTGCAGCCAACCTCACTCCTTCTGGCAGAGCCTTGTGGGCACTCTAAACACAAGTTAATCTGATTTTGCTCTTGTACTCACGCCCCTCCATTGTTCCTACCAGCTTGCCCATCTCTCACTAAGCGCTATATCTCCCTGGTATAGTATGGTTTCCATGTCTAGATGTGTCGCTCTGAGGCATGGCGCCTAACTATGTCGCCAAGCCTCAGAGACCCGACCCACGGTCCTTGAGAGAACCATTTCATACCTGTAGGCCAGTGGATCATATGTGGGGCTCCCATATATACCCAGACAGCACATCTGGATCCAGGAAAGGTCCTCAGTGTGCAGGGCAGTGAAAGAAGTGTGGGCCCCCGCTTCTTTGCATAAATAGTGATATGAGTGATATTACAGAAAATAATATCACAGAAGTCTTTTATGCGCAAAGATATAATGAGAAGTTCAGGGGTCAAGTCCTAGTGGGGGCACTCATTAACATACACAAAGGGTGGCGACCTCACCAGAAATTAGCATATCAAGGTGAAATATGCAAATTTCTTTCAAATGGCTTTCCATGACCATACAAATTACACAGGACGACTGGCATTTGCCTTTCATGAAATCAACACACACAAAAAGCCAAGAGAGGGTATTTTCTTCTAACAGTGTTTGGAAAACGTTAAAAGGTGAGCATGTGTTAAACTCCAAGACCCAATAACAAGGTTTTCCTTGGAACATGCAGTACTGAAATGTGACATTTCACCTTTGGTTGTTTGCAATTTTTCATCTGCTAATCTGGTGCACTGTGAAGTGCCCAGTCTGCGAACCTGGTTCGACAAAGACAGTCCGTGGTTCTAATTTTACACACGACCTCACAAACATCCAGGGGGCCGGTGCCCGCCATTTGAAAAAAGTGTGTCGAAGCCGTGTACCCTGGACTTAAGCCTTGGGAAGCTAAATTAAAAAAACGTTTTGTAACACACATGGGTGACACAAGTATACAAACAATGTATTGCTTTGATTCAATCTCACAAGACTAACTAAACTAAGGGTCTCATTATAAGCCTGCTGGTCCGGAAATATGGGTGCCGGTAGCAACGTACCGGCAACCTTTCCGGACAGGCAGACTACAACTCTGCTTTCCGGTGCCTCTGCCCCCAGCAGCTCTGACCTGCCGGGCGCAGCGGCCCCGGAAAGCAGAGTTATCACGGAAGCGCAAGCACTGTTGGCAACGGTGCCGGTGCTTCCAAGTCCCCATTCCCGTGGAGCCCTGTACTCCATGGGAATGGGGACTAACATTTTCTGCCGCCTGACTTCCCAGGCAGCCGGGACTTGTAATGTACCGGTGACACCGGGGAGTCAGGGTGCGGAAACCGTATTACTGGGTTACCGCCAACCTCGTAATGAGGCCCCAAAACTGTCCCTCGAAGAAAAGCTGTACTCTCCATTGGGACCGGAATGACCCTAGGGAGTGGTGTTGCGCCGCCTTTCTAACACGGACAGAGGAAGAGTCAAACAAGCATAAATGCAGTCACCAACAAAGTCTTGCTTGTGCATCCACTGTGCCCGTCTCCTAAGATGCAGACCCCCACATTAGAAGTGAGCAAAATAGCATGCCCCATTTACCCAGCCATCCAACAAACTGGTTCAAGAGAACATATTTTAAAACCAAAACATAATTTAAATTCAAAGGGGGCTAAATGTTGTGGGCAGACCCATCTAGCATTTAAGGGAGGGTGGGGGGTGCTCTACTTTATTTTACCTACCCTCAGTGTGCAAACATGTAATTTGTCAACACCTTAGTTGTTCATTCATATTAAACCAAGCGAAAATGCCCATAACAACACATTGCCATGAGTAAGTCAGGTGACAAATCTGACGTCCAGTATATGAATTGTCACTGTTAATATTTATCTACGTGGAAAAATGAGGAGCGAGGCTTAATTTTTGAAGCAGCAGACAGTGTGAGCAGAATACCTTGTAGTTTCGTCTAATTTTGGCAGATCAGGTATAGAGAGATAACATCATTTGGCCGAGAGCACACACTTTGGTTTAGTGGTGAAACCAGCATTTGAGACCGGTCTGCAATTTGGGCAATTGAACACTTCCCAAATGTAATTGATAAAAATATCATTTGAAAGAAAGGTATTTTTGAAATGTTGGTTTGGAACCACTGTGGGACTGTGGAAGGCATTGCAAAAATAAGGTGATTGTGTTCTGTTGACTGAAGTTAACTGCTTTTTTTGCTGATGTTTTCACTCCCTTCTCTAGTTCTCTGGTTAACTATCCTGCCAGGTACTGTGATTATGAAGATGACTTTGGAGGCAGTTTGTTATTAGCTGGGGGTCCCAGATCCATTCTTTGCAACCTTTCTGCTCTTCACGGTTTGCACAAACCGTTCCGGCTACCTGGACCTCTCCAGTGTTCTTACCCGTGACCTTCGGTTGTCTGTGGCTTTTCCTTCCCGCTCAGGCTTCTCACAGTCTCTCCAAGGGATGCAACAGCCTTCAAGCAATCACCTGCTCTTGGGATGTGCGCTTCCATCTCTCTGCGCACGCCAGCTCTCCAAGTCAGCTGGCTGCCCTGGTCCCAGCCTCCTTCTTTGGTCCAACCACAGTGGATCTTTCAGGGACGCCTCTGCCGGCAGCTAAGTGTCTCGGGCTCTGCACTCCCAGCGTCTCTGTTCCTCCAGCGCGTTTCAAATTTCCCAGTTCCTCCAGGAAGGGTCTGACAAGACGTGAAGTCTTTCTGACCTTTTTATCATCAGGTTGGACTTACTTGTTCCAGGTTGTCTAGGCAGCTCATGTTACTCTGCATTGCTCTGTGCCTCTCCCTCGTCTCAGTATTGATGTTCTCTTCCTCAACTAAGTTACTTGTGCTCTTCTTCATCCCAGTTTATGCATATGACTCACATAGGAATTCCCTACTCTTTCTCGTCCCAGTACCTTTTAGGGAGGTCAGATCATTTCCCCTACAGAGGTACATGAAAATGGTTGGGATTATGCGGCTCTGTATAGGTTAAGAGGATGCGGGAGGTGGGGATGTGTTTTGGGTATATCGTTTTTTTCCCAGATAGTCGTCCCTAGTCTCATAGGGGGATCCCTCCCCATGAGAGCCACCCACCGAGTATCACCCCAAGGGGGACTATCGGGTAGTGGTCTCACCTGCTTGGCCTCATGGGAAGGCACTCTCCCTAGGGGAGCAGGGACGACATCCAAGGATTTGTCACAATGTATTTGCCCATGTTGCTCAAAGTAGCAATATGTTTTGATTTCAGACGCTACAGATAAGGATTATTTTGACTGTCAAACGAAATAAACTCCAAATGGGTTCCAAGGATGTTACATTGCGGCAGAGATTGTGAAATATACTGCAGGATTGATAGAGCCTTTTACCTGGAAGTCCCGAGGTAGTGAGAGTAAGCCATTTTCAGGTCTTCAAATGTTAATAAAATTAACAGGGATACAATCCTAAAAAGTTAGGGGGTTCAATAATATATACATAGGTGCTGATTACATGGGGGCAGAGGGCACAGTTGCACCAGTTCTTCTTAAAAACAGGGGCACGAGTGTCATTTGCCCCGTGGAGATTCTACAAATGATTTGCATTGGGCAACCAAAGAAAAGATATCTGCATTGAGTGCTGTGCGCATCTAAATCACTAGGCGAGGCAGGGTTTCAGGCTCCTGTCCTGTGCTGGATTCAGGCTTGGTGACGTGTTATCATGCATCGTGACACATCAGCAAGTGCTGCTCACTTCAAAATAGCAAGGGAGCCACATCAATGGACCACACTAAGAGAACATATCTTAAAGGGGAGAATACAAATTTAGTTCAATTGACCTTTCCCCTTAGAAGAAAGTGCAGAAGACAAATGAGCATTGGCCTTTCAAAAAAAATGTATCAACACTGGAAAACTAACCAGAGAGACGAAATTTTCCAACAACTACGCTGGCAAAACCCAACAATCTATAATGAGATATTCCCATAAAAACAAAATTAGAATACAAGACATTCTTTGATGAACGTTTGTGTGGTCTTGTGGTTAAGCATCTGCACTGGAAGCATGACAAACTGGAGTGAAATCCTGGTGGCTGAACACTTCAGCAGGCACACATTATTATTATCATTTTTTTTAACGCCAGCCTCAAAAACACTCAATAGGGGCTCAGTCTGCCCTCAGAAAAAAGTACATACATCTTCGACTCAGGGACAATAACCTTTGCAGGATGACAACCTCGCTTGTCACATGCTGGGAAAATGTTAATCATTCCCTTCTCATCGTTTCCCTCGCTCACCCCCACGTTTAGCTTTCAACAATACTGTTTTATAAAGATGAGTTGAAAAGTACACAAACCATAGTAAAATACTTACACAAATAATATTCATCCTCATAGAAATATGCTTGGCAAAAAGTGTACAATTGTGGGATTATTCCCCCCATCTTGATTGGGAGACAACACATACCAGAATGCATTTCAGCAGAAGGCAATAAAATGGTCTACGGATTTTGAAAACAAACTTTCAAGAGTTAAAGACTAACGCGTGAAAATAAGGCAGGTAGTTTGAAACTGTTTTATGTGGCATCATTTAATTGGGCTGGAGGTGGGCATAGATTTAGGCAGCAAACTGGTGCGTTCTGTGTGCTTTTGGAAAACGAAATGCCCCAATTGCAGTTCTCGACACGGAAACATTAAGAACGTCTTGCCCAAAACAATGGTCTCTTAAACTACCCATCGCCTGTAAATCAGACCCACTTCAAATGCACTGCTAGAAGAAAGAAAGTAATACGCAGCAATGATGGGGCCTGCAGAGTCTAATGGGCCACTGGGAAGGGGATTGGGAGGTGATGCCGTGGCCTCACTATGACAAACAGAAAAGAGAGTCGCCTTCGTGGAAGCAGTGCACACCCTCTACAAAACAAAATTACGTGGCACACTCGAGGGATTCAGCTGTTGTCGGTGGGGAACCCCCATGACAGCGGGTCCTGTGCTACGCCAGAGACTGGCCCCATCAGTGCGTTAGAAGCACCAAAGCTCCAGCCAAACACCACCTTAAGATTCGATAGAGTTGCGCGGCAAAGGTACAGCTCCAACTACGCAGTACCCCTTTCACCCTGAGGAGGTGCTGAGCGCAGGCACACTTCAAATCACAATGCACCGCTTATCCGGGGATATGCTCGGCACAGGCTCCAACAGTGTATACATGTTCATCTATCTGTTGGTGGGGTTGCAGGCTGGTTACAGAAGGTAACCCCAGCCGCTTGGCCCGAGGGAGGTGGTGTGAGAATCAAAGTTGACTCTAAGAGAAGGATTGATGTGCCCTCCGAAGAGCACAGAAGGGTTACAAGGATGTTTCCAGGAGCTACCACTCTATCACTCACAGCAAGGGCAGGAGAAACAGCCATTTTGGCTTACTGCACAAAAACCCAGACTCATTTAAAAGTGGAAAAGGTCGCTTTAATGTGACAGGCCAAAGCTTACAATAAAACATTTACCTGGCTCCATGGCCTTACAGACTAACGAAATATTTAAACAACCAATTAACTAATTACACATTTTCATTTCCCCCAACAATTAAATAATTAAATAAAGCCATTTCCTCCCTACCTGTCCCTTGGACCCTACCATCTCCTTACCCCTTTTCCAGGCATCCCGCTTTCTCCCTGGGGCCATGCCCCTCCAGGCTCAATACCTGTTCCCCCGGGGTGGCAAACAGCACCACCCCATCCTTTCCCGTGTCATTCCCCCATTGTGCTTCCCTCCCCCACATCAAAAGGGGCCATGCCCCCGGAGCCCAGACCCACTTCAATAACCCCTCAGACTCCCCTCTACACCAATCTCCTCCTTCCTATGACCTGCAGCCAGTCTGACCTGCCACATCAGCAACAGAAATTTTTACATCACAACTTCTCTAATGTCCCGACCTGTCACACAAAACTACCAGCCCATCGCCCCTTATCCTACACCAAAAACCCCCAAACAACTCGCCCTGGGACGTAAGAAACCCCGTCCATACCAACATACAATGGTCCTCCCCCCTTTTAATAAACCAGACCCCAGACCTAACCCAAAATGGAGGGGTGGGAAGGCGGGACAATCGCCAAGTCCAACCGTCACCTGCCTCCCGAACCTTCCCTGGCCCCTTAAATACCCCAGAGGGGCGCTCTGCCCCCCACGGCCACTCGCTGGCCGTGTGCAGCACCAAAAACTTCCCCGGGGGGAAACGCTTCGCGTTCCCCCTGGGGCCCCCCCCTTTTGGCTTGCTGCACAAAAACCCAGACTCATTTAAAAGTGGAAAAGGTTGCTTTAATGTGACAGGCCAAAGCTTACAATAAAACGCTTACCTGGCTCCATGGCCTTACAGACTAACGAAAAACTAATTACACATTTTCATTTCCCCCAACAATTAAATAAAGCCATTTCCTCCCTACCTGTCCCTTGGACCCTACCATCTCCTTACCCCTTTTCCAGGCGTCCCGCTTTCTCCCTGGGGCCATGCCCCTCCAGGCTCAATACCTGTTCCCCCGGGGTGGCCCGCTTGTGCAAACAGCACCACCCCATCCTTTCCCGTGTCATTCCTCCATTGTGCTTCCCTCCCCCCACATCAAAAGGGGCCATGCCCCGGCACCAGAAAAACCCTCCCCCGAGGTGTTCTTTCTGCCCCACCCCCCCAACCACATTCCTTTATTTCCAACTCTTTAACCAATCTCCCAGCCAAGAGCACAGGTCCGCCAAATAGTGATTGTTCTCATAAACCGACAAGTGTACCCCATCTTCCCTAAAGATCATAAAGCCCTCATACACTATTTCCTTATGATCCATCACCTGCACCGCCACAGAGGCACAAAACTTTACCATTTCTCTGTTGATCCCCTTTCTAGCCCTCTCTATCGCTCCCTCGCTCCTAGCTCCCCTCCACACGCAACAACTTAGTCCACAACACCTCTGCTTGAGGCCACATTTCCCGCACCCAAACTAAATCCCTTTTCATTTTCCTTAGCAGGGCCACCCCCTTATCCCTAACCAGGTAATTCTCCCCAGCATGAATAATCAACACCTCCGGCGCCCCGTAGCGTTCCCGCAACCCCGCTAGCATAGGCAGCAACTGGTCCCAGCGCAGGCCCCCTAACCCTTGCCATTTTACCACCACATCCTTATAGCTACACCCCAGCTGCCTGCCCATAACCCTTTTCTCCGCTTCTTTCCCCGCCCATTTAACAATTGAATGGCCGACAATCCATACTTGCGCCAACTCCCCCTCCTTTCGCACAGCATCTGAAAAAGAAATTACAAAATTACCAACACAATACATACAACCCCCACGCTGTTGTCAGCCAACTTCTACCCCCTTTCTTAAAATTCCCCTTTCTGAAAATTCCCTGACATACCCCTTGTATCTCCCAGACCTCCAACGCCCCAAACTTTTCACCTTATCCTCCGTGAAACCCAACCCATTACCCTCCGATGCTGCGCCCATCCTGAATGAATGTGTACCAAAATCCTCGCCCTTTTCTCCTACCTCCCGCAGAGCCTTCCGCAATACCCCCAAAACTTGTGCCGCTGAAACCGGCGACCCATCCTCATGCTTAAACAGCAAGCCTGTCTTCCCCCCACACCGCTCCTTCCACAACCTGCCTGCCCGCACTGGGCATAAATCCTTGCTCCCCAGCCCCAACAAAACCCAGGAACCCTTCCCCTTCTGGTCCATTTTAGACTTATTAATCCTGATGTCCAAACCCAAATCTGTAATTTGCACATCCTCCCACTGCAATCCCCCAGACACCCCTTTTCCCCCCACCAACTCCGAAACCCGAAAAGCCCTGAAAAATAACCATGTAAAACAGGTCGCAAACAGCTCCCCCTCCCATACCGACCAGCAAACTCCCCCTACTACCTTAACCAACCTCTGCAGCAACTCAGCCGATATTGGCCTCCTCCTGTCCTTGTCCCTCTTACTTTCCCTTGCCCATCCTTCCAACATCCTACTCACCATGTCTCCCCCCACTCGGCTGGAAACCGCAAAACCATTTCCCGTAAAAAGCGATTCCTGCTAACTTCCCCACTATAGTTGCTCTTGACCAGCCCCGGTCCATGCACCTCAGGAGGAAATTCATGACATCCCTCCTCCTCTCTTCCGCATCCCATCTACCCTTCCAACTACGCGCCCCCCCCCATAGAATCCTCCCAGGCCCTCCTGTATGACTCCTTAGACGCCCCGGCCAATGAACCCTCCACCAAAGCCAGCGCTCTCATCCTCCTATCTTCCACAGCTCCTCCGGAATCTGCTGCCCCTCCTGATCCGCATCTGGAGCCAATCCACAGAATCTCTGCCATTGAAAATGAGATAATGCATCAGCGATGCCATTATCCTTCCCTGGCACATGTGTTGCCTTAAACACCCCATTCAATTCCATGCAACGCAGCACAAACTCCCTCATGAGTCTTGCCACCCTCTGATCCCTTGCTGACTGCCTGTTTACCACATGGACCACGCATTCATTGTCCACATTGAAATTCACTTTCCTATCCTGCAAATCCTTCCCCCACAACTCCAATGCCATCAGTAATGGGAAAAATTCAAGGAATGCTATACTCCTTCCCTCCTTCAACAACTGATCAGGCCATTTCTCCGCACACCATTTTCCCCCCCAAAATTTCCGAAACCCCCTGCTCCTGCTGCGTCCGAAAATATCTGTACTTCCCATGTCACCGGGTCCCCCCTGCAACCACATTGACACCCTATTAAACTTCTCCAGAAACACAGCCAAATTCTGCAGTCCTCCCTCACTGACTCCGATCCTCTTATCCGATGATGCGGGCACTTTGCTCCCGCCATAGCCCTCGCCATGTTCCTACAAAACGTCCGCCCTGGGGCCACCAACTTGCATGCAAAATTCAGATGCCCTACCAATCTCTGCATGTCAAACAGCGTCATTTTCTTGGCCACCACCGCCCTTTCCAGCAACACCACCAGTTTGCTCACCTTGTCGTGCGGCAAGCGTGAGGTCATAGCCACTGAGTCCAGTTCAATTCCCAGAAATGTCAACACCACTGCAGGCCCTTCTGTTTTGTCTTCCGCTAACGGCACACCCAACTCCTCCATTAGCTCCTGAAACAACTTCAGAATTCCTTTGCACTCTCCCTCTCTATCTGTCCCGCTAATAAACAGAAAATCATCCAGATAGTGCAGCACACTCTCCCAACCCGAGTTAAATGAGAAAACCCACTGTAGGAAAGAGCTGAATCGTTCAAACAGCGCACAGGAAATTGCGCACCCCATTGGCAAGGCTTTGTCTATGTATATGCGGTCCTCAAACTGCCAACCTAACAACCAAAAATCCTCTGGGTGCACCGGCAATAACCTGAACGCCGCTTTGATGTCACACTTGGCCATGAAGGCCCCCCGCCCTTCTTTCCTTACCAGCTCCACTGCCTGGTCAACACTTGCATATACAACCCCACACTCTTCCGGGGCAATGAACTCATTCACTGACATGCCCTCCGGCCAAGACAAATGGTGTATTAACCGAAACTCCCCCGGAGCTTTTTTGGGCACCACCCCCAGTGGGGATAGAACTAAGTCACCCGGCAGGTCATCAAATGGCCCTACGATCCTTCCCGCCGCTATTTCCTTGCTCAATTTTTGCCTTACCACTTCAACATTTTCTTTGGCTGACTTCAGATTTTCAGCCCACCGGCGCACCCTTGGGCACTGGTAACCCAATCTGAAACCCTGACTAAACCCCTCACTCAAAATCTTCGCCCCTTCCCTGTCTGGATAGAATTGCAACCATTTCTGCAGAACCCCCACTTTAATTGGCGTAAAAGCTTTTCCCCACAACCCCTCTGCCTGAACCTCTCCCCCTCCACCTGTCCCCCTGTTGGAAACACTGAGTGAGAGGGTGTTTTCCTCCACACTTGCTACACTCATGCCTGAACCTACACAGGGTTCTTGTGCAGCCGTCCTTATTAAACGCCCAACATGCTGCTGAGGACTGCCCTCTGCCCCCTCCCCCCGCCCCTTCATGGGCGGGGCGACCAAGAAAGGGCCGGAAGGGCACCGGCAGCCCACTTGCAGTGTGCAATGTCGGGGCAGGCCTCGTTGGGGCCATCCATTGCAGCCAAAGATTCATATCTATCTCCCCCCAGACCGCCTGACTGTCCTCCTCCATCCTCGCTCTGAATTCCTCATCATACCTTACCCAGGCAAATCCCCCAAAACTCGTGAAAGCCTTCCGAATTACGTCCATATATTTAAGTAGGGCCACACAACGCTCAGGAAATTTTTCACAATAAACACTGGCATAAATGATAAATGCTGACGTCCAATTCTCAATAGTCACCGGTATCCTTGGGCGCACAGCTAGCTCCCTCTCTTCTTCTTTAGACCCCTCCTTAGCTCTCACTTCCCTAAGGAGCCATTTAAAAACGTCTACAAATTCCCCCCCCTGAATCTTCTCCCTGGTTGCCGCCATCAAGTGCGCCCCCAACGGTTTCGTTATCCCCATGTATGACAGTTTTTTCTCTTTTCCTTTCACTTCCAACTCTTTTTCTTTCCCAGCTTGCCCCTCGAGCACCAATGGCTCCCCCACCTTGTCCGTTTGGACCTCCACTGAGCAGATGCCCTTCTCAACCCCCAAGTCTCCAATGGCTTGTACCACCACTTCTTTCCTTAGCCCTTGCAAACCAGACCCTTCTTTTCCCGTCCCCCCTCTTGGGACCCCTCTCTGCCATGCAGATGACCATTCCCTTTCCCGCTCACCTCTTTCCGCACCTGCCATCTGCTGTCTCGCGTCCACACCAATGCTCCTCGTCTCCTTCCTTATAGGGCTCCTACTGCGGGGACAAAACATGTCAGCAGACTCACCCAACCCACCGTTCCCCCACCTTCTTGCCCCCCGACCACCCTGCGCCTGCCTTTCCCGCTCCCAACACCAACTTCCTCTCTCCTCCCCCCTTTCACCCACCATCCTATAACCATCCACCTCCCCCTGCCCCACATAATCCTCAAAACCAACTTCATCACCCGTCCCATACCATTGTGGCTGCGAGCTTGTGCCCCAGTCGAGTTGATCTTCTTCCTGCGAGCCCGTGGTGTCCACCCCGCCACTCCTTTGACGTCTTCTCGGCGGGGCCATGGAAACCCCTGCCTGGTCCTCTTCACTCGGGCGAGGCACTCCGACCTCCACCCTGGAGTCTTCATTGCTAGGGGCCGTGCTGAACCTTCTAGGCTCTCCGTACGCTGACCGAGGAGGGGTCGTTCTCAAACCCTCTACCTCCACCTGACCAGCGGGGGCTGTGCAGCGCCCTCCGCCCTCACTCCTCCTACCCGGGGGGGCCGTTCCGCACCCCGCCCTATCCACCTCAATTGATGGGGACCTCTCCCTCCTTCTCCCACCCGCACTCTTACGCAGGTATTTCCCCCCTCTTCCCCGCTGCCCTTGCACCCCCTTCTGTGCCCCATCCCTAGCCCCGCCGTGGTTCCTTTGAACCACCTCCATTTGAGCACTCCCTGCTTCCTTAGTGCTATCCTTCATTCCCTCCCCACATGGCTGCCCACCCGAAATCATCTCTTCCCCGGACGCCCTCCTGTCTATCTCCCTCCTCATCTTCCTGCCCCTGGATTCCCACACCTCCCCTCTCCCCGCCGCGGGGGTGCAAGCCACCACTGCCGCGAGAGCCCCATCAGCTGCCGCTCTGCGCAGTGGCCTACCCCCACCTTTCTCCCCCTCACCCGTGACCTCCCCCACCTCCCCCTCCAGCTGGGCCCTAGTTGCCCTGCTAATTATTGCCAGGGCCTCCCTCAGTGCCCTGGCATCGACCAAGCCCTTCTTGGCAGCTCCCTGGCCCACCATTGTGCACCAATAATCTAGTTGTGCACCAAGAGTATTCCCCCTGAAAGTCAAGCTAGCTAAAGTAAGCCCCCGAGCCAAAACCTACCCGTGGACCTATACCCAAAATGCCAACACTGCTAACTTTGAACAGAGTAAAATTAACAAATCATAAACCCACTGGTACTATGAAACCCAAACAGAATATGTATTTCTTTATTTATATATCTATGTATTTTTTTTTGTTGAAATATTTATTATTTTTTATTTATATATATATATATATATATATATATATATATATATATATATATATATATATATATATATTTTTTTTTTAAACCCTAATAAAAATGTTTACCCTTGTAAGCACCCCCTCCCTTCTACCTTGGTAAGCTCCCCGAACAAAGAGAACCCAAAACCACCAGCACAGGCACCAAATAGTGCTAAAGAACTGCCAAGGCACACTGGCACCTGGCGGTGCACAAGCAGCACCGCACCCCTCCGTCAGGAAAAACAACACTGTTCCTTTAACGGAGATGCACTGCCCCCTTTCTCAACGGAGCTGATACCGCGCCCACACTCGTCGCAGGAGCCGGGAGATAGACACTGCCCACTAAGTGTGAATACCCCGAGGAGCTGCGGGAAAGCCGCTAACCCGTGTTCAATCCCTCCCCTGACCACCCACCCTGCCGACACACGAACGGAGGAAGAATGCGGAACCGAAACTCCCTAACGGCAGCCCAGAGCCCTACGCCCCCTCAACCTCCTGCACTGCCCCCGCGATGAAACCCGGAGATACGGGGACCCAACGGTAAGCAGCGAGGGGTGTCTTATCTACGGCACCCCTCTTATAAATGTGCACACAGTATCTATAATATTCTTATTTTTTTTTTATAGACTACCTAACCGCCTACTCTTCAAACACCCCCCTACCTCACCTGACTATCTCGCCCGCCTGAAGGCCCAGCTACTACCAGGGAAGGCTCGGGAGCAGGCAACAGGACTTGACAATCGCCAAGTCCAACCGTCACCTGCCTCCCGAACCTTCCCTGGCCCCTTAAATACCCCAGAGGGGCGCTCTGCCCCCCACGGCCACTCGCTGGCCGTGTGCAGCACCAAAAACTTCCCCGGGGGGAAACGCTTTGTGTTCCCCCCGGGGGCCCCCCCTAATGGAGCCCCTTCCATCCCGCCCAACCATCTGCATTATCCAGGGGTGTTGCTAAGTCTGGAAAAGATCCGGGGCTACGCTAATTCTGGGACTGTCGGGACAAGGGGCTAGCTAGCCTTTTTCCATCCGGGGCTACAACCAAAAGACCCAGGGCTATAGCCCCCTCAGCCCCCCTAGCAACGAGTCTAGCATTACCCCATTAGGCAGGGGAAATAGGGTATCCGCGTCAAAGTTCGAGGGCAAAAAGACAGAATCCGAAAAAAGACTGAATATGGGATGCCCAATTTGCCTGCATATATATATGTGGGGGAGGGGAAAGTTAATACAAAATGTGGAGGGGCAAGGGGGGGAATGCAAGGGGGTTCTCCCCGCATACATATACAGTCAAAGGGGGAGAAAGAAGAAGGCGCAGCAACCACCTGCCCAAATTAATTGAAAAAGCCCTACTGCCGTGTGGAAAGCCTTTTTTACAGCAGGGTATTAGCAGCCACCCACACCAGGACCAACGGATTGGGCAGCTGAAAAGGAGGCTTGATTAGTTTGATAACCAATGCAATACTAATATTTAGACTTTTTTGTCTTGGAAGAGTTACAGGGTTCTCCTATCTGAGGAGGAAAGGTGCTGTGAATGAAGGCAGCTGCAGTGCATACCCTTCGGTGAATGAGGAAGGCAAGGCGAGTATGATGGGTACTGTCACCCAGTCCTGGGCGATTCGCTGTATATTATGTTATAATGTTTTTATACTGTGCCAAATGCCCACCATAGTGGCCACAGAGCACCTTGGCTCGCCCAGAAGTTGGCATATTCTGGACCCCCACTCATGGTGTCTAGACCCGAGTCTGCAGAGGTTAAAAGGAGCAGGTAAGAGGATGTGAAAGAGGGTACAGATGCCCCAGACGTAAGGAGGGGTTGATGTAGTAGGGCATACGGAACGTTTTGCGATAGCGTGGGTGCATGCGGATCCATTGAGGTGGACCATAGGTGAGGATTGTCGAAAGCAAGGTTTGGAATCAAACATGGACACTGTCTAGTTGAGGTCGTTTTAAGAGGGATAGGTAGTTGTATTATTGTTTGGCAGTGTGAATACCTAGAAAGGTGTTCCAGCTGTCCATTTAGACCAGTATCCGGAACAAAGGGAGGGGGAGAGAAGTTATGTCAACGGAGGTGATGGGGATATTGGTAGAGGTGGGAGAACAGGGATTGCACCGGGCTCTCCCCCGTATTGTAGGTGGGAACTCCGAGGGGGGAGGGGAGCAGCCAGCAACAGTTCGAGGGGAACAGATCCGGATTCTGGCTGCAGCGGGATGTTATGCCCAGAAATGCAGAATTTGCTAAAAACAACCTGCAGCAATGAATCATGAACTATAAAGGGTGGCTTTTTGACCGGGGATTAGGTTTACATGTTTCCACTGGATACACCCTGCAACAGTGATTCTGGGACTGCCAAGCCTTGGGCCAGGTGTGGCCCAGTCAATGATAGACTGTGTGAAGGTTGAGTGCAGTTGCAGAACAAAGGGTTGGGAAGGGCTGCTATGGCTCTGTTGATACATTCCTGGATATGTTGCATTCCTGCAGCCTTAAGCGCGAGAAGCTCTCATGATCAGAATGTGCCATTATTCCTGCCATGAGACATCACCTGGTTGCACAGCTACAAGAGTTCATGTCATAGTGAATATCTGATTAGTCTATGCTTGGGGCACGGGAGTGAGCACATGGTTTCCGGTAGGGAGAACTATCAGAGGTCATCACTTGACCCTGTAGGATTTTGGGCAGTACTTACATTTAGGTGACTCCTATACCACTAATGTACCGAGAAAGACATGGGGCACCTCAAAGAAATTAATTATAAACCCCATGTGACTATGTTCCCTGCCCGACCCTCGGATTATAAAATTACTGTGACCACATTTACGGCAACTGCCAAAATGTCGACTTAAAAAAAAATTGTCAACCCCTTTGTACCCCAGGAGGAGCTGCGGGGGGTGCTTCCCCGTGTGTGTGTGTGTGTGTGTATGTGTGTATATATATATATTAGAAAAACACACAAGCCCCTGCGCGGTTGTAACACTGCAAAAAAACACCCAGTGGGCATGTGTAGAAAATACTCCAGCACACAAGACCTAGCTATTTAAAATATCATATTTATTGGTACTTAATACAGCACATTACAAAACGCAGAGGTGAAATCATTCGCCTCTGTGACAGCCATAAGGTTGAACAAAACACTCACCCCACGGGTGGAAGATGGTCACACGTTCCGCCTGAATGCTCAGGCTTCCTCCGACCTTTAAAATCCAAATGCGGCTTGCACATCATAGAATTTAAAAAGAAAAGCAGTTACAGAGCATCCCCATTCGTGTCACATCACGTGCAGACACGGTCATGTGACCGCTGCGAGGAAACAATGGTGAAATCTATCACCTACGATGACCTCCATATTGGAATGGTCAAAGTCCTATAGATAAGGTAAGTACGATGGAAAATTGCGTAAAAGTTACGTGTAAGGGAGTCACTTATGTTAACTACCACATTGTGAACTACACCATGGAGATGCTCTAAACTGCTTATTTAAAGTATTATTGTCAAATTACAATTGATGTGTAACAAGTGAGCACAAGTGTGCCTGTTCATAATTGGATGACTGAAACTAGCTAGGATAGCCGCTCTCAGACATATGCCCCCACATAGGGTCAGTGTTTGCAAGCCAGGGATTACGCGTACAGCGGCCGCAGCCAAATCATCAAAAGGCAAGTGCCCTGATATTCGGGAGTGTTCCTATAATAGGCATTATTCTTACAGGCAGATGCCCTATTGCTTAGAGGATGCACAAGTGAACCCAGAGTCTGGAGGGAGAGTAAAATTGTTTCATCATCTAGCTCCTCCCAGTGTGCAAATGGCAGTTCCTGAGTCAATGATTTAAACCTTCAAATTAGCAGCCTACTACAATAAATACACAGAAATAGGTTCCATTACATCACTAAAATGTCCATTGTGCAGATAGCAATTCCTATGTCAATGATAAAGTGCAAGAGAAAAGCAGCCTTATTGAATAAATCAATCAACAGCTCAGTACATCGCAATGTGGAGATGTGTAACTTACACTTCTCCCAATGTACAAATAGCAATTCCTATGTCAATTATTGAGTACAGTTCTAGACTGTACTCAATAATTGACATAGGAATTGCTATTTGCACATTGGGAGAAGTGTAAGTTACACATCTCCACATTGCGATGTACATGCCCACTGGGTGGTTTTTTGCAGTGTTACAACCGCGCAGGGGCTTGTGTGTTTTTCTAACATTTACGAATTTGGCTAAATCCGTCACTCCAGCACCAGCCACTTAAGGAGGTAGTGCGCCATCATTTAGCTAAACTGATTTACTCATATATATATATATATATATATATATTGTGAAAAGGGAGGCGAAATGAAAAAGTCAACAGTCTAGGGGGTCGCAGTAATGACATAGATCCCCAACTCTGTGTACTGTCATGGAGGCCGAATGCCACCCCCCAGTATGTGGATTCTGGGCCCAGATTAGTTAAATGTGGGTTCACCATACCACCCTCACTGAGGCCCAAGTGTGGGCCAGGGAATCGCCTGTGAAAATATTCAATACCCCAATGATGTCTGTGGGGGAGGGTCAAGCCTCAGATCCTTAAAAATATTGCTCTCTGTCTAACCCAGGGAGAGCGGTCCCTTCCTAATAACTGAAGCCTGTTGCCTAATATAACAATGTGTGCCTTCCTCCTTAAGGGATCCAAGGTGCAAGGTTCAAAAGTCAGCAGAAGTTTGGTAATTCAGTGTTACCCTCTGCAGCTGTGCTGAGTAAAATGTAAGCTTGAGACAATGATGTTGATATGTCGTCCTCCAGCAGCATTGCTGGAGAACTTTCAGCTTGAAAGCAGAGTTGCTGATGCATGTATCTCTTTGGCAATTTGCCAGAGAAACAATGAAAACACATGTCCGGCGCTGATACAGTTGTTCCACAATCTATGGTTGGGAACATGGTAATCACAATCTGAGGGACTCCTGAAGACACTGTTACACTCCCATTGTTCTCCTATTGGCGTTACAAAGCGGCAACTCACAAGCAAAAAATTAATCTTTTCGCTGCAGAAAGACTTCCCCCTGACTTACCTATGGGTTTTCTGACCCTGCGTCCACATGCTAGAGAAGCAAAGGGGCTCATAGGAAAGCATGCAGCCTCTGCACAGCTTCAAGGGGAGTTGGGAGGGTGAAGAAAAACAGGCCACACATGGCCAGGGCCATTTTGGAATCCAAGATGGCAGAAGGCCATAATATAACCTCAGGTCAGGACCTTTACAGACCATATGACCTCATGCACATTGGCCCAACTCAATCCAAGCAAGCTCAACCGACACAGGTGAAACACCTTCTCCTCTGTTCCACCTCAGAGGGAGAGGAATCAGACAATAAAAGCAGTCTTAAGCTAGTCTTTCGCGAATGTTGTCCAAGTGGGAGCTGGAAAAAGATATTTGAAAGATGGTTGCATGCTAAAGGCGTTTTCAGAAGAAAGGAGGTTGATTGATGTAGTTAGAGGAATTTTCTTTGGAAGAGGAGGTTTATCACCTGTAAAGAACTTGTTGAGAGGAGATTACTTTGGAGGAGGGTTACCATGCGGGAAAGAAGTTTATTGCAAGGAGATTGTTGGTCTAGAGGAGGGTTACTATCAGAGGAGGGAGTTTCTGTCCATGTTGTCTTCAGGGGACTTTGAGTTAACTTCCAGTGTAATCCTGGGAGAGGAACCAACTGGGGAGATAGTCACCTAATGCCTGAGAACGAGGGCAGAGACCAGGATACACCTTAAACTAATGACTAGGAAGTTTCGTGTGGGCCAGCCTGATCCAGACCATACTGTAATTAATGCTGCAGAGTCCTCACAAAGACCCTACCTAACGTCTCCTCCCAGGTGGCCAAGGAAAGGCAGATGCTTCCTGATCCTGACCTTGGGAGTGGTGTATTGCGGGAGGATCACCTGGGAGGAGAAAAGGCCCTGGGAAGACAAGGACTCCATTGGGTGAGATGCAGTATTTGTCTTTGTCGAGTGGCAGATATACACATAATTTATAGAGCCCACCCCCCTCACCTCTGTCATATTGGAAGAACAGCAAGAGAACACCGTGCATGACACCTGGTCTCATCCTAATACCACTTCGAG
Organism: Ambystoma mexicanum; assembly: GCF_040938575.1. Classification (NCBI taxonomy): domain Eukaryota; kingdom Metazoa; phylum Chordata; class Amphibia; order Caudata; family Ambystomatidae; genus Ambystoma; species Ambystoma mexicanum. The sequence goes on from NC_090923.1 coordinate 934,167,648, forward strand.
GGTATGAGAGACGTTATGCACTCAGACAACTGTACCGAATGTACCCCCGAACTGATGCGGTAGACATGAGCCAACCGACACCACTATAAGTAAAGTCTCACAGGTGTGAAGTGACGTCATGAAGAAGAAAAGATACGTGCGTGCACTAAACCAGATGTATGGATATCTAGAAAATGAAGATGTGACTAAAGTGATGAAGTAAATATATATATGAAGAAAACCATATACACTAAGAAGATAAGTAACAAAAGATGCAGTTGATGTATATATGCAGAAATACAAGGTAGTTAAGACAATGTAGAAGCTTGCTAAAGTAGGAAATATAATGCGAATAAAGCAGCCATGTTGAGAAAATAGACATCAGCATTGTATAATAGTAAGCAAGATGCCTCGAGAAGGGAAACCAAGGCTACAGAGCTGACAGGCGCTGGAATCCAGATTTGTGCAAGAACAAAGCATATTTGCTTGTCTTAGAATGAAGGATGTCGCTGCAAGAAGCAACTGCAAGGCACAACAGGAGTTGAAGAGGATAAGCCATGTACGTAAGACATATTTGTCTTAGATTAAGTAAAGGAGTGAATAACTGAGTGCCAAGTATTGAAATATCAAAGATGCAGAAATCACATGCAAGACAGAGCAACCAAGTCTGCAGAGGCCGAGGAGAGTAATAACACCCAACATAATTGAATCAAATAGCACTAAATAAAAGGACAGAATGGATAAATCATGGTCTCCTCACATGTGATACAAGAGCAGAAGACAAGGCCTATTCATAGAGCTCCCTTTAAAGCTGCAAGGAAGAAAACAGCCAGCAAGGTCAACTACAGAGAAGAAGCCTTGGCTTAGGGCCTAAGTGTTGAGAGATGGTAGGCTAATTAGCTAGGGAGGTCAGTTGTCTGACGTGGTGCCCTACAACTGGGTTTAATTGCTTACGTGCTGCTAAAAAGCTGAATGGCCAAGGTTGGAAGAGAGTGGCAACCGATCATGAGGGCCTATGTAATGGTGGACTGTAAATTGTTACAGAAACCTATCTGCTGCTGGCCTTATGCTATTATCTGTGTTTCATGTAGTGAGAGGTTGTTCAAGGCGTGCCTACCAGATAAGGTGCAGCCAATGATGATACTAACACTTTTATATAAACTATCAGTATATATGTTCCCTTACCCAATCCCTCCACCGGTAGGTTTTTTTACTGTTTGCCACGTAGGATAACGTCATAGCTGACGTACATCGAGGTATAAAACCCTTTGCGTAATTGAAATGCTTTGAGAGTGTGTGAGCTACAATCTGTTTGTTCGCCAGGTTTTCCTACTTTATTGAACTGTTAATAAAGTAGTATTTTGCCCTATTCTTTGAGTCTGTATGGTCATTTGGGTCTGAGATCATTTATTGTGGTAATACCATTCAGCACTTGGAATGCTCCAGGTGCTACTGCACATTTTGGTAGCGGTGCTGATATTTCAGATCCAGACTCTCGGACTCTTCATGTCTTCCATCATTAGCCAGAAGATCGCTGAGTGTCCTGTGAAGAGCGGAGTAATCACACGTGTAAACCGAGAAGGTCGGCAGGTGGCTCTTTGAAGAAATTCCTATCCGGTCCCCATGGGCACCCCACAGACTGAAGGTGAAGTGAACGATTGAGAAGAGTAGATACCATAGGGCTCGAACTGAGCAACAAACTTAAGTAGAACATTGGAAGTGGCAAATAAAAGGGGAGGGATTGTATTGCATGTGGAAATATATATATAGTAGGGAATCGGTAACAGGATTTATTGAAGAGTTAGAGATACCTCGAATACCTATTCTCAGGGAGATAGAAGGTAACGCATCACACTCCAAGTGTGGTATTTTGAAGGGATTCTTGAGGAAAGGCTGATATGAAGGATACGTTTCACACTCCAAAATAGGGTAAAATGGAGATGAGATACTTTTGCTAGAGACAGTAAGGTAGACGATCGTAGAAATTGTTGTGCACATTTGGTTGGGGTTATGAATATCTTAGTGTAGTTGTGATAATTTAGGTTGCATGCTGAAAATATAGAATGATAGTAATAACTTGACTGCTTATCAGACCCTAAAAACAAGCGATTGGTGCCAATCGTAGGAGGGTAACAGTTGAGAAGAAATATAGCAAAATAAGATTCTTAAATTGTCGATAATAAAACAGCAGGACAGTGAAGATTGATAGAATTGTAAAGAAGAAAAAAAAATAATATTATTGTGTAGGCTTGAATATTGTTTGAATAACTGTTTTTGGCAAATGGGCAGCGATTGATGGTGGTTTCCCGAATTGATTATTGTGATATAATTAATTAATGCAATAGCAGAATAAAAGATCTGGTAAGTAGTGACAGTTGACATTGACCCCTCTTCTTCGCTTGTTCAAAATATTACCGAGGTACACACCTAAGATTAGGAAATATCATGCTGACTGTGTAAGAGGCACGGCTGACAAAATGTCATGCCTTGGCCTCAAGAGGGTTCCCTATCAAGAACAGTTTTGCAACACATGACAACATACTTACATGCTATGTAAACAGGGAAGAAGTTACAAAAATGGTTAGCTATTTTAGAGCTATGGAAAATATATCAGAGGGTGAGAGAAGGCCCACCCGAGAAGGAGTGGATGCTTAATCAGCATGAAGGGCAATCGTGCAGTGTGAGAAACCTGAAGGTGTCTCACTCACTAGTCCCCAGAGATCTGTCATCCAGGTGGCCAGGACACAGCCATCTCTCTTGGATCCAGTTCCTGGGGGTGGAGCAGTGCGGGCGGATCATCTGGATGAGGGGTCTTCGGTGTGAAAGCAGGGCACCGACGGGTGAGATGCAGTACCCCTTTGCTTATGACACCTTCTCCCCATCCTACCCCATAGGATATTTAGAAACTCAACCCCGCCTCGTTTCTTGACACAAACACTTTCTCACAGACCGAGTACCATGATAGACAATGGACTAACACCAGAGCCATATTCCTGACATGTGCCAACACAAGGGCCTGGCAGAGTCAGGCAATTGCCGATAATTACATACACCTGACTTCCCTTCCCTTTCCCCATAGGGATAAAAGGCGCAGCATGAAAGCACACTGGGAGCAAGGCCAAATGCACGAGGAAGCAGCTGTTCCAGGATGGCAGTTCAAACGGAGGAGAAAGGTGGCGAGACCTGAAAGGACAAAGAGAAGGGAATTGCCCTTTCCCTTTTCGAACCAGACCTGTGCCGCTTCCGAGAAGGGAAACTTAAGAATGGGAATTGCAGCTTGTGAATGGTGCGAAGGATGTCAAAGGTACATGGGACCTTCTCGCACTGATAGCCAGGGTGGGGAGAAGCAGTTGCCATTGTGGTACCGTCCTTGATTCCAGAGGCAAGAGATGCTGGTGAGTCGGAAGGAGCTGATAATAGACCGGGTTGTGTTTGGCTCAAGGTTGTGAAGAGCAACATTGTATGAAGAAAGAAGACTAAAGTACAAAGGTCTTTTGTGAGTAAAATTGCCATCAGAGTTAGAGGGGTCTGGCGTCACGTGGACGCTCATTCGAAGGACTCTAACTGGCACCCCGCTCCTGAACAAGGAGAATGTGTTGAATAAGGGGATTGAAGTAGACCTGCAGCGTGTTAAATTGAATCCCGTACATAGTCGAAAGTCTTTGGTTGTTGTACAAACTACAAGTACCAAGAGGCCTTAGGGGAGGCCGGCGTGAGGTGTCAAAGTGGTCATACGAACGTCAAGCCAAACCCCCTTGTACAGTCGAATGTCTTTGGCACATAGTGGAAGCAAAGAGAACTATCTAAATGGGGTAAGTGTGAACCCAACTGAGGGATGCCTGCAAATTAGGGTAAAACAGTAACCCATGTGAATTCATTGTGATGATAGAATTGTGCAAAGCCTGACTGGGGCCAAAGACCCGGACTTAGATAAGGGAAGAACCTAAAGGGTCTAGAAGAACTTTCTTTTAGGATCTGTGTTAAAAAAGCAATGTGAACCCGACAGAAGAATGCCATGAGAAAGCTAAGGGAAGTGAATCCTGCATTATGAGAGAACCAAGTAAATGGGGTATTTTGGCAAATGTGAACTCGGCTGAGGGATGCCTGCAAATTAGGGTGAGCAGTAATACACCCGTGAACATTGTGATGACAAGTGTGAACCCGACTGAGGGATGTCCACAGTGAGGGAGGGAGGCTAACGTTGAGAGTGGTTGGTCTGAGCCTGACTGAGGGAGGCTAACATTGAGAGAAGGATATGAGCCCGGCTGAGGGGGATCCAAGGGTGAAGATTTATCACCTGATGTGAAGATTAGCAGAGGAACTTTTGTTTTGTTGTGAATGTCATATCAGGCCCTCTGAAGAAAGACTTTACATGATAGAGACATGGACACAGAAGGTCCTGATATTAAGAAAAGGAACTGTAAGTTTGTGCCAGAGAAGCCCAGGAGTGTGCTGTGCTCAAGAGTCCTGCTTTGTCCCATGCTAAACACATGGGGAAAGGAGACCCCCGGCCATAACATCTTGACTTATTTTGTGAACAATTATTTCTTCTCTTGTGAACATTATGCCACACTCGTTTGTAGTATAGGGGTAAGGAATGGAAATAGTTTTTGTTTAGTATAGGCCCTGTTTATTTGACTAGACTCCACTAGGTCTGTATTGTTATTATTTGATGGTCATACCTTGCTCCCATCTTAGATTTAGGTTTAGATTAGGCATTTATCTCACCCATTTTTACAGTTTAATAAACACTCTTGAACTGTGATCACTTGTGTTCATCTTACTTTGATACCATGCCTTCTTTACAGGAGCCACTGAGGAATAGTGATTCTATCATCTAAATGAGTTAAAAGCAGCAGTGGGGTATATCAATCATATATATGCACTCCCGCTTATAGTAGTGAAAATAGTACAGAAGAAAGTAAGATTAAAGAATGTGAATATATGTCCAGACGTAGTAAATATGAGGAGAATAAGGAGAGAAGGGGCAGACTGATAGAGATAGAAGAGACCAAGAGACAAAAAGCTAGTGAAGTAACAATTGTACAGAATGAGTGGATGGGAGGACAAATATTACTTAATTTAGATGGAAAGGGTATCGACGAAGTTAAAGAAAGAGAAGAAAGAGGAAAAGGAATGAGGAAAGGCATACAAAGGTGAAGGAAAAAGAGAGAAAGCAAAAGGAAGAACGGTGAAGGTATGAAGAGCAGGTAAAAGAGAAAAGAAGAAATGTGAGGAAATAGAAACACAGATTGAAAGAAAGGAGGTTGCAGAGAAGGTGAGAGGGAAATGAGAAGAAGCGATGAGCAAGAGCAAAAGGAAATGAGAAGGAGCAGAGAACAAATGGAGGATGAAATAGAACACATTTGTAATACCAGTTGAAGAACAAAAATGAAGGGAAGAAGAAAGAAGGTTGCAACAGCCCCACAGGGAGCTACACGAGATACCTAGAGTACCGACATGGGCTGATAGCATGAGGCAGACGGCATAGGGAAAAGGATAGGGGAATTATAAGGCCAGGTGAGGAAAAAAGATGGTTCTGAGACCAGAGGGAGTATCGGAGAATCTCTCCACTGAGAGAAACAAGAGGTAGATTGGATGACATAATGATGGACAAGCATAGAACGCTGTCCTTAAGCAGACTAGATCTTGATGATGAGGAAAGGGAGAACAGTCAAACCAGTTGGGGTATAATGATGTCAGACGAAGAAAGGGAAGAAAGCAAAACAGCATGAGAAGAGGGCGCATGTGGCTCTACGATAGATCCAGATGTAGGAAAAGGGGTAAATTGGTCAGATTTAGGAGAACCAGAAGCAAAAACAACAGAACCTATATCATATCCTGAACAATCACAAGGACGGCTGCATAGTGTAGGGTTAATGTCTCTGCCATATGTAAGTAAATTGAGGTCATTGCCAGGATGAAGATGAGCATTTGAAACTAACCTCACCTGGAAAACAAGAAGTGTATGTGGATACGTTTGTAGAACAGGATTCACACATTTCCCGTTATTAGAGAAAGTGGGAGGACGACCACAATATATACTTTGGCTGCAGATGCATAAAGATCATTTAAAATGCAAGTTACCTAGTTTGACTGCCGGAGCGGGTAAGTGGATTTATGAGTTTGAAAGAATGACATTAGCAGTGGGTGATGTAAAAGGCCTACTTGCAGCAATCCTAGGGGAGAGAGCTGTCAATATTTGGAGACAAGCGGGATATGTGAGTTTGACAGCACAAAACACAACACACACTGGAGCACCATTTAATAATTGTAGAGCAGATGTATAGAGGGCACTCAGAGTACAATGTCCTGATACGTCAGACATGGGCACAATTATGACATGGAAAATGGGTGAGAACGAAGATCCTGTTGCTTATATTCAGAAGATTCGAGAATGTGGGCATCTTGAGATGAGAGAACTGTGGGATCAAACAGTAGCATTATTTTCTCATATTTTCTGTCAGGGACTGCCCAAGCCAGTGCAAAGACCGATGAAAAAACAGGTAGGGATGGAAGCAAAGCCATGGCCAGAAATACAGTTCACCATTGTCGATTGTTACAAGAGAAGAATATGAGAAAAGCAGAGAATAGGAAGCTTGAGGAAGCAAAGCTATTGCAAAAGAAATTATCTAAAGTTGCTATAGAAGGAGCAGTACTGACAAGCAGTAAAGGAGTGGTTACACAAGAGTTACAACCTACACAGCCAATCAATTTAAGGTACACCATAGATCAGGGCAGGTAACATTTCTGGCCATGTGGTAGAGGGAATGGACCTAGAGGACGAGGAGGCAGATTAAAAAACCCTGAAGGTAGAGGAGGATTTAATGGAGCAGTGCTGGAATTGTGGGAAAACGGGACCTATTACCTGAATGTGCAGAAGTAGAGGCGACGTGCAGCAAAACTGGCAAGTTCCAAGAGGGGGTACAGGCTATTTACACTGTACAGTACAGAACCTCCAGAGTATTATGCCCAAGAACACACGCACTATCAGAGATGTGTGCCACAAATACAGCAAACGCAGCAGATTCCGCTGCAACCAAAGTTGCCACAAGGGCATCTGCAGCAGGCGCCTATGCAAACACACCAAGTACAGACCCAACAGTACACCCAGACACAACAGGTGACGGTAGCACAATGGAAGGTGAATGCAGGAGCCCCACAAACACCTACACCCAGGATAGGGAATGTGACAGTGGTGGTAGGAAATCCTTTTGAGGGTAAAGGGTTGGGTTTATATCTACAACTGAAAAGTCCACAGTGCGGCCTGATGTGTTCAGTACTATCAGTGGCACCAGACCCTCAAGAGGAACCAAGAGTCAGGGTAATGATAGGAGGCAATACATTTTCGTTTCTTGTGGACAAGGGAGCAACTCGTTCCTGTGTTCGACAGGGAAAGTATCCAATATATGGTATCGCCATGACTGTGCAGGGTTTCTCTGGGGCTACGAGTTTGGTTCTTTTTACTGATGAATTACCAATTTCAGGAAAACATGACGTGTCTACGCTACTATTGTATTCCCAACAGTTAATATAGTAGGATGTGACTTGATGACAAAACTTAACATGACAATATCATTTACTGACAAGGGCATAATATGTTGCACTCCAGGGGTACATTACATGAATGTAAGGGAATGTATATTAGCATTTAAAGGCCAAAAAGCCTTGGAAGGTGTTCCTCTAGACCCAGAAGTATTTTTGTATTGAGTAAACATTTTGCTGACATGGCTTACTGGATTGCTAGGTAAATTACTGAGGATATCTGACAAATGTTTGTTTAGACCACAAATACCTGACGAGGAAGGACAGGTTGTTCCCAAAGAACTGGAAGCAGCAGTGGTAAGAGAGGAAAGGGTGGTTGTTCATGGGATGGATGATGAAGGAAGAGCACGGAGAACAGTATTAGCTCTTGGTGAGGAATTGTTCAAAGATGAACATTCAGATGAGGAATTAGTATTTTTCATAAAACTTACATATTGGATAAAAGTTGAGAATAGGGAAATACCACAGAGAATTGTGTTGGAAAGAAAGAAACCACAATTTTTCCAGGAAGATTTAGAAAAAGTTCCAAGGATTTTATTGACCAATAGTCCATATGACGATTGGTCTTTTGAGCGGAGCAGGAACAGTTCAAATAAAGCTTACACCAGGAGCAATTCTACCACAAGCAAAACAGTACCCCATGTCCAGAGAAGCAGATGAATGTATAATTGAAATCGTTTCTGCTTTACTACAGCAGGGAATACTGGTACCATCAGACTCCACATGTAACAAAGCTGTGAACCCAGTAAAGAAATCAAAGGGGAGTATTGTAGATTTATTGAGTATCTACGCCCCCTAAACAATATTTTCAAAGCAGAGTTTCCCCTGGTTCCAAACCCAGCTACGATATTATGTAACATCCCAGCTACAGCTAAATATATACATATTTTTTTAAACTTTCTTTATTGAGTTTCAAACAACAACAACAGGCTACCTTCAAACCTCCGACCCTTCACCCCCACCCCACCTACCGAACCCAACCCAGAGCATTGAAACCAAGGATACCCATACAATTCAGTAATGTCATCAGTGCACAACAAGAGAGGGTAAAATTAAACATATCCAGCCCCTAAACCCACGGTGCGGCTAAAATTCCCAGCATGAGATTGTGCTAGTGATCATACACATGAACAGATGTAGAGGAGTGAGCGGTGAGCGCACTTCAGACATATAGTGTCTCAATGGTAGCCAGTAGTCAAGGGGACGACAGGAGCGGGGAGTGTAGAGGCATGTCCAGTCTCCCTTCGCTCAGCGGTGTTCATAAGCCCCAGCCATTTAGTAAAGGTGGGCGGTTTGGGTCTCCCCCAGTTTCTGGCAACGAGATACCTAGCCAACACGTAGGCCATGCTCAATAGTTTCTTTTCTGCGCAGCTGTCGCCGTCTATCAGAGCTAGCAACCAAAACTCCGGGGTAAAAGAGCGTATTGAAGGTAGCATCACGCTCATTGCCGCTTCTATGCTGGACCAGAAGGGCCTTATGTGGAGGCAGGACCAAGCAACGTGGTAAAAGTCAGCATCTATGCCGCCACACCTCTTGCATGCCGAAGATCTCCCAGGGAAGAACCTGCAGAGGGAGGCAGGAGAGTAGTAGGCCTGGTGGATGAATTTAAAATGAGTCAGCCTGCATCAGCCGTTTAAGGATATGTGCCGAGTCTGCATGCCCATTGCCTTCCCCAAGAGCAGTACCCCATAAATGTTTGTATCTGTGATTGCCAGATTGTCTCCCTGTTCTGACCAGTTTATAAATAGTAGACATCAGTTTGCTGGACGACTGTGGTTGAATAATATAATTCAGAACTGGGTAAGTAGAGTGGGCTTGAGGAAACTCGGCCATATAGCTTTAAGTACACCTCTGAGCCTATAGTAATGAAGCAAGAACACAGCGTTATGCTCCCCCTGGTCTTGAGCTCCTCCCAGGTCACCATCTGACCATTATGGACAGTATCAGAGAGAGTTTGTGCCCCCAGCCGCAAGAAGAGCTCCTTAAAGGATCTTTCATGAGTGAGTGGGACCCCAACTATATCAAAAATTGGGAGGGTAGCTTGATACCGGGGACAAGACTCGAGCATCTGACACAACTTATCCCAAGCCTTACATGTCACTGCTAGTGGTTGAACCCCCCCCCCTCGAAGTGGAATCCCTATAACCCCACAGCAACCCCAGGAGCACGTTTGGAAAGGTGACTGCTGCCGTGAGATGGGTGTGAGGAGTGTCAAGGCCAGGAGAGCACCATCCGGCAATGTATTGTGCTTGTGCTATGAGATAATATAAAAACATATCCGGGTACTCTAGACTGCCCTGTTCATATGGCCTGGCAAGAATTTTGTACGATACTGTAGGCTGTTTACCTGCCCAAACAAGTTTGTTCATCATTTTTCTGACATGCGTCCAGAAGCGCACTGGGGGCCACAGAGGGATATTATTAAAAATATATAACAGTTTAGGGAGTATGACCATCTCAGCCAATGCGATGCAGGCTGCCAGGGACAAGGGGAGCAGTATCCATGCCTCAACCCTCTGCTCTAGTTCCTCCAGGGCTTGTATGTAGTTGTCCTTGTACAGGGTATCTGGCACGGTGGAGACCCTCACCCCTAGATAGCGTATCCCCCGTGGGCACCAACGAACGTTGCCTCCCACATCTGTCCTCTGTACAGTAGGAGTCAGTGGAAGAATTTCTGACTTGGACCAATTGATTCTGAGACCGGACAGTTCCCCAAACCGGACCACTTCCTCAGTCAGTGGAGTTAAATTCAGCCGTGGGTGATTAACAAACAAGAGGATATCATCAGCGTATAGGGAAATCACAGCACGATGCTTGCGCACCAATACGTCCCTATGTGCACGTAGTTCCCAAATGTGACACGCCAAAGGCTCCATAGCGAGAGCATATAGGACAAGCGAGAAGGGGCACCCCTGGCGGGTACCACATGTAGGGTGAATATATTCTGAGATTATACCGTTAGTGCATATGGCCGCCCTGGGGGCTGTATATAGTATTTTAATCCACTTTATGTATTGCAACCCGAACCCGGAATGACAGAGCACCTCGAAGAGAAAGGGCCATTCGATGGAATCATAGGCCTTTTCCACGTCCAGTGCCGCTATGGCTATTGGGATCTCCAGGTTGACGTTGTGCATTAGAGTGAACAAGCGCCTCAGATTGCACTGGGTAGAGCGGCACAGGACAAACCCAGCCTGATCCGGAAGGACCAGTGCTGGCAGGTGGGGAAGGATACGACCAGTAAGAATTTTTGCAAGGATTTTATTGTTGTATTGATAAGTGATAATGGGTGGTCTCGTCCGGGCTTTAATAGCACAGTCACTAAGGCTGATCTAATGGTCCCCGGAAGGGAGCCACTAGAGAAGGCATTGTCGTACATGCTCAGAAGATGGGGAAGCAGTAGGTCAACATATGCTTTATAAAATTCTGCCGTTATCCCATCCGGCCCAGGAGCCTTCCCACAAGGGAGAGATTTTATAGCTTTGCGTACTTCCTCCTCCGTGATAGGGTCGTTAAGCAAACCACCCTGCTCCCGGTCTAACCAGCCCAGGGCAACCTCATCTAGATACCGTGTCAGAGCATTGTGGCCCGGCAGCGACCTGTATAACTGATTATAGTACTGACGGAATGCAGCATTTATCCCTTGCAAATCCTTAACCAGGTTCCCGTCCTGCCCCACAATCTCGGGCACTATAGTAGCTTGTCGCTCTTTCCGAATGGCCCATGCCAGGGTCTTACTCGGGCGGTCCCCTTCACCGTATCTCATTGCTAGTATGGGATCCCCTAAATACCTTTCCTCGCTCATGGCCAAGTGCGATAATTCCTCTCTAAGGGACGAGAGCTCACGACGGAGCTCAAGGGAGTCTGCCTCACCCTGCCTATTCTCCCCCTCCCTAATTTTATCCTCAAGAGTCCTCATAGATCTCCTGATGGCTTTAAGCACGCCACCCTCCCTTGAGATACAACAACCGCGAAGATAGACCTTAAACACTTCCCAGATTATGCCCTGATCAGGGACTGTGTTAACGTTGAACTGGAATGTTTGAATGTCCTGGACTAGCTCAGACTGAAAGGCTACATCCTCAAGGGCGCGAGCCCTGAACCTCCACCGAAGGTGGCCCGAGGGGTCAGTAGGAACAATAATGCTGACCAGCACGGGAGAATGGTCGGATAGGGTCCGAGGAAGAATGGAAGCCTCAACGGTATCCCTCAGGAGCTGGGAGGTAACCATAATATAATCAATTCTGGAGCAACTGCTGTGTGCTCCCGAGAGCAGGTATACTCCCTTGAATCAGGGTGCAGGGATCGCCACACATCATGTAGGCCATGGTACTGGGAAATGGCAGCCCAGGCTCTGGCTGCCAGCGGTAAGGATGTTTGACTTGTCGACGACCTGTCCAGCGCGAGTGAGAGGGCCAAGTTAAAATCCCCAGCCCATATGATCTCGTAACCTGAACATTTATGTATATGTGCCGCACACTGATGAAAGAACTCAGCTGAGTCTACGTTCGGAGCGTTCACATTTATGAGCACCACCTTAACACTATGTAGTTCTCCAGCCAGAATCAACCTGCCCTTGCTGTCCCTTAGTTGCTCATGCAGTCTATACTGCAAGGAGCTGTGAATATAAATGGCTACACCTCTGGAGTGGGATCTATAGGAGGAATCGTATCTATGGACAGCCCATCCAGCCAGTTTAGGAAGAATGACCCCCTTCGCGAGATGCGTCTCCTGGAGGCACAGTATGTTAACCCCATGATTCCTGCAGTAATTCGCAATCAGCTGAGTCTTCTTGGGGTTGGTGAATCCCCTAATATTCCAGGAAAGGATCGAAATAGCCTTTAGCCTACCCCCTCCCACCATGTGCATGACTTTGCAACCAAGAAGGTGCTAAGATGAGGAGTGTGGATCGTGAAATGGAAGCTGACCTGTTCTGCCTATGTAAGTGGTTAGAAGGGCCCATCAATTGCTTAGGTAACCATAAACAAAAAACACCCCCGCCAGGCCCCCAGCTCTGCCCCTCCCCCCAATCCCTCCCACGCCAGAAACCATAACTGACCGGCATCACTACCCCACCCCAACCCCAATCAAACCAAGTAACAAACAATCAAACAGCAGTGCCTGCTGGTATTAGTGGTGCGCTGCAGGCGGCAAGCGCGCTCCAAAAAGGCCTCAGCCCAGAGGAGATAACTCTTGGACCAGTCAACCAGGGCTGACGCTCATCGTTCCATCACATCTAGTTGGCACCGTTGGGGTGCAAGGGAGAGCGAACTGCGCTGTCCGGAAGGTTCGAAACAAAGCATTCAGCAGCCTCCGGAGAGGTAAAGAAGACCGCAGTCCCATTGTGTTGCACACAAAGTTTAGCTGGGTACAAGATCGCATATTTGATCCCTTTCCTTCTGAGTGTTACTTTGACTGCTTGGAAGGTCTTCCGTTGATCCTGGACCGCAGGACTGAAGTCCGGAAACAATCTGATCACGGAAGAGCCCCAGCGCAGTTCCCCCTTCTCCCTCGTGGAGCGCAGGATGGTGTCCCGATCACGATAGTTAAAAATTCTAACAATGATCGGGCGCTCTGGAGCGCCAGGAGGAGGCCTCGCCATTGACTAACGATGCGCCCACTCCAGCATGAACATCGATGTAAGGGAGGGGCGGTCCAGGATATCAGCAAGAAGCGTTTCTGTGAATCTTTCCATGTTGTCAATAGGTGTGGATTCCGGCATCCCAAGTATGCATATATTGTTCCGTCTGGAACGGTCTTCCAAAGCCTCATTCTTGGCCGAAAATGTCTTGACTGCTTATTGCAGATCCGCCACCTCGTGCTGCAGTGCAGAGACTTTATCCACACCCTCACCTATGCGCTGCTCCGCATCTGACATGCGACCGCACAATTTCTCAATTTGTATAGCCGAGCTGTCCACCTTATAAGTTAAGGAATAATTTTGGCACCCAGAATGTCCATACTACACATTAAAGCAAGCAAGGTTTGGTTCAGCGCAGCAACATGAATTTGAGATGGAGAATGGCTCGAGGAGGGAGACGGCAGCCTAAAAGACTGATCGGTGCAGGCAAATTGGTCCATTTTGGGCTGCTTCTTATGATTTCCCATAGCAGCCGGGGCGGTAGACAGGGAGAACAGTGCAGGTAGCAGTACGGGAGCACAGGGGGAGTCTATTCCTCCGCAAACTGTACAGATATTTAAGTGCTATTTAACCCTCCTGCGTTCCAAGGATCAGGAGCATGTGTCGCACAAGTGCATGGGTTAGGCAGCCCCCCGCGCCCTCCGAATGGAGGGACACAGAGATGCCGATGATGATCGAGAGAGGGAGGGGGAGCCACTGGAGTGCGGTGTCCCGCCGCGAATTGGAGCAGGCACCGTCGCTGTTATGGACAATCAGCAGCAGGGGAGAACCCCTTTTCTCACAACCCCTTCAGCACTGCAGCAGCACACCTTTGGCACCCCCCAACCACCTCCCCAATGGGTGCCAGCTGAAGGGTAGTCACCCCGTGGCGCAGTAGAGTCCCAACTCTCACAAGCCAATGAGCGGAGCCTAGTCCCCCGTCATTAGCAGCCTGAGGCCGCAGGAGACCAGCCCACCTGGGCGATGTATGAGGAAAGGCAGTCGCAGGTGGCGTATGGATCAATAACTGGGGCCACAAGCACGTCACTGCATCAAGTATGCCATCACAGGGCTAAATGTCCTCCCCTAGGGGCAGAGCGGAGCAGAAGGCGAGAATTGTCCCAAGTATATGCCAGCCCAGGATGGCACCCCACTCCCAGACTGGGGGCCCAAATTGCAGCGCTATCCCAAACAAAAAAGGCAAGGCAGGAAACCGCACAGCAGCGTAGTGTAAGCAGGAAGCCAGTAGTACAGAACGCTATGCAGGGCGCCTCACCTTATTAAAGTTCAGTACCAGGGTCCAGATGGCACCAAGCAGTCCTCACAGCCAGTCCAGAATTGGGCACAGAAGAGAGTCCAACCCAGCCAGCGCCGTCCGCCCTCGACCCCCAGCCGCCTCAGTGTACATGCGGATCATTCAAGGGGAACAGCCAGCAGCTCCACCCGGAAGGGTCCGCCGGGCATCCCCAGCGTCGCGGTCCACACGGCCTGCAGATGGGCCCCCTCCGTGGTCTGGGAGGCGAGGCCAGGGAAAGAAGTCAGGCAGTAGGCCCCCTGGGCAGAAAATAACGGCGGGGCCGCAGGCCCGCAGCCCGGGAGACGCCGGCCGACTGAGGGGATGCCAAAGCCACAGCGAGCCCGCCCCAGTCAGGCAGCCGCAGTGCTCGCTGGCAGGGCGGGCTCGGAATCCTCAGCAGGTGCCCCGATCCCGACTGCCGTCCCCGGCAGTACAGGGCAGTTCCAGTGCCCACAGCTGGGAGTAGTGAGGGGGACAAGGGGCAGAAATGTGCCGCGCGGAGCACCCCTCCCCCACACACAGCTCCAGGAACACAGCAAGGACACCACCGGCACCTCTGCAGCCTCGCGGCCGGCATCTTGTCCTCAGGTCGCTCGCAGAGGGAGAAAAAACCAGCTCAAAGGGTGCCGCACAGTTTCAGCCGGTACCAGGCGAGCAGCCAGTGAAAGATGGGTCCAAGAAGAAGAGGATTTCAAGCAGGATGTAGAGGCCTCAGCCGGAGCCTCTCAGGCAGCCGCCATCTCGGATAGCCGCGCAACAGCGCCCCGTACAGCTAAATATTTTACAGTAGTAGATTTAAAAAATACTTACTTTTCAATTCCCCTTCATGAGGACCGCCAGGATTTGACCTCTTTTTCGAATAGAAATCAGCGGTGGAAGCATACAAGATTATCACAGGGGTACTGTGAGTCCACATCGATCTTTAATAGAGTCCTGCAGATGGACCTAAGCAACATACAACTTGAGAGCACAATAATTCAGTATGTAGAGGACATATTTGTACAGTGAGACAGAAGAAAAATGCAGAGAAGACTCAGTCCAGTTAATGACATTATTGGCAGGAAAAAGATAGTGGACAAAGCGAATCTACAGTATGCCAGGAACAAGTCCTGTACACAGGATAGCTAATCTCTCGAGAAGGGAGAAACGTGACACCTGAGAGAATAGAAGCATTTATGAAAACTCTAAGACCTATGGCAGTGAGGGAAATGCAGCAATTTTTAGGGCTATGCAATTATTGTAGGGCCTGGGTTTTTGATGACAGTACATATATTAGACATCTTTTGAAAGGACTAAAGAAGCACAAATAGGTAAAGATGACATAACACGGACAGACAAAATGGCAAAAGGATGTGAAGAGTTAAAAAAGGCGACTTGTAGAGCCCCTGTGTTAGGGATTCCTGATTATAATAAGGAGTTTTATTTATTCTCGCCTTCAAATGGAGTGGTAATGACAGCAGTCCTTACGCAGAAAACAATAATAGGACATGGACATAAACCATTGGCTTATTACAGTGGGATTCCAGATCGAGTAATTAGAAGGCATTGCCCGTAAGAACAAATATTAGCTGCTGCTGCTTTCGCAATTGAAAAAGATACAAGTATTACAATGGGGTGCTCAATGACTTTATACGTCGAGCATTCCTTATTCGCCATTTTGAAGAAACCTAAAAGTGCATTGACTACTGAAAGAGCATCAGAATGTGTGGTGATCATTTCAAACCTAGCGATCAAAATTGTTAGAAGTAGCATAGTGAATCCAGTGACATTCATAGCAGAACCAGTAGAGAGGGAGGATTATGTACATGATTATACAACATATACTGAGTTTTATGACAATAGTCCCCACGTTAAAGAAAACGCTCTAGGAGGGAGGGAATTCTATTCATTGATGTGTCTTTGAAAATTGATCAGACGACATGAGAAAGGCATACAGGATCGACAGTAGTGAAGTTAAAAAAGAATGGTGAATTTGAAGCAGTGACAAGTGCATGATTGCCTTCATGTTGTTCAGCACAGGCTGCAGAATTAGTGGCACTTATCGCCACACTTCAGAGATACGAGGATGAGGAAGTGACAGTGTACTCTGCCTCCACCTATGTGACGTCAACCGTACACGCAGGATTGTCATGTTGGAAAAGTAGGGGCTTCCTCTGTGCCACTATTGGACAAGCTCATTAAGGTACTAAAGCTCCCATTGACTATCACTGTGGTAAGGTGTGCAGCACATACTAAGAGGGCAGACATGATATCTCACTGGAACGAAGATGCAGATGTTGAAGCAAAAAGAAGTGTTAAGCAAATTTCAGAACGATGTATGATGATGAAGGTAGGCTTTAATATGTTATCCATTGTACAGTTAATTGAGCTGCAGAGTTGAGCTCACAAGAAGAACAGGATTTATGGAAAAGTCTGGGATGTTCTTTATCCCCCACAGAGGCTGTATGGAGACAATAGAGTACTGGAAAGCCAGTTATGCTTCTAGCACTATTGAGAGTTGTGCTGGATTAGCTTCACTATCCTGAGCATACAACCAGAGAGAATCCTGTTGCCATGATCGCAGAAGACTGGTTTTTGTCAAATTTATTAGAACATGTTGCACAGTTTATTGTGAATTGCATTGTCGGTCAGAAATTCACAGCCTTGCGAACAGTGAGAAGAGAAATACCCTGCCCCAATAGTCCTTTTCAGCATCTGCATATAGTTTATATGAATATGTTGCAAACACGGAATGGTTACAGATGTATGTTAGTAGTGGTGTGTCCTTTTTCTCGATTGATTGAGGAAAGTCCATGCACGCACCCCAATGCCACATGTGCTGCAAAATTTCTCATACTTGAGGTGTTTCCTAGATGGGATAAGGTCTGATAATGAGCCACATTTTGTAAATGAGATGTTTGAACAAATAACTCTTCCATGAGGCATAATACATATGTTTTCATCTGTTTCTCACGCACAGGTGAATGGTATTTGTGAGCATTTAAATGGACTCCTTAAAGAGAGGATAGCGAAGATAAAGATGACTTTGAAGAAGGGATGCTATATTGCCTATCCCTGCCTTATTTGCTTTGAGAAACCAGCCTGGCTCAGATCACCACTTGGCTCCTCACGAGTTGGTGACTAGACACTGCATGAGAGTAACCCTTCCTGCTCCCACTCGAATAGAAACTGATGCCCATAGTGTAGCAAAAACATTAGGGGATGAGATGCATGATTATTTGCCAAATATGAATGCTAGTGTTTCTTTATTTTCCCCCAACAGATCAAAAATTGGAGGGAAGGGTTGAAGAACACAGTAGCCAAACGATCAATCCCATTATACTGTTAAATCTGTGTAGTTTGTATCCAGGGGACTAAGTGCTTGTGAAGAGTTTTATTCACACTTGGAATAAGCCTCATTTTTAAGAAACATACCTAGTAGAGGAGGTCACCCCCATTGCCATGAAGATCCAAGGAAGACAAGCTTTGCTACATCTGAGTAACGTAAAGCCTTACAGAGGAGAGACCCTTACCCCTCTGACACCTGTTGACAGTGAAGCAAGAGAAGAAGTTTCCGCAAATGCAGACTAGAACAGCTACCAAGAGCCAACAAGAACAGATGAAATAAATTTGAACTTTCGATCGTTCCTAAAATGAAAGGGAAATTAATAAACTTTTCAGTTTTGTGAGAAACCAAAGGGTGTTTCACCCACTAGTCCTTGGGGATTTGTAATCCAGGTGGCCAGGACATGGCCATCGCTTTTGGATCCAGTTCCTGAGGGTGGACCAGAGCAGGAGGATCACCTGGGTGAGGGGTCTTCGGGGAATGAGGGTGAGGTAGCCAATGGTGAGATGTGGTATTCACCCCATTTTTTTCATCAAATTTGTATTTTATTAGAGATTTAAACCATGTCACATTTATATAATCACACAATCCAGAGGAGCCAGGTTTCACTGGAGCCCGAAGGCACAAAACTTTGTAACAGTGCGAAATAACTCCCCCATCCCCCTACTGTGGTACGCATAGCACATTTTGGTCCCTCCAATCCCTTAACTCCTCGAATAGTATGTCTTCAAGTCCACCTTTAAGTCCATCCTTTCCCATCCACACCTAAATATCTGAACCCCACAACTTAACATGTCCTCGTAGCTGAGCACCCCTCCATTTCCCAATAGTGAGTTCCTTGGCACAAGTAGATCATTAAGCGACTCTTCCCCACGGGACGACTCAAGAGCCTGTAGTTGAGGGATGTAGAGCCTGATTCTTGTGTTTCTCCATGAACGTGGCCCACTCTATCTCGAAGGGGCCCACCAGGCCATGAAGGCCTGTGGTTATCCTCTCCATTGCATACAAGTTCCTTGCAACATTAATCCATTCACTTTTCCCAGGTAGGGTCTCGTTATTCCATTCGGTCGCTATGCATGCTCTAGCCACCAGCAACAATGATGCAGCCATTTTAGGGAGCCTCATGTATTCCCCCTCCTCCTCCTCAACCCCAAACAACACCATAAGAGGAGATTTCAACCGAGGTATTCCGTCTATGTCCTTTATCCACCCAAGGACCTCATGCCAATAGACCTGCACCCTTAGGCAGTCCCAAAACATATGCCAGTAGTCGGCATTCCTCCAACACTCGGGGCCTGTAATCCTAAAGAGTCTGACTGGGTCGTAGTGCCATCTGTGGAGTAGCTTAATAGAGTGCAGATTATATTGGCATGAGATTGATGTCTGGGCTACACCCCTGCACAATCTGTCCCATAGGTCAGGTTCAATGCCGGGCCCCAAGTCACAACCCCAACGATCCCTTAATTTGATGGTGGATCCCTCAACACACCCAACCAGCGCCCCATGCATGGCTGAGATCAACCCCCTCATTTTTGTTTGCTTATCTAATAACAATTCAAAGGGCGTGAGTTCCCTCTGTGTCTTTTCCCTCAAAGGCGCCTCTGTGAGGGCCCCTTTGAGCTGTAGATAAGTGAATATGGAGAGCTTGCCTATTCCCAGTGCCTCCTCCAAATCTGTTATGGCGATAAAATTGCCCCCCTTCCACAGTTGGCCTACCCTCTCAAACGCAGCTTCATACCATTTCTGAAATCTTTCCGGGTTCGGTATCGTGTCCCGCAATCCCGGGACCCATAAATGTCCCAGTGGGGAGAGCCATGTGGTGACCCCCGCATGCCCTCCACAGTCCCCCTTGTTGCCAGATATTCCACAGGGTACCAACAATTGGGTGATCACGAATCCTCATCGGGATTCTATTTTTAGGGACCCACAGCCACTCTCTGACCGAGGCCGGATGCAACAATAAATTATCCAGCACGACCCACTGCAGATCACGCTGAGATAGAAGATGAGGTATGAGCTGTGCCGCCTTGTAATATAACTTAATATCTGGGAGGCCCACCCACCCTTTTCTTTGGGTAAGTCCAGAGTCGCTCTAGGGATCTGTGCCTTCTTCCCCTGCCATAGAAAGCGCGAAATAGCCCACCGGATCTCTCTAAAGAACCCCTGCGGAATGTGAATGGGAAGCATCTGAAACACATGAAGAACCCTGGGGAGAACCACTAGTTTGAGTGCATTGAGATGGCCCAACCAGGACATAGTCAGCTTACTCTACTTCAAGAAATGTTCCTTAATTTTATTCATGGGGGGGGCGAATTAGTCTCGAATAGCTCCCCACAGGTTCTCGTTACTTTTATGCCCAGATATTCCATATTATCCAGGCTTACCTGCATCCCCAAAGGAGTGAACCTTTCTATTTCCTCATCCTTTCTCGAATCTAGAGGGAAAAGAACTGATTTAGGTTTGTTAATGTTTATTCCCGCCCCCTGGCCGTACTGCTCGATCACTGAAAGTGCCACCGGTATGGATTGCAGAGGAACCCTGACGTACAGGAGCACATCATCAGCATATAATGCTGTTTCACATTCCACCCCTCTGACCTGGAATCCCACCACCCCTGGGTCATCCCTAATCCTTTGGGTCAAAGGTTCTATCGAGAGTGCAAACAGTATCAGGGACAGAGGGCAGCCCTGTCTCGTTCCTCTCCCCAATTCAAACCAGCAGTAATATCCTCTGTTCACCATAACACCCGCACTGGGGGATTGTTAGAGGGCCAATATACCTCAGAAAAGGTTGCCCCTGATACCAAATTTGACAAGGACAGCCTTGAGAATGCTCCACTTCACCCTGTCAAAGTCCTTCTCAGCATCAAGTGATAGGAGGGTCGGATCCCCCACCGTGTCAAGGGATGCATGAATCATGTGAAGGATCATACACATTGTATCCGCCCCCCTGTCTACCCTTAATAAACCCCACCTGGCCCGTGTGGATTAGTGCCGGCATATATCCCTCCAGTCTAGACCCCAACATTCGAGTGTATTTTTTCACATCAATGTTCAGTAGGGAAATCGGTCGATAGAAGGCACAACTCTGGGGATCCCTGTCGTCTTTATGTATCACTGTAATGAGTGCCCCCCTGCCCCTCAAAGGACTCACAGGTCTTCCCAATGCTCAGTATAACATTGAACAGTTCTGTCATGAATGGCAAGAGGGCTGGGAGGGAGGACTTAAGAACCCAGCCGTGTATCCATCCTCCCCTGGAGCATTACCCAGGGGTAACCTACCCACTGCTCTCCGGACTTCATCCTCAGTTATGGGCGCGTTCAATGCCTCTGTGCAGGAGAGTTTAGGAAGGTGAGTCTCTGCCAGGTACCGATCAGGATACACTGCATCCTGGCCCACCTGTGGAGGTGTACAAGGACTTATAAAAAGTCACAAAGGTGTCTGCGATCCCGTAACCCGTTCAGACATTGTCTCTGTCCACCGCTCCCCTGCTGATCTGTTCTCTCTTGGCACTGTGCACCTGGCCACCCTCTATCCTTCGGGCCCAGGTACCTGCTCACCATGTCACCCTCCTGCATTGCCTCCGGGCCACCCATTGCACTGGGGTCTGTATCTGTATCCATAACATCCCCCTTTTTCTTCCTGAACCTATCAGACCTACCCTGTCTGCTGCCTTAAATCCAGCACTTGCCAATTGCTGGCTGCACTACCACGGTTTGTTGCCTTTATTATTTATTTATTATTATTTATCTGTTTCTCCTCTGCTCTGCACTTTTTCTCCCCCTTCCATGCACTTTTCCCCTCCCTCTCTCCCATGCACTTGCACATTCTCAAAGTCACTGGGCCTAGTACGAGTGTTGTTTTGTTCTCCCCTGTTCCCCTCCCTTGCATTGTCGCGCTCTGAAACACTAGTGTACGAGCACGATAGAAATAAAACATCAATACCCCATCCAGTCCTGTAATCACCCTTTCAGCCCGTTGCCCCCTAAATCTAGCAGCCAGAATGGCATTCGCTTTGTCCCCCTTCTTGTAAAACCTCTGGATATTGGAGATTTCGGATTATCTTCCCCTCTTCCAGTAAGCGCAGCTCTTCCAGTTTACCCCTTGCAGCAGCTGCATTTTCCTCTCGTCTACCCGAGTCCTCATGTGCCACTTTGTTCAGCTTTTGAATTTTTCCCTGCATCCTACCTTTAATTATCACCCGTTCGCTCTTCCTCCTCGCCCCTTCCCTAATTAGAATCCCTCTCCCTGTGGCTTTCCCCACCTGCCATACAATATCCCTTGCCACCTCCCCAGAATGGTTCGTTTTGAAGTATTCCCTTATCTCCTCCATCAACTCGGTGTGAAATGTGGGGTCCTTCCAGAGTGATTCGATACAGCTCCACTTCGTCCCCTTGGGTATCAGTACCCACCAATGGAGTTCAACCGTGACCATATCGTGGTCTGACCATGTGATCGGGGTAATCTCTGAGTCTTTTGCCTCTTCCCACAATTCCCTTGATATGTACATGTAGTCTATTCGGGTATATGTACAGTGCGGGGGTGAGTAAAAAGTGTATCCCCTCTCACGGGGGTGGAAGTATCTCCATGTATCTCTCAACCCATATCCCACCAGTGCTTCCTGGAATTCACAATGTCCCAGTCCTGGTCAGTCCTGTTCCGTGTCCTGTAATGCCTGCCTATTTAGTTCCTTATTAGCCCATATATTAAAGTCTCCCCCAGTGATGAGGTGGCCTGTGCTCTCAACCAGTATCTTTACTAGCGCATTCTTCAAAAATCTGAGCTGACCCAGGTTTGGGGAGTAAACCGTCGCAAATGAAAACCTCACACCCCTTATGCTCCCCAAAACCACCAAGGTCTGGCCCTCCACATACGACCAGACCCTACTGATTTCCATTCTTAGCCCTTTGTTCACCAAGATCCCACTCCCACCTTCCTTAGCGGGCCCGATCCCCAATATTGGCTACCTATCTGGACACTCGGGATCCTCCTCTCCTCCCCCATGGCCAACCAAGTCTCCTGTAGGAACAGTATGTCGAGTCCCGACATCCCGAACTCCAGCGCTACAAGAGACATTTTCGTGGGCGATTTAAGCCCTTTGACATTGAGGGTCCCCACTTTCAACGTGTCCCCAGGGGAGACCACTTGAGCTATTGCCATTGAGATATCTCTTTTAGTAGCCTCATTACTCACCACCCACAAGGGGAGCGGACTGCAAGATAAACCATTCTGTGAAGTTCTGAACCAAGAAGTAAGACCTGTCCCAATGAGTCCCCCCACTCCCTCTCTCCGTCTCACACTTCCTTCCACCTCCCCCCACCCCGTCCTCAGGCGTCCGGGCTCTCCCAGGAATATGCACCATGTCAGAACCGAACCACCAAGGCTCCCAGTCTCCCGGGCCCAGTCATATCAAACCACTTACCCCGTCTCCCACCCTCCCCCTGATCATCGAACAATACAAACCTTATTCTCCCCCAATTAGAAGACCCCCCTTAACATAACATTTATCAGAAAACAACTCTCAGTACACTCAACTAGATCTCTAATCTAGGGCCCCCCAGAGGCTCCCTCCGTATGTTAACAGCCATGCCTCAATACGCTCACCGAGTGTGGGAAACATAGGCTTAGAGCTCAGCCCCTGCTGGGGTGCCCAGCTTCCTGTATTTCCAGATGCCTGGGATACGCCTCCTTCTCGGGCCGTTCACCTCCCAGAGGCTGCCCTCATTGTTTTCTCTCGAAGTGTGCAGTGTCTCCTTCGAGCCTGTGAGCTCTCTAGTGGTCTTGTGTATGTCTTCAGAGGTGGATAGTCGATACTTGTGGCCCTTGATTTCAAAGGAAAGGGCAAATGGGAACCCCTACCTGTATCGCACTCCCTTCTCATTGAGCCACGTGGTGAGGGGCAAGCAGAGACGTATCCTTGTGTGGGTGAGCGAGGAGAGATCTTAAAAAATTGTGATCCTTGAGGACCCATATTGTTGAGATTGCCTTCTTAATTTGCTCCCGTAGTGTAGAAGGATTCTACCCTACAATGTAACCCTGTGTCTGGATACAAGTAAACCAGCACCAGAGATCAATTGTTTGGAAGAATGGACCCAAAAACACGTGACAGTAGACTCCCTCGTTTGCGACAGTATTCCAGTTGACACAATTAATGCTTTTTATGCCGACTTCACAAGGACCAGAAAACAGCTGTTACAATACACAAGAAACAAGAATCCTTAATACTCACACAACATGAAACGAAAAGCAGAAACATAAATAAGGACAGACACTCTTAGCATGGGATTGATAACAAGTATTCCATAGACAACCAATGCTCCAGTAAGACCGCCAGGTGCAGGGGGGTAGGGCTATTCCCGCCGGCACGCGTACGCCTAAGGGTCGGAATTACAATACCCGATGAAACGAGGACGGTCTGACCTCAGCCCCTGATGGTACCACGGCAGTCTCTAGTCCGTACCGTAGAAGAGGAGAGGAGTAGTGTACTGGCAGTCTGGTTGAGGAGCAATGGTCACATGGATCCCACGAAACAGGAGGCAATCCTATGCAGTCCACGGTGAGGAGTTATAAACAACGTTGATCAAACGAGAGGCAATAGCAATCCATAAGGCAGTCCAGGTCGGTAGCTGAAAGAATTTCACAAGACAAAACATGAGGCAAAGCAATCCAGGAGGAATTCTGATTCGGCAACAGGAAGTATTGATGATCAAAAGCGTGAGACAAATGGCAGTTCCTGGGTGTGGTCCGGTTTGGCAACAAGAAGCAGCGGAGCGGAACGGGAATAGTTCTGTGTGTAAGCTGGAAGGATGAAAGGAGCAGGAAGGCAACAGGTAAGGGGAATAGCACAGATAGGAGGAGGGAGATCAATGGAGATTCCAATCATGGAGGCTGTAACTTCGAGGAAACTACGAGTGCGAGGTTGAAGCAGGGACAAAAAGTAGCGAGGCAGAGTCAGGAAGGCAAGAATCCAAAATAGCAGGCTAAACAAGGAATATCAAAGGATACGTAGCAGACTCCAAATTCAAAATCAGAAGCAACGAATTTGCTGCAGGCTAGAGTTTATCTAGCTGTGGTCAAATGACCTAAAGGTGCGGCTGACGTGGTGCGGGTCGACGTCCCTGCCCTAATCTCCATGGCAACCGCCAACGCAACAACACGGAGGGACGAGGTTTTACCAACTTCTTGTGGCCTTGAAGTAACCCTCTTTTTCGAGGAATCTGAAGGGATCGTGAGCACTGACACCATGTAGAATGTTCCTGTTGTGTCTGAGATGATGGGAGGGAGCCAGCCTAGTTCGACTCCTGTTGATCCCGGACCGATACCTGACACATATAGCACCGATCACTTTGATCTCACCCTTTCAAGGATCTTCAGCCTGTCGCTGTAATTGTGGAATCGGGCCAGGACCGATCTGGGACCCCCTGTTTTTCCTCCTGTCCTATGAATCCTTTCGATCTTAGCTTCATCCACTGATTCACTGTCAAAGATGAGTTTCATGATCTCATACAGTGTTCTCCTCAGGTCTGTTTCAGACTCTCTCTCCGGGATCCCAAAAATGCAGAGGTTATTTCGTCTATCTCTATTTTCCAGGTTGTCTATTTTTAGTAGTATCTCCTCCTCCCTCCTCTCAACCCATATGAGTCTCCAAATTGTCGAGGGAGGACTGGTTATGTTCCACCTCCTCTAGTCGTTCTTCCATCTTATCAATGCTTTGAGTAATCCTGTCTACTCTGCCCCCAATGTCCGCTCTCATGTTCCTTATCTCCTCCATAAGAGTTGCCACATGCTTTTTTGTTGCTGCTGATTCATCATTGCCCTGCAACATGGTGCCAGTTTTTCCCGGGCCTTCTAGTTCAGTCCTCAATATATATCTGAAAGCCTCTAGTTTGACCCTTGGGTCCATAGACTGCTTCCCCCTTACCCTCTTACCCATTCCCTCAAGGATCACCGGGGTCTCCTGGATGAACCACTCTCCACTCCTATCCCCTTGGGAAGTGAGGCACACCAGACACTGTCTATTCACTTCGCCCCGAGGGTGAACCAAACAGGAAGTCCAGCCTTGGCTTGTCAGTGGAACAGTGCCCTCAGTCGAGCCCAGCCCTTGTCTTTGGGCCACTCATCCCTGCGGGACCACCCCCACCCTCTTATATCCTGTCCGCCGTCCACCTCTATATGAATGCGGTAGGCGGCCACACGCCCCAGTCATGGGGACCCACACCTCCCTCCGCTTCAGCTGTTCTCCTGCCCCTCCAGGTGTCATGGAGGTGTCCTGGTTATCTCTGCGGTTTCTCCGTTAGTCCACCCATTAAGGCTCCTGCTATGGGCCTGGGGTCCAGAGGCTGTGGGGCCCCGATGGGGTTTCCAATGACTGACTTCGTACTGGGGGGGCGACCTCCTGGTCAGCTGTCCCTGCTCACGTGGATTCAGGATATTTTTATGCAGAGCTTTGGGGGAGGGCAGCCCCCCTCAGTGTCCTATTGTTGGTACCCACATGAGCTCCCGCTGTGCTGATGGTGCAGACATCCTCAGCAAGGGCAGAAAGTCATGCGGATCTTCATGTGGCCGCCCAAGTGTGGAACACCGGCAGCCAAGGGGGAGTTCATGGCTCGTCCCCCGTAGGTGGGACAGGAGTTCTAAGGCACACAGTCACCTCACCGTCCCCTCACCGTCCTTGGAGCAGTTTCCACTCGAGTCACGGGTAGTCTGTGGGAGCGCTAAGCAGTCCCAGGTGCCAGCAGACCATCAGCGTAGAGGTGGCTGAGGGGGGGCAGCCCCCACGTCCCCTGCACCTTGTTGCCCTGCCACAGGCAGGGTGACCTCACTGTCTCCCTCTGTGCCTCGGTGAGTGCTCTTGGGAACCAGGTGGTGGGGGAGGACCAAAAAGCAGAAGCCCAGAGGCCCAATCGAGTGGCATCAGGTCTCAATGGCTCTCTGTGATGTTGCCGGAGTGCAAAGAGCGTCAGAAAGCCTCCACAAGCGTAGCCCAAGGATGTGTCACTTTCCGGGCGTACTCGTTCTGGATTTCACCGCCTTACAGACACATGAAGGCGGGGAAATGCGACCCGCTTCCTCAATTATCTTGCCTGTTCCAAGGCCCGATTACGTCAGACCACCGCCTAAGGGAGCCTTTCCTCCTAAGGTCACTTTGGCAGCCGTGACCGGGGAGTCTTCGTGGGAGCCCATCCTGTGAGGGATACTGCAGCATGCGCTGCTTCGTGGGCTCGTGGATGTCATACAGTCACTTCTACTCCCCTTACCTCTGCCACCACGGGCAGCACTCCGGGGACTCTCATCCACTGCTGAGTGGGGGGGGTCACACATCCCTCCACAGCTTTGCTCCTCCTCACGGCCAGTGTCGGGCGATGTGGGGGGCAGGACAGGCCGAGGCCGGCTGGGTGTCCCAACCCGTGCAGTCCCTCACCAGGCTTCAAAATCCACGTGTAGGGGAGAGTGGGTTTACAGTCACGGCTCCTCTTTCTGTGTGGAGCCGTTCAGCAGGTTCCATTGAGCGTTGTCTTTTGCTCCTTTCACAGCAGAACAAGGGGTTCTTCGCCTTTCAGGGAGTCTCATCAGGGCCCAGGGGGAACGGAAAAGCAGGGTCCGACTTGACATTTCCGGGCCCGGGTCATGAGAGTGCTCTAATGCGGACTGTACATCTGCGTGCTCCCTGGTGGCCTCTTTCACCACTTTTTTTTGTACACCTGACATATCCTATTCTTTAGGATTCTTGATGTCCCCCCTTTCTACTCAAACACTGGGCAGATGAATAGGGTAACAGAGTAGCAAGGCTAACTCTTATACATCGTACTGGACATGTCCCGCTAATCGGGTCAAGCAAAGTCAGGCACCTAACTTTAAGTGCATAAACCTGATAGCAATTAGCTCTCCTCACACGGATAAAGGACAGAACCTCGAGACACACTCTGAGCAAGGTGGAACATGAGTACCAGCAGAACTTCTGGGGCAAAGGCGAAACTAGTGGAGCAGAGCCACGGACCAAGGGACGAGAGCAGCGGTTTGAAAACCCCAAGAATTCCGTACAGGAGGTAATTGCCTCCAAAAGGCTGTGAAAGACATGTGGAGATGGCTAGATACCAAGGTAGAAGGCTGCATTGTGTTTCAAGGACACCAGCGACCCTCCTGGGTGTATGGCAGAGTTGTGGAGATGAGGCAAAGCCTGCGGTACTAACCTTGACTCGTGAATTGTAAATCGTAAAGCCAAGTCAGAAACGCTCAGCCAGTCACTTGGCAAGTGACCTGAGAGACTGGTGTGTGTTAAAGAAAGATTGCAGGGGCAACATTATATCACAAGTGAAGGCTGCACGTGTGTGGATGAGACGGGAAGAAAGGTAGACCTGTGAATTAACCTTAAAGTAAAGACAGCTGTGAAATCAGCAATACTGAGCAACGGAGTGGTCCGGCAAAAGGAAGTAGCCCACTTGAATGTCTCTGTGAAAGGTGCATTATTTGTATCCATAAAGCGAATGAACTGTAAAAGCGAAAATGATCAAAGTTAACCCCAAGAGAAGGGGAGAATAAAAAGATGAACATTGAACTTTGAGTCGAAGTGGTCCTGCGGAGGTCTGTAAAAAAATCCACGCACATTTGAAAGTCTTCGACATCCGAAAATGGTCTGAGCCGGACTGAAGGAGACACAAAGTGTAATAAGTTTGGGGAAGGGAGCCCTCTGCACGCATTGTTGAACTTTAGATGTGAAAGGTCGTAGCCCAACAGAAGGGGACCAACTTTAACCTTTGTTGTGAAAGGTCTGAGCCGGGTGTGGGAACAATGTGAACTTTTGTTTTGAAGAGGTCTGAGCCCGACAGAGGGGGACCGATGGGAATATTTTGTTGAAACATTATTTGGAAGTCTGGGAAGAGAGAGTTTTACCTGGAAGGCCAGGCGGGCCTTGATCCATGTCTTGAACTGTTTTGTGTTGAAAAACCGAGCCAGAGTGTGCCATCCTACCTGCGGGGAGCACCTTACTCCGTGCTGTCTACCGTGGGGAGGAGAGCTGATTCAGCCACATTTATTCCTTATATTTGAACACTGATTTTCCTTTAGATACATACCTTCTCTATACACTTTTTGTACAAGAGATAGGACAGGCATTAGGTTTTGTTAGCATAGGCCATTTTTGACTTGATGGTTTTTCACTATGACTGTTTTATTTATTATTTGATGGTCGAGACTACTCCCATCCTGGTTATAGGGCAGAATAGGAGTTTTTCCAAACCCAGAAACATTAATGAACGTTTTACACATTGTACATTTTCTGTCAGTGACATACTTATGATGCCATACCTCCCCTACAGTGTTCACAGAACTAATCCTGTTAGGAAAAAGAGACAATGAGCCTCATTACGAGGTAGGAGGTAGCCATGGTGCTATCAGCACCATGGCTACCCCATTACCGCATTCCGGGTCCGGGTTCCCGAAATAGGGACTTACCAGGTCATTCCAACCTTGGAGGACCCGGTAAGTCCCCATTCCGGGAACCATTCCCCATTCCCATTCGAGCCCCCATAGGGCTCAATGGGAATGGGGATGGAGCTAATAATTAGCTCTGAAGTCCCTTAACGGGTCCCTTCCTTAACGCCTGGTAAAACCAGGCGTTAAGGAAGGGACCCGCTAAGGGACCTCGGAATAGGGTGGTAAGGGATTACCGGCACCGGTGTCCTTACCGGTGCCGGTAATCCCTTACCACCTACCTCGTAATTAGGCCCAATGCTTTGAAAAAAGAAAAAGACGAACGCAGACAACACTTTATGCTGCGTACAACTTTGCACACATTCTTGTATGCTGTTTCCACTTATGTGCTTCGATCCTTTCCAGGTCTAGTGAGACGAAAAGTTAATATTGTCACCTTTTTTGGAAATCTTAACACAGCCCCCCATTATTCACAGGATTATAATTGCAATACTATTACAATTCTGTTTTAAATTAGTGTGGTTGTTATATAAAGAATAACAAGAACAAAATGTTGCTTAAAAAAGAAAGGGGATCTAACAACATATAAGATATACATTGCTAGCAAGAAGACAGATTAATACGCAGACTGCGCATGAATTCTTTTGCAATATTTCTTGTAGACATGTGTTGTACAATGTGAAGCGTTTACTTCCTTATTCTTAAAGGATTTCATCAAATTATGTTTTACAATATAGTTTAAGTATCCAACAATGAGACATCTATTTCTATTCCCAACAAAAGCAAGAGTGATATTTTCCCTGAAATTTCCAAACAATTTAACTGATTTAAATGGGATTCTGGTGAAGATTATCAGGATATAAATACACACCTTGATAATTCAGCCCATTTAAATAACATGTGGTATCAGCACATGAGTGAGGTGGGGAGAAGAAACGGCTCGAAGGTCTGTGGGCTGCCCAAGACTAAGCCTGGGATATTCCTGACCTGGTGGCCGCCTCAACCAATATCAGAGTATCGCCTAGCAGAGCAAACCTCTACCATTCTGTACAACCTTAAACTAAGAGCCTGCAATGGCAGGTTTGACTTAGATCAACCCGCCAACAAAACCTTTATTGAGCTAAAGGGTTGCAGTCTAATTTATTATATACTAATCTCTTCATCCGACTGGGCACGGGTAGGCACGTTTAGAGTCATCAACAGGTCCGAAAAGCGACCATCGCCTCCTAACCACACAGATAATCTTGGCTGTTCCAGGGATTGGACAGAAGGCCCCAATGCAGGGAGCCTGCCCTGAAGGGACCACAGGCCCTGTGTAAAGACCGCTGAAATGGACCAAGATTTCAATGCCCGAGAGGAAGCAGAGAATGTACACTTCAATCATAGATAACTTCGAGGCAATCTGTAATCCAGACAACGGGCCTGCCTTGGTCTTGGATGAGTTCGAGAAATTTAAAGTTAACGCTCAGCTGCATGTTTCGGTGCCGGGTGCCCAATTTATTACCAAACCGACTAAGAGGGTGGTATGGTTTGACGGTCCTTGTAGAGCTGCAAAGAGAGCAATTGAGAGATGCACTAGAGACGCAAGAGGGACCGACAGACCAAAGATCCATCTTTTGAGATCTCAATATAAAAGCCTTATTTGCATAAAAAAGACTGAACACCTAAGGAAGAAATGATGGGAGGGCCATTACTGAGCCCACCATCTAAGGGACATTGTCCGGTTTTGGAAACTGATTGCTGACAGTGATTATAAGGGGGAACCTCAAGTGGCCTGCAGTATTGGCGGGGACAGATGGAGGGCCCACTTTCATGATCTGTATTACGTAGACTAATTTTTGACCAGTCCCTTAATACAAGCTCAAATAATCTGTGTATCACCCTTCAGGATGTAGAGGACATGATAGCCTCTACAGAAAATGGCAAGGCAGTAGGCCAAGACCTCATTCCGTTGGATCTTTACAAGGACGAGGCTCTCATATGGGCCCCTATACTGTGCCGAGTTTTTAACACAGTACTGCATCTGGGTAGGATACCAGACTCATGGCGCAGAGTGGTTATCATCCCGGTATATAAGAAAGGAGGTAGGGTCAGTCCTGCAAATTTTAGAACAACTTCTCTGCTAGATGGGGCTGGGAAGTTGTTTGGAAAAACATTTCTGAACCACCTCCAACAATGCGTTGAAGAGAATAGGGGGATTAGTGTCCATCAGGCAGGGTTCCAAACAGGGGAGTTGCTAGGTCTGGAAAAGACCCGGGGCTAAGCTGATGTCGGAACTGTTGGGACTGGGGGCTAGCTAGTCTTTTGGCTGTAGCTCCTGAGATTCTATCCAGGGCTACAACCAAAAGATCAGGGGCTATAGCCCCCTTACCCCCCCCCCTAGCAACGCCCCTGGTTCCATA
Organism: Ambystoma mexicanum; assembly: GCF_040938575.1. Classification (NCBI taxonomy): domain Eukaryota; kingdom Metazoa; phylum Chordata; class Amphibia; order Caudata; family Ambystomatidae; genus Ambystoma; species Ambystoma mexicanum. The sequence continues at coordinate 934,199,246 of NC_090923.1, forward strand.
AGGGTTGTGGGACAGTGGACCAGTGCCTTATGCTATCTCTCCTTTTTCAAAAATACTCAGTACTACATAAAAGAAATCTGTATATATTGTTTATAGTCCTAAGAACAGCATTAGATTCTGTTCTTCGAGAACAACTATGGAAGATGCTGGTAAAGTGCAAAGTACCAGAGTATTTTATTAGTATCATATCATCACTCTATTCAAATACTGTCCTGTGTATGCTTTAATATGGGGCGTGATCAAACAACATACTTTGGAGGTGGCACTGGGTGTTAGGCCGGGCTATGCCCTGGTTCCCATCTTATTCAACCGCTATATACAGGAGATTATTGACCAGCTATTTAGGGGGGGTAAGGATTGCCCTAAGATGTCTACAACCTAATACCCAGCATTTTTCTACGCGGATGACGCTGTCCTAATAGCAACGACACCGCAGGGCCAGAAGGAAACCCTAGCAATCTTTCTAAGGAAATCTAGAGAGCTGGGAATTCAAATTAATGTTACAAAAAAAGTTGATGGTAACAAAACTGAAAAATGGCAAGAATGTCTTGCTTCAATTAAAAATCGATGGCAGTGTAATCGAAGAAGTCGATATCTTTGACTGTTTAGGCGTGAGATTTCAGGCAAGTGCAGGCTGGGTCCACCAGATAAATACGGCTGCCGCCACGTTGAATACATTTAGCGGGGCTATTTTAAACTTTTTCACCAACCATGGCAGTGGGGCAATTTCACTTGCTTTAGTACTCTTTCAAAGGCAGGCGGTTTCAGCCACCCTTTATGGTTCAGAACAATGGGGGTTTGAGAATGCTGAGCCGATTCTGAAAAGGAAAACAACTTCTTGAAGAAATTGTTATTATTACCACCTAGTGCCCTGACCGCACTAGTCCATTTGGAGTACGGGACCCTTCCTTTGCCTACTGATATAATGTTTCGGCCTGTTTCGCTGTGCGTCAGAGTCTGGTCAAAACTGGCCCTGGAACCATGCAGGGACGCTATTTTAAACACTTTTGTATGAGCGCGATAGAAATAAAATATCAATATCAAGTCTCATGAAGGAGCCAGTGGCCCAAAATGGCTCTCCCACATAAAAACCTTGTTATTCTGTCTGAATTTGGGGGAGTATTGGAACGACCCTGGAAGTCTTGGTGCATCAAGCTGGAGCCGATGTAAGGATGTAAGACTCTTATAAAACAGAGAGCAAGGAACCAACTCCTGGAAGCTTCAAAGCTAAAGCTGGGTCCGGACTATCTGGATAAAACACACATAGAAGGCTTCAAAGTCTTTCTGGATCAGATCAGCCCAGCCTATGCTCGATCACTTTAGATGAGGTTTAGACTAGGGATCCTGGCAATTTCCACCTTAACCTCCAAATGGAAGCGTTCCGACCCAGCTTTCTGTCCATCATGAGGGGCTACCAAGAAGACAATAGCACACTTTATTTTGCAAGCCCTACCAGCAGCTAAGGCGGTTATATCCCAGACCTGTACTGTTGGAGGCAGGCATCAAGACAGGTGGGCACACCTTAGCATTTCTGGTCCAAAGCACCAACTCCACAACAGCATACTCACTGGCCCGCTACTTGCACAGAGCGTGGTTGCTGAGGAGAAGGAAGGTAGCCTTTTCACTGGGCTCCAGGCTGCGAGCATTTCTCTCCTTGTGCCACATCCGCTTTTGGGTATGGTTACACCTACTTGATTGTGATAACTGATGCCTAGTCTTGTTGCACCAATTGTGTTTAGTGTTACATTTTAGACTTTTACTGAAGCTTTTTGTAGTATTTTAACAGCATGGTTTTTTAATGTATTTAACGTATTTTGTAATGTATGGTAACCTGATGACTGTGCGTCAAGTAATGGTTTTGAAAAGTAAAAGTTGAAATATTATTTGGAAGTCTGGGAAGAGAGAGTTTAACCTGGAAGGTCAAGCGGGCCTCGATCCATGTCTTGAACTGTTTTGTGTTGAAAGACCGAGCCAGAGTGTGCCATGCTGCCTACAGGCACCGCCTTACTCCGTGCTGTCTAATGTGGGAGGAGAGCCGATTCAGCCACATTTATTCTTTATATTTGAACACTGATTTTCCTTTACATACATATCTCCTTTATGCACTTTTTGTACAAGAGATAGGGAAGGCATTAGGTTTTGTTAGCATAGGGCATTTTTGATCTGACAGACTTTCACTAGGACTGTTCTATTTATTATGTGATGGTCCAGACTACTACCATCCTAATTATAGTGCAGAATATGAGTTTTTCCAAACCGAGAAACTTTAATAAAGGTGTTACAAATTGTACCTTTTGTGTCAGTGCCATACTTGTGATACCATGCCTCACCTACAGTGTTCACAGAACTGATCCTGTTAAGCAAAAGAGACAAGGGCCCTCATTACAACACCGGCGCTAAACCATGGCGCTATTAGCACCATGGTGGGTGCTGGTGTTGTAACGAGTCTGCCATGGTGAAATGGAGAAATACCGCCCCATTCCAAGGTTGGCGGGACGGTATTTCCCTATTTCCCCATGGCCCTTCCCCATTCCCATTTCTGCCCCATAGGGCTCAATGGGAATGGGGAAGGCGGCAATTACGGTACCGCAAATTGCGGTACCGTAATTGCCTGCGAGGTCCCTTTGCAGGTCCCTACTTTAACAGCTGATCCAGACCAGCCGTTAAGGTCGGGTCCCGCAAAGGGACCTCGTAGTGGCGCCACAGCCTTTTACGGCGCCATTAACCACTTAGCGCCAGGGTCGTAATGAGGCCCAATGTTTTGAAAAAATAAAAAAAGAATGCCCATGACACGTTATGCTGCCGATAATGGTACCACATTCTTGTATGCGGTTTACACTTATATACTTCAATCCCTTCCAGCTCTAGTGAGACAAAACCTTAATGTTGTCACCTTTTTTGGGAATCCTAACACAACCCCCATTATTCGCAGGATTATCATTGCAATACTATTACAATTTCTGATTTAAAAAAGTGTGGTTGATATAAAGAATAACAACAAAAAGTTTTGCTTAAAAGATTTCAGTACTGCACATTAATTATTTTGCAATATTTCTTTTTTTACAATGTGTAGTGTTTACTTCTTTATACTTATAGCATTTCGTCAAATGATGTTTTACAATATAGATTGAGTATCCGACAATGAGACATCTATTTCTATTCCCAACAAAAAAACGATCGATATTTTCCCTTATATTTCCAAACAATTTAACCAATTTAAGAGGGATTCTGGAAAAGATTATCAGGATATAAATACATACCTTGATAATTCAGCCCATTTAAATAGCATGTGGTATTGCACATGAATCAGGTGGGGAGTGCTTTGATAGAGTTGGCCAGGGTCAACGTGTTCTTGTCGGAGATTTCGTTTAAGCCTAGGTTAATGTCTCCCAAGAGGATGATTCTAGACAATGGTTTGGTGTCATTTGAGAGGAGAGATGTGATATCTTTCTCGAAGGAAAGCAGGGGACTGGGTGGTCTGTAGATGGTATGGATAGTGAGTGTTGCAGTATTGGATAGGGCTGATTTTATGGGGTGTGGTTGTCCCGAGAGGAATACTAGGTTGGGCACTTCTCTGATAGCTAGGTGGTTCTTGGCTATGATGGCTATGCCCCCCTCCTCTCATGAGCAGTCTGTCATTTTGGTAGATAGTGTAATTGTTGGGGATGGCAATCGAGAGGAATGGTCCTGCAGCTGCGTGCAGCCAGGTTTACGTAACGGCTAAGAGATCTAGGTTGTTAGCCATGATAAGATCCAATATATCAAAGGATTGTGCCATGAGGAATCTAGTATTGATAAGAGCTCCTGTGAGTGGTGTGCCAAGAATGTCAGGGCTGGCTTTGCTATTGGCACAAGCCAGCTTCCCCGATGCAGTGAGGTTACGACTTGGGGCAGTGAGGGTAGATGCTATTGGTAGAGGGGCAGCAGTTGAGGTGGAGGCGCCAAGCCCTGGGATGCATGTGGCATCACATGCGGTTAGGTCGCTGGCTTCGGTATTGCATGCGGCATCAGGTGCATTGGGGCACTGGGCTTCTGGGTACAAGAGGTAGTCGTTGCAGTGGAGGTGATGGGTTCAGGGATGCCTATGGCATCCATTATGGTGGATGCACTGGGTGGGCGCAACATTGAGGTTGGCATGAGATACAGTGAGGGCAATGGGATCAGCAGAACATGTGGCAGCAACTACAGTGGAGGCAGCAAATACATTAGGGTCACTGAATTCAGCAAAGCATGTGGCATCTAGTACAGTGGAGGCAGCAAGTACATTAGGGTCACTGAATTCAGCAAAGCATGTGGCATCTAGTACAGTGAAGTCAGCAAATACATTGGGGGCACTAGGTCCAGCAAAACGTGCCATCTAGTACAGTGGCGGCAGAAAATACATTGGAGGCACTCGGAACAGCAAAACATGTGGCATCTGGTACCTTGGTGGTACTGGGTTCAGCAAAACACGTGGCAGCGAATGCAGTGGGGGCCCTGTTTTCAATAGTACAAGAGTCATCAGATACCGTGGGGGTAGTGTGCTGATTAGTTGTGGTGCAGTGACTTGGTTCCAGGTTTCTTATCTCTATTTTGAGTGTGGGGTAAAAGGGTAAGCTATGGTTGTAGCCATGAATGTGTGTTAGGAATACTGGCTGTGAGGTTCAATGAGTTGGGAGACGTCAAGCTGCTTAGTGTTGAGGGTCGGTCTGTGGCAGTCGGTGCATGGCTTGCTATTACTGGAAGCATGTTGATGATATAGGTGCCCTCGGCTGCAGTGCTCTGAGGGGCATGTTTGCCTTGTGGCTTGGCACTTGCGTGCTGATGAGGTGCCAGGTCTGCAGCGATCGAGATTGGGGGTGGTGCGAAGGTGAATCTGTGATGAGCGTGATGTAAGGCGCACGTTTCTGCATATGGTTTGGCGGGGGTCAGCAGGGAGGAGGCTTGGCTCAGCCCAGGTGGGTGAGGGTATGGAGGGAAAGCGAAGTTGTGGCAGGGAATCTGGTAAAAAAAAAAGGGATGAAGTTACTTTGTTCGCTGGAGGTAGTACCGGTGAAAGGAACCAACTCCTGGAAGCTTCAAAGCTAAAGCTGGGCCTGGACTATCTGGATAAAACACACATAGAAGGTTTCAAAGTCTTTCTGGATAAGATCAGCCTAGCCTATGCTCGATCACTATAGATGAGGTTTAGACTAGGGATCCTGGCAATTTCCACCTTTACCTCGAAGGGAATATTTTACTGAAGGGACTATTTTGTTACTTGGGTGAGGCTGTGGAAGAATACTTACCTGGATCTTCTTCCAAGGCTATTTAAACCACGCCCGGACAGCCACACGTGCTTCGCGATATTCTGCTTGCTGCAGCGTAACGCTCACCGTGTTTTCAGCAGCTCCAGTCTTCAGCCACGCCCGCTTCAGTCCTGGGACTCCTGAAACAAGAAGAAAAGAAGGATAAAGGTTAGAACAGGAGTTTTAACTTTAATCCTTACCGGAATCCTGATCCATTTCGCCACGGAGCTGAAAGACAGAAGTCTTTGAAGCATCGTTTCACATTCCTACGGCGCCGCGCTGAAATCACCTGCTTGGCGGTACTTGAGCATTCCATCACGCTCTCTCCATCTCGCGGCCACCCTCCGACACCTAAGGAGACCAAGACAGCAAGGTGAGCAAGGGGACTCTCTAAGCTATACAAGCTACCCCCAAGGACTTACCTGATTTACCACGGGAGGTACTCACCTCATCTCGGGTCGGCACAGTCAACTCTGCTTCATCGCCCTACCCCGGCCCCTAAGGGGAGAAAGCAAAGACAATACCAGTTACCCCCCACAAAACTTACCTGATTTACCACCGGGGTCTCACCTCATCGCGGGTCGGCACAGTCAACTCTGCTTCATCGCCGTACCCCGGCCCCTAAGGGGAAAACCACAATAGACTTACCTGAATCTTACCAATTGCCATTTGGAAATCTTTGAGTGGATTAATCGGCAACCTGCAAGGAATCGGACAGAGTGAAGATCAGACATTTGAACTCTTATGAACAATTGGACTTTAGAGTCAATACTGAAACTCACCAATTCCTCTACGCCAGTGAAGTAACTGGTCATCAACGCGCCCCTGCGGTCGACGCAGGATGGAGAGCTCATCCTTCCAAACCATCAGGTGAGACTAAGGAGGGGACATCAAGAGTGATCTGTGGGAAGACAACGGGAGTGGGGAAGGTGGGTTGACACTCAATTCCACGGGTGGTTAATTCCTCTTCTCCTTTGCAGAAGAATATTCTTGCGAGCCAGACAAACTAGGCTGAGCGGGCCAGTCCAGTCAGTCATCTCGGCGCTACACGTCACGCTGGTGGAAACAACAGCGGCCCAGTTCTGGTTGACGCCCCCGTGGGAACCAGGTGAGTGTAACAGAACGCAAAGCCTACCCACAAATACCCACCTGGGCGTCATGGAGGCCTCGGAAACTGATCAGTTGGCCCAATTATTAAACCAATGCCCTCAGGAGGGAACTGATATTGTCAAAAGAACGAACTGATGAGTTGGCCAGACAACTATTACAGAGCCAGGCTGGACAAACACCTCTACCAGGACTTGGGGCAAGTCCAGCTCCTGTACCATCGAGTAACCCGGTGCAGATAAATTTACCTGGAGCTGTTCCTTTGGCTGCGCCTGAACGCTTTGCCGGAGACCCAAAAGGGTTTGCAACATTCATGAATCAATGCCGCTTGCACTTTTTATGTAGACCTGGAGCTTTCCCAAACAATCAGGCCAAGGTAGCCTTTGTACTGTCATATCTCAGCGGCAGTGCGGCGGATTGGTCCATTCCACTAGTTAACTAGGATGACCCGATTCTTCGAGATTTCCAGGGTTTTCGAACAAGCATGGAAAGACTATTCGCCCGACACTCCCGAGGACAGGCTTTGAACAACTAACTTTTATCTCTACGTCAAGGTAACCAGGATCTTTTATCTTACATTGCAACTTTCAATAGATTAGTAGTGGAAACCGAATGGCCTGAAGCCAAGCGAATCACATTATTCCATCGAGGACTTCGGCGAGAACTCAAAGATGTTTTGGCCCAAATCGTGAACCCGCCTCAAGACTGTGCTGAATATATAGATCTAGTGGTCCAGCTCGATCACAGACTTCAAACCAGGAAGGCTGACCGAACCAAGTTTGAGAACAGGGTGTTGGTTAAAACCCACGTAAGCTCCAAGGGAGTAGATGTCTCAGAACCTATGCAAATCGGGGGGGTTAAAGGACCCTTAACCCAGAAGGAAAGAGATAGAAGACGGCAACTGCAATTATGTTTATATTCCGGAACTACTGGTAATTTTCTTCGGAACTGCCCTGTAAAACCACCCAAGAAAGTTATAGGAGCAGCAGACGAAAACCATGTGAAATCTGACTCGGGGAAACGACCACGCCCGGCAAGCGTAGAGGTCCGCTTGCCGAGCTTAAGAAGGACACTCTGTCCTCGCATTTCACCATACCCATGGTCCTTGTAGATCCAGAGCAGCCATCACGCATGCACGCGGTAAAGGCGTACGTAGACAGTGGAGCCATAGGAAATTACTTGGACTGGGAATTGGCTACCAGGATGAATCTATCTCTCACCCGCAAGACCACGGCCAATGTTGTCACCACTGTAGATGGAACGGAAATTACCTCTGGACCCGTAACTCATTCCACTGCAGAGATGACATTGCTGAGTCAAGATGGGCATCGAGAGGCTATGATGTTTGACTTAATCAAGGCCCCACAGTTTCAGCTGATACTGGGGATACCTTGGTTGGAAAAACATAATCCCTGTATTGATTGGCGAGAGAAGAGACTAACCTTCCCAGAATGTGCTTACACCTGCTACCCAAGGAAAACTCAAAACTCAGTCCTGGCCCCAGTAATTCCAGTAGCCATACAATTACCTGTTGAATACCAAGACTTTCAGGATGTCTTCCAAAAGGAACAGGCAAACACCTTACCACCTCACAGATCGTATGATTGTCAAATAGATCTTGTACCTGGAGCACAACCACCTTGCAGCAGAATCTATGCCCTTACGGAACCCGAAAATTTCCATTTGCGCCAGTACCTAGACCAGTACCTTGCTAATGGCTTCATTCGCCCGTCCAAGTCCCCTGCATCTTCAGCTTTGTTCTTCGTACCGAAAAAGGAAGGCGACCTTAGAACATGTATAGACTACCGCGCACTGAATCAGATAACCATCAAGAATCGATACCCACTGCCTTTGATCCCAGAACTACTAGACCAGGTGAAGGACACTTGTATATACACGAAACTCGACCTTCGGGGGGCATATCATCTGGTACGTGTCAAAGAGGGTGACGAATGGAAGACTGCTTTTCGCACCAAGTATGGACTATTTGAGTACCAGGTGATGCCCTTCGGACTATGCAATGCACCAGCAGCCTTCCAGTTCTTCATGAACGATGTCCTCCGAGAACTTATCGACGTTTGTGTGGTTGTTTACATTGACGGCATCTTAGTATACTCTTTATCAGAATCTGAGCATGTAAAACACGTCCGAGCAGTCCTAGAGAAGTTACGCCAGCATAAATGATATGCTAAACTGGAAAAGTGCATCTTCCACACTACAGAAGTGGAATTCCTTGGATTTATTCTGACCCCGAGAGGAATCCGGATGGATACACGAAAAGTGGATGCCATTCTTAATTGGCCTTCGTCAAGTTCAATCAAAGGAGTTCAAAGCATGCTTGGCTTTGCCAATTTCTACCGCAGGTTTATCCCGGACTTCTCGCACATTGTACATCCCATTACAACGCTATTGCGAAAAAACAAACGCTTTGTGTGGACAGAGGAAGCAGAGAACGCCTTCCAAGAGTTAAAAGCTAAATTCACATCTGCTCCCATATTAAGACACCCGCGCCCCGAGCTTCCCTACATAGTGGAAACAGATGCATCCAGTTCAGCCATGGGACCAGTCCTTTCCCAAAAGGATCCCGAAACTAACCAGCTTCACCCAGTGGCGTTTTGGTCAAGAACATTTTCAGCCCCCGAATTAAACTATGCCATAACCGACAAGGAGCTGCTGGCCATCAAGTCCGCCTTCAAGGCTTGGCGGCACTATCTACTGGGTGCCAGACATACCATCACGGTCATCACCGATCACCGCAACTTACATTACCTAAAGACAGCCAAAGCCCAATCTTCGCACCAACTCCGTTGGGCATTGTTCTTCGCCGAGTTTGATTTTGTAATAACCTATCGACCAGGTTGTAAGAATGGTAAAGCAGACGCCTTGTCCCGGATTGGAATGGGAGAAGCAGAAATAACTTTAGAACCCGTACCCATAATTCGGGAACAGAGAATCCTTGGCCTGACATCCATACAGACACTGGAGGACATTCAAAACAAGATCCACCAACTCTTTGATTCCATTGCCCTACAGGACTGGGCAAAGAAAGGTCCAGAGTACTCTGTCATCGATGATTTACCTTATTGCCAAAGCCGGCTATTTTTACAGCAAAAAGAACTACAGGAACTTGTCATTTCCCATTATCATGACACCTTAATAGAAGGGCATCCGGGTATTGCAAAAACCAAAGCTAAAATTAGGAAGCAATTTTGGTGGCCCACCTGGCGAAAGGATGTCAAGTCATTTGTCATGTCTTGTGGCATTTGCGCACAAAATAAAGGGCAAAAGAAAAAACCTGCTGTTTATTGCAACCATTAGACATACCACCTACCCCTTGGCATACCTTGTCATTAGACTTTATTACGGATTTATCCCCGTACCAAGGTTACAATACCATTCTAGTTATTGTAGATCTTTTTTCTAAAATGGCCCACTTCATTCCTTTAAAAGGGATACCATCAGCTTCAATCCTGGCCAAGGAATTCCTTGAAAATGTTGTCCGCCTGCATGGCTTTCCTTCAGTGTTAATTTCAGATCGGGGCAGTCAATTCATTTCACATTTTTGGAGGAAATGCTGCCAACTGGCACAAATTGATGTTAGGCTTTCGACCAGTCACCACCCTCAGACCGACGGTCAAACGGAGAGGACCAACTAGACTCTTGAACAGTACCTCCGTTGTATGCTACATCAGTCTGAGGGGAATTGGAAAGACATTCTGTGGATCGCAGAGTATGCGTACAATAATTCCGTACACTCAGGAACTGGACAAAGTCCTTTTTTTACCATTTATGGGCACCATCCTCGAACCTCGGATTTGGACTCACCCCAGCATTTAGAGATGCCCGCAGTGGACCATCTCCACGCTGTTATTACACAAGCCTTTAAAGAAGCAACCATCCATTTGCAAAAGGCTAAGGAAAAATACAAAAAGGATGTGGATCAGCACAGAAGTGAAGCTCCTCAATACCAAATAGGGGACCAAGTATGGTTAGCCACTAAGCACTTACCACTCAAGGGGACTCGGACCTTTAACCCCAGGTATTTGGGACCTTTTTCTGTCAAGGCAATTATTAACCCAGTGGCCGTCAAGTTGGACCTACCTGCTCATATGCAAATCCATCCTGTCTTCCACGTGTCTCTTTTGAAGCCAGTGCAACCAGGAACTAGGCTAACCACTCCACCTGAACCTATCCTCATAGACGGGGAGCCCGAGTTCGAAGTCAAGAATATTTTGGAGTCAAAAAGAGTGAGATCAAAACTCTTTTACCTAATTGACTGGAAAGGTTATGGTCCGCAGGAAAGGTCTTGGGAACCTAGTGACCACGTGCATGCACCTCGTTTAGTGAAGAGGTTCCATCGGGAATTTCCAGACAAACCACGGCCAAGGGGGAGAACGACTTTAGGAGGGGCCTTGAGGGGGAGTGCTGTCATGATGCCTGCCCCTGGAAGACCAGACCTGGCCCAGCAGCCCCGGAAGCAGGCATCATGCCACTTGGAGCATGCCCAAAAGCCCCAGTTAGGGGCTGTTTGGGTGCAGTCCTGGCGCCTATGGCGCCAGGCTCATTATTGATAACTTACCTGAAGCAGACCATGCTGCATACTCACCTGAGGCAGACCATGCTGCATGAAGACTCAAGCCAAATGAGGCTTAGGAGGGACTATTTTACTGAAGGGACTATTTTGTTACTTGGGTGGGGCTGTGGAAGAATACTTACCTGGATCTTCTTCCAAGGCTATTTAAACCACGCCCGGACAGCCACACGTGCTTCGCATTATTCTGCTTGCTGCAGCGTAACGCTCACCGTGTTTTCAGCAGCTCCAGTCTTCAGCCACGCCCGCTTCAGTCCTGGGACTCCTGAAACAAGAAGAAAAGAAGGATAAAGGTTAGAACAGGAGTTTTAACTTTAATCCTTACCTGAATCCTGATCCATTTCGCCACGGAGCTGAAAGACAGAAGTCTTTGAAGCATTCCTACGGCGCCGCGCTGAACTCACCTGCTTGGCGGTACTTGAGCATTCCATCACGCTCTCTCCATCTCGCGGCCACCCTCCGACACCTAAGGAGACAAAGACAGCAAGGTGAGCAAGGGGACTCTCTAAGGCTATACAAGCTACCCCCAAGGACTTACCTGATTTACCACGGGAGGTACTCACCTCATCTCGGGTCGGCACAGTCAACTCTGCTTCATCGCCCTACCCCGGCCCCTAAGGGGAGAAAGCAAAGACAATACCAGTTACCCCCCACAAAACTTACCTGATTTACCACGGGGGTCTCACCTCATCGCGGGTCGGCACAGTCAACTCTGCTTCATCGCCGTACCCCGGCCCCTAAGGGGAAAACCACAATAGACTTACCTGAATCTTACCAATTGCCATTTGGAAATCTTCGAGTGGATTAATCGGCAACCTGCAAGGAATCGGACAGAGTGAAGATCAGACATTTGAACTCTTATGAACAATTGGACTTTAGAGTCAATACTGAAACTCACCAATTCCTCTACGCCAGTGAAGTAACTGGTCATCAACGCGCCCCTGCGGTCGACGCAGGATGGAGAGCTCATCCTTCCAAACCATCAGGTGAGACTAAGGAGGGGACATCAAGAGTGATCTGTGGGAAGACAACGGGAGTGGGGAAGGTGGGTTGACACTCAATTCCACGGGTGGTTAATTCGTCTTCTCCTTTGCAGAAGAATATTCCTGCGAGCCAGACAAACTAGGCTGAGCAGGTCAGTCCAGTCAGTCAGTCATCTCGGCGCTACACGTCACGCTGGTGGAAACAACAGCGGCCCAGTTCCGGTCGACGCCCCCGTGGGAACCAGGTGAGCATAACAAATGGCTGACTTTGCCTCCCGGTCCGGTCAGGGCCGGTCTTTTCTTCGCTCCTTGGCCAATCACAATGGTTTAAAGAGTTTAGTTCCCTCAGGCTGCGCTTCATTGTGAGAGGGATGGCCATCTTGGTGTGGGGCCCTCGGCTGCCCAGCGATCGTGCTGCCCATGCTCCAGCATGTCTGGGGGCAGGTCGATTGGTGCCCCAAAATGCAGCAGAGCTGCAGAGAGTAGATGTTGTGGCCTTAAAGTCTGGCCTTTAACATTGGACAGCATTGGTCGGGCCGGTCTTGTCTTTGCCCCCCGGCCAATCAGAATGGTTTAAAGGGCTTGTTTCCCTCAGCCTGTGCTGCATTGTGAGAGGGGCGGCAAGTTGAAGCAAGGAATATGTGAAAAACAAAAGCAGGCTGTGGAAGGTAATTGGAAAGGCACATTGTGAGCTGACAGACAAAAAGGCAGCATTTCATTTTCATCTGCCACAGCAAAAAATGCTATTTTCAAAGAAAGAGAAATATACTTACTAAGTGGGCCTTCCATGCAATTGTCAAAGCTATAAAAAACTTCAAAAAACACAAGCCTACTTTTCATTCAAGCTGATTGATGCCTGAAGTGATCATTTGCAAATAAAGACATTGTAATTATGGTAAGGAGTACATGTGCAGGTTAAAAACAGTTATTAGATGGGAAAATCAGTGTTGGCAAGACACAATTATATTAAAAATAAACAGGAGGCCTCATTTGCCCAAGGAAATGTAACCTTCACAAACATAAGTGTCTCTTTCTAGAGGCATGACTTTAAGTTTCTATTTCCTGAGAAGGGCTCAGTTTCTATTCAGAACACTCAACCAGTGACCATGAAGGAATTTTTATCGGGCCTGTTCTCTGTAATAAGCAGCAGGATGCCCATTATCCCTGAAAGAAGAAAGGCTGATGGGTTAATTGCAGGCCCAAGTCAAAAACTGAGCAGCAGAGACTGGAGCAGATGCTCTGAGACAGAATAACTGTGAAAATAAAGTCAGGATCTACATATATGTTTGAAGATTCCCATTCATCTGTATGAACAGTCATAGTTTCTTTATTTTCTCAAGAATTATACGTCGCACCATAATGGTTAAAATATCACTATACAGTTGCTGAATATGCCTATTTATTGAAGTAACACTCATCAAAATCCGACCTTAGGGAAAAGAGTTACAATCTAAAATGTATTCACAACCTCCCAGAAAATGTCACAATGCATAGATTTGGGGATGTGACAACTTAATAAAATGGATATCTGGGTAGAGAATTTCATGTTCATGACTTGGAATCTAAATATGTATATATTGTTATATTTATTTGTAAGATCCAAACTTTTGCCATGTAGTGATTTCTTATGTGAAAAATGTGTGGATTCATCCCTCCCATAATTTTAACTACATAACTCCAGGAGCCTAGCCAGAGAGAGGGCTAACATGTAGGGCTAATAATCAAGCACCTCCTAATTGGTTTTGAGGTTAAAAATTGGAAGCACAAACCAAAGAGGAGGAGAGCTGCTTAAAATCATCTGGATGAATACTGAACAAGGGTTGCAGAATGTAACCCTGCCTGCAAGGTGCCTGACACTACCTGGGCTGAAAATGCTGATGAGTGGAGAAGGAATTCAGGGAAACCTAGACAGATGCTGGGATGTTTGCAAGGAGAGCCAAATAGAGTGATGTATGCTGGAACCTATACATCATTGAGGTGCCTGACTAGACCTGGTTTCCCCAAGAGAGGGTCCAGAAATTCTGATATCTTACCTGAGTGCCAGCCCCATAGAATTCTATGTAAGTAAGGTGTCTAACTGAACCAAGCGTGGGGATTTGTTTGATTTAATACCTTCCTCTGAATTATTGGGCAGGGGTTTGGAAGTAGACCCTTAGCATTTTACATAACAATAATGCAATTAATTCTCTTATAACTAAATAACACAGGGTGATTGTTAAGACGGATTTCTGAACTATGTCCTGGAGGCGCAGAGGTTCAGAAGGCCAACCTAATTACTTGGAACAGGGTAACCTCTGGACAAGCCAGAACATCAGGGTAGCGATCGCGGCGGTCAAGACTAGGTCTCAAGAGGGGTGAAGGTGACTGAAAGCCCGCAATGAGCACACAAAGCAAGGACACTTACAAATTACTCCAAACAGGTGTTATATTAAAAATATATACACATTTATTCCAAGGCCTTTAAAACAATGACCGTAGCGAGAAATCACAATACAACTCTAGTAAACCAACACATACCATACCAATACAATATATATACAAATACAAGCAAGTCTCAAGCGTTAGATGCACGAAATGTGTAGTCCACCTAAAAGGGAAGGAAACCAGGCAGTGCGAAATAATGCTTAGACCCAGTCCGCCTTCAGAGGCACCTAACTAAAAGGAAGTCCAAGCCCTACGAAGAGTGGAGCCTTGTGCTCAAAAGTACCTGCACACGCTGGTGCCAACGGGCAAAAAGGGGAGTCTCTTCGAGGGAATCAGGCAGTTCAGTTTGGTGCACAAAAGAAGATGAACAGAGTTCTGCGACTCAAGCGCAGCCTCCACTGTGGGCAGAAGCAGAGCGCAAGTACGGAAAGGCGTGCTGTTTGACACAGCGGGGAAAAGCTATGGGCTCCTGCAGGAGGGCGACCAGTTCCTAGCTATGCTACTCACCGGTCCCCGATGCAAGCAGACTCAGGCTTCTCCGCATCAGTTTCAGTGCTGGCAGGTTCAGGGGAGCAGGGGACGTCTCGTCGTCGTGTAGATTCTGCAGCAGCAGAGTTGAGGGCGTCCCAAACGCAGTGAACCCGCACAGTTTGTTACCACAGCAGGGCAACGGAGCGGCCGTGTGTATCTCAGCCAAATGTACACTACTCGCTTCAGACCTGGGAATGCCAAGTGTACGAATCGTGTGAGAGTGACAAGGACTCGAAATACAACACAACCTGACGGCGGTTATAGAGCAAGACTCCTGGGTAGGCTGGTCAGTCTGCTGGATGGCCCAGAGACACTTCCGAAGGCTTACGTGCAGGAGATGGTGTAGATGCCGAGAATAGCTGTCCCCGCTATTCCAAGGGTCGAAGTACCAATACAGGCCTTCTGGTTCGATCAGAGGTAGAAAGGGTTTCACAAAGCGACAGCAGTGCAGAGGAGCAGTCCTTCAGTGGGTCACCAGCGATTCCTCGGTTCAGCCTCGTGGTTGCAGGATACTTGGCTCCTGTATTCCTTTGTTCGTGAGAACTCAGGAGATCGACATGGTAGTGGCGTTTCCAGCCCCCTCTTATCCACGGTTCCCTTCGCACCAAAACGGAGGGGACCCAATGGGAGAACCGCTCATCAAATACTCACACCATACGTGGACCTATCACGGACCACGGTGGTCCCAGGCATTCACACCACCCTAGACTCTCTGGCACCCAGGATGTGTATTGGGACCAGACATCCCAGCCCACATCCTGGAGGCACACACAAGGCCTGTAGAAGCCCACGAAAGCATCTGTGTTTCGCAGGAAAGTACATGCCCAAATAAGGAAGGCCCCGGGTCGGCTCGACCGGGGGAAGGTGAAGGGGGCAAGACGGTCAGCGGACAGGACAAAGGAGCCTCGTGGTCTGGCCATTTTGGGAGCCAGGCCACCATTTTGGGCTAAGCGCGAGAAACGCACTTAAACGCCAAAAGAAGCTCAAAAACACAAGAAACGATCGCTGCCACCATTCCCGTCTGTGATTCACTTGCACCGATCATTTACAATCCAAACAGAGTATCTAGGGCCTGTAGAAGACTAGAGACCCAAGAGAGCAGTAACTTCGCTTACAGTGCCCTCTTGTGTCATGTTGCACGAAAGCTACAACATGATAAAGAAACTACGGAAAACGGCGTTTCCTGGTACAGACTGTCTTAAGGGCATGTCAGTTTCCCCGTAAGAATGGAGCGAAAGCCCAGAGGAGTGCGGCAGAAGGCTGCACTTCTCTGGCAAAGTCTTGATCATGGTGAAAACAACAGCAAAAAGTTTAGGGGTTGCCACATGGAAGGAAAATTACCCACAATTAAGAAATCTTTCCTAACAGTGATTTAGTTAAAGTTCAAAATTCCCCAAACCGCTACCTGTGTCAATAAGAAATATAATAATTTAAAGTGAGTTTTTGTTCCCAATTTAATTCCTAACCCCAGAACTCCTTCAAGGGGAAGGGGTGTCCTTGTGTAAAAACGAAATTCCTAATTCACCATTCCTCAGGTAGTGCGAGGGCAACCGGTCCAGTTGCCCTTGCACTGCTTCTGGGCTCCACCAGCACTTATGGGTCTGTATCTGCAACCCTACCGTCCCTTGTCTCTCTGCACTTATGAGCCACCCTCCGGCAGCACTTATTGAGTTACCTGCACCCCCGGCACTTCTCCCCCTCTCTCCTCCCACATTTGTGCAATCTGAATGAAACAAGGCCTAGTAAGATCTTTGTTCTGTCCTCCCTCTGTCCCCCCTCCTTGTCTTGTCGTACCTAGAAACACTTGTGTACTGGCGCGTTATGAATGACTTATCATATCATATCCTCAGACCTGGCCTTGAAGCAGAGGGGTGATAAATGTACACTGAATGTCAGGGGTGTTGGTGCTGGGGGAGAGAGGTGTCATGCTAAACATAATAAAGTGTGGTTCCTAATTAAAATGTACACGCTCTACAGCGAGTGAAAAAGTGACTCCTGGTAGAAGAGATTCTGCATTTTATGGGGGCGAAGGAAGAAGAGTTCTATCAATGCAAAGTATTATCAAAAGTCTGTTGTGCTTTTCAAAACTGCTAGCATTTTCAAATTGCTTTTGAAAATAGAAAAAGGCTGCAGTTGGTTAAAATCTAAACCTCATCAAGAAATGATAATGCTCATGATCGTGTAATGCTCCAAGGTACTGTCTAAAGTTGACATTAAGGGATTAGTGTGTGATAGAAGGTTTGAACTGTTTATTTGACCTGTGTTCTATTTCCATGAGACCAAAAAGCGAAAATACACATGGGGTGTCATTTCCATTTTCTTTTCCTTAATTTGGATTCTCAAAAAGTGTGTCTTTGTATTGAAGCTTTGTTTTGTGCCGCAGAGAAAGTGGAATGTGTGCAAATATTAATGGAACCTATTATTTAATACATATATATTCTTTCTGTACACTGGCCTGGTTCTTGGCTCAACATTTGTATTTGTATTTGTTTATTATTCATATCGCGCACCGAACCTTAGGGTACCTGGGCGCTTCGGAACCTAGGAGTTACATACATGGTGAGGCAAAAATACAGTGACAGGCAAAATATGGTGACAGGCAAATAAAGAAATGGAATGAGGGACCCAGGTTAAAGATAGGTCATGCAACAAGAGTACAGAAGCATAGACATGAGTCAAATAATCAACAGTGCATTAGGAGGTGAAGAGGCAGTACGATATGGTAGCAGGATAGAGATGTGGGTCATCTTAATGAAGTGGCTTGTTACTCAACCAGTTTTTTATTCTGGCTTTGAAAGTCAGGAAGGATGGTTCTTGTCTGTAAGATATGGGAATGGAGTTCCATCACTTAGCTGCTTGGACTAGGACGCTGGCTCCTCCAGCTGTTTTTAGATTGAACCCAGGTACCACAAGGCTGTGAGAATGAGCCGATCTGGTGGTACGGGTGGATTGGTGTTTGCAGATTTTGTCGGACAGATATTTAGGGGCTGTGTTCGTGAGGCATTTATAAGTGATAGCCAGGGTACGAAATGTGATTCTCTCACGAATAGGTAGCCAGTTGGCATTACGTCTGGGAGTAGAAATGCGGTTGGATCTGGGTAAGCTGAGTAATGCTCTCAGCGAGTTATTCTGGAGGACCTGAAGTCTATTTAGGTTGAGTTCAGAGGAGCCTAGGAATAGTGTGTTGCAGTAGTCTAGTTTTGACAGTGCTAATGCTCTAGCAACCATTAGGCAACTGCTGGTAGATAAATACAATTTGCAACTGTAAATCAGTTTATTAGTGTACTCTATGGAAGTCGCCACACTGCTGACTTGTTTTTTGAGTGACAAGGTAGAGCCAAGATAGACCCCCAAGGTTTTTATTTCTTTGGATACTTTGATTGCGTTGTCTTCAATGCCAAAGGATGAGTACCTAGGGACAAGCTTATTCTATTGTGCCCGTGTGCCCACAATCATTAGCTGGGTCTTATCGTCATTGAGACATAAGCTGTTGATGGCCATCCAAGCTTGGATTTCATGATAGATATCGTTCAGTAGTTTAGAGGCTTGGTCATAGCAGCCAGTAAGGGCGATGAGGACTTGGGTGTCATCCGCATAGTTGGTGTAGATGAAACCAAAGTTGTCCAGGCGATCGAAGAGCAACTTTGTAAATATATTGTAGAATGTAGGTGATCCGCACGAGCCTTGAGGGACTCCACAGAGTGTGGGTGTTGGGTCTGCTGAGGCTGATGGGAAGAAGACTCTGGTGGTCCGATTGGAGAGGAAGGAATTGACCCACTCAGATGCATTAGTGGAGAATGCTGCAGTGGAGGTGAGGTGTCCGGAAGTGAATTTGGTGGTCGATGGCCGCAGATAAATCTAGGAGTAGAAGGATAGCTAGCTTTCCTTTGTCCTTCGCCTCGTTCATTTGGATCTTTAGGTCTAGGAGAGCTGTCTCAGTTCCGTGTCTGGGCCTCAAACTAGATTGTCTAAGGCCTAGAAGTTCATTTTCCTCTAAGTGCTTCTGAATTTGCAAATAGGCCACCCGCTCCAGGATTTTTAGAAGGGTATGGTGTTGATGGGCCTGTAGTTTGTGGGCATGTTTGGATCAAGGTTGTTTTTTTTGTTTTTTTAGGGAGGGGCATAACCCAGGCTTCCTTGAGATTGTTGGGTACCTGATTGGACGAGAAGGAGGAATTTATCAGGGTGGTGATGAAGGGGGCTGGGTTTTTAGCTCCTTCCTTGATGATGGAGGCTGGGCAGATATCCCACTGACAGAGAGAGGGTTTTAGACTTTTTATAATATCTTCTACTTCCTTTGGCGTTACTTGCGAGAATGTGAAGGGTGTGCAATGTTGTGGATTTTTCTCTAAGGTCGGTGAAGAGAGGGGGCCATTTGAGAGGCTAGCCTTTTTGGACTCAATCTTGTTTTGTAGTAGGATGATTTTGTCAGCAAGTGCTTGCTGGATTTTAGTGCACCATCCTGCATCCTTTTTGCAGTCCTGTGAAGGAGGTGCTGGGGATTCAAGCTCTTTTAGGATACTGAAGAGCTCTTTGGAGCTTGATTTGGCATTAAGGATTCTGGAATTATAGGCTTCTTTTTTTGCGGATAGGATAGCCGCTTTACAGGTTGCGTATGCTGATGTAAATGAGATTTTGTTGTTGATGGTGGGTGATTTCCGCCAAGTGGATTCTGCTGTTCTTTTGGTGTTTCTGAGGATTTTTAGTTCTGGTGTGAACCACTTGTTGAGGTGAGCGATTGGTTTAGCTTTTCTTAGTTTCAGAGGTGCCGCAATATCTAGAGCTGATTTAAGAGTATCGCTGTAAAGGTCTACCAGTTTGTTGGTATCAAGGTTCTTGAACTTAGACTCGTCCAGGATGTTGTTGATGAGGAGCTGGAGGCTCGCAATGGCGATGTTGCGACAGTTTCTGGATAGAGTGGGGGGTCCAGGGATAGAAAACAGGATAAGGTGATGATCTGACCAGGCTGCTGGATCATTTTTGGAGAATTGTGATGGAGCAGTTAAGGTCGGACACCCAGTCCAACATTCAACCTTTTGAATGAGTTTGTTTTGTGACTCTGTGATTGAAGCCCAAGTGTGTGATGGAATTTTCCACAGCTAGGGCGTAAGGGTCGTTGGGGTCCTGAAGACCTAGGTTAAGGTCTCCTAGGAGGATGATTTGGGATCCAAGTTTGGAGTTGGTGGAAAGGAGGTTTGTGATGTCTTCCTCGAATGAGGGAGAGGGGCCAGGGGGCCGGTAGATGTGGTGAATGAGTATCGTTTGGGTGGGCGAGAGTGAAAGTTTCACCGATAGGAGCTCTGCTGAAGGGAAGCTGGTAAGGGGTGTGGTGCTGAGGGCCAAGTGGGTTTTAGAGATGAAGGCTAGTCCTCTTCCTTTGCCCGGGTTCCTATCTGCCCTGATGATGGTGTAGCCTTCTGGTAAAGCTCAGTCAAGTGCTGGATATGCTGCCTGGTGTAGCCAGCTTTCTGTGATAGCCAGGAAGTCAAGGCTATTGGATATAATGAGGTCAGCAATTTCAGTGGCGTGGGCTACAAGAGGGCGAGCATTGATAAGTGCTCCTTTAATATCAGATGGTGCTGGGGAGGGTCTAGATTCCTTCGGAGCGGGAGGATGGCAGGTTGAGCAGGCTTAGGTGTGGGTGATGAGCGTGTCGCGATGCTGCTTATGTTGGTAAAGTGTGAGGACTTTTTAGCCTTAGAGTGATTTTGTGATTTGGGAATCGGGATTCTAGTCTTAGGTTCCTGATGTGGATCGGCAATGGGATGAGTGGGGTGGGAGGTGTTGTGAAGTGCTGTAGCCATTCAATGGGACTAAGTGAAGTGCAGGCTGCTGTGTCCATGGATGCTTCATAAATTGGGCTGCGGCTAATAGTGGGTTGGAGAGATGGTAGGAAAAGTGTCCGGGTGATTGTGTGAACTAGGGGAAGGAGTGAGGCATAACTCTGTGGAACAAGGTCATTGTGGTGTGTAGGGAGGAAGAGTCGGGCTGGGAAATAGTGGGCAGCCATGGGATTGAGACTTGGGAAGCAGGCAGTGGTGCTGGGCTAATAGTGCGCACGGTGTGGTAGGACTTACGTGATAAGAGTCAGGAAACAGGAGGTATCACAATGGGCTAATTTGAATGATAGCACAAAGAGATGTGTACAGTGGGCTGACAAGGCAAGCAGCACAGGTCAGGGCAATAGTACGCACAGTGAGGGACAAAAGCTTCAACATTGGAGATACAATGGGTA
Organism: Ambystoma mexicanum; assembly: GCF_040938575.1. Taxonomy (NCBI): domain Eukaryota; kingdom Metazoa; phylum Chordata; class Amphibia; order Caudata; family Ambystomatidae; genus Ambystoma; species Ambystoma mexicanum. The sequence continues at coordinate 934,220,384 of NC_090923.1, forward strand.
CTTCAGTGATAAAACATGGATGGCCACGTTAATGAAAAGCTGAGTGAGCTGGAGTGACAGAATGCACAATAGGCAAGAATCCAATAGTCAGAAATGGTAAGGCATACAGTGAGTGGAATATGTAGTAGGGCACATATGAACATTCACAATAGACAAATTCTAGTGTAAGTGTATGGGCAGGAGCACAATGCATCTGTAATAGGAGCAATCACGGTAGGCTAATCCGGACGCGGGTGTCGGAGAAAAGAAAACTGTGCGAGTATGGTGGGAGCATGAGGATTCAAATGGGCTAGTTCCGATGAGGGCATAGAGGGCAAGAACATAATGCAAATACAGTGGGGAACGTGAACAAACACTGTAGGCTAGTTGGAGTGCGGCAGGTGCACAAAGCATGTGCATAGACACTCACAGTAGGTAAGCCGCGGATAACTGAATTATAGTGATTGATCAGTGTTAATGTCAGGGGTGGCACGTACTCACACAGATCGTAAGGTGAATGTTGAATTGGGAGAGTCTCTGGGCGACGGCGGGCTGGCGGCAACGGATAGGTACACAGACAGGCGTGTGCCTTGAGGATAGTGCTTTTGGGGGAGGGCCGGCTCACGCCATCTGGCGGGGCCTCTCCCAGGATATGGTAGCAGTAGGCCAATGGAGGCTTTGAATAGTTGCTAGGCAACCTAGTATACGCAAGCTTCAGCTGCCATTTTCAGTGGCTCCTCGTGGGCTGAAATGGGAATACAGCTGCGTTGGTGCAGAATCAAAGAAATACAGATGGCAGAGCCCATAGGTTGAGGGGTACCTGGGCCCACCCAAGAGCGGGTGTTGATGTGGCAAGAGATTGCTCTGTTAGGCGACCCTGGGGGTGAGGATGCGGCATCTGTGTCTGGTGAGGCTCGATCAGCTGGGAGGATCGAGGCGGGCTGGGCTCCTGGCCACCAGATGCTATGGACAAAGTGGCTCATTGCTCTAAAAGGCAAGGTTTTTGTTACAGTGTAAAGAGAGTTTACAAAGTTGCAACACAGTAAAAACACTTTTAAAATGAGTGCTGCTGAAATGGAGCAAGCCAGAAAGCATCTCTTAGCCAAGTTATTCATTCATGGTGAGTGGCCAGAGTTGGACGCAGGGGGGGTGGCAAGCCAGAATCGTACAGGAGGTTACCTCAGTAAGCAATGCCATTTGGCTTGAAGGTGGGATGTTACACAAAGCTTTAGAGGGATTCTACATGACCAAAGATATTCAGGAGGAACAGATTCCAATGGCTCAGCTCACGGCTCATTTATACTTCCATTTGCAATTAGTTGAAGAGCAATTGCAAAATAAAGAGGACAGTATCCTGAGTCAGACTGGAGACCTGGAAAAGGCCCAGAAATAATTCTGCTATTAGAAGATGAGTTACAACAGAGTCAGATTTTACAGCTCAATTATGAAAATCTCATTGAGTAACTCAACAATGAGCTGAAAGCACATCAGCAAGAGGGTGTTGAGTAGGAAAAGCAGTTCTCTACAGTTCAGGACACACAAAGAGTGTCCTGACAACTGGAGTAGACTGCAACTCAAGGCGAATGATCAAACTACTTACAATAGTGCGTTGTTGGATGAGAGTATGGCTTTTAAACAGACCATTAATGAATTAAAACATGAAAACAGTCAGTTCATCATAAAAGAGATTGACTCGCAAACAGGAGTTCAGAAGCAGGCAAAAAATATAGTGCACATAGATCATTTGAGAAGAAGTTGACTTATCACAGGCAGGGCATTGTAGAGACGTTTAAGAGAAAGAACTTGCCAGTTTAAACGAAAAGAATTGTGAACATTAACGCATAACGCAAGACTCTCAAAGAGAACATGAAAGCCTGCAGGAAGAAGTTCAGCAGGGGGAGAGAGATTAGCTGTGCAGAGCAGCGTAATAGAAGCCAACCAAGCCCCAGTGTCAGATGTAAAAGTCTAACTCTCTCAATATAAACAAGAAATCAGAGAGAAGCGAGTGTGAGCGTTTAACCAATGAAATTGAGAAATTTAAATGGCATTGAAGCTCCCTGTTCAATCAGGGTATGGGATAGGGCCCTCTGGTCAAGGAGAGATTCCCCTCCCATCAGGGACCTCATGCCAGTTATCCATAACCTCCCATGTACAGAATGAAATGACCTCATGTATACCACTTATAAATAACAGGGATACATGAGGAAGCTGGACTTACATAGGCCTAGCCAAACTGATCCAGACGACCAGTTCTTATCTGACATTGATGAATATTCACCTCAACCAAACAGAAGGGAAGGTGGCCGGACCAGTGGGTCCTTGGAAACCAAAAACAACCCTTTTAGTACTTCGGACCCTATAAAACGCATTATGAGAAAATCAGAGTTAGACTTGCAGAAAATGATCTTGCAAAGGGAACATCTAACCCGCTTTGCTGAAAAAGAAAATTCAAAACTTCAACCCAAGAAGGGCATTCGAAAAACCTTGATGCATTCCAGTGAATGGGGGGGATTTCCCCAGACTACCTGGAAGGGGGAATAGTGCCCATTGGCAACAGTCTGGAGAACAGCCACCAGTTCTTTGATTATTGACAGAAACAGAGCTCCTGGAATTTTGGAACTACTTGAACACCTGTAACCCGAGAATTGGTTTTACGATCGAAATTGGTAAACCTTCTGTGAACTTCCTTGATGTTACGGTGGAATATACTGGCATAAACATTAAAAGTAAAATCTTTTGAAAACCCACGGATGTGAACAGCTGCTTAATCCATGCAAGCCATCACCCAAAACATCTAAAAGACAACCTACCTTACAGTCAGCTGTTACGACTTAAAAGAATTACCTCAGAGACCAATACACTACAGGATGAATATAATACCATAAAGCAAATGTTCCTGGACAGAGGATTTCCCCCTGAAAATATGGACAAAGCTATTACACGAACTGAAACTCAGGACAGAAATGCACTCCTACAAGGTCACCAGAAGAAAGAAGAAAAAACTTGATACACACGCTCAAATGCTCGAGCCAGAGTTTTCAAATTAAAAGAATCATTTACAAAAACGGGCATTTGATCAAATCAGACGACACCCTATCACATCTATTTCCGGATCCGCCAATGATGGTCTATAAGCGAGGAAAGAACTTCAGAGACCAACTAATAAGAGCAGAAAGTAGTAAACCAACATCACAGTGGACCCTAAGTAAACCGAAGGTTGGCACTTTTGCTTGCCTACATTGTCAACATTGCAATAACCTGATCAAAGGCGACCACATCCGCCATCCACACACAGGCAAGAAGGTCATGCTCAAAAACTTTGCAACATGTGACACAAAGAATGTTATCTATGCCATTTGCTGCCCTTGCGGTAAATATTATGTTGGCAAGACAAACAGAAGGGCCAAAGATAGGTGGACACAACACAAATCATGTATCAGGACACAAAATATCAAATCACCTGTTTTTAGACACTTCCGTGACATGAGACACAATGTTTCTCAAATGCGACTAGTAATATTGGAAGTCCTACATCCATTCAGCAGGGGAGGTAACTTACTCAAACTATTGGCACAAAGGGAACTATTCTGGATTAACAAACTGGATGCAGTGACCCTTCTAGGCTTAAATGAAGACTATTACTTGGGTCCATTCTTATAGCCCTACATAAACACATCATCAGGATACTAAGTGCTTTTCTATTTCCACCGTCCTGCAATTCTGCAGTAAAGGTATAAATGAGTGCAAATACCTGTAATGACCATCCCAAGGTGCAAATAGTAAATTGTACACCCATCTGTTTTGGGGTAGACAATTATGGAAAATGATCATTCTATTGTATACACATTTATTTAAACATGTTTATACGCAAGATGCTCGGTTTTATCAAATCATGGCTTTATCCATCACAACAATACTCATACCTAACATATGACTAGACCACTGTATCACAGTATATCTATATTCAGACACATTTCAAATGCATCCTTAATACATGCACAAGTCAGGGCATGCCTGTCGTTCAGTTACATCTTTATTGAATAGATTGATGTAGCCTTTGCGCTCTCCGGCACATATCATTGTAACACTTAATTAGCAGCAAGAAGTATTAGTGTCCCTCACAGCTTCTCAAACTTCCTTATATGGCACGTTATCTTCTAACACGTGCCTGATGTCATGTTCACCTGAACACAATCCTCTTTGGATATGTATAGCTTCTCATTTAGCCATTTCTTATTATTGCATTAATAATGCATACTTAACATTGCCACGTGACATGGCATGCTAACCGTTCAATTACATCCCTATTGAATAGATCTATGCAGCCTTTGCGCTCTTCACCACATACCATTGTCTGACTTATTTGTCAGCATGTTGAATTAGTATCTTTTACAATATTGTTGAAGCTTCTCAAACTTACTAACACGGCACGCTATCTACTAACACGTGCCTGACGTCATGTTCAATCAATCCTCTTTGGATATGTATAGTTTCCCATTTAGCCGTTTTCTTATTTTTGCCTCAACAATGTAAACTTAACATTGCCACTTGAGCAACTATGTCGCACGTGCGGATGATGTAATTATTGTGAACATCGCTCGCATGTGCGCGAGTGACATCAGGTTGGCGCTTCCCCCTTTTTTTCGTGCTGTGACTGGCATTTAAATCGGGTATTTAGATAAGAAACCAGTTTAGTTTACCCCACTCTCTGGCATACATATGCCCCTGGCAAATCACCCTCTAACCTGACACTCTACGTCGCTCGCGCGTGCGTGAGTGACATCACTGCATTGAGCGCTGCTCACGCATGCGCGAGTGACGTTATACAAGCACATTAGCATTTATAAACAAATTCGCGAAAGATGTGGACAGAAACCTGGGCTTCCTGACTGCATCTCAGCTGAAGAACATTACGCCCAAACTCATGCCAAGTAAGTTATTCTCTATGGGCAGTCCTTGTGCCCATACATACTGTATTTTTTTCTACTTACACTCTCATCCTCCCTTAGGAGAACGGAGACAGCTTTACCCCAAATATGATGGAAATGTTTGATTACATCATGCTCCCTCAACATTGAAGCTTTGGGGCTCTCATCCCCTTTTTTAAGGTTCTCTTCTTCAACCCCATAGATGAAGGGTGAGTTGGATTATACTTATTTTTATTATTTTTATTTTTCAAATTCCATTGTTAGGTTCTCTTTACACACTCACTTTTAATAATTAGGGTGAAGTATTGTTGTGGATGAATACACTAAGCCTTTCCTTACCTTATAAAGCTACCTTCCCTACCGTATAGAAGATTTGGGTGAATTCAGTAATTTGTCATCTTTTATCCATATAGCAACAAATCAAATTTAAACAAAGCATGTTACTGTAAAAAACACTCTCTTGCAAAAGTGTTTATACCTAAGCACCATTAGGATTCGAGTGACATTTGAGACAGGATGCCCATCTTAATAAGTTTTGTTACTATAAACAAAAAAGTCTTTGCTTGAAATTATGCTATTTCTTTTTACAAATAACTACATTAGTAAACCTCGGATTAATTTTTGTTCTTTATAGATTCTTGTGAAATTTATGTTGAAATCTATGCCCCTGATGAAGAGTATATGAATCTCGAAACACGTTGGGCCAACCTGAAACTATTAATAAATAGGAGAAGATCGTTTTCTCTAACAAAAAGGAGTCACTGAATTTCTTCATGAACCGTTACTTATTGCATTGTGAATATTTAGGTTACAAGAGTCATTAATTATGTACTAAATAGTTCTGACAATATCATTTATGCGTGTTGCCTTTTAGAAAGTGTGCAGGGGACGCAGTTTTCCATAATTTGGATTTCCTTGTTTCTCTGTTGGTCTCTCCCATACAGGCCTCTCTGCTGTTCTCTGGCTCTCTCTTTATACACCTACAACCACTTTGGACAACCAGGTTAGGAAAGAGTGAGCCCGATGGAGGGATTCCGATAACCCGGCAGAGGGATGGCCACATTGAACTGTTTAAAAAGACACTAAGATATGTGAATGTCACAGTTGGGATGGTTTTGAAAGTCGTAGTGAACCCGATGGAGGGTAACCAATATTCGAGAAGGGTCTGAGCTTGGAAGAGGGGTATCCAAGGGTGAAAAGGCATCACACAATGTGCCAAGAACTTTTGTGGATCTGAGCCCGGAAGAGGGCGATCCAGGGGTGAAAAGGTATCACCCAATGTCCAAGTGAAAAGGAACTTTGTTTATTATTTTGAAGACATCAGGTCCTTGGAGGCAAGCGACTTTTTGTAGAAAAGAGACTTTTTTTAATTTTGTTATTTTTTTAATTTATTTTTGTGTTCAATCATTTAAGATTTTTACAAGTGGCGTTGAAGAAACAGAATTCATATTTTAGTACCTAGAGCACCACTTATTTAAAAGAAGAAAAACAATCTCTTTGGAAAATCATATCAAATGTGAAAGTGCGCAATGACAGTGATCAAGTAAAAAAGGAAGATACACCGTAATAAAGAAACGACCGTCAATTTTCGGGAGTCTGGTGCCAGCATTTGGTGTTTAGTGTTTTTAACGGCCAAGTCCAACAGTTTGGCAGTTGCCCTAGTCCATCTGGCACATTCACCAGCCATTAGGCGGCTCTGGCAGGTTTCTTCGTCTATAATTGACAGGTTTGCTATAAGTGGTGTTAAGTAAGCCTCTCTCTCCTTGGTCATTTGGGGACAAATCATGAGTAGGTGTCTTATAGTTTCTGGTCGGTCAGGATTTCTGCATAGACGACACTCGCTTGAAGCTGCCAAAAGTCTGATGACCAGAACTTCCATGGTAGGAAGTAAATTTAGACGAGCTCTCATGAAGAGTTTCCTCAGTGTTTTGTCTGGGAATTTTTCGCAGTATTTCAGAGGGGTTTTGAATTTGTTGAGCAGAGGTGGAAGATGCTTTAAGAGTTTATTGGCTGTATCTTTGTCGTTTGTGGTGATCCAATCTTGCTGCTCTATTTTAGATTTTACTCTTTGGGGGTTACTGATGAGTAAATCTTCGGTGCAGGCTAGATCGCGTAGTTTCTTTTGGAGGCTTTTTACCCAGGTGTCAAGCGGTAAAAGAGACTTAACCAGCGAGAGCAGAACTGTTATCTCGTGCTGGAAAACCTTGAGCGTGTGCTGTGCTCAGGAATTCCACCTTGTCCCGTGCTCAAAACGTGGGAAGGGAGACCCCGACTACCGCTTCCTGACTTATTATTTGTGAACACTTCTTTTTTTCTTGTGAACCTTATCCCACGCTGTTTGTTTGTATTTAGCCTAAGGATTGGCAATAGGTTTTTCTTAGTATAGGCACTTTTATTTTGACAAGACGCCACTTGGACTGCCTTATTATTTGATGGTTGTAGCTTGCTCCAATCTTAGATTTAGGTTTACATTAGGTGTTTTTTCCAACCCACATATACAGTTTAATCTTGAACTGTGATTACTTGTGTCTGTCTTTACTGTTGCCACCATGAGTTCCTTACAGCACCCAAAGTGATACTTTGATAGTCACTGTTATCCACTGTGAGAAACCTGAGGGGATTCTCAACCCTACTCCACCTGGATCCTCTTCTCAGGTGTCCAGGGAACGGCCATCGCTTTTGGATCCTGACCCCGGGAATGGAGAAGCGAGGGAGGATGGCTTGGGTGGATGGTCCTTGGGGATTAAGAGTGGTGTGCCCACAGACGAGACATAGTATCCCCCTTCTGGCATTGCACCAAAAGCACAACATCTCGTATGCGAGCAAAACTTTGTCCTCTGTGGAGAAAAAATTCAATGACTGTGAAAAGGCACTCCTGGCGATGGTGTGGGCATTGAAAAACTACTGCCCATTCATCCAGGGGGAGCATGCCATCGTAGAGACTCATTACCAACCCAAAGTGACAGGATATGGGTGGGAAATATCAATAATTTCAGAATTACTTCCTGGATTCTGTCCATGCAAGGCTTTCCTGTGGAGGTCAGCTATGGTCAAAACAAGAACAATCCTCTTGTGCTAGGATTGGCAGACTTGCACGATTGTGCTCAAGAAAACAGTCTTGAGGACCAAAGTCTAAGGGCCAAAGACAATATGGAGGCGTACCCATCTTCCCCACACAAGGTTTATGAAGAAGACACTTTCCAGGGGATACTGACAGTTTATGTGGACGGGTGCTCCTACCATGTTGGCAATAACGGGGAAAAAGAACTAGTGGCTGACATTGGGAATACCTGGGTGAAAGATGCCCAGAGCCCTCTGCTGGTTACAAACAGGTGGCAGAGTTGATGGCCGTACATCAAGCATATCCTCACTGCAGTACACAACCAACTGGTGATGATCACTGACTCCGATTATGTCAGGAATGGGTTTGTGGACCTCCTGATAAACTGGAAGAATCAAGGGATGCTTTGTACGGTTTATAGTGAAAATGTCGACTGCAAAAATTTGGAAAAAAAGAACGTAGAAAAAATAATCATTCGAATGTGTTTTTAAAAAAAAACATTTTTTAATTGGGGGGATCCCCCCAACCCCCTGTTTATTTTTACTACCTAAACCCCAAAAAACATACAAATAAAAAAATTCTGATTTTTTTTGTAGACATTCTTTCTGTCATTTTTGCATTCTACTTTTTTTTTCGATATTATAACTGGATACCGCTTTGTACCACCAACAAACCATTGAAACATGGAAAACTGATCCAGTCTGTTGATGATCTAGTGACCTCTAATGAGATGACCATCTATTGGAAGGTAAGGAGGTCATTCCAAAATAGTCAGTCTGGATAAGACTGGAAATTACCTGGCTGACCAGCTGGCTAAAACCAGAGCTCTGCAGGGGGGGGGGGGTTACATAGAGACAGAATCCCTGCTGGGTGAAATACAAGTTGCAGTATAATCACTCAAACTCATGCCAACAGTGAACTCTCAACTGACCAGTGGAGTAAAGATGTCCCAGATGCAGATTTCATCACTGCACAACAAGAGGACCCTATCATTGGAAAACTCTATTGACACATTTAAGACCAAGTGAGTTTTCCTCTAACAGAATCAGATTAAACTGGTAAAGAGGATCTCTGGGTGTTGAGGTTTTTCAAAATGTTCTGAATCAAAGACGGTGTAACGCTCACGTGGTTCCCACGGAGGCGCGGCGTCGAAGGCGCAGAACTCTGAAGATGGACAGGAAGGGCCCCTCTATTCTGGCTTCCCTGGCTCGTTGGATACCCTCCTGTGCGTGAAAAGGGAGTATTAACAACTGTGGAACAATGCTCAAGCCTCCCACTCCCTTCCAACCCTCCACGATACCTCCTCCACGATTCCCCGTGAAGCCTCACCTTAGGGTTTGGAAGGATGAGCTCTCCATCCTCCTTCTGATGCAGGGGCGCGTTGAAACCCAGTTACTTCACTGGATTGAGGATTGATGGGAGTTCAGGTAAGCTTGACTGTTCAGGTAAGGCGCTGTAAAAGTTCTGTTCAAAAGTTCAAGCTTAATAATAATGTTCGTTGTCTAATTGCAGCAAGCGCTAATGCTTATGTCTTTTTTCCCCTTAGGGGCCGGGGTTCGGAGTGCCGGAGATATGGCGCCGACCCGAAGTGAAACAGTTCTGGATGAGCGCTCAGGTAATGTCTTTGCATTCGCTCATTCAATGTCTTTGTCTTTTTTCCCCATAGGGGCCGGGGTCCGGAGATGCCAGGAAGCGGCAGGACCCGAAATGCAGTGGGAATAATCCAACAGGTAAGACTTAAAAGGAAACTGAGCTTTCCTTATTCCTTTTCTCCCTCTCACCTTTGTTCTTGTCTTTTTTCCTCTAGGCGCCAGGGCGTAGCTGAATCCGGAAGATCGCTGCTGAAGATGGAAGCGCTTTGCAAAGGTGAGTAAAATGCAGCGCTGCAGCGATCGAAACGAAATGCCTTTAAAATGATGTCTTCCTTTTCAGGGCCGTTGGAGAAATGACTCCGGGATGCAGATTTAGCAGGTAAGGGCTTTTCTTCTCCTATTCTCTTCCTTTCTCCCCTTGCAGGTGTTCCAGGGTGCTGGCAGGCGTGGCTGAAGTCAGGATGCAGGAGCTGACACGGTGAGCGTCCAGCTGCTAGGTGCAGAACAACGCGAAGCATGTGTGGCTGTTCGGGTGGGGTTTAAATAGCCTTGGAAGAAGTTCCTGGTATGTATCCTTCCACCAATCAGGTATGTATCCTTCCCCAACCACACCCGGGTGGTGAAGTAGTCCTACAGGTTAAGTAGTCCCATTCAGGCCTCAAGAGGGCCTGGATGAAGCAGCAAGGTCTGCATCAGGTAAGTGTGCACCCAAGCACTTAAACACATATCCTCTTCTATGAGCCTGGCGCCTAAGGCGCCAGGACTGGGGTCCGCTATGAGCCTGGCGCCTAAGGCGCCAGGACTGAGTCCAAAGGGCCCCGACTTGGGCCCGCTGAGACTTCCCTGGGGAAAATGATGTCTGCCTCTGGGGTTGCTGGGCCCGGCCTGGCTCCTTAGAGGTAGGCATCATGATAGACGGTTTGTTGGTACAGATAACCCTATCTGAATTTGACCAGTGGGTGGTACCTACCTCATTCCAGAGCCTGATGTTGAATCATGCCATAGCACTGCCACTGCTGGTCATAGGGGTTTTCACATGACATTGGAAATCTTGCATGAGGTTGCATACTGGCCACACATGGGCCAGGACCTCAACATTTATTTAAAGGAGTGCTCAATTTATACCTGGTTCTCTCACACACAGAGTTCCCCTACAGAAAAGGGGAATGACACTTCATTGGTCAAATTTGAAAGTCGATTTCATTGAGCCAATGATTCGCTCCTGTAGGTTAAACAAGTACATGTTGACTTTTACATGCTTGTTTACAAATTGGGTAGAATGTCTTCCAGCCCTGAATTTTAAGGCAGAAACAGCTGCTGCGCTAATCACATCTTCTCTTGTTTCAACCTATCGCAAAGGATTGAGTCAGACCGAGTAAGGCATTTTAGCAGTGAAGTGATTACTAAAATGGGAGGGATTCTAGGGGTCAAAACAAAACTCCACATTGCTTACCACCTGGCCTCAAGCAGAGGGGTTGAGAGTTACAAGACAATTGTGAGCATCCTGAAAAAGTTTGTAGCAGACTCTGGACCTAGTTGGGACATTCAATTACCGCTTGTCCTGATGGTGATTAGGTCTATACCATGTTCTGCAACTAAAATGTCTCCATTTGAGCTTCTGACAAGACGAAAAAAATGGTGTTACCTTAGCATCTGCTCTCCAGAACTCAGGAGCAGACGCTGATAAACATATCCACTACTCATGAGTACATTGAGGACCTAAGGAAGCAACTTCAGCATGCTTTTGCTTATGCCCAGACCAACTTTGAGACGTTGGTTGGAGGAATGAAATCATACTATTACCTAAAGACCATGAAGAAGCAGTATGAGGTATGTGACAGGGTTTACCTCTATAATTGCCAGACTAAGGAACTGAAATGTCTTCCATCTTTGCGTAATAGTTTAGAAATTTAGGACAAAATCTCACCTGTTGCCTCGAAGATCTGCATCCCAAAAGGAGAGCAGATTGAAGAGAAATGGGTCCACATCAATCAGTTAAAAGCTGTCATCCCAGACTGGCTTTAAGAATGCTATCAGAGCCCACTAAAGTTGGAGCCGAGGAACCATCTAAGAAATTAATGGATGAGAGAACCCCTGGATAGAAAGTGAAATACATATAACAGTTGAGTAATTTAATTAATATTCATAGGAAATGTAAAGGATGGTCTCGCAAATGAAAAAGTGAAATTAGATAAGTGTCTTTTAATGTATAGGCAATGTTGTGTCTCAATGTGTACGTAATATCATCCGGGGAAATCATGTCTAACCATGTCTAACCAAAAATACTTTCACAACTCTTTTTACTCCTCTCTCTATAATTATTAACACCAATGCTTCCAGCCTGGGGAATGGATGAACTGGAGTCTGGCGAGGACCCCACGGACCTTGGAAAGGAACCAAGGAAAAAAGAAAGAGGGAGGGAGGGGTTCTGTGACCCTACACCTGGAACACAAAAACAAGGAGGTGGAGACCAGAGCATCCACTCCTTGAGTAAGGAAAACAAGCAGGGCATGCTCCATTGAGAAATTTTAATTGTGAGAAAACCTCCACTCTCCCCCCTGCTCTTTCTTAGGAGTAATCATGATAAAAGAGCTAGGGGGTCAGGGGGTGGGGGGGTGGTGTTTAAAAGCCAGCCCCAGGATCAAGTGAACTAAAAGGCCATGCTAGACCCAAAATGTGCAGAAATAGCTTCTTGTCAAGGGAAGGCACACTGGCAGACTGAAAAGCCCACATCGAAAGGTTCAACACTGCTTATGTGCCTAGTAATTCAAATGTATGTACCTCTGCAGTTGAAGCAAGGAATGTGTGAAAAATGAAACCAGACTGCAGAGGGGAATTGGAAAGGCACATGCAGCATTTCATTTTCAGCTGCCACATCAAAAATGCTGTTGAAATACCCTTACTAAGTGGGCCTTGCATGCAATTGTCAGAGCTCACAAAAATCAGAGGCCTACTTTTCATTCAAGGTGATTGATGCCTGAAGTGATCATTTGAAAATACATGAATTGCTATCATGGAAAGGAGTGCATGTGTAGCTTAAAATCAATGAACAGATGGGAACATGAACAGTGTTGGCAAATGTAACCTTCACAAACATAAGTGTCTGATTCAAGAGGAACGACTAAGTTTCTATTTCCTGAGAAGTGTTCAGTTTCTATTCAGAACATTCAAGCAGTGGCCATGAAGGAATTATATTGGGGCCTGTTCTCTGAGATTAGCAAAAGGATGACAGATGACCATTAGCCCCGAGAAAAGAAAGACTGGTGGGTTAATTGCAGGACCAAGTCAACAACAGAGCAGCAGAGACTGGAGCAGTTGCTCTGAGGTGCAGATTTTCAGAGGAGAAATTAAACTTAATTGTTAAATGAAAGTCAGGATCTGCATATGTTTGAAGATTCCTATTATCCTATCGCGCTACGCCACGCTTCCATCCAGAGCACCACAGCAACATCTGCAAAGGAAAAGAGACATTCAGGTTTGCTTTCAATATTAAGCAACCGCAGAGTGCTGTACTTACCTTAACGGATTCCGGGGGCCTGTTTTTGATCGTGCTCTCATCCACTCACAGCACCACAGCGGCCTGTGAGGAGGAGAAGAAGAAAACACAGGTTAGCTTTAAAAGACAATAAAGGCGCTGCGCTTCGCACTTCTCTTACCTAGAAAATGTGCCCATCCATCCGCCACACCAGCATCAAGTCCTTCACACCTGAAAAGAAGGAGATAAAGACATTAACGAATTCCAACCATAAACAGAACAAAGACTTACAATTAACAAACCTACCTGCCTACTGGTCCTGGGCCCAAGGAATGCGCACTGCACCAGTGAAGCAACCCGGGCAGCTCGCCAACAAATGCCAAGTGCCCCTGCACAAGAAACGCAGGACGGATAACTCACCCTACAAATAACTAAGGTGACAAAAGAACCCAGTTGGAAGAGAATCGGTCAGAGGGAGGTGGGAGATTCACCCATTAGAGACAGTTATCACAAATCCACGCTTCTGTAATTGCAGATTCATTATTCAGCACTGGGCAACTACGCATCCAGGGTTCCAGGTCTCAGAGCCTTCCAGGTACCCCCGGGGATATCAGGTGAGTGTAACACCTGGCCTGGAAGCTGCCTGACACTACTTGGGGGTGGAATTGCTGATGAGTGCTCAAGGAAATGAGGGAAACTGAAACAGATGCCAAGATCTTTGCAAAGAGAGCCAAATAGAGGAATGAATGCTGGTGGCTATACATGATTGAGCTGCCCGACCAGATCCCTGATTTTCTCGAGAGGGTCCAGAAATGTTGCGGTCTTCCCTGAACACCAGCCCGAGAGACAATTCTATGTAAGTAATGTGTCTAACTGAACCAAACGTGGGGATTTATTCGATTTAATACCTTTCCCTGAATTAATGGGCGTGGGTATGGAAGTAGACCCTTAGCATTTTACTAAATAATAATTCAATTAATCCCCCTATTGCTAAATAACACTGGGTGATTTTGTGAAAGTTCGAAACTCCCAAAACCGCTCCCAGTGTGAATATGAAATATAGTCATTTAAAGTGAGTTGTTATTCCTAATTTCAGTCCCAACCACAAACCTCCCACAAGGGAAGGGGTGTCCTTGTCTGAAAACGAAATTCTTAATTGTTCACCATTCCTCACACCTGGCTTTAAAGCAGAGGGGTAATAAATGTACACTGAATGTCAGGGTTTTTGGTGCTGGGGCAGAGAGGTGCCTTGCTAAATGAAATAAAGTGACGTCTGTGAAAGATCCATGAAGCAAGACACAGACAACAGACTCAAAGTTTAAACAAAAGATATTTATGAACTTAAATGTCCATGGTGAAAGGCCTAACTTGCCCTATGCTAAGGTGGGATTTTCCTACCTGAATGAAACTAAGGAAAATCAGTCAAAGAGATTAACTTAAAAGTCTGTGTCCAAAACATATCCTTGCCCTCACAACTAAAGCTAGACATTGTGTAGGGAGGTCAATTATAAAAGAAATGGTGTTCAGCATAAATTTCTGAGCTTCTTACAGCTCTTTGCTTCCTCTTCAGCTACCTTCCCTAAATTCAAGAAAGTTCCACAAAAATCTCAAGATTACCTTTTCCCCAATTCAAGGCAATACAGTTCCATACAATCCTCTGGGTTCCCTTTCCCAAGCTCAAGGCAACATAGTTTACACAAAAGAGGGGTCTTGAGGCTCCTCAAGACAGAATTTTCAGTTAAAAAAATCTCAGGGTTCCCTTCCCCAAGATTTCAGCATAGCAGCTGGCTTGATTTATTTCACAGTGGCTTTGACTTTCGCCATCTAGGGCTCACTGGTCTAGGTGCAGTTGTCAGAGCACACGTTCCACCCATCACAGATCGCACAACCAGGAACCCCCACTTGTTTCTCTTACTCGGCCTCTTGGTTTTGTGCACACTTTCGCACCCTATTGATTTCTCCCGATTAATCTCTTGGCTTTGTCACAACGTGATACACACTTCTTGCTAGTCGTTGGCTTAGCTGCACTATTTTTAATCATAAAATTCACTTTGTGGTTGTCTTTCCCACACACCCACCTTTCTATTCTATTTCTTTCACATGTGCATTCTTTTCAGTAAGTTGCTTATAAATGGGAACTTTTTAGTGTCATCCGTTGTTAGCTTTGACCATTTTTATTCAGCTCTGTATGTATTAAGCTTACTTAAGCTCAGTTTCAAGGTTTTGGTTCAGTTCAATATACTTGATTCATCTTTGTTTCAAAATTTCACTCAGTTCGCCATTCAATAAGCATCAATATACATAGTTCAACCTTGTTAAAGTTTTCATTCAGTTCGGTAATCAATAACCATAATGTGGCCTTGGTTCAAAATGTCATTCAGTTCGGCATTCAATAAACTCATGCAGTGCTTAATTGCCTATGCATAGCCCTCCATGGTGCCCCGGTGTTGAGTGACATCTCTTGACATTCACCGGTCCTTTTCCTCTGTGGGGCTGTGCTTCTCTGCATGGTGGACCGACCTCGGCGAGCCCCGCTCGCATTCAGGAGGCAGTCCTCCACACACCGGCGTCTCTGCTGCTCCAGCACGGATGCCAACGGTGTCCCTTCTCTTCTTCCTTCATTGGTCGCAGCATCAGCTGCTCTTTTTTCCCAACAGCCCGACTTGCCCTTGCTTCCACAGGTCTCTGGCATACCGCCCAGCGTCCTGGCTTCCTCTCAGGTCCCACCACGGCTGCCTCCTCACAACACGGGTCCTCTTGCTGGCCTCTGACACCCAGGCCTCCCTATTGATCTCTCCACTGCACTTTTGGTCTTCCTTTGTACACCTGCAACCCTTTGACAGGTTGCAGGTGTGGAACCTCAATTGGCTTTGTCTGACTGTCATCAAAGGGACATGCCTGACCTTGGAAGTACTCTGCAGGCATCTTCCTTGTCCCAGTGCCAAAGTGGTAAAATGAGGTCTTAGTGTGCATTACTCTTATTTGCCTCTCCTTTGTCTCAGTACTATCAAAGCTACACAGTGGTGAAATGAGGGGAGAGGTCCTACAATAGCCCACAAAGGCCCATGGAGGGCTAGTTTGTTCCTCAATAGGTAAGGGAGATACCATGTTTCACTTGGGGGGCACCCCATTCCCTGAGGACCCTGCACCAAGGTGATCCTCCCTCACTTCTCCACCCCCAGGGTCAAGATCCAAGAGCAATGGCATTTCCCTGGCCACCTGAGAAGAGGATGCAGGGGAAGCAGAAGTGAGAAAACCCCAAAGTTTCTTACAGGTCCCTAACTGAAATGTACACACTCTACAGATAGTGGGAAAGTGACTCCTGGTAGAAGAGATTCTTCATTGCATAGGGGCGAAAGAAAGAAGGGTTCTATCAATCCAAAGTATTGTCAAAAGTCTGTTGTGCTTTTGTCGAGAGACAGATGAATGCGTTTTTCAGGGCGTCAACACCTCCCCCACCTCTATCGTAAAACCGAGAAGAGTATGTCATACATGGTGTCTGCCCCTCCTCTGCCTCTATATTGTAAGTGCAAGAAACGCTATTCACGAAGACAACCCCAACGACCTTATCTTGGAACCATGGAAAAAGAGATGAATTTAAAAAATCAAGAAGAACTGAACATGCTAGAGCTGAAGAAGGCGAGAGCAAGTGACATCATTGCCAAACTGACACACAAAGATACAATAGACATGAATCGAATATTCGCTCTCCATGAAGAAACAGAGACATTGGGTCAAACGTGCATTTAGGCATGATGAATATTACCTGCACCATATAGACCTAAGTAACACAACATAATCAATGTATGTGCCGAAACGCAAAACAAACAATATACACATATAGCTTGTTTAACGTAGAAATGCTATGGTAATGAGTGGTAATATTGAATAAAATGGATGGGGAAGCCACGTTAGAGTGAATACGAAGCATTGAAGAAGCCTTGAAGCTGTAGGGAGAATCGACTAGCTGAATTAGCTGAAATACATGTCTGTGCCGGACAGTGGCTGCACAGCCCCTTCCAAGGTTACGATGAAAAGGGAGGTCTGGATGTCTCTGAAGAGAACATAAGATAATAATTCCCAAGCGGAAGACAAATTTCTCTTAGATTGAGTAAAAGAACAAGCAGCCTTTGGATGCCAGGTGCCCAATAGTTAAAAGCTTAATTACTGCATTAGGAATGGATCGACCAAGTCCCCAGTGGCCAAAGTGAGTAATAACACCTGCATTAATATGGGCTAAAATCCTAATATAAATCGAGCATAATAATTCAAAATGTGGGTTCCTCACATGTGACTTATAATTGTAGAACAGTCTCTATTCATCAACTCCAGACACAGATAGGCCCATGCCTTCACTTCAAGTTCTCAGAACAAAGATGCCAGACAAGGCCAAGTTCAAAACTAAAGGTCCTGGCTTGTGGCCTAGGAAATCGGGGATGGTGTCTTATTTAATTGCACAAAGCAGCTCCTTGATGTCTCCCCAATTACCTCTCTTTTTGCTCATGTGCTGATGACCTGCTAAATATTCAAGGTTGGTAAGGCCAATGCCAAGCAATCACAACTCTTAAAATGATGCTGCCTGTAACTGTTATGCTAGCCAATTACCTGTTGTTATGGGGATGTCTTTTTTACCTTTATCACTTTAGGGGTGGTCCAAGGTAGGGCAATCATATAGGGGTTCATTACGAGGTTGGAGGTAGCCATGGTGCTATGCCATGCCCTTACCGCATTCCGGGTCCGGGTTCCTGAAATAGGGATTTACCAGGTCATTCCAACCTTGGAGGACCCGGTAAGTCCCCATTCCGGGAACCATTCCCAATTCCCATTCGAGCCCCCATAGGGCTCAATGTGAATGGGGATGGAGCCAATAACGGTACCGCAATTTGCGGTACCGTTATTAGCTCTGAATTCCCTTAACGGGTCCCTTCCATAACGCCTGGTAAAACCAGGCGTTAAGGAAGGGTCCCGCTAAGGGACCTCGGAATAGGGTGGTAAGGGATTACTGGCACTGGTGTCCTTACCGGTGCCGGTAATCCCTTACCTCCAACCTCATAATGACCCCCATAGTCTTGTCCAATGAAGGGACCGACACCTATGTTAACTATATGTAGACAATTCCCCTAACCAACCCCATATCCATGCAGGTTTTTGTAACCAGATAGTGATGTGACGTCAATCATGAATTATTTTGAGGTTAAAACCTGATCTTTTCTATTGAAGAGGGATGGAGAGCTCTGGAGACCTGTGTACTTATTGCTCTCCCTGCTTTATATGGGTTGTTAATAAAGCAGAACTTTGCCATTTACCATGACTATTTCCATCATTGCGTGCAGGATTTCCCGGCCTATCTCTTCCGCATGCACTGGAGTTTTCCAGTACTCTTTTACACTTTCAAAACTGCTAGCATTTTCAAGTGTGCAGAGAAGTTAAATATACAAAGCGCTGCATGTGTGAAATTGCTTTTGAAAATAGAAAAAAGGTTGCAGTTGGTTTGAATCTAAACCCTGCGAGGAATGCGAATGCTCATGATCTTGTACTGTTCCAAGCTATTGTCTAATGTTGACATTAAGGGATGTGTGTGTGACAGAAGGTTTGAACTGTTTATTTGATCTGTGTTCCATTTCCATGAGATACAAAAGTCAAAACACGCTTGGGGTGTAATTTCTTTTTTTTTTCTTCTTAATGTCATTCCCAAAAAGCAAGTCTTTGTATTGAAGCTTTGTTTTGTGCCACAGAGAAAGTGGCGTGTGTGCAAATATCAATTGAACCTATTATTTAATAAATATATACCGGCAAGGTTCTTGGCTCAACATTGCTCAAGGGGGAAGCGTTTCACTGGTTCTAGATGAGCCATAGACAGGGCTAGATGGAATATCAAGGTCTATTTGTGTGGCGCTGTTGATTGGGGGAGGGGAGAAGATAACGGCTCAAATTACCAGTGATCCCATAAATATATCTCACATTCTCCATTTGCTTTGGAGGCGGCCATTTTGCCCAGTTGCGAGCTGCAGGTGCGGCTGTTTTTTGTTTCCATTTGCAGATGTTTGCACAGCCGATAAGACAGCCCAGATCATCCTAAATGCAGGTTACCACCACACTGTCTCCAACTGAAGTCTTGAAGCAATGCTGTGCGCATAGCAATTAGACAACCCCATAGTAATTAATCGTTTAAAAACAACTATTTGTTCTGTGCCTGTTTATTTTCTTTGCTTGGTTCACACACGAAAGTGAGCATTACCTAATTGGTGTTTTTGTAGTGGGCCTCACAAGCACGGGTGTGTCCTCTTCGGCCGTGGGAGTAGTATTGCTTATTTCACATCTTGGAGCACCAGTTACTGGCTGAAAGCTTAGGTTGAATTCTGGATACAAAGCGAAAAAACAGCCCTGCTTGAAGAAACGAATCTTAGAAACAGGCGCAGGCTGGTCCTGCGTGCAACAATCGCGTACTTCCGGGGTCAGGAGGAATCCATCAAAATGTGGCTTCATGGTGATTTTGATTTTCATCAGTCCTAACTCTCTCCCCTGCCAACGGTGTGTGGGGGTGCCTGCGACTCTTGCACATGTCAATTCGTGTTCCTACTCCCACCCAGGGGCGTTGCTAGGGGGGGGGCTAAGAGGGCTATAGCCCCTGATCTTTTGGTTGTAGCCCCGATAGAATCTCAGGAGCTACAGCCAAAAGACTAGCTAGCCCCCTGTCCCAACAGTTCTGACATCAGCTTAGCCCCGGGTCTTTTCCAGACCTAGCAACTCCCCTTTTGGCTTACTGCACAAAAACCCAGACTCATTTAAAAGTGGAAAAGGTTGCTTTAATGTGACAGGCCAAAGCTTACAATCAAAACGCTTAACTGGCTCCATGGCCTAACAAGCTAAAGAGATGTTTGAACAATTAATTAAATAACTTAAGCATTTTCATTTTCCCCCCAACAATTAAATAATTAAATAACCAATTTCCTCCCTAATGATCCCTTGGATCCTACCGTCTCCTTGCCCCTTTTCCAGGCGTCCCGCTTTCTCCCAGGGGCCATGCCTCTCCAGGCTCAATACCTGTTCCCCCGGGGTGACCTGCTTGTGCAAACAGCGCCACCCCCTCCTTTTCCGTGTCATTCCCCCATTGTGCTTCCCTCCCACCACATCAAAAGGGGCCATGCCCCCGGCACCAGAAAAACCCTCCCCCGAGGAGTTCTTTCTGCCCCAAACCCCCTCCCCAACTTTCCTACCTCAAACTCTTTACCCAGTCTCCCAGCCAAGAACCCAAGTCCGCCAGGTAGTGATTATTCCCATACACGGACAAGTGTACCCCATCCTCCCTAAAGATAAGAAAACCCTCATATGTTATTTCCTTATGATCCATGACCATCACCGCCACTGAGGCACAAAATTTTTCCATTTCCCTGTTTATCCCCTTCCTGGCCCGCTCTATTGCTCCCTCATTTCTTGCTCCCCTCCACACTCTTCGCGGCAACAACTTAGTCCACACCACCACCGCTTGAGGCCACATATCCCTAATCCACACTAAATCCCTCTTCATTTACCTTAGCAGAGCCACCCCCGTATCTCTCACCAGGTCATTCTCCCCAGCATGCAGCATCACCACCCGGGGAACTCCATAGCGTTCCCTCATCCCTGCCAATATGGGCAGCAGCTGATCCCACCGCAGGCCCCCCAAACCGTGCCACCTCACCACCACTTCCTTGTAACTGCACCCCAACTGCCTTCCAAACACCCTCTTCTCTGCCTCTTTACCAGCCCATTTCACAATTGAATGGCCAACAATCCAAACTTGCGCCAACTCCCCTTTCTTTTGCGCAGCATCTGAAACAGAAATCACAAAATTACTGACAAGTCAAATTATTCCAACAACATCATCTTGCCCACAAAGTCCTCCACCATCTTTCTTCAACAATCCCCTTTCCCGAAATCCCTGACGTAACCCTTGTATTTCCCCGACCTCCAACGCCCCAAACTTTTCACTTTATCTTCTGAAAAACCCAGCCTGTTACCCTCAGATGCTGCGCCCATCCTAAAAGAATGAGTCCCGAACTCCTCAGCCTTTTCTCCCACCGTGGCCAGCGCCTTCCGCAATACACCCAGCACCTGTGCCGCTGTAACCGGCGATCCGTCCGCATGCCGGAAGACCAAACCTGACTTACCCCCACAGTGCTCCTTCCACACCTTACCTGCCTGGACTGGGCATAAAACCTCGCTCCCTCGACCCAGCAGGACCCAAGCGCCCCTTCCCTTCTGATCCGTCTTGGACCTTTTAATCTTGATGTCTAAACCTTCTTCTGTTATTCGCACATCTTCCCATTGCAGTCCCCCTACCCCCCCTTTCCCCCGACCAACTCAGAAACCCTGAAAGCCCCAAAAAATAACCATGTAAAACAAGCCGCAAACAGTTCCCCCTCCCATATCGACCAGCAAACTCCCCCCACCACCTCAATCAACCTCTGCAACAATTCAGCAGATATCGGCCTCCTCTTATCCTTGTCCCTCTTACTCTCCCTTGCCCATCCTTCCAACATCCTACTCGCCATCCCCCCCCCCCACTTGGTTGAAAACCCCAAAACCATTTCCCATAAAAGGCAATCCCTGCTAGCTTTCCTGCTATCGTTGCCCTTGACCAGCCCCTGTCCATGCATCTCAGAAGGAAATTCGTGACATCATCCCTCCTCCGCTCTTCCGCATCCCATCTACCCTTCCAACTACAAGCTCCTCCTCTAATAAAATCCTCCCAGGCCCTCCTGTAACACTTCTTAGATGCCGCGGCCAATGAACCCTCCACCAGAGCAAGCGCTCTCAGCTTCCTATCTTCCACAGCTCCTCCGGAATCTGCTGCCCCTCCTGATCTGCATCTGGAGCCAATCCACGGAATCTCTGCCATTGAAAACGAGATAATGCATCAGCGATGCCATTATCCTTCCCTGGCACATGTGTTGCCTTAAACACCACATTCCATTCCATACAACGCAGGACAAATTCTCTCATCAGCCTTGCCACCCTCTGATCCCTAGCTGACTGTCTGTTTACCACATGTACCACGCATTCGTTGTCGACATTGAAATTCACCTTCTTGTTTTGCAACTCCTTCCCCCACAACTCCAATGCTACTAGTAATGGAAAAAATTCAAGAAATGCTATAGTCCTCCCTTCCTTCAACCATCTCTCTGGCCACTTTTCCGCACACCATTCCCCCCCCCAAAACACCCCAAAACCACCGGCCCCCGCTGCATCCGAGAGTATCTGAACTTCCCATGTCACCGGGTCTCCCTGCAACCACATTGACATTCCATTGAAACTCTCCAAGAAGCGCAGCCAAATTCTGCAATCCTCCCTCACTGCCCCCGATACTCTTATCCGATGATGTGGGCACTTTGCTCCCGCCATGGCCCTTGCCATGTTCCTGCAAAACGTCCGCCCTGGGGCCACCACCTTACATGCAAAATTCAGATGCCCCACCAATCTCTGCATCTCCACCAGCATCATTTTTTTGGCCCCCACCGCTTTCTCCAACAGTCCCACCAATTTGCTCACCTTGTCGTGCGGCAAGCGTGAGGTCATGGCCACTGGATCCAGTTCAATTCCTAGAAATGTTAACACCACTGCCGGCCCTTCTGTTTTGTCTTCGGCTAATGGTACACCTAGCTCCTCCATCAATTCCTGAAACAACTTTAGCATTTCTCTGCAATCCTCCTCTCTTTTTGCCCCGCTAATGAACAGAAAATCATCCAGATAGTGCAGCACACTCTCCCACCCCGAGCTGAATGAGAAAACCCACTGTAGAAAAGAGCTGAACCGTTCAAACAAAGCACAGGAAATTGCGCACCCCATTGGCAATGCTTTGTCTATGTATATGCGGTCCTCAAACTGCAAACCTAACAACCAAAAGTCCTCCGGGTGCACCGGCAATAACCTAAACACCGCCTTGATATCGCACTTGGCCATGAAGGCCCCTCGCCGTTCCTTCCTTATCAGCTCAACCGCTTGGTCAACACTTGCATACACAACCCCACATTCTTCCGGGGCAATGAAATCATTAACTGACATACCCTCCGGCCATGACAAATGATGAATCAGTCTGAACTCCCCCGGAGCTTTCTTGGGCACCACCCCCAATGGGGATATCACTAAGTCACCCGGTACGTCATCAAATGGGCCCACTATCCTTCCTGCCGCTATTTCCTTGCTCAATTTTTGTCTTACCACCTCAACATTTTCTCTTGCCGACTTCAAATTTTCCGCCCACCGCCGCACCCTTGGACCCTGGTAACCTAACCTGAACCCCTGACAAAACCCCTCACTCAAAATCTTAGCCCCTTCCCTATCCGGATAAAATTGCAACCATTTTTCCAACACACCCACTTTAATTGGAGTAAAAGCTTTTCCCCCCAACCCCTTTTCCTGCACCTCTCCCCCTGTCTCCTTGTTGGAAACACTGCGTGAGAGGGTGTTTTCCACCGCACTTGCTACACTCGTGCCTGAACCTACACAGGGTCCTTGTGCAGCTATCCTTATTGTACCCCCAGCACGCTGCTGAGGACTGGCCCCTGCCTCCTCCCCCCGCCCCCTCCTGGGCGGGGCGACCAAGAAAGGGCCGGAAAGGCACAGGCAGCCCACTTGCTGTATGTAATGTCGGGGCCGGCCTCGTTGGGGCCATCCATTGCAGCCAGAGATCCATATCTATCTCCCCCCAGACCGCCTGACTGTCCTCTGCCATTCTCACTCTAAATTCCTCACCATACCTTACCCAGGCAAAGCCCCCAAAGCTCGTAAAAGCCTTCCTTATTACATCCATATATTTCAGCAGGGCCACGCAACGCTCCGGGAATTTTTCGCAATACACACTGGCGTAAATGATAAACGCCGACGTCCAATTCTCAATATTCACCGGGACCCTCGGGCGTGAAGCCAGTTCCCTCTCTTCCTCCTTAGACCCCTCCTTCGCTCTCACTTCCCTATGGAGCAATTTGAAGACATCCACAAATTCCCCTGCCTGGATCTTCTCCCTGGTCGCTGCCATCAAGTGCGCCCCCAATGGCTTTGTTATCCCCATGTATGGCAATTTTTTCTCCTTTCCTTTCACTTCCACCTCTATCTTTACCAGCTTGCACTTCTAGCACCAATGGCTCCACCACTTTGTCCGTTTGGACCTCCACTGAGCAAATGCTCTTTTCAAACCCCTCGGCTCCAATGGCCTGCACACCAACTTCCTTCGTTACACCTTGAAAACCCGCCCGTTCATCCCCTAACCACCTATTCGTAACCCCTCTCTGCCATGCAGATGACCATTCCCTTTCCCGCTCACCTCTTTCCACACCTGCCACCTGCGGCCTGGCGTCCACACCGGCGCTCCTCCTCTCCATTCTTAGCGGGCTCCTACTGCGGGGACAAAACATGTCAGCACACTCACCCAGCCAATAGTTCCCTTGACCCCTTTCACCCCGTCCACCATGCACTTCCCTTTCCCTATCCCACCTTGTACTTCTTCTTTCCTCCCCCCTTTCCCTTTCCGCCTTGTAATCTTCCCATTCCCATTGCCCCACATATTCCTCCCAACCAACTTCATCACCCCTTAAATACCATTGTGGATGCGAGCTCATGCCCGAGATGAATTGATGATCTTCTTGCGAGCCCGGGGCGTCCGCCCCGCCACTCCTTTGACGTCTTCTCCCCTGCCTGGTCCTCTTCTCTCGGGCGAGGCGTTCCGACCTCCACCCTGGAATCCTCATTGCTAGGGGCTGTGCTGCGCCCTCTAGGCTCTCCTTGCGTTGACCGAGGAGGGGCCGTACTGGAACCCTCAACCTCCACCTGAACAGCGGGGGCTGTGCAGCGCCCTCCGCCCTCACTCCTCCTACCCGGGGGTGCCGTTCCGCGCCCCACCCTACCCTCCTCCATTGAAGGGGACCTCTCCCTCCTTCTCCCACCTGCACTCTTCTGAAGGTATTTACCCCCTCTTTCCCTCTGCCCTGACACCCCTTTCTGTGCCCCATTCCTACCCCCACTGTTCCCTCGAGCCCCACCCTCTTGAGCATTCCCCTCTTCCCTAGGGCTATCATTCCCTCCCTCCCCCCTGGCTGCCCCCCGACATCCTTACTCCCTCATCCGCCCTCCTGTCTATCTCCCTCCTCATTTTCCTACCCCTGGATTCCCAAACCTCCCCCCTCCCCGCCGTAGGGGTGCAAGCCAACACTGCCGCAAGCGCCCCATAAGCTGCCGCTCTACGCTGCGGTCTACCGCCCCTCATCTCCCCCTCACCCGTGACCTCCCCCACCGCCCCCTCCAACTGGGCCTTCGATGCCCTGCTGATGATTTCCAGGGCCTCCCTAAGAGCCCTAGCATCAACCAGCCCCCCCTTGCTAACCCCTTGGCCCACCATCGTGCACTACTAATCTGAGAGCGCACTAAACCTCGCCCTGACGCTCACTAGCTAAATATGCCCCAGAGCCGGCACCTACCCGTGGAAAATTACTCCTAGCCGAGGGAAAAACCAACAGAAATTGCGCTATAACCCTAATAACACAAAGGGTTAAATAACCCCTAAATAGCACTTCTCTTTTCTTTTTTTTTTTTTTTTAGAAAAACTTTTTTTTAATTATTTTATTTGCCCCCCTCACCTAAAAAATACCCCTCCCCCAAAGACAAAACCCCCTCTCCTGCCTATACTTCTACCCCTGCTAACTGCACACCCCTAGGAGCCCCCTACTAATACTGTTGATGGTCACCCCTACTTCCCCTGAACTCTAGAACCACCCGCCCTGCCCCCTGGTGGCCCAAGAGCTGCACCGCACTATTAGCAGCTTACTAAAAAACAGCGCTGCCCCTTTAAGGCGCCTGCCCTGCCACCTCTGGCAGGAGGCTGTCACCGCGCCTGTGCCACTCCAAACAGACAGGGCCGCCTGGGCTCTGCCGCTCCACACCCCCGTGAACCAGAGGAAACGGGCAGGGAAGGCCCGGCGCCGTGGGGGGAGAAAAAGGAAAATGTCCGGGGCTCCCAAACGGAAGCCTAATGTGCCGCCCAACCAGGCCTGCACTCCCTCCCCCTCCCGCTCGACGGAGGAAGAAGCCCCAAGAAGGGGCCGACGAGGAGAAAATCCCTCTCCCTCGCAATGAGCCCCTTTCCCCAGAGGCTCGAAACTGCCCGAAGACAAAAACCCGCCCCCACGATCCCGCCGCCCCACCGCGTAAAGAACGCCAAACGGCCGCTCAGGTAAGGAGAGAGGGAGAGGGGGGGGTAGCTTATTTACGCTACTCCCACTGGGCGAAAACCGCCAACCCAAAGTTGTTTTTTTTTATTTATAAATAAATCCTAACTGCCTGCCCACCCCCAGGAACTAACTAAACCCTCCTCACCTACTCTACACCGAAGCACCACAGGCCCAGCTAGCTTCAGGGAAGGCTCAGGAGCGGGCGACAGGACTGATACAATTACCAAGTCCTAACTATCGCCTGCCTCCCGAACCTTCCCTGAGCCCTTAAATACCCCTAGGGAGGCGCTCTGCCCCCCCACGGCCACTCGCTGGCCGTGTGCAGCGCCAAAAAACTCCCCGGGGGGAAACGCTTCGCGTTCCCCCCGGGGCCCCCCTTGTCCTGCCCCATGCGTTACAATCGCTCCCACGTGTTATTTCTGATATCCATGCACAGAATATGCTGAGAAACGCGGATAGTTTGGCCTTTTGTGTTAAGCTTGCACTTAGAATATAGAAGTCCCCACTACAAGAATGAGTGTTAGCTCGTGCTTCTGCTTTTCCTCCTTCCTGTATGGTTGCACTATAGTGAGTACATAGCATGCACTAACCGCTCTTCAATCGAAATGTTTGGGGGTGGGAGGGGGACTTACTTCCGGACTAAAAGAACCACTGAATTAAGAAAATATTAGCTACAATGAGCCATAGTGTCCTCTTTTTAGAGGCTGTGTGGATGAGGGTTGGGAAAGTCAACTAACGAAGTGTACCACAAAACAGCTTCCTCCCCTCACGCCCTGGGGTTATTCTAAATATCCACCTGACAATATCACAAACAGATATTCCACATTAATTTAACTGAAAATACATGGATATCAAAAAAGATACATATTTTATTCTTTATGAAAACACAATAATTGCATTCATACCCTTTAAATACCAGTTATTAAATATGATCTAAATATAAATAACTCATCTATTGCACAAAATGTGCATGAAAACAAATTCAATTCGTCCTGGTCTATTTAGATGACAAAAGAATCTATATTGTCAATCAACGAAAAAAGGTCAATCAATCACTTGATCAGTTATCTTTTTCAGTCTCCTTTCAGGCAAAAATTGTTACAATTATATGAAACAATGGGCCTCATTACGACTCTGACGGTCCATAAAGAACGGTGGTGGTAAATCCGGCACCACCGTTCTTTCCAGACCGGCTGATTAAGAGTCCTCTAGGCGGGGGGTGTCACTCCCACCAGGTCTGACTTGGCGGGTTTAACACCACCCGCCTGCAGGTGGACATGGAAACACCGGCACCATTACAGCACAGTGCAGGTGTTCCCACTTCTCCATTCCCATGGAGTCCTTTAGGACTCCATGGGAATGGGGATTAACAGAATTCTGCCTCCGGAATTACCGGGTCACCGGGGTTGTAATGCCCAAGTGATTCCGGCAATCACGGAGGTGGAATGGTAATATGAGTCCGGCGGTAACCTGCCGGAATTTCCGGCACGGTTACTGCCGGACTCGTAATGAGGCCCAATGTGTCAACACTCAACATGCGTTTCTAGAACCAATTTATAATTATCACAATGCAATTGAATTCATCTTATTCGCATCTCCTATCGGTTCTGTCTTCAGGACACTCCTTGTTTTCATCATGTTATGACATTTAACGTGTTGTATAATGGGGACATATTACATTCCAAGCCAATCTATAACGAAGACATAAATAAAACACTTTATTATTACCATGTATCACTCTTTTTGCACTATGTCAGACAATGTGGATATACAAAAACTAACCTAACATTTCTTTTTAGCGTGTCAGTAAATAGTTATTCTAAATTTCACAGTGCCCCAAGTTTGTAGTCCACTGGAGGGACGACATATCTTTTTTTCCATTCATATCTTGATATCCTCATTGGTTACTTCTATTCACCCAATATTAAATTGTACTCCTATTCTTTGCATTATTTATTCAATTCATATCTACATATTAGATATACACTTCGGCATTAGTTAACCTAACTGCTGGTTAAGCCCGTGAATGCCTCACTAATCTAAGCAGCACGATTCGTACTCAACTCTTTTCAAATATTGGTGCTTCTCTCCTGAGTTAGAGAAACCCTCTGCATATTCAATAATTACGTTTACCTCTGGTTGTTATTCCAAAATGGGTAAGTGTAATGAACCATCGAACTCGCCCCTTCTGGGCCTCCTGGTCCACGACACATCGGGGTTTACACTCCATAGTACTACCAACATGGCAGCAAGCAAAGAACGCTGCTCACCAGTTTTCATGTTCTACGCAGCGTACTCTATAAAGAGACCACACCCCCGCAGCCCGGCGTGTCTCAACGCTGCTGTTACCTGTGACCGGACGTGTGCTTCGTACTCTCCCTTGTACTATTCTGCTGTTTCCTGGTTCCTGGATCCCCTTCTTCCAATTACCCTCCCTCCTTCTTGTCCAGCCTTTCCCGGAATCCCTGCACCGCTACCGCGTGCACCTCATCCTCTTTTCTGAATTCCTAGAGTTTCCCTTGATCCCGGACATCGAAGCTGAACGCAATCTGGAAGCCGAGGACGGCCGAGCAGGCTTGTATAAGACCCGAACCATACAAAAGAAGACTCCGCCTAAAGAAGTCATCAGGCAACAAAAACAGGTGAGAAAGGGGGAAACCTGTGATAGATTGGGACGCCACCTGACCAAAGTCGATATAGACATGGAGGCGGCCATCCAGGATCTTATGCACGGCATGCAAGAACTAACGACCGAAGTACAAAACTTGAAAGCGGAAAACGCTGCATTAAAACAATTGGTACTATCCCGTGACTCTGCCACAAAGGACAGTGTGCTATTGGGTGGCATTGTTGACAAATATGATGGCTCTGCAAAAAACCTCCGGGGATTCTTGTTTGGTCCACTTTACCTTTAAACCTTATTATTTCTCCACCCCCAGGGCTAAAGTGGGCTTTATTATTTCTCACCTTTCTGGGAATGCATTAGCCTGGGCCACACCATTAGTTAATTCTGGAGATGTCCTTTTGGATGATTATGATGGATTCATTCAAGCACTTAAAACCATGTTTGACCGCCCAGAACAGGTCTTTAGTGCTCAAGAATGTTTACTCGATTTCCAGCAAGGCTCTCAGGACATGCTCACCTATGTAACTCGATTCAAGCAACTGGCTAAAGAAGCTCGTTGGCCTTCTGAAGCTTGCTTCGCTCTCTTTTGAAGAGGGCTAAATGAAGATATTAAGGATGAATTAGCCAGGGTGGCACGTCCTAGTTCTTACCAGGCATTTATGGATCTTGCTCTACAGATTGAGTTTCGCATCCAGGAAAGGAAGGCAGAGAAAAGAAAGACCAAGTCACCCCTCCATAAGAATCCCTTAGAGACCCCCCCTCGAAATCCGAAGATTCTTCTATTCCTACAAGCAAACCCGAACCCATGCAACTAGGGGCCTTCCGTGGATCCATATAGCCCCCAAGAAAGGTTGCGAAGGATCCATACTGGCTTATGCATGTACTGTGCCTCGGACAAGCATTTAGTCAGAGAATGTCCAATAGCCCCTCTGCGGCATTCGGGAAACGCCAGCTCCCGCTCCTAGATGAAGCTCAGTTTCGGGAGAGAGATGCAGGCTCCACATCTACACCATCATTGAGCTCTCCTGGACAAAACTCTCTGGTAATTTTACACGGCCTTTCTATCGCCATCCAAGAAGGAATCCTACCCCATTCTGGCACTAGTGGACTGTGGGGCCATGGGAATATTCATAGACCAAGAATGGGTCCTTAGACATCATATTCCCTACGAATCTCGGACTGTCTTGCAACCTGTAGAAGCAATTGATGGGAGACCTCTCGCCTCTGGACCCATAACCCTTCGGACCAAGGAAATCGAGCTTGCAATAAACCATCATCAAGAAAAGATAAAGTTTGACATCATAAAATCTGCCCTTTACCCAATGGTATTGGGAATGCCCCGGCTACAAAAACACAACCCATACATCAATTGGACAGCAGGTTCCTAGGTTCCGAATTGTGCATGTCTCATTGTCTACTCCTGGATCCCTCTCCGACACCATCGGGAAAACGTTCAACAACCCAGCAAGGTCCTCTCATGGTCTCTAACATCGTCCAGGTTCCTAAAGTCTACCAGGAATGCGCCAATGTGTTCTCTTCTGCTATTGTCCAAGCCTTACCACCCCATAGGCCAGAGGACTGTGCTATTGAAACCGAACCTTCAGCTGTGATTCCTTTTGGAAGGATGTTCATTCTGTCTGAACCCGAGAAAAAGGCCCTTCGTGAATGCCTAGATACTTATCTAGAAAATGGCACCATACGCCCATCCAAGTCTCCAGCTGGAGCTTCATTATTTTTTGTTTGTAAGAAAGACACCAAAGAGCTCAAACCTTGTCTTGATTATCGAGGTCTTAATCAGTGCACCCTTAAGGATCGTTATCTATTACCCTTGATCTCAGATATCCTGAAAGCCGTAAGAGGAGCCATAATATTCACCAAATTGGATCTCAGGGGTGCCTATCATCTGATCTGTATTAGGGAAGGAGACGAATGGAAGCCAGCCTTCAGAACACCCTTTGGTCATTATGAATACTTGGTCATGCCCTTTGGACTTTCTAATGCTCCGGCGATCTTCCAACACTTTATGTATCGGGTATTTTCGGATGTGCCATTTCTTTTCGTCATCGTCTACCTGGACGACATTTTGATATTCTCTAAAGATCCTCTCAAGCATGAAGAACATGTTAAGGCAGTATTACAACGGCTACGTGAACACAAGCTTCTAGCAAAACCTGAGAAGTGCCTTTTTCACGTTTCCACTGTTCACTATCTAGGATTTGTCCTTAGCCCAGACGGCATAGGAATGGATCAATCCAAGGTTAAGGCCATACTATCCTGGCCTACTCTGACCACCGTAAAACAGATCCAGTCTTTCCTGGGCTTGGCCAATTTCTATCGGAAGTTCATACCATCCTTCTCCGAGATTGTTCAACCGATTATTGCCTTGTTGAAGAAAGATACTCCCTTTCATTGGACATCAGTCCAGGAAAAGGCTTTCCAACGCTTGAAAGAGTTTACACAAGCCCCCATCCTGGCTCAACCTGATATAAATCGACCATTCCTAGTGGAAACAGACGCCTCTAACTATGCCATCAGAGCAGTTCTGAAACAGGAACTCGATGACGGACTGGAACATCCCATTGCCTATCTTTCACGGTCATTGACCCCCAGTGAAAGTTATTACTCAGTTTTAGAAAAGGAACTGCTAGCCATCCGTCAAGCCTTCACCGAGTGGCGTCATTTGCTTCTAGGAGCTAAACATCCTGTCCAGGTTCGTACGGACCATCGAAATCTCCAAGAATTACAGGCCCTGGAATGCAGGAACAGCCGTCAGGCCCGTTGGGCCTTCTTTTTTGCCCAATACCAGTTCCAGATTCACCATGTTCCTGGAACACAAAATATAATCGCTGATGCCCTGTCTCATCATCCTGACTATGAACCTCCTGAAGACCGACCATTTCCTAAGAAGTTTCCCCATACAATATTTGTAGCCCAAGCAACCAGTCTCCTAGATGAAGTCCGCATTCAAACTCAATCCTCTGAGCTCTGGAAGAACATCTCGAGCAAGAACCAGTGGAATTTGAAGACTAAGCATGGATACTTGTTCAAAGATAACGCCTTGGTCATTCCAACACAAAAACTACAACAAAGGATAATAAACCTCTGTGATGATACCCTTTACTCCGGACATCGTGGTATTACCAATACCCTCTGACTAATTCAAAGGCAATTTTGGTGGACCGGAATGAAAGCTGACGTACAACTGTACGTTCAGGCATGCTCTGTCTGTAATCAAAACAAACATGACAACAAAAGACCGGCGGGCCTATTGCAGCAACCTCCACTTCCAACAAGGCCTTGGGAATGCATAGCTACAGACTTCATTGTGGAATTACCACCTTCCAGGGTATACACAACCATCATGGTCACCATTGACTTGTTCACTCATATGGCTCATTTTACACCTCTGAATAAACTGCCATCGTCGTCGAACTTGCTGGAATTTTCCTGGAACACATTCCGACTACATTGACTCCCTTCCAAGATCATATCGGACAGAGCGCTTCAATATATTTCTCAGTTCTGGAAACATCTTTGCCAAATACTAGGAATTCAACCGCGCCCTCTCCTCAGGTTATCATCCCCAAACCAACGGAGTTACAGACCGTGTAAATCAAACCTTGGAACAATATCTCCGTTGCTTCACTTCCAAGGTCCAGGACGATTGGTCCCTTTTAATACCAGTGGCTGAATTTGGTTATAATAATTCGGACCACTCGGCCGTTAAGACCAGCCCTTTTTTCTGCAGCCAAGGATTCCACCCTTCGTTTCTACCTTCTGTCCTTCCACACCCTACACCAGTCCCCACAGTCGACTCCTGGATTGAAACACTCATTAATGTACAAAGAGAAGCCAAAGAACAATTAGAGAAGGCCAGGACCCAGACCAAACTGTATGCGGACTCCAAAAGAAGACCAAGCCCCACCTACACAATAGTGGATAAAGTTTGGCTATCCTCAAAGCTGCTGGCACGGCATCTGCAACCAAATAAATTGGCTCCCCGGTATTATGGGCCATTCCCTATAAAGGAAATCATCAACCCAGTAGCCTTCCGACTCAAATCACCAGACTCCTGGAAGAAAATCCACCCGGTCTTTGATACATCCTTAATGAAGCCATACGTCCAGACCTCTCGAACTAACCTCCGGCCTAACCCAATGACCAATTCGAGTATGAGGTCTTCAGGATTTGTGATTCTAGATATAGACATGGCAAACTCCAGTACCTGGTGGAATGGAAAGGATATCCCCCCCAGTGAACGTACTTGGGAACCTATCTCAAACTTAAATGCCCCCAGGTTACTCAGAAGGTTCCATCTCAAACACCCGGGCAAACCCGTGGGACGGGTTTCCAGAGGGGGCATGCGGTCATGAACCATCGAACTCGCCCCTTCTGGGCTTCCTGGTCCCTGACATGCCGGGGTTTACACTCCATAGTACTACCAACATGGCAGCAAGCAAAGAACGCTGCTCACCAGTTTTCACGTTCTATGCAGCGTACTCTATAAAGAGACCACGGCCCCGCGCGTCTCAACGCTGCTGTTAGCTATGACCGGACGTGTGCTCCGTACTCTCCCTTGTGCTATTCTGCCGTTTCCTGGTTCTTGGATCCCCTTCTTCCAATTACCTTCCCTCCTTGTCCAGCCTTTCCCGGAATCACTGCACCGCTACCGCGTGCACCTCATCCTCTTTTCTGAATTCCTAGAGTTTCCCTTGATCCCGGACATCGAAGCTGAACGCAATCTGGAAGCAGAGGACAGCCGAGCGGGCTAGTATAAGACCAGAACCATACGAAAGAAGACTCCGCCTAAAGAAGTCATCAGGCAACGAAAACAGGTGAGAAAGGGGGAAACCTGTGATAGTAAGTGGATTGATCATCTCTCTGCTCTTTTCTTCACACGGTCAACAGGACTTTCAAAAGGCCCTCTGCGGTGTTCGTCACCTATCCGCAACAAAAACGGGGTTCAGGATTTGGATATTAATTGTACATATATATACATGCCAGCTATCCCATCTGCTCCACGTTTCTTACCGGCTCATCACGCCGGCTGCCTCTAGCGTAAATACTGCCCAGATGTATCCTCACTTAATAGCTGCAAGCCCTCTTCGTAAGCAAAAGTGCTAATCACAACCTCCTGCTTCAGTGCGGCGGTCTCCCCAATGCTGTAAAGACGAGAGCATCTCTGGTTATTATACCTATGCTCTTTTCATATCCAAAAAGGACATTCATTCATTCCTTTAGGCCATTTCTTACCCTTTTTCTGCATATATCCAATCCTCCATTTCTCTGTGTGTGTTCGTAAGTCCACACGGTCATGAATGGGATCCCCTGGTCAGTAAGGATTTCTTTTGGGAACCCCACCTAGGTAAAATAGGGTACCACATATTGTGTATTATTTGATCTCATGGGAAAGGCTTTAGAGAACTGGTGGCATAGTAAAGGATGACTGGTAAATATTTGCCAGATTTAGAAGAACTCATTGGTCTATAATCTAAATGATGTGTTGAGGAGTGCCTTCTCAACATCTTTCATAGTGGTCTTTTAACACAGAGGACATGCCAGACAGTACCATTGAATCCCTTGATGTACCCTGGGCCACAGTAATCTACTCAATACTTTCTCTTGAGTTTTTGTTAGCCCGCTGAAAGGTGGGAGTCATTGAGGTCTAATACAGCCTTCCTCAACCACGGTGGAACTAACACTTGGTACCTGGTTTGCCAGACCCCTTTATATCTTACATTCTCCTGTACACAAGTTCCATAAAATACAGCCGAGTTGGCAATCTTCCATCATCTGTCAAAACAGTACTATTAAGGGCTAATCCAGAGCTGGGTCCCTTCGTTATGTGGCTGCAAACTTTGGTACTTGGGGGGCCTTTCTCTAAATGAGGCCTGGCCTGCATTTTCCGCCCAACAGTGTCTTTCATTTTATTCCCAGCTTTACTCATTTCTGTCCCGGCCTGAAGTGGACAAGAGGATTCAAATCGAGCTTCTACCATGTGTTTCCCTGAGGGTCTTTAGCTTCTCAGGCTTGGCAGGAAAATAGACATTAGATATAAACTGGGCTACAGGGTCCCCCTTCTGTACAGCAATGGTCTCAATTGTGGTCGAATAGCAGACAATTTAGGATTCCTCTATAGTGCCAGTCAATAGCACCAGCCCCAAAATGGATACCATATTTCAAGTTAAGTCTGGATTTTACGGCAATGTTCCATAACTGCCTTCTTGAAGGGTTATATTCAGTCTTGTAGAGATCAAGGTGGAATGTCCAAATTTTCAATACCGCAAAAGCCAAAGCAGTCTGTCTGGCGTGGCTTTCCTAGGGATGCAGGCTATTCAGAAGGTATTCACAAACCATAACATGGCCAATAACTGTTGCGAGTAGGCTTCCCCCACAGCCTTAGTGTATCCCACTGCTACCATCATTTGTCATATAGCCAAGTGGGATGCACAATAACTGCCCATCAAACAGGATAAAAATGGGTTACTTTGTCACACAGTCTGAGTACAGGTTTTATAACATAGCCAATACTCACACCTCTGTACCTCAGTTCAATCAATTCAGTTCAAGGCTCCTCAGATTATATCGAAATATTTAGGCCAATAGTTTACACCCCATTCCTATGGTCATAGTACAACTTCAATCTTTTGTGGAGACCTATGGACTTCTACGTGAGCATCAATCTGGCTGTAGGCCGTGAGAAAGCACATACAAAGGCACTTATTGGGGTCAAAAAAATAATGCATAGGGATGGTTACTTTAGACCCTTCTTTGGAGATAAATGTGCACAGTTCACTCTAATGGCTAAATCAACTGACCCCAGAAATATGATTTGCAGAGTGACTCAGAGGTCTGCACTATACCCTTTTCTGTTTAATCTGCACACAAAACATTTGCATGTGCTGCTTAAATTGGGCACATTATGCAGAGGACACCCAGATATTTACACTTTCTTGAAACCCTCCTTTGGGGTTTCAAAATCTAGAGTGTGTCTTTTTTGCCATCAAGGACTGGATGCAGTGTAACTGGTTCATCTTAAATTGCAATATAACTGAATTGGCCACACATACATCTGCCTGACAGTCTATGTATGCCTCCTGTTTATCAGCAGTTTTGGTATTAGACTTCCAGACACTACTGATTTTTCCAAAAGTTAGAACATTGAGTATCCTACTCCATACATCTCAACATATCATCCCAAGTAATATTTGTGGTTAGCATCACATCTTACTACATTCAACAAATGTGGTCATACCGCTGTGAACTCCATTTAAGCACCATAGAGCACTAGTAGGAGCCAAGATGGATTATTGCAATCCTATCTATTTGGTCATTCTTAAAGGTCTAATCCAGAGGATCCAAGTGTTACAGAACAGTGTGAGCAAGATTGTTACCAACAACCATTATTTAGCTCATTCAACTTTGATATCGCCCCATCTTCAATGGATTCTAATTTCAGTTAGAATATAATTTAATATTGCCCTTGCTAATAGGATAAAGCTGTCTCAGCCAGTCAGGCATCTTTGATTCTCTAGGATTCTACTCTCAGTTCCAACTACAATTATTTTGAAATCAGCAGATGGTAAAAGCTTGTTGGTCCCAGGTGCTTTGATCTAGAATTAACTTCTGCAATATCTTCAGGCCGAATCTGAGTTTTCATGTTTCGAAAAGTCATTTAACAAATGTCACATAGTGGTTGTTTTTAAGTTTGTTCATCACATCAATTTTGAGAATGCCATAATGCCAGAGGGTCTAGAAATAGTATATAACATATGATAGCCCTTTTCATTGATCAGGCTTCACTGTTTCAATCAGCCATCACTGGGTTTGCTCCATTGGCAGTTTTGTAGGCGTGGAACTTCTCAGCAAGGCCAAGATCCTGTAACAGGAGGGTAACCCAGCAGGCTCCCACTGCTGATATCCTTGTCTCCCCGCGACAAGCTCGTTCCTTCTTCACTGTTGGTCCAGCCTCTTCAGCTCGGGTCTTCCTTCCAACCCCTGGTTTGGGCTAGAAATGCTCTCTTGAACCATTCCAATCCGTCTTTCCACCTCCTGCATTCTCCTACTATCTCCCACTGCCGTCTTACTCCAACTGCTACCCTCATAGTATTCATCCTCCTGCTTTCACACACCTACTACCACCCCCACGTTCTCCAACTCTCGGATCCTACCTGCACCTCCTTTTTTCCAAGCATCTCCTGCCACGTTCCTCAACATTTGCTCACTCTTCACATACACCTGTCACAACCCCCGCCAAATACCCACTGTGCCTTACTGAGAGCATAGGTGCATACAGACCTGAGTACCATACCCCCTAGCCTTGACACCCAGGAGGTGCAGCTCTGTGACCAGACTAGTGAGGAGCTTAACAAGCACACCTGAGTTCATTGAGGGCCTGGTGAGTGCGACCAAGCCTTCAAATGGCTGGTCCGTTGTGTCTTTTATCATTTCCTCAGATCTGCATGGCCTTTAGTGTGTTGTTTTCTGCTCTGCCATGTTGTGAATAACTTGGATGCCAGGGGTAACTGCAGAGGAGTCAGCACAGACAGCAATCTCAGAATCGGCTGAGGCGGGATTTGGCTTTTTTCTGTGAAACCAGCAGAGAATCCCTGCATCATGAGTGTATTCAATAAGGTTAACTTTTGTACTTATTTATTGCACGGTATGCATGCCATGGAACATAACTTCTTTTGAACAGTTCTATGATTGTAGCTGTAGAAACCTGAAAATAAAACTGAAATTAATGTTGTTCTATGTACTGACTGCACTGGTGCACCAGAGAGGACAGCTTTACAATGACGCAGCACCTATGTTTTCCAGAGGTGTGTAGGCGGCTTAATCAGTGCTTGATTTGTAAAAAATAGAAAAGTGCCAGGGCTGAAATATTTTCTAGCGCACACACACAACACATCAGGACGTGCAGCTCCCTGCCCACTGTTACCATCACCCATGGCTGCTCCCAACAGTGTCTACATATAGGAGTGTTAAAGCTGCAACTGCTACCAGGTCATTGGTTGATGGATGCACTGACCATGGCAAATGTGTGATGTACAACTACCAATCAACATAACATAAAATATCACATTCATTGTGTCTTGCTATGAGACAAATATCTATGCGAGTCATTAAACAAAATCATTGTTAACATTTTGCTATGATTCTATAGGTGCTTCGTAAGTGACTGACATTTAAAATCTAATCAAAATGAGTCTTAGACAATAAGTGCTGGGGGTCATAAATATGTGACAGGACTTGTGGGGTAAAATATAGCCCCTTAATGCCAGAAACAAAGAGGCCTGAGTGATTTATGAAGTCCCATTGACGTATAAGGCCAGCATAGAAATGGCGATGCCAGACATGAGGCCTATTTAACCAAAAACAGGCCTAAAACTCAGAGGAAAGAAAGGGGGCGTAAATCCCAAAAGTGTGAAGATCTGTGCAATGCATTTCAGCAAGGAAAACAAAGATGTGGCTGACAATGCTGTTTTACTAAATCCATGGAAACCGACACTTTTTACTTAGTGACCGATAGCTGTGTGTACATTATCTACAATGTAATACCAGATTGTGCTCCAATAATTTCAAGTGAAACCAAGTTATTGAATAAAATAACTTCTCTTTTCCTCATCCAAATGGCAGTATGCAGAGAGAAGTGCCAACTAGACTTTCAGAGTTTGAACATGGTTGTCTGATATAACTGCCCTATACATGGGGATAATCCAGAAGTGATACTCATGTCCTTTGCAACTGTGTGTTCAAAGAAGTACATTACACATGGCTATAAGGCCCAGGTGCCACATAAAATGTCATTTAATATGCATTGTGTGTGAGTTTAAAAGCCATTTCTTGCAGGATTTAATTTGCAGCTGGGCATTTCTCCTGAAAATGAAACTTAACCTCCAAGACCTTTCCTCGGCTGGTCCTGGAGAGGGAGGTCTGGTTGTCAAAAATCAATCAGGTCCATTGCTTAAGAAAATGCAAAGAAAGACACTGCCTAGATTTAAACCATGTTGGAAATTGATAAGGCCATGCCTGTTCTTTCAGCAGAAGTGACCTTGAGGTCACAACTCCCATAAAATGTACATTATAGTTGCAGCCAGGGCCATTACAAGGTGAAGAAGGGGTAGGTGAAGATAGACATGAGCCAACATCTGGCTGATCACATGCTTAAGGGGACATTAAACTTAAGGGAATAAAGAAAAGACATGCTGGAGTTTAGTTAATAGAAAAATACATATCATTGCATAGAAAGGGCAGTGTATATGTCATATAGGTCATTCCAGACTTTTAATAAAGGTGACAATAACCCCGTTGGAGCCAAGCCAAAATGATATTTGTGGGATAAACATAACAGATTTGGGCCTTCCCTTGATTCTGAGAGATTTGAAAGTTGGTGTGAGGGTGAAGGACAAAATGAACATGGGAACTATGAAGTGGCATATTTTTCATTTATACGGCGCGAGTAAACAAAGAAAATGTATCTCTGCATAGGAAGGACGTTCCAACTTCAGATTAGAATCATCGGATTGGCTTTAACATGTAGTTCTTAAAAATATATCCATACATGTAAATATTTGAAAAATTAGAGTACTTGCCATGTTGATAGTTTTTCAGAGTTTAAACAAGCAAAGCTCACATGTCAGTTTGGGATGACAAAGCTTTCTCCTCCCACAGCTTTCCTAACTCACTCCCCTCCTCTCCTTGTCCTATAAAAACACATGTGGGAGGTGGGTAGAGAAAACCAACCAATCCATTTCGTGGGAATAATGACAAGTTGTTGACGTCATTTGCCCTATAAGTAAACCAATTTGCATCAGAACTGGGCTTTTTCCACTTATTTTCCGGCAGGTAACCTGCTGCTGAACTCTTGTGAGAAACACCCAAGCAGAGAGGCCCCAAATCTTGCATTGGAGACAGGGACCAGGAGACATAGAAGCTGACTGGGACCCCTTACTTACTCCTGTAAGTATAACTATCCCAAAGCCATAGATTGTGTAGGCCGTGCCTTTTTCTCAAGTATTGTTCTAGTATTTCCCCATAGCAAAATATCCTGTTAGTCTGTGTAGATCCTTAGAATATTGAATTAAAGTAAATCAATTATTTCCCCTATAGAAATTTCAGGATGTGTTTTGTTAGCATTCAAAATGAACAAGCTCTTCCCAGTTTGTTTTGAGCTGGTATAGACCTAAAGATTTGCCGAAAGAATTAACCCCAAAACCCTGTTTCCAAGTGAGGGTGCAGGGTGCAAAACAATGTTCCCCATTGATCCCCTTCATTTTGAATCAGAAGTGTGAAGCCTTGTATTTCCTTTGCATGTCTTGTGGGAAAAACAAAATTGACCCTTTCTTCCCATTGTGCTCTGACCCGGCCCACAAAGCTCTGCCTGTTCTTTTCAGGTGTGGCAAAACAGATTTTCCCATTTATTTTTCTTTCCCTCACAATTGCATCTGTAGTATTAAGTGAAAAAAGATGTTTCCACTTTAATCCCTTTTTCAAAGAGTGCATGTTTATCAGAACCCCAAAACGAGGTTCCCATTGTGTTCCCATTCTCTGCTACTGGCCTTGAATTCAGAGAGGCCATGTTTAATTGATGTTTGGAGGGTGGGGGTTGCTGGGCGAAAATGTATTATAACCAAATCAGCAATCACTGCATATCTTGAATTGTTATTTTCTGTACTGGTGGGTGATTTGAAAAGAAAGCTGTGGGAAATTGTGACTGCATATCTCAATATTATCTCTGTTTGGTGCCATTACGGAAGT
This sequence comes from Ambystoma mexicanum, assembly GCF_040938575.1. Taxonomy (NCBI): domain Eukaryota; kingdom Metazoa; phylum Chordata; class Amphibia; order Caudata; family Ambystomatidae; genus Ambystoma; species Ambystoma mexicanum. Next base: position 934,261,007 of record NC_090923.1, read on the forward strand.
CATTTTTGTTCTTGTGTTGCCACAGCATTGGTGGCTGATGTTAGTATGTTTGTCAAATTTGGTTGAAATAAATTAATAAATCTATATTCTTACCACACACCGGCCTTGTTCCTAGCCCATGGTGCACTGGGTATTTGTTCGGGTTGGGTGCGAGACGGGTTGGAGGTCTTACCAAATACAACCTGAATCAAAATCATAATGATTTGTGATGCGTCACCTTGATTGGGGAGAAAAAGAACTCCCTAAATTGAGTGTGACTACGTAATAAACCGTGACAGGCTGAGCCCCAGAAAGCACCCTCACAAATTAAGCACGGATGTTGCATCATCAGTAAAAGGATATTAACTTTCCCTGAAGATGTCGTTTCTTCAAAGAATCTTTCAATGTCTAGCCTTAATCCTGGTGCACATTTTTCAGCCATCTACAAAGAATTGCTAATTTGTATATCAAAGTATGTTTGGAGGGAAGCACAATCCATTACCAAGAAGAGAAACCAGAGGTACACCAAGAGGCCCCCATCACCTGGCAGGTGGGCTATGCGCTTCAGTGAAAGGTATTGCAACTGGCAAAGGCCTAAACCAGAGGTCTGCAACATTTGGCTCACCAGATGTTTTGGACTACAACTCCCATCAGCCATAGTCAATGGCAAATGATTGTGGGAGTCATCAGCCAGGATATTCATTAGGCAGGCACTGCTGTAGTGGCATTAGCTGTCCATTCATTGTAGCAGCTGCAAAATGGTGCAATTATGTGGGCATCTAATAGCAGGGCCTTGCAAATGCCTAATACGCCAAAACGGTTGGCTTAGCCAATGTTGGTTTTTAACAGGTACTGTGGGTTGAGGCTTCTAGGAATGGAACCTGCCTGTGCTGTGCAACAGTTATATTTAGATTGTGAGTTAGGCAAGATCACAGGAGCCGTTTTGGGGTTAAGCCTGAGCCCCTGTTTGGTACGTAGAAAGGGTTTTTTGCTCCCGGTTATCTTGGTTATAAAGATTAGAAATGATATCCATAACACTTTGGTTAGTACAAAGTGATTTGTTTATTTGCGGTCAGCCGACACGTGTTTCGACCCGTACGGTCTTTCTCAAGGCTGAACAGTGTTCAATGGTGACAAGTGTTTATGTGATTTGTGACAATTGTGTGACAGATTATATTATGTTCCATTGTGGTGTAGGGGTGATGTGCAGTATGTGACAAAAAATAGCAAAAAGTAGCATCACATCAAAAAACATTGACGTGTTAATTTATAAAAAGCATTGTTGCATGCAAACAAGGAGAAGGGGAGGAAAAGAAAAAGGAGAAGGTTAGCAAGTGGGCAGAAGGGGAGGAAATGGGTTTTTCTTTAATGAGGTGGAATCTTCTTACCTAGTCTGTTTGCTGATTGCCCTCAGTGGGGTGTTGCTCAATATGGAACTGTCCTTATGGCAGTCCTGGCTCCTATTGGGCCCTGTGATAAGGAAGTACAATAACGGTGGATGAAAAAGCATTGTGGTACGAATTACCCGATTGATTTCTAGTTGGTTCCCAGCTAGTGAGTGTTCTTGGCGGCGTCGAAATCACATCACGTGCAAAATCCGGCTCGTGTGTGTTTCTTGGCCGTGTGGGTCGTCCCTAGCGATTTCTTTGGTCCATTATGGGGCCCCTGGGTGGGTGCTGTGAGCTGGTCTGGATTGACATCAAGAGCTCTTTGGTAGACGCTCTTGTGTGCGGCCAGCCACTCGAAGGGTTGGTGTTGTTCCGGGTCGCTCGAGTGGGGAGCTGGTCTATGGGAATGTCCCTGCTGGTTGGAAAGTCTGCTAACCATGAGGGCGGGCGGGGAGGCTTACCTTTGTATTCTGTCTGCGTTCCAGGGCAGCGGTCTGCTCCTTTACTCCACCGCTCTGGTGGCCGCCATTATAAGGCGCTTGTGAGCTAGCTGAATCACATTGTGTGACGAGTGCGCATGCTCAGTGGCATAGTGTTCTGCGAATGTCACTGTGCATGCGCGTGTCCTGTCGTGTCTGCGCATGCTCAGTGGATCACTGCTGGCACTGTAGTGTTCGGAGTGGTGAGATCTGAGAGGAGGTTGTATGGGGCCATTGGCCCATGGCAATTGGTTGGTTGCCAGGGGGGGGGGGGGAATTAGCGTTGGGAGGCGCATAAACGAGAAAGTGTTACTATATGTGGAGAGCCGTGAGGATACTTAGGCTTGGTGGGAAATTCATGTTCCAGTTTGTGTGTGCAGGGGAGTTTGTTGGACCCCGGGCCACATAAGGATTCTATGTGATGTGGGGATAGATACAATTGGTATGTGTGTGAAGGACATGGGTTGGGCATAGAGTTGCCCTCAAGTTAGAAAAATAGGGAGAGGAGAGGAAATGTTTACAGGAAGACATTTAGATCGTGGTCTTTGTTCAGGCCATTTTTAACACATCTGAAGTGACAAATTAGCCGTGCTTCTTCTTGTCTCAATTTCTGAATTCTGTCTCCTCCTCTTGGTCCCAGCCGTACCATCTTGAGTCCGATGAACCTGATGTCACTCTTATTGTCCATTTGGTGATACTTTTGCCAGTGGCAGTTTCGGATCTTGTGAATGTATGCTGTTGATGTGCTCTCTAATCCTAAAACGGGTCTCACGAATAGTGCTGCCTATATATATCTTGTTGCAAACACAGATTATTGCATATATCACATATTTGCTTTTGCAGTTGATGTGCTCATTGATATTGAAGATTGGGCAGCCTGAGAATTTTGCACATTTGGTCTGGGTTGCATACTTGCACATGGCGCAAGTCCCGCATTTCGTGAAACCCATTGGTGTACGTTTACTGAGCCAATCTTGTGCTGTAATGTTTTTGTCTGACAGGAAAGAGGGGCTTAATAGAGTTCTTAGAGTTGGTGCTCTTCTGTAGGACATACTGGGATATGTTTCCAGTTGTGACCTAATATGTTCGTCCATGCGGAGTAATCCCCAGTGCTTTGTCAAGATTTTTTGGAATGCATAGCTGTCTTTGTTGTATCTGGTTACGAATCTGATCATAGGATTGTTATTTTGTCTTCTGGGTTTGGGCTGGAGTAGAGTTGGTCTTTCTAATTGACAGGCCTGTTTTCTTGCTTGTGTCAAGTTTTCTTGGGGATATCCCCGACTTTTGAATCTTCGATCTAGTAGGTTGCACTCATCTGTGAAGGATCTCTCTGTGCTACAGTTTCTTCTTGCCCTAATGTATTCCCCTTTGGGTATGTTGCGTATAACGCTCTTTCTATGGCAACTTTCGGCATGCAGGGTGGAGTTTACTTCCGTTGGTTTCCGGTAGGTTCTGGTAGTGATTTCGTTTTCTTCTATCTCAATTGTTAAGTCCAGAAAGTCAATTCGAGTCTTGCTGGTGTGGCTGATTAGTTCGATGCCAAAGTCATTGGTGTTGAGATAATCCATATATTCAGTGAGCTCTACTTCTGTTCCTTTCCAAATTAGGATGATGTCATCTATGAATCTGGCCCAGTTGACAATGAGCCTGGTGTATCTGTCTTCCTTCATTGCATGCTTGATTTCGTAGGAGTGCATGAAGCAGTTAGCTAGAGCTGGAGCATAGCTGGCTCCCATTGCGATCCCCTTCGTTTGTTTAAAGTATTCGCCATCGAATATGAATACATTGTTTGTGAGCGAGAATTTGAGGAAGGCTTTGGTCATTTCCACCTGTTCTAGGTGTGAGGCTGATTCTTGTCTGAGAAGAAACCCCACACTAGTTATCGCAAGTTCATGGTTTATTGATGTATATAGGGCCTTGACGTCGAGCGTGGCCATTAGAAAGTGCGGTTCCCATTTGATGCTGGCTAGTATCTCCAAAGTGTGCATTGTATCTCTTAAGTAGCTTGGTATTTTTGTGACGAGTGGTTGTATGACATTGTTGATGTATCTAGCCATTGTTTCCGTGATTCCTCCAATACCGCTGAGGATTGGTCTACCTTCGGGAATGGTGTCGAAGGCTTTGTGGACTTTGGGTAGAAAATAGATAGTTGGCATTATCGGGTGGTCTGTTTTAAGGTAGCTGTATTCATCGTCAGTTATCAGTCCTGCTGTTTTGTAATTGGTGAGCAGTTCCTGGTGTTCTTTTAGAATCTTCGCCTGCGGGTTGTTCTCCAATTTGACGTAGTTGCCTGGCGTTTCGAGGAATACAGCTACCTTAAAACAGACCACCCGATAATGCCAACTATCTATTTTCTACCCAAAGTCCACAAAGCCTTCGACACCATTCCCGAAGGTAGACCAATCCTCAGCGGTATTGGAGGAATCACGGAAACAATGGCTAGATACATCAACAATGTCATACAACCACTCGTCACAAAAATACCAAGCTACTTAAGAGATGCAATGCACACTTTGGAGATACTAGCCAGCATCAAATGGGAACCGCACTTTCTAATGGCCACGCTCAACGTCAAGGCCCTATATACATCAATAAACCATGAACTTGCGATAACTAGTGTGGGGTTTCTTCTCAGACAAGAATCAGCCTCACACCTAGAACAGGTGGAAATGACCAAAGCCTTCCTCAAATTCTCACTCACAAACAATGTATTTATATTCGATGGCGAATACTTTAAACAAACGAAGGGGATCGCAATGGGAGCCAGCTATGCTCCAGCTCTAGCTAACTGCTTCATGCACTCCTACGAAATCAAGCATGCAATGAAGGAAGACAGATACACCAGGCTCATTGTCAACTGGGCCAGATTCATAGATGACATCATCCTAATTTGGAAAGGAACAGAAGTAGAGCTCACTGAATATATGGATTATCTCAACACCAATGACTTTGGCATCGAACTAATCAGCCACACCAGCAAGACTCGAATTGACTTTCTGGACTTAACAATTGAGATAGAAGAAAACGAAATCACTACCAGAACCTACCGGAAACCAACGGAAGTAAACTCCACCCTGCATGCCGAAAGTTGCCATAGAAAGAGCGTTATACGCAACATACCCAAAGGGGAATACATTAGGGCAAGAAGAAACTGTAGCACAGAGAGATCCTTCACAGATGAGTGCAACCTACTAGATCGAAGATTCAAAAGTCGGGGATATCCCCAAGAAAACTTGACACAAGCAAGAAAACAGGCCTGTCAATTAGAAAGACCAACTCTACTCCAGCCCAAACCCAGAAGACAAAATAACAATCCTATGATCAGATTCGTAACCAGATACAACAAAGACAGCTATGCATTCCAAAAAATCTTGACAAAGCACTGGGGATTACTCCGCATGGACGAACATATTAGGTCACAACTGGAAACATATCCCAGTATGTCCTACAGAAGAGCACCAACTCTAAGAACTCTATTAAGCCCCTCTTTCCTGTCAGACAAAAACATTACAGCACAAGATTGGCTCAGTAAACGTACACCAATGGGTTTCACGAAATGCGGGACTTGCGCCATGTGCAAGTATGCAACCCAGACCAAATGTGCAAAATTCTCAGGCTGCCCAATCTTCAATATCAATGAGCACATCAACTGCAAAAGCAAATATGTGATATATGCAATAATCTGTGTTTGCAACAAGATATATATAGGCAGCACTATTCGTGAGACACGTTTTAGGATTAGAGAGCACATCAACAGCATACATTCACAAGATCCGAAACTGCCACTGGCAAACCACTGGCAAAAGTATCACCAAATGGACAATAAGAGTGACATCAGGTTCATCGGACTCAAGATGGTACGGCTGGGACCAAGAGGAGGAGACAGAATTCAGAAATTGAGACAAGAAGAAGCACGGCTAATTTGTCACTTCAGATGTGTTAAAAATGGCCTGAACAAAGACCACGATCTAAATGTCTTCCTGTAAACATTTCCTCTCCTCTCCCTATTTTTCTAACTTGAGGGCAACTCTATGCCCAACCCTTGTCCTTCACACACATACCAATTGTATCTATCCCCACATCACATAGAATCCTTATGTGGCCCGGGGTCCAACAAACTCCCCTGCACACACAAACTGGAACATGAATTTCCCACCAAGCCTAAGTATCCTCACGGCTCTCCACATATAGTAACACTTTCTCGTTTATGCGCCTCCCAACGCTAATTTCCCCCCCCCCCTGGCAACCAACCAATTGCCATGGGCCAATGGCCCCATACAACCTCCTCTCAGATCTCACCACTCCGAACACTACAGTGCCAGCAGTGATCCACTGAGCATGCGCAGACACGACAGGACACGCGCATGCACAGTGACATTCGCAGAACACTATGCCACTGAGCATGCGCACTCGTCACACAACGTGATTCAGCTAGCTCACAAGCGCCTTATAATGGCGGCCACCAGAGCGGTGGAGTAAAGGAGCAGACCGCTGCCCTGGAACGCAGACAGAATACAAAGGTAAGCCTCCCCGCCCGCCCTCATGGTTAGCAGACTTTCCAACCAGCAGGGACATTCCCATAGACCAGCTCCCCACTCGAGCGACCCGGAACAACACCAACCCTTCGAGTGGCTGGCCGCACACAAGAGCGTCTACCAAAGAGCTCTTGATGTCAATCCAGACCAGCTCACAGCACCCACCCAGGGGCCCCATAATGGACCAAAGAAATCGCTAGGGACGACCCACACGGCCAAGAAACACACACGAGCCGGATTTTGCACGTGATGTGATTTCGACGCCGCCAAGAACACTCACGAGCTGGGAACCAACTAGAAATCAATCAGGTAATTCGTACCACAATGCTTTTTCATCCACCGTTATTGTACTTCCTTATCACAGGGCCCAATAGGAGCCAGGACTGCCGTAAGGACAGTTCCATATTGAGCAACACCCCACTGAGGGCAATCAGCAAACAGACTAGGTAAGAAGATTCCACCTCATTAAAGAAAAACCCATTTCCTCCCCTTCTGCCCACTTGCTAACCTTCTCCTTTTCTTTTCCTCCCCTTCTCCTTGTTTGCATGCAACAATGCTTTTTATAAATTAACACGTCAATGTTTTTTGATGTGATGCTACTTTTTGCTATTTTTTGTCACATACTGCACATCACCCCTACACCACAATGGAACATAATATAATCTGTCACACAATTGTCACAAATCACAAACACTTGTCACCATTGAACACTGTTCAGCCTTGAGAAAGACCGTACGGGTCGAAACACGTGTCGGCTGACCGCAAATAAACAAATCACTTTGTACTAACCAAAGTGTTATGGATATCATTTCTAATCTTTATAACCAAGATAACCGGGAGCAAAAAACCCTTTCTTGGTTTTTAACAGGACTTCGGTAAAGGGCATGCAGAGTGCTTATAGAGTGTCAGACCAGATTAAGGCATTTTTATTACACCAGCCACGGGTTTACAGCCACAATTAAGTCATTAACAATCAGAAGATTGCTTTGGAAAGAAACTGGCAGGCGCTTCGAGCACAAAGTTTGAAGGGAAGACTTGATTAATGCTAGCAGAAAGAGATGCCACAAGGTGGTGTTTTGGGCGCTGAATGGCAGGAAATGGGTGAAGATGGCCATAGGGATTACCATGGCCAGTCTATGGGTGGGCAAATAAACACCTACAAGCGGTTGTGTCCCTCCTCATATGCCAAATTCCCCTTAGCTGTGCTCTAATTCATTAGTTCAAGCTTATAGGTGGTACCCACCTAATAAGACACAACTAAAAAAGGTCGGAACTAAAAGGAAAAATAAAAAGACCAGCTCCCTAATCGTCAAATCACCCCTACAGAGAGCATGACAATGGGTGTCATAGGTAGCCATTTATCCCCATCACTTGGATCCCCTTTCTCATGTACCACTGCATACACAAAATTAATTTTGGCGGTAGTCTTCACACATCAATATGAAGTTATGCGAATAAAGGAGATCTGGGTTAATTGTGTGACCCACTGTCCCCGATCTCATGGAGTTTACAAGCAGCGTGACATGACCCTCAGATATTTATCGGCATGCAGGAAGCTTTAGATATAACCTCTGTGCAGGGACGTTTCTTTTTATTGGAGGTGGACATTACTAACAGCTTGCCAAAGGGCTATTTGATCATACAACCAAGCGCCAGTTGGAAACCACCCTTCCATTATTTCTGTGCATACTGGTGCCGGCCAGGATGTGCGAGGCGAGGGATAGTGCCTGGTGTAGAGTTGTTTAGCTTGTGAGAAGTCATGCTCTACCTCTCGCGAGAAGACGGCAGCGACTTCCCGTAAAACGCCATTCTGAGCGCGGGTAGAGTGAGAGGCCATGGCAGCTCCTCCTGACACCAACCCAACATCAGCCTGCAGAGGGCACATCTCTACAATTGGCACGGTCACACCCAAATGACTACTTAACAGCACAAAGGACAGTAAGAGCTATTACCTTTGTATGTAGAAGTTGGCAATTAAGCCCCTGTTACAGGTAGTCAGTCTATGTATGATCATTGAGTGGGCCACACCATAATTGGCAACGAGGATTCACGGATAGCCCACGAACTTCAAGATGCAGGCAGCGACGCCAATCCCGCTATTCTTACAGGCCCTGTGTAGGCCAGTAATTTTATGGTTTGAATGCGAGCCCTGTTTCAGGAACTTTTGGAGGCGGTTGGTGGGGAGGATTACCCTGCGGCACGGAAGATGGTCATGCGCCTTAATGCAATAGGAGTCGAGGGCCAGAGGACTTTGCAGCCCTGAATCCAGAAGCTGCGGAAGGGGATGACGATGCATATAAAGAAGTGAAGCGAGGAGGATATTGAAGAGGTTTTCGTCCAAAGAGAACAGTCCTATATAGGATCAGATTCCATAGCAGAAAAAAGGAGCCAGCGGAACAAGTTGATGACTATGTAGTCAAGCTAAGAGAATTGGCAGCTATGTGTGCATTTGGCAGCACAACAGAAGACAGGATTTGCGATATGTGCATCATGCACACCAACAATCGCAAGGTTCAGGACAAATTCTTCCTCAAAAAAGAGCCTCAACCAGATAAATCCATCCAGATTGCGAGAGCAGTAGAGGAAACATCCTGCAGGCGCAAGTAGTATCTCAATACCCGAGGTGCAGGTTGTACATTACAAAGGAAGGTGTGATCGATGACAACCCGAAACCAAGGAAGATACCATGGGAAGACGTGAGCCACTCAAGATTCATGGGTACGCCAGCACCACCCACTTGACGAATAGCAGATATTGCCCTGCAAGGAACAGGGAGTGCTCCAAATGCAGAAGGTTTGGACATTTTGTCTCGGTTTGCATGTGGAGAGGTAAGAAAGCAGTGACGGTGGTGCAGAGTGATTAGGTCAGGGATGAGGCCTCCTCTGAAGAAGAGGGACAGTCAAGATGGTCAACGGTGTCACGGCTCACAGAGAAAAGCCCCACTGCACCATCAAGGTGGACGGACGTGAGACGAGAGTGATGGCAGATCCAGCTCAGATCTCACCATATTGCTGTAAAATGCGTTCAAACACATGGTCGGCAAACAGAAAGCGGAGGTTTGCATAACCAAGCGCAACCCCATAATCTTTGGTAGGGCCACAGTGAAATTACTGGGATACATCCGAGCAACGGTGGAGTTCAAAGGAAGAGTTACAAACACCAAGGTATACTTTGGAGAAAAGGTCCCAGCTGTACTACGATGGGATGGTCAAGCCAAGATGCAAATCAGACTGGATCCCAGTGTGGAGGGAAAGATTTTGTCTGTAGCCAGAGAAGGAGCGTCAATCACTAAAGAGGAATTTCCAGAACTGTTCTGTTCTCTGACACACCTGGGAAAATCAGGTACTATGTGCACAAAATCAACCTGGAACAGGGCGCGGTGCCAGTAATGCACAAGGTGGGACCGGTACCGGCAACGGCTAGAAGTGCACTGCAGGTGAAGCTGGACAAGATGCTGAAGGAATGAAGGAACGAACGAACGAACGAACGAACGAACGAACGAACGAACGAACGAACGAACGAACGAACGAACGAACGAACGAACGAACGATTGAAACCATAAAGTCGTCTAAGTGGCTCACTACAGTAGTTCTCATTAAAAAAAAAAACACAGGATCTACGAATTTGCAACAACCTTTGCAGTCTAAATGTTGAAGTGGTATGGGACAGCTATTCCTTACCAAGCATCAATGACCCAATACTGCTAATGAAAAATGAAAAAGGCCATGGTCTTTGCGAAGCTCGACATGAGAGATGCCTACCATCAGATCAGTCTGCATCGAGAGTCAAAACCCCTTACAGCTTTCCTAACGCCATTTGGTACATATCAGTTTTTTCACAAATGCTGTTCGGCCTAACCTCGGCTGCGTCGGCTTTCCAACGCATGATGGATTCCTTGCTGAAAAACATAGGGAACGTGTCCTACTTTCAGGACGACATCCTGATATATGTCAAAGACCATGAGACGCACGGCAAAGCACTTTGCAAAGTGCTAGCCAAGTTGCAAGAAGCAGGTGTTCGGCTATGATACAACAAAGAAGCAAGTTATAGGAATGTGAACTTGAAACGATTACGGTCTGTAGTTATGCCACTCAAGATAGTCTTCCTAGTATAGGAAATGTTCTTGGCACTCATGTTATTTAGCGTGGCACAAAGGGTCTTCTTTGAAACAAACCAGGTGTTGTGACCCACTCAGTGATCATACATAGAATGGCTACCTGTAACAGGGGCTTTATTGCCAACTTCCACATACAAAGGTCATAGCTCTTACTGTCCTTTATGCTGTTAAGTAGTCATCTGGGTGGGATGGGGTCAACTGTAGAGATGTGCCCTCGGCAGGCTGATACTGGGTTGGTGTCAGGAGAGCTGGCACTGCCATGGCCTCTCGCTGCCTGCGCTCAGAATGGCACTTCATGGGAAGTTGCCGGCTCCGTCTTATTGCGAGAGGTCAAGCCCGACTTCCTGCGAGCTAAACAACTCCACATACCTCCTTTTGTTCAGCAAGAAGGAGTTATTCTATCACATAGTGGCATAACTACAGACCGTAATCGTTTCAAGTTCACATTCCTATAGCTTGCTTCTTTTCAAATGCCCTGGGGGCTGGTCACGCCGACATGTGCCTTGATATTTTATAGGAAGGGCCCATATGTTGTCCCTATTACATGAGCAGTGTGTTTTTCTTAGTTGCTGGTTCTTTTCCCAATCTCAAGCCAGCTTGCACCCAACCAGGTAACATGTAACCTGCTAAATTACAATAATACTCCTTTCAAAGAGTGCCCAAAATCCCACACATATGCTCGGCTGGCCTATAGGGCAATGCCCGAACCCAAAACGCGAAATAGTAGTGTGGGCCTGTTTTTTTTGGTCAAAGCGGACCCCTTTTTTTGCCAGTTTGAGGAGTTACTTTACCACGTGGCTAATAGTTTTGACCATGGTCACTGAATAAATACTCTTTAAAATGCAAAATTTGCATCACATTTATCAAATAAACTCCCCTGTGGGTACTACCCACTCCGTCACAAAAGGAATGAATTGCCATTTGCAACTGTGTGCCACTTTTTAATTGGTGCCCGAAACAATTGTATGCCCCAGTCCGACCTGGCGGATTACTACTGGCCAATTGCTCTCGTTATACATCATCTTGGTTAAGTCTCTCGTTATGCACCTTCGACATTCTAAGAAAACAAATAGAAATGATTTTAGTAACTGCGATGCCGCATCAGTAACTGGTTTCTCTGAACTGTTTTTTAATGAAAAAACTGATCAGTTTTTAATTATGTCCTTTTGTACCCCCCTTTAACCTTCGTGGAGAGGGTGCCTCCCTACACCGATGTACCAGGGGTTAAGTGGGGATGGGGCGTCTGACTAAATGACTACAGAGATCAGTAAAGGATACAATTCCTATTCTTGCCCTCTACTAAACCAGGAGTGATCCCAATCAAACCCGAATAAAGGTGAAGCCTGCACACCCCGACAGGTGCGTCTCGTGAAGCAGCAAGGGCCAAGGGCAGGGTCTACTATTCGTGAGGGACGTGAGCTAGCACAGAGGTACACCAAAACACAAAAGTACTGCGATACCAAAGACCTCCAACAAAGGTCCGATAAAAAAAATAGGATAATTTAATTAAACTAAAAATACACTCCTAAAAAGACATTAAAGACCACCCCTGTAAGAGAAAACTTGGAGTGCAGCCTTCAGGAATAAAAGGCACTCTGGGTTCAATGGCAGGGGTAGACAGGCAAACAGTTTCTGCAGCAAATGTTTAAGCTATTGTCTTTAAAAAGGGAAGGACTGGAGTCAACAGAATCACCATCAGTTCCTTTATTCTTGCGTTTCAAGACGATCAGCATTGACCCGGGTGTCTGGGTGCTTTTGGCACCAAGCTATGGTAGAATCGGGGAGCACCGTCAACAGGGTCAAACAAGGTAGCTGTGACTGCTTGTGGGTCAAAGACAATGGAACGGCAAACGGTGTCTGGTAATGGCACTGAAAATGTCAGCAGCCTTTGTTGGAGAGAAGCAAAGCCTTGCCTTCAGTAGAAAGTGGGCTCAACTGGCTCACAGCATCTTGGTACTGCAGAGGCAATGGCTTGGGACTCGAAGAAGCTGGTAACCAGGCGTATATATAGTTGGGAATGCACATAAACTTGGAGGGTCTTAGCTGCGTAGACCGTGGCGCTTTGGTGTTGTCTAGAAAAGCTCAGAGATGCATGAGGTGGTCAAAGATTATTCTGGCTGTTCCCACGTTACAGCTTTAATGGTGTCTAAGGTTCCTAAATCAGTGTTAAAGTGGTTTGGAGATGCAGGAAGAGCCAAGAATCACGTTCTTGGTTCTTTAGTTGGCCCTGTCCAGCGTTTCTAGGGGCGAGATAGATGCTTTGTTCTGTACTTCGAAGCCAGAAAGTTGTTTAGAGAGCACTTGTAGGGTCTGTCATCTTAGAGTCAGAAAGTTCCTGGGTACCAGTGCTCTCAGCATGCAGTAGGCCTTGACCAGCCAGCAGGTTACCCAAAATGCCCCTCCAGCATGGTAGAGGAAAAAAGCTTGGCCTTTTCGTGGAAGTCTTAGTATTCACCTCTATGGCAGAGTAGTTGGATCAGACCGTGCCCCTAGCAAAGTTTCAGGTGACCTCCTTCAGTACTTCAAAGTTGACTCAATTGTGGTGAGGGTCTCACCCTCTTGAATAGGCAATATTCCACTGCAGTTTGGTTCCTTTCTAACCATCTATAAGGCGTGTCAACTTGGCTGCTGTTTCAGAGACCCAGATTGCTTTGTCTGCAGAAAGTGGGGAGGAGGCACAGGAAGTTTGGAAGTCCAAGGAAATCTCAATATGCTGAACCCCTCATGCTGGAAAGTCCTCTCATGGGCTACTCTACTCTGCCTATGTCCGTTTAACCACCTGATGTGAGCTGTCCCATTGTCCTGGGCAGGGCTTGCCTTTGAAGCAGCGATTCCCAACTAGCCCCGTGGGGGCTTTCTTGTGCTCTAGAGAAGGCGCCAAACCTTCTCAGAGATAAAAGGAGACTTTCCTGAGATGGCCCTGAAGTGGGAGAATGGGACCAAAGACTTCCCCCAATCTCCTCGCGCCCCTGGCCTAGAGGATCGCGACCCAGACACCCACCACGAGATGAATTTGCCTACCTACCAGACGACCAAATACCCTGGTACAGGAACATACGGATGTGCCCATCAGCCTGCCCATCAGCCTGCCCTGCTCAAGCCGACACCTGCGGCATGGATGAACTCGACTAAACCTTCCAACAATAAATAAACACATCGCTAGAGATGCCATGACGACCTAGCCAACTGTCAGAACACCCGTGCAACCATGCACACTGGACACCCCCACACCAATCCACACGAAGAACATATTCAGTGCTATGACTTAGGTGACGGACACACCCACTGACGCGCATCTTTATTATTTTTCACATAGGTTTTTTAAAATGCAGAAACGCAAGACGCACAAAGCACTCATCTAAAATGCTTGCTGACGCTTCTCCTAACCCTTGCATTGTGATGAAAATACACCGAAGACATGATACTGCTTATGAAGCAATGTGATACCGCAACTTAAAGTGCCGTGCATTAAACATCCCCACCTATGCACCAGGCCCAAGTAGGCTGCAAGCAAGAGCCTCCACGAACATTGAACGAGCAAGAGTGCAATTGCTGACCCTGCAGAATGAGCCCAGCGAGAACTGACAGCCAAGGGGGCAATGTTGCAACTCGCATGCCACAAGCGAAGCCAAGGTCACACCTGCAAGCTAAGCCAGATACACAGTGGAAAATACAACTTTAAATGTGCCGAATTCTGTCTCAACCACAGTCTCTCCTCACGTGACCAAGCCAAACCTGACAGGGTGCCAGACCCAGGAGGGAGAAGTCGCCTGGGTCCCACGTTTGAGACACAGGCTGCAACAATGAAATGACCCAATGGACACCTACAGCAATGGGAATGGTCTGCTCTCAGGCATATGAGCAAATCCACGCATTGTCTGCACAAACACATAGTTACATATTGTTGCAAATGACAGGTACACCGCGAGCTGGGAACAACGATGGTCCCAGGCTGGGGGGCTCGCGAGTGGACCAATCAGAACACGGGGCACTCATCACTGACACCATTAACCTTAGCCAATCATTAGGGGTCTTTGTGTAACATTTTTCAAGCATCTAATAGAAGGGACAACCCAAGTATACCACCTGACTGACCCCTAACCACTAACAGCGTTATCTATACGTATGCTATACTAACCCTACCACTCGAGGAACCAATTCAGAGTGGCGATAGGTTTTTTTTTGCTAACTTTCCCAGGTGACGCAAGTAGCGCGTCATACAGAGGCAAAAAGGGGCCTGCGAGCCCCACGAATTTCGAGAGTCTGGACAGACGCGTACGATCCTAGACCCATCCCTGCCGTTATTCAATAAACAGCAGAACCACCTTGCTTCTTGTGTGTGTCTCATACTCATTTTTGGGATACGCGGGAGGAGTTGGGGCCTCCCAGCCCGAAGGTCCGCGGAAGGCCCAGCCGACCCTGGGAGAAACCCCCCGACAAGTTGGAGGCACTGCTGAGATCTGTTTAAGATCTGCCTTTTATTTTTATTTTTCCGAGTGCTCTCGTTGCGAGGAGGCCCGGCGGTGCGGCCCCCTCTGCCGCTGCCCCCTTTTGGAGGACTACAGGACCATCGCGGAACTGCGAGAAGACCGGACAGCGCAATCCGGATATTGGCCTTCGGGAGCCGGTTGAGAAGTATCCCGCCCGCGGTTGGCGAGTGTCCAGACGTGGTCCAGACGAGGGGAGGTGGCGATCCGCTTGGAGGGGTGCATGCAGTCGAGCGGCCCCGCATCAAGAGAATTTGGTGAGCATGCCACACCCAACAAGCAATGTGAAATTGTGAGGGAGGGGGGAGGAATAGAATACGGGAGGTGGGAGGTGTTACAAAGGTGCGCGGCGAAGGTTTGATAAATTAGTGTTGACGGTGAAGTGAATGGTAGCTGGACAAGTGCGAGAGCAGTCCGCTACGTTACGAAGAAGGATGGGCGGAGCACGAAAACATCATGTGCGGCCGCTCGTAGACACTGATTGGCCTATGTCGCGACCACCTGTAAGGGTGTGTGTGTGTGTGTGTGTGTGTGTGTGTGTGCGGTTTCCTACGAATTGGTGATTATTGATCAATGAGTAGATAAGGATCCCTATTGATCGAGTAGAAAACTCGATAGATAGATGACGTTTCCCTGTAGGCGGTAGCTAGCTGGTTGCCTAATACGGAAGATAATTGGCTGGTTAAGCCCTCCTGTCGAGGGGTGTATCACACGCGAGGCGACGCAGCGTGCGCAGTCTGATTATATTGTTGATTACCTTGTTCCAGGCGTGACAAGAGGACAGCTGTGGGGTTAACGGGGATAGATTGCAAACTTATCTCAAACTTTTAAAACATGAAAAGAACTTACCGGTAGTGTTGGAAGAGGTCGGTGACGTCACCAGTAGGGCTTTCATAGGATACCCGAGCACAAGGCATTGTTGAAGAGTGGTGGGGAAGAGAATAATGGTAAGGGAGTGGAAAAGGAGATAAACGGTAACAATTATATCGGGGCAAGGTGAAGAGAGGGACGTGGCCGAGCACGGAGAACGCCGGCCACGACAAGCGAGGAAAGAGGAGGAGGGGTGAAATAAAGTGGGACGGCTGTATAAAAACATCACACAGGGCACGCAGCCGCAGGGGGCTACGTGCGCCTCGGCCGTAGGGGGCCGTAACGGTGTTAGGTGATAGAAGAAAAGAGAGAAAAGAATATATAAATGCAAATGCTATATTTTACTATTTTCTTTTAGCGGACGATCGCAAGTCCCCAAAATTACGGGGCCAGGTAAAACATATGAAATTGTATAGCGTTCATTATTAGCAAGATAACCGCCACCATATCGAGGGAGGTAACAACACTGTGCTATTATGTCATACGGGACAGGATCGGGAGGGTGGGGGAACATCCTCACTACCCCGGTACAGCATATATGTAAAACACTGTCACCCCATAGGGAGAAACTGATTAAACACAGCATAGAATGGACACAGGGGACGGACAACAAAATGACGACACCATGGCCGCCAAACGGCAGTTTCGACCCATATGTACAACACTCACTATTGACCCATCTGCATAACACCTACAAGGGGAAGAAGTTGACACACCATGTGGAGGTATTTAACTTATGGAGAATGTTCCAGGGGTCCCGACCAGGACCAAACGGAATGTTCACTGTGGGGGAAATAAAGGAGGAGAAGAAGGTTAAGGAAGAAGAACAGAATGGGGAAAAACAGAGTGAAGGCACACAGTGCACGGGGAAAGGACAAGAGGGAGGAGAAAAGAGTAGCAACCTAAGCGAAAAAGAAATAAAAAAGGAACAGGGCGACGACATGCCCCTAGCGAAGGTAGTGAAAAAAGAGGAAGGGGGGTTATATCCTTTAACGGAACTACGAGAAATAGTGAGAGAACAATTAAGGGCGGCTGAGGGGTATTCGAACCCGGCATACAGCCCACCACCATATACAGCTACAGGTGGCTACACGGGAGGGGAGCCGACAAGTACGGTAGGGTCAATTTATACGAAGATGCCCGCAGGGAAGGGGAAGACTAGCGAAGAACACATTTCAGCAATAGGACATGATGAGTGGGTAGCTGCACAGGTATTATTAAAATTGCGAGGTTCATTAACAGGAGAAGAAAAGGAGGTAGTAAGGAAAATGGACGAGGACAATGAGAGAAAGAGCGAGATGAAAGGGGAAGGGGGAAAATAAAGGAGGAAGAGCTGTTACGAGAAAAAGAAGAGATTTTGGAGGAACGATTAGCAGAATTAAGGAATGAGCAAAATGCTCTGCTCAAACAGCTTGAGAGGGAGGAAAGAGCACGGGAAAGGAAAGAAAGTAAGAATGAGTTGGAAAAAATGAGGGAACGAACTGAAGAACGAAAGAGAAGCTGAAAGGGTAAAGGCAGCAGCAGAAAGGGTATCTCGAGCAGCACAGCACGACAAGAAAAGAGAGGAAGAAGAGAAAGAAAAGGAAATGGAAATATGGAAGAGGAAAATATTATCAGAAACGACCAAGAAATACGAAGAAGGAAGGATGATAGAAAGCATATTAGAGCGAGAAAGAGAGAGATGGGAAAGGAAGAGAGAAGAGGAAAGGCTATTGGAAAAGATGAGTAGTGAAGTCATGGAGGAATTAATAAAGAAAAGAGAGGAAATAGAGAAATAGTAGATAAAAAAGAAGGGGAAAGAAGATAGGAGAGGGGAGAGTGAAGTAAGGAGATATGTACGCAGAGACACAGAAGTAGCAACAACATCAGCACAAAGGGGAGCAATTGGTAAAGAAGAAACGGGAGGAACGGATTTAATAGATTTAAAAACAGTAACGATTCGGGGAAAAAGACAGATTGGGGGTTGTCGCTCCTGGATGACTTTTGTAGCGAGGAAGAAGGAATGGAGAGAGAAGGAAGAAATAGGGAAAGGGAAAGCTTAGATAAATTGTACATCACCCGGACTAATAGGGAATCACCATGGGCCTGCAGAAGAAAGGAAGAACTGGGGGGAAGTGAGGGGGAAGAGCAAGGAATGGCGGTAAGGCACACACGTGCAGCTACACCCTCATCATCCCGTCCAACATGCTCCACTACCCCACACTCATCCCGTGCAACATGCCCACCTACACCCGCACCCGCCCCTCACGAACACACACCCTACGCTGGTAGGCTTAGAGATCTCCCTGGACGCAGGCAGGAAGAACGAGTACACATGCCCACATCAAATAAAGGAAATGATAAAAGAAGGGGAAGAGATGGAGGAGAAACAGTTACGAGCAGGGGAAATATGGACATAACAGACGATGTAGACGACACGGAAGAAGAGGAGGGGTATACGGACTCGACTCTGGGGAACCCAGGGGGTCAGATAGGACACAACCTAATGCCACTCTTGGAGAGGGGAGGGGTTAGACCACAATACGTCCCTTGGAAGCATGCAGACAAGGGAAATATAAAGTGCAGGCACCCATCATTAAGTGGAGGTGCGGGGAAATGGATATATGAAATGGAAAAACACAGCGCAGGACAGAAATTGGCAGTAGGAGATGTGAAGGGCCTCCTAATATCAATATTGGGGGATGCAGCAGATGACATCTGGAAGAGAGCAGGCTTCCCCGGGGTCACAATAACAAACACATCACACGACGGGGCGCCATTCGCAAACTGCAGACATGCATTATGGCAAGCACTGAGGGTACAATACCCAGACACATCAGACATAGGAGCAATTACATCACGCAAGATGCATGAGAACGAAGATCCTGTTGATTATATCCAGGAAATTCAAGAGAAGTGGCGTATGGAAACTAGAGAGCAATGGGACAAAACACCAGCAATATTTTATCATATACTAATACAAGGGCTCCCGGAAGCAGTGCAGAAACAATTGAAGAAAGTAGTGGGGATGGAAGCAAAGGCTTGGCCGGAAATACAACTGACGATAGTACATCATTGTAGGACATGGCAAGAAAAGATGAAACAAAAGGAAGAGGATAGGAAAGCGGAAGAGGCTAAATTAGTGCAGAAAAAACGTACTAAGTACACGATGGAAGGTGCACTAATAATTACACCTACAACAATGACACCAAACCCCACGCAAGTGGTGGCCGCACAAGATCCCTCCCAAATATAATCATCCCAGATCATAGCACAACAGCTGCCACCACCCCCACCATACACGACTAACATGGGAGGACGATACTCAACACCAGGAGCTGGATAGTATAATTACAACAGGGGAAGGGGAGAATGATGAGGGGGAGGGGATACGGCTATAACGCACAACAGCAAGGGGGAGGGTTCAGAAGTTTCTACCCCACTGGGCAACCAGTATACCAGGACAATTCAGGGAGTTTCCCATGGCAGACCAGGGAACCACCTGTATGTTGGATTTGTGGATTATTAGGACACATGTCACGCACATGTAGAATGAGACCTGGCACACCAGCATGGGGAGAACAGGGACAACAAGGGCCTACAAGGGAACAGCAGGGCCACCAACAACAGCAGGCACTGCAACCGGGAAATATGCAGCAACAGTTAGTAACACAACAACAGCCACAGACATATTCACTACCGCAACAACAGGTAGCGATATCACAACAACCTCAAGTGCAGCAAGTACAGCAGCCCACTCAAATTCAAGACCATAAGGTGACCTCTACCAATACACAGCTACAGCAAACACAACTGGGAAGGGTGACAGTCCTAGGACACAACCCTTACACAGGAAGTGGTCAATCATTATACCCACAATAGGACAGCCCACAGACGTCCTTGGCGTGTCCCATCCTGTCGGTAACACCTAATAGTGCGGAGGAACCACGCATAGAGGTAACCATAGGTGACAAAAAATTATCATTCCTTGTTGACACTGGGGCAACCCGGTCTTGCATAAGGGAAGGTAAATTTAAGATGTCAGGTGAGGCCATGAACACCCAAGGATTCTCTGGGGCTAGGGGGTTGGTTCCCTTTACTGATAACATCCCATTATCGATAGGGGATTATGACATGTCCGTCCCGCTTTTATATTCAAGGGACTCGCCAGTAAACATACTTGGGAGAGACATAATGAGCAGGTTGAATATGACAATCTCCTTCACGGAGGACGGCATAATTTGTTCCACTCCTGGAATAAACATGCTCACTGCACGGCAAATTATGCAAGCATACTGTGGGCAGACAGTGATTAGGGCTGAGCCAGTAGATGGTGAACTGTTCCAGTATGGAACAGACATGGCATTCGCATGGATGCCAGGAATAGAAGGGAAGATCTGGAGGAGGCCAACAGCCTATCTGGTCAGACCCGAAACACCAGTCAATGAACCAGAAGGAAAGGTGATTTCAGTGAGCATGGAGAGCATTATAGTGACTGCTGATTACATCGCAGTACATGCCCAAGACCGGGAAGGAAGAGCATGGAGGGAGTTATAGCACTAGCTGAGGGATGCAGGCTCACCCAGGTATCCGACGAGGAGCTCTTTTCAGAAGAGAAGGAAGAGGGTGAAATGGTATTTATGATGAGTGTAGATATATGGCTAAGAGTGACATACAAACAAGTGGCACAGAAAATTGCAATGGCACTAGAAGCACCCACATCCACCCCAGTTCCCTTTTTCGAGGAGGATATGGCAAAAGTTCCAACATCATAGTGGACTACTAGTCCCTATGACGTGGGGTGCATAAAAAGTATCGGGGGAGTAAGAATAAAACTGAAAAAAGGTGCAATACTCCCTAGAGTGAAACAATACCCACTATCAAAAGAGGCAGATGAGGGCATATATGAAATAATAACGGCCCTTATAAATAATGGCATATTGGTACCATCAGAATCACCATGTAACACGGCTGTATATCCAGTGCACAAAGCTAAAGGAGGGTCTTGGCGTTTCATCCAGGACCTCAGGCCCTTGAACAACATAGTGGAAGCAGAATACCCCATAGCAGCAAACCTGGCCACAATATTATGTGGAATTCCAGCAGAGGCCTCACGATTTACAGTGATTGACCTCAAGAATGCCTTTTTCTCAATACCCCTGCATCCAGATTCACAAGATCTGACAAGCTTCACGTACAGAAACACAAAATGGAAACACACCAGAGTAATACAGATGGACTTGGGAAACATTCAATTGGAAAGTACAGTGTTGCAATATGTTGACGACATAATAATTTGCAGCACAAGCGAAAAAAGGTGCAGGGAGGACTCATTGAAGATGCTAACAATATTGGCTGAAAAGGGTTACAAGGTAGACAAAGAAAAGTTACAGTACTGTCAGGAACAGGTATTATACATTGGTCAGCTGATATCCCAACACGGAAGAAAGATTGCACCACAAAGAGCACAGGTTATATCAAACACGCCATTGCCACAAACAGTGAGGGAGCTGCAGCAGTTCCTGGGATTGTGCAACTACTGTAGAGCATGGGTATTTGATTACAGCTCATAGATAGGACCCCTACTTGAAGCATTAAGAGAAGCAAACAAAGGGGAGAAAAAATTGGGGTGGACAATGGAAATGAAGGAAGCCTTTGACGAACTGAAAGACGCAATATCAACTGCTCCGGTACTGGCCACCCCAGATTATGAAAGACAGTTCTTTATCTTTTCACATTGCGACTCAGCAGTAATGAAAGCAGTGTTGGCTCAAAAAACAAGCATGGGATACAAGCCAGTAGCATTTTACAGCGGTCACTTGGACCCTGTTATGTTAGGTCATTTCCCTTGCGAACAAGGCCTCGCCGCAGCTGCCTTTGCGGTAGAGAAATCATCTATTACAATGGGGTGCCCAACCACACTATTTGTGGAGCATGCACTATTTGCAATATTGAACAAGCCTAAGTCCACACTAACCACACAGAGGGCATCAGGTTATGAGATCATCTTATCTAGACCAGAACTATCCATTGTTAGATGCAGCACAGTTAATCCTGCAAGGTTCATAGCGGAAATTATTGAGGAAGGTGACTATGCTCATGATTGTACCCAGACTACTGAAATGTACTCATGTACTAGAAAAGTTGAAGGGGATGCGCTAAATGGAGGAGAGCTCTTGTTTATTGATGGGTCATCGACAATAGACCAGAGTGATGGGATAAGGAGAACTGGGGCAGCAGTTGTAAAAATGACAGAGGAATTGGTGTGTGTTGCGGTGAAATGTGTACAGTTACCACAGCATTATTCTGCTCAAGCAGCAGAATTGGTTGCACTGATCTTGGCGTTGAAGGAAAGCTTTGACAAAAGAGTTACTATATATTCTGACAGCGCATATGTCACGTCAACTGTCCACTCGGGGTTGACAAAATGGCGTAGAAGGGGGTTTAGGAGAGCTGACGGCACCCCAGTGCAACATGCTCTCTTATTAGCTGAATTAATTGAAGTAATAAATAATCCCCAAGAACTAGCTTTGGTCAAATGTCCCGCACACACTAATGGAGAAGATCATATCTCAAAAGGGAATGAAGCAGCAGACGCACATGCAAAGTATGCGGCTTATTTTGGTGAGATATGGAACCCCCCAGAGAGAGGGAGAGGGAGGGGGATAGCTAAAGAGATGTTGATGAAAGAGGGGTACACCCACCTCCCAGATAATGGAGTTACAAGCGGCTGCACCAATGGCAGAAAAAGAAATATGGGTAAAAAGAGGATGTACAATGTCGCCAACTGACGCACTATGGCGTCAGGGTAACACTGGAAAAATGGTCATGCCATTGGCACTATTGAACACCGCCCTGAGCCAGCTCCATCACCCAGCTCATACAGGGAAGGAAGTTATTGCAGCACGAATTAGGGAAGACTGGTTCTGCCCCGAGTTAAATTCTCATGTAACAAATTTTATCAGCAATTGCCTCACATGTCAACAGTTTACGGCCGGTCACATGCTGCAAGTGATAAAAGGTACTATACCCCGGCCAGAGGGACCCTTCCTGCACATTCATATTGATTACATTGATATGATCAACGTATGTCAAGGAAATAGGTATATGATTGTAGTGGTATGCCCATTCTCCAGGTGGATTGAGGCAGGACCCTGCTCACATGCGGATGCGTTCAGAGCAGCTAAATTTCTAGTGAGGGAGGTTTTGCCCAGGTGGGGAGTGTGCGAAGTACTGCGGTCAGACAACGGCCCGCATTTCGCTAGTGAAATGTTTCAGCACATCACGTCCTTACTGAACATCAAGCATAAATTTGCATGTGCATATCACCCGCAGGCCAATGGTATATGTGAACGCCTGAATGGCCTATTGAAGGAGGCAATCGCAAAGGTACAGCAAACAACAAAGAAGAGTTGGTTGTATTGCCTTTCGCTAGCTCTATTTGAGCTAAGGAATAGACCAGGCTCCGACCACCACCTCACTCCTCACGAGGTGGTGACCGGACGTCAAATGCGCCTTCCTCTAACGCCAACATCAAGAGCATTCACAGACTATGAAAACACTGCAACTGTTCTTGGTGATGAAATGTACCAATATGTGTCTTCTTTGATTACTAGTGTAGTGTTTGTGTCTCAACAGCTCGAGCGCAGCAGGGCGGGTCTAAGAGTTATCAACAAGAAGACGCGGACAAAGAATTGGAAAAGGAAAAACTGTGCAAAATTGCTAAAGGTGACCACGTGCTACTCCGCAATTTCAATAGAAAGTGGAACAGCCCACGCTTCACTGGTCCCCACCTGGTAGAGGAGGTAGCTACGAGAGCAGTAAAGTTGCAGGATAAGCGTGCTTGGAATCACCTACACGACGTGAAGATCTGCAAACTCCAGACCCGCCCTAGTGTTACCGACAGGGCCATTGGAAGAACAGCGACAGCAACACCCACCGAAAAGGAGACGTCTACCACAGCCGACGACCTTAGTGTTACTATACCCTGTCACCCCCCAGAATCCCCAGAGACAAGTACTGAAGTAGACACTGGTTATTTGCATACCGCCCATCCCATGGTCACAAGATCAAAGAGTAAACAGACTTCCGCCAGTTGAGCCCCAAACCCTCTGCCCACAAACCCCCTTCCCACTACAGCCACCACCCAATTAAAGGACATTGTTTTGCACACATACATATGTAAACACTTGCATGTTTTCTTTTTCTTTCTCGCACATGCAGGTACCGTGTGTTATTGTATTGCTAAGAAAATAGGTAACTAACAGTGTACATTGCCCAGGAGTAGATGCTACCCACAGACGATAATTACCTTGAAGCCCTATCACACCAATTTGTATATCACATAAAAAGGCCAAAGTACCTAAAAAGAAGGAGGGTACGTGTTTACTACACCGCATTTCTCTTGGCCATAGAACAATCAATCCCCATCTTCACCAGCACTTACCTGCTCTAAGAGACAGATCGCTTAGATTGGCGTGGGAACAGCTCTTCGCCTGGGCACTGAATGACTACCTGATAGGGAGGGCTTGATAACGACAACTAACAATAATAACAAGCGTATTGAGAATTTTCAGGCGGGCAACTTTAACGTCGAAAGAATAAGCTGCCGGACTGCAGCAAGGTAAGAGCAAATGCCGGTGAGACTAGCTTTTGTAATAAAAATGATAGGGGTTTTGGTGATCACTGTTTTTTGGCTGCCTCTGTATGGCAGAAAAGTTATGCTATCAATATTTTGGCTGCACCCAAACCTAACGTACCCCCACCCACGGCTGCAACAGGTGTTACGTCAGGTAGTACTAGCAACCCTCCACATAAGGGAAGTAGAATTAAACGCAGCACATACTCAGATAATAAAGGTATTGATAATTAGATAACAGATTCAGCAGACGTCTCGAACAACATGTGGTACCAGCACATGACCCAAATAGGTAAGCAGACAACAGAAGACAGCTGCTATGTCTGCTCATTGATCCCATACGCCATGAGCGCTTCTCGAACATTCGTTGCTACAGAAATAGAAGAAAAGACGGCACGATGTATAATATACCTGGCACTATTCCAAACGAGAGGGCGATTTCAAGGAACGGTGGTGAGACTGGTGTGGAAAACGCGAGACACATATCCATACGAAAACAACTTCCTCAAGTCTTATTTGAGTTACCACAAGAGCAGTTTGCATGCTGAAGCATTCAAATATATGACAAGTGGTCCTGAAAAGGGAGAAACGAAGAAAGTAACACTACAATACCTACCATGTGACTAGTACGCCACTGAAGTTCCTGGTACACAAGGCTGTTGGGAAAGACCACTGGTAACAATAACGGGGAAGGTATACATGAACAATAAATGGGACATAGGAGTGGTTGGCAGCAACATGGTAACAAGAGAAAATATTATCACCATTGATGAACACAATAACAGATGTTGGACGATTTGGGGCAAGTACGTACCCATGCTGACATGGATAGAGAAGGATGAAGACCCAATGAGCATACTGCCGCTGTCTGCACCTAAGCTATGCTACCAACACAGAGGAGAAGTGGACGTGGGATACAACACCAACTGTGCCAGCGTGTTAGAGCTACCAGAGGGGGGAGCAGGAACAGCAGTATTAATGGACCACTACTGGCCTGCGGAAACAAGGCATACCACACAATGCCCCCTCTGTGGAACGGTATATGCACAATGGTACACATTAATGTACCATCACTAGTGGTGCCCCAGAAACATGTGAACATGACGAACTTCCCCAAAATGGATGAAGGAAACAAGAGGAAGAAGAGATCGGTACAATCTCAGAGGGGGTCAGACAACGAAAACAACAACAACAATAATGTCCTGAATAGAAAAAAAGAGACAAGGAGAACCTCTGACAGGAAATTACCTATGGGGAAAGTCGGAAACAGCACTCACTTCAATCCCACCAGAACACAGACTATTCAGCAGAGCAGCAATGTTTTTCTCGTCAATAATACACCCTGGACTACAAGCTTATGCAAACGCAAAATGGCTCCAGATAACCCGATGGGAGCTGATGATGACAATTAATTCTACAGTAAATGGATTCAACGCAATAAAAGAGGAACTGCGAGCAGTAAGGATGGTAGCACTACAGAACAGATACGTATTAGATCTCCTTACAGCAATGGAGGGAGGAGTTTGCACAAAGATAGGACAATCATGCTGCACATTTATTCCTGCTAACGATGCCGACAATGGTACACTCACCGAAGCAGTATCACAACTGGCCCAGATGCACTCCAAAATGATGGAAGAAAGTAAAGGAGTGAAGAAGGATGACAGTTGGTTTTAATTGTTATGGTCATGGATGCCATCATGGCTGTCGGATGGGCTGAAGATTATAGTGGGATGTATAATACTGGCTGGAGCTGCACTGATCATAATAAGGTTCTGTAAAGCCCGGAAAGCACCCACTACAGACGAAATGATCGAAATGGTTGGTATGCACCCCTTGATGCCAACTGATGATGGCCAGCACACAGACACAATAATAAAGGAAAGAGAAAAACTGCGCAAACAGATCACCAACCACCTGGACCCGCCATCCGTGAAGCTCGTAAACCCAAGAAACCCAAGGAGCTACATCGGGAAATGGGTATACTGCACACCGGGAGGAAGTTGTGTGTATATGTATTGGTCATTCGAGGACCATGTCAACCACTATGGACACCTGGGAGGAGTAACTAAAATATGGGGAGTAAGAGGAGATAAGGAAAAGGATATGTTTGTGGTCGACAAGTCGACCAGAGGGGGGACTGAAGTGGGAGAATGGGACAAAAGACTCTCCCCAATCTCCTCGCGCTCCTGGCCTAGAGGATCGCGACCCAGACACCCGCCACAAGATGAATTTGCCTACCTACCAGACGACCAAATACCCTGGTACAGGAACATACGGATGTGCCCATCAGCCTGCCCACCAGCCTGCCCTGCTCAAGCCGACACCTGCGGCATGGATGAATTCGACTAAACTGTCATGATCTCTGCTTCCAAAAGGTCAGGGTTTTCCCAACTCCCTTGGAAGCAGATCCATAACCCAGGTTCCGAGTGCCAACCAGTCCCAATTGGGACCTTTTGGACCCAGTCCTGGCGCCAGTGGCACCAGGCTCATAAATATGCCCAGTCCCAGCGCTGGAAGCGCCGGGCTCATAATGCTTGGGTGGACTTACCTGCAGCAGACCATGCTGCTTACTTGCCTGCCAGTTGAGCCTCTGATCCTCTTCTGTTTGGAACTACTTTTCCTGTTGGGTGGGGCAGGAGCCACTCCCTAGATTCAGAACACTGGAACTCTTCTGGAAAGCAGGAACTCTTTTCTTACCTAGGCGTGGCTGTGGAAGGAGACACCTAAGCACTACAGGAGGCTATTTAAACCACACCCGATGGATGAATCTTGCTTTGCGTTATTCTGCATCCTCTGCAGCAGAACGCTCATCGTGTCTTCTGCATCTGATCCTGGGCCTAAGGAAAAAGGCTTACCATCCTGAATCCAGTCTTCAGCAACACCTATAAAGGCAAGAAAGAACAGGTTAGCATTACGGTCTTCAGTGACCGCTCTTCACTTACCTGGTCCATAGGCTGTCACCAACGCCTCGCGCTGCATTCCGGCATCTGAAAGACAAAGGCTTACCTACTCTTCGTGCGCTCCGGAGGTCTTCACACTGCATTCCGGCATCTGAAAGACAAAAGCTTACCAACTCTTTGCACGCTCCGGAGGCCTTCGGCGCTGCATCCCGCATCTGAAAGACAAAACAAGGTGCGCTTAAAGACATTGGGGAACTTTAATACTCACGTGCCATTACTCCTTTCCACATCTAACCCAGTGGGTATTCCGGCACCCTGCAGCCGCTCCGAACTTGTACCTGCAAAATAAAAAGACAGGTAGAGCGCATCGTGAAGCAGGCAACAAGCGCTTACTTACGTGCTTCCAGGCGCTTCTATTCATCACACGGGCTCCATCTTCAACTCACTTCAGCCCGTCATCCGCCATCGCCGGAACCCTGCAAAACAAGAAACATCATTACTAAAGACTTTAAAGACATTAGAATTACTCGAAACTTACCGTTCGTGCAGTAAACGACGGACAGCAGTCCTCTGAAGTCAAGAGGCCTGCTCCCCTTATCCAGTGAAGAAACTGGTTACAGCACCCTGCCCCGAGGCAGATGGAGAGCACGGCGTTCACTTACCTAAGGTGAGAGCGTTAACCTTTGGGGTTCTACAGGAGAAGAGAAAGGGAAGAAGAGAGAGACATTCAATAACCCAGTTCCTTAATCCCATATTTTCTATCTGCAGACATCTTACCCTTCGAGTCAGACATACAGTGCACAGAGGTCCAGCCCAAAGAGCCAGCCGTGTGTTACACATCACCTTTGAAGATACGGTATACGCCCAGTCAAGACCGGCGCCTCTACGGGAATCAGGTGAGCGTTACAGAACGCAAAGCCTACCACAAAACTCCCGTCCAGGCGCTATGGAAACCTCGGATACCGACCAGCTAGCCCAGTTACTTGGGGAACTAAGGGCAGAAGTGCATGCAGCCCGTCAGGAAACGAACGCTCTAAGAAGGGAACTGATTATTTCCAAGGAGCGAACAGATGATCTCGCTAGACAATTGCTACAGTCACAAGCCGGACAGACCCCGTTACCCGCATCTGGGGGAAATCTTCCTTCTACATCCTCTATGAATCCAGTGCAGATCAACCTACCTGGGAATGTACCTCTGGCTCCGCCCGACAATTTTCTGGTGACCCAAAGAGGTTTGCAGTATTTATCAATCAGTGCCGGTTGCATTTCTTATGCCGGCCAGCAGCATTTCCAACTGATCAAGCTAAAGTAGCTTTCGTGCTTTCGTACCTTAGTGGCAATGCGGCAGACTGGTCGATCCCTCTAGTAAATCAAGATGATCCGGTCCTCCATGATTTTCAAGCTTTTCAGCTCAGTATGGAAAAACTGTTCGCAAGACATTCACAGGGGCAGGCCTTGGACAATGAGCTTCTTTCGTTGCGACAAGGTAATCAAGACCTTTTGGCTTATATTGCGTCTTTCAACAGACTGATAGTGGAAACTCAATGGCCTGAGGACAAAAGGATTACGCTGTTTTATAGAGGTCTACGTGGAGAGCTCAAAGATGTGTTAGCCCAAGTAGTGAATCCCCCACAAGATTGTTCGGACTATATAGACTTAGTCGTTCAAATAGATCACAGACTGCAGAACAGGAAGGCCGATCGTTCCAAGTTTGATGCTCGAGTATTTTCCAAACCGCCAACTCCTTCCAAAGGAGTAGACTCCGGGGAACCCATGCAAATAGGGGGTCTGAAAGGTCCTCTAACACAAAAGGAGCGGGAAAGGAGAAAACAGTTGCAATTATGCCTCTATTGCGGAAACTCAGGGCACTTTCTTCGAGACTGTCCGGTGAAACCTGCCAAGAAGGCAGTAGGAGCTGCAGTTACCAAAGTTACAAACTCTGAGCAGGGAAACGACCTCGCCCGACAAGAATAGAGGTCCTCTTGCCGAGCGTGAAAACCAGTTCTGTGACCTCGCATTTCGTGATACCCATGGTCCTCATTAGCCCTGATAATCCGGATCGATTACATGCAATTGAAGCTTACGTCGACAGCGGTGCCATCGGCAATTATATGGATCATGAAATGGTTTTGAGGATGAATCTAACTCTTTGTCCCAAGGCTGTAAAGGACGTCATTACTACGGTGGATGGTACGGAGATAGCCTCCGGGCCAGTAACACATACCACTCAAGAGGTGACGCTAGTAAGTCAAGATGGACACCATGAGAAGATCGTGTTCGATGTGATCAAGGCCCCTCAGTTTCAGATTATTCTAGGAATACCTTGGTTAGAGAAACACAATCCTCTGATCGATTGGCGAGCAAGAATGGTCCAGTTTCCAGAATGTGTCTCTACTTGTCACCCTCCACCTGGTGTTGCACTGGCAGCAATTTCTTCAGAGACTCCCCAGTTACCTCCCGAATACCTAGAATACCAAGATGTTTTCCGGAAGGATCAGGCTAACTCTCTACCTCCTCATAGGTCTTATGACTGCCAGATAGACCTGATACCTGGATCTACTCCTCCTTGTAGTAGAATTTATGCCCTCACCTAACCTGAGAACCTTCACCTTCGACAATACCTGGATCAATACCTGGCAAATGGGTTTATTCGTCCTTCCAAGTCCCCTGCTTCTTCAGCTTTGTTCTTCGTTCCAAAAAAGGAAGGAGACCTTAGAACTTGTATAGATTATCGCTCCCTGAACCAGATCACCGTTAAGAATAGATATCCGTTACCTTTGATCCCTGAACCAAGTCAGAAAAGCATGCATATATACAAAGCTGGATCTTAGAGGAGCTTACCACTTGGTACGAGTAAAAGAGGGCGATGAATGGAAGACGGCCTTCCGCACCAAGTATGGGCTATTTAAATATCAGGTTATGCCCTTCGGACTTTGCAATGCCCCGGCCGCCTTTCAATATTTTATGAACGATGTCCTCAGAGAGCTCATAGATGTGTGTGTTGTTGTTTACATTGACGACATCCTCGTTTATTCTTCGTCGGAATCTGAACATCGGAAACACGTGAAAATGGTCCTCGAAAGATTGCGTCAACACAAACTTTTCGCTAAGTTGGAAAAATGTGTTTTCAACGTGACTGAAGTTGAATTCTTGGGATTCATATTATCACCTGGCGGAGTGCGTATGGATTCAAAGAAGGTCGATGCAGTTCTCAAATGGCCATCACCATCCTCTGTAAAAGGTGTGCAAAGCATGTTAGGCTTCGCTAACTTTTACCGCAGGTTGATCCCCGAATTCTCTCGAATAGTCCAGCCCATCACTGCCTTGTTAAAGAAAAACAAACGTTTTGAATGGTCTACCGAGGCGGAACAAGCTTTCCAGGATTTGAAGACTAAATTTATCTCTGCACCAATCTTAAAACACCCTCGCCCCGAACTCCCCTACATCGTGGAAACTGATGCTTCAAGCCTTGCCATGGGGGCAGTTCTATCACAAAAGGACCCGGTAACCAATCAGTTGCATCCCGTAGCATTTTGGTCCCGCAAATTCTCGCCTCCTGAAATCAATTACACGATTACTGACAAGTAACTTCTGGCTATCAAGTCTGCCTTTAAGGCTTGGCGGCATTATCTGCTGGGGGCCCGACACACCGTTACTGTGATTACGGATCACCGAAACCTGCAATATTTGAAAACCGCAAAAGCCCAATCCTCTAGACAACTCCGTTGGGCATTATTCTTTGCCGAGTTTGACTTCATAATTTTTTTTTTTTTAAAATATATTTTTATTTTATATAAACCAAACAACAATACAATAGAACATAAATAAACACATTTAACAACAAAAGCACTGCAATCCCCATCCCTCCCCCCTATGAGCCTGTATGGTGTCCGCCATCGGTATCCGCTGCGAGCGGAGGGGCGTCATCGCTCTCAGATTCAATTTGAGCCGACCCTGTTCCAAACAGCTCGGCTATCATCAATTTCCATGCCGCGAGGGAGCACATTTCCTCCTCCTCCCCTGCAATACTGGTATCCCGCCACACCGCCGTCTCGGCCTCCGCCCATTTTTGGAGATCCCTCCACCAGACCTCCACTCGTGGCTTATGACACTCCTTCCATCCCATGGCAATCCTACGTTTAGCAAGCACATAAGCCAAATCTTTCAATTTCTCAACATGTCTGAGTTTACGCGCTCTGGGATATCCCCCCAATAAGCATGCCCAGGCTGAATCCACTTTGAGCGCGATACCCTTTCCTGCCAGCTTCTGCGCCACTTCACCCCAGTAGCCTGCAATTACTGGGCACGCCCAGAACATGTGTATCATGTCTGCATTCTCCTCGTCACACTTGGGGCACGCCTGGCGTCCAGTGTCCCGAAATTTGGATATTCTCAAGGGGGTCATGTATGCCCTGTGCGTTATATAAAGCTGTATTTGCTTAAACCTGGCATTCCTCGATACTTTTTTATGATACCCCAAGGCACGCTCCCACAACCCATCTGCCATCGGGGCCCCAACTCTGTTTCCCATTCCAGTCTCAAGTGCACTAAATCACTCCCAACCTTTGTCATCAACATCTCGTACAACCTAGAGACCTCATGTCGGCCTCCGATGTGTCGTATAGTATCTCCACCGTGACGTCCGGTTCATCGGCCAAGGTAGTTTCAGGCCACCTACTCCGGATCTCCTGCACTATCCTGTGATATGTTACATATTGACCCCTGTGCAATCCCGACACTGCCTCTAGTTCTTCGAACTCCATGATGGTCCCATCCTGATAAATATCTCCCATGGTGACCAACCACACTGACTCCCAGTATGTCCGGATGATTGCTCTGAGCTGCCCGTCTCCTTTCGCCAGTGCGACCAGTGGTAACTGCGGCACACACGGCAAAGGGAGTTTGACTTCATAATTACCTATCGACCTGGTACAAAGAACGGTAAAGCTGATGCCCTTCCTCGGATGGGAGTGGAAGAACACTTGATCAACCCTAAACCTGTACCAATCATTCCCGAACAAAGAATTCTGGGTGTAATCGCCACAGAATCCATAGAGGAAGTTAAGGATAAAGCCAGGCAACTTGTAACTCCAGCAGACATACAGAATTGGCATCTGCAGGGAAAGGACTTTGCAGTAAAGGACAACTTATTGTATTTCCAAGAACGATTATACCTACCCAGCACAGATTTACAGAAAAAAGTAATCTCTTGTTATCAAGATTCTTTAATGGAAGGACATCCCGGTATGGCCAAGACCTCAGAAAAGATCAAGCGCTACTTCTGGTGGCCGTCTTGGAAAAAAGATATCAGAGACTTTATAATGTCCTGTGGAGTATGCGCCCAAAACAAGAGTCAAAAGGAAAGACCAGCAGGCCTCTTACGCCTTATTGACATCCCACCTCGCCCTTGGCATACGCTTTCTATGGACTTCATCACCGATCTACCTCCATGCTCCGGATACAATATGATTCTAGTAATCGTGGACTTATTCTCCAAGATGGCGCATTTCATTCCGCTCAAAGGCTTGCCAACAGCAGCAACTCTGGCCCGAGAATTTCTCGAAAACATCGTCCGACTGCACGGTTTTCCTTCGGTTCTAATTTCGGATCAAGGTAGTCAATTTATTTCTCATTTTTGGCGAAGTTGCTGTCGGTCGGCTCAAATTGATGTGAGACTATCGACCAGTCACCACCCTCAGACTGACGGACAAACCGAGAGGACCAATCAAACTCGAACAGTATTTACGCTGCATGCTGCAACAAACTGAAAAAACTTGGAAAGACATCCTTTGGATAGCCGAATATGCCTACAATAACTCTGTCCATTCGGGAACTGGGAAAACCCCGTTTTTTCTTTTGTACGGCAGTCACCCTCGAACCTCGGAGTTGGATCCCCTCCAAGATCTTGAAACACCAGCAGTAGACTACCTGCATTCTACAATCACCCAAGCCTTTAAGGAAGCTGTTTCTCACCTTCAAAGGGCTAAAGAACAATACAAGAAAGGAGCAGATCAACATCGGAAGGAAGCCCCTCAATATCAAGTAGGGGATCAAGTCTGGTTATCCACCAAATATCTACCTCTAAAAGGGCCACGCACATTCAACCCAAGATACCTTGGTCCCTATTCCATCACTACCATAGTAAACCCAGTAGCGGTCAAGTTGGACTTGCCCCCGCACATGAAGATACATCCGGTCTTCCACGTCTCTCTATTAAAACCCGTGCAACCTCAAACCCGACTAACTAAATCTCCAAAACCTATCCTAGTTGATGGAGAACTCGAGTTTGAAGTCAAAAGCATTCTGGACTCCAAGATCTCCAAATCGAAACTATTTTACCTAATTGACTGGAAAGGCTACGGCCCCCAAGAGTGATCCTGGGAACCTGCTGAATATGTCCACGCTCCTCGCCTAATCAAAAGATTTCACCGAACATTTCCTGACAAGCCAAAACCCCCGGAGAAGCCCGGTTTGGGAGGGGCCTTGAGGGGGGGGTACTGTCATGATCTCTGCTTCCAAAAGGTCAGGGTTTTCCCAACTCCCTTGGAAGCAGATCCATAACCCAGGTTCCGAATGCCAACCAGTCCCAATTGGGACCTTTTGGACCCAGTCCTGGTGCCAGTGGCACCAGGCTCATAAATATGCCCAGTCCCAGCGCTGGAAGCGCCGGGCTCATAATGCTTGGGTGGACTTACCTGCAGCAGACCTGTGCAACCATGCACACTGGACACCCCCACACCAATCCACACGAAGAACATATTCAGTGCTATGACGTAGGTGACGGACACACCCACTGACGCGCATCTTTATTATTTTTCACATAGGTTTTTCAAAATGCAGAAACACAAGACGCACAAAGCACTCATCTAAAATATTTGCTGACGCTTCTCCTAACCCTTGCATTGTGATGAAAATACACCGAAGACATGATACTGCTTATGAAGCAATGTGATACCGCAACTTAAAGTGCCGTGCATTAAACATCCCCACCTATGCACCAGGCCCAAGTAGGCCGCAAGCAAGAGCCTCCACGAACATTGAACGAGCAAGAGTACAATTGCTGACCCTGCAGAATGAGCCCAGCGAGAACTGACAGCCAAGGGGGCAATGTTGCAACTCGCATGCCACAAGCCGAAGCCAAGGTCACACCTGCAAGCTAAGCCAGATACACAGTGGAAAATACAACTTTAAATGTGCCGAATTCTGTCTCAACCACGGTCTCTCCTCACGTGACCAAGCCAAACCTGACAGGGTGCGAGACCCAGGAGGGAGAAGTCGCCTGGGTCCCACGTTTGAGACACAGGCTGCAACAATGAAATGACCCAATGGACACCTACAGCGATGGGAATGGTCTGCTCTCAGGCATATGAGCAAATCCACGCATTGTCTGCACAAACACATAGTTACATATTGTTGCAAATGACAGGTACACCGCGAGCTGGGAACAACGATGGTCCCAGGCTGGGGGGCTCGCGAGTGGACCAATCAGAACACGGGGCACTCATCACTGACGCCATTAACCTTAGCAATCATTAGGGATCTTCGTGTAACATTTTTCAAGTATCTAATAGAAGGGACAACCCAAGTATACCACCTGACTGACCCTTAACCACTAACAGCGTTATCTATACGTATGCTATACTAACCGTACCACTCGAGGAACCAATCCAGAGTGGCGATAGGTTTTTTTTTGCTAACTTTCCCAGGTGACGCAAGTAGCGCGTCATACTGAGGCAAAAAGGGGCCTGCGAGCCCCACGAATTTCGAGAGTCTGGACAGACGCGTACGGTCCTAGACCCATCCCTGCCGTTATTCAATAAACAGCAGAACCACCTTGCTTCTTGTGTGTGTCTCATACTCATTTTTGGGATACGCGGGAGGAGTTGGGGCCTCCCAGCCCGGAGGTCCGCGGAAGGCCCAGCCGACCCCGGGAGAAACCCCCCGACAGCCCCACATTTTTTGGGGGATGAAACCCAGGTCCCAGACACTGATACACGCAAGGCTCTAGGCAGTGAAGGAGTCACTAGCAACCAAGCTGCCAATAATAGGTTTTGGTCCGAATATCTGTATATTGCCAGGAGACGCTAGGTCAAACAAAACATGCGATGTATTTAATTATTAATCAACTGACACCAGGCCCTGGGTGTCCACAATTATGCACAGCGTGGTTGATGGACGATAGCCCATGGTTAGAAATGGCACTCCCTGAATGCTGGAACTTGGGGTTCAAGCAGGAATAGACGTCCCTCTGTAACTGCCATATTGCCAACTACAGGGCAGATATCGTTTTCAGTATACTGTTGCTGCAGAGTTGCACGTTTGTACTACATTTTTTAGCAGGGCAGCCTGATTAGCAGATCTCACTTTCAGAGAGAAATATCAGCATCATGCAATTTTATTTTTTAAAAAGTGACACTCAAGACATTCTGCCCCACAGATGTTATTCAGTCACACTTGACATTCATGATTTCTGAACTCGTTTGGGGATTTACGTTTTTTCTCTCGTTTGGCAGAAGACATTCATAAATACCGTGCTAAACTGCATTTTAAAAGTATTTTTGTTGTATTTTATATATATTGCGCCTAATGCCCAAGTGCTTCACATGATAAAATGGTACAAAAAATGAGCAATGACACAAATCGGTTTGGGAGCAGATGCTCCTTCAGATGTGTCTTGAAAAGAGAGAGGACAGGTATCTGAGAAAGGGGGGAAGCATTCTTGTGCTTTGGGGCAAGACGTCAGAAAACCAGAAAAAAGATGAGGCACCGGGTGGACGTGGCACAGTTAGGAGAAAGATAGAGCACGAAGGAGAATAAAAGGAAACCAAGGAAGAAAGATAAGGGCATGCAAGACCATAGAGACATTTGAATACCAGTTATAGGAAAGAAGATAGTAGTCCGGCTTCAAGAGACAACCATCTCAGAGAGTTCAGGGCTGCCGAGATGCAATCACGTGGCGAGAGGATGCATAGAACGCAAAGAGTGGTAGATGGATCGAAGAAAGGTGCAGATTACCAGTGGAGAGAGGAGCAGTCGAAAACCTTTGAGGAGATCAAGGATGTTTCGAAGGATTATTAGCCTGGAGACCGAGCAGCAGGTTTGAACAACCTAATAGACAGGAAAAGATTAAGGATGAGATGAGCAGCTAAGAAGCATGAAAGGTTAGAAACCAGAGGGCTTTACGGATGTGTCAACAAGAGCAAGAGATGGGGGAGATGTAGTCAAAAGAAGAGAGACGGGCAAACAATTACTCCTAAATTACGAGCCGAGTTAGAGAGGGCAAGTGAGGAAGGTGGGAATGAAACGGATAGGGGCATAAGGGCGATAGTAGAAGCAGGGAAGAAAGAACTTCAGTTTTTGAGGGTTTCAGATGCAAATAGTGCAAAGACATCCGAGATTGAATGGAAAGCAAGCAAGCCGAGAGGAAAGAGTGAATCGAGTCAAAGGATGAAAAGGATAGAAAAATGTGTGACTCATCCACGTAAAGATTGTAGGAGAATACAAAAGAAGAGATTATAGAGAGAATACGGGAGGTGTAGAGAGAAAAGGAGAGGGCCAAGAACAGACCTTGAGGTACCCCATGAGAAAGTGGGAGAGCCCGGGATGATGGACAAGCCCTGGAGACAGAAGAAAGTGTGGCCAGGAAAGTAAGAGTGGAACCATTTAAGGGCATGACCCCATAACCCAAGAGGAGAGTAAAAAAGCGTGGTCCTCCATGTCAAATGCATCTCAAGAAGAATACGAAGAGGACAGTTTAGAATAGCATGAGGACAGGAGACACTCCGGACCCCCAACATGGTGGTCCCTCTTGAATGACGAGTACAAAACCCATATAGGAAAGGGGGGGGAAGGAGAGCATGCTGGTTGACAAACGAGGAAAGGTGGGTGTGCACCATTCGTTCCAATAATTTGGATAAGAATGTTAAGAGGGAGATGGGACGAAAATTAGTACTTTTAAACTTTTTAAGGGAAAACTAACAACATCCTTATAGATTGATCCATTTCAATTATGATTGCTACAGCACATAATCCTTCCCATATAGCAGTTTCGTTCAGAAATTTTCCTTCCTTTTCTCAAGCTGAAAATTGTGTGGGTTGGCAAAGTGTCTCAAATGACCAGCTTTGATTTGACCCGGACCCCACAATACCTCCCCCATTTACAGGTTCCATATTGTTTTTGCTGCTTTTGGATTTAGTCCCACATTCAGTACATCTCACATTGAGGAGTATTTGACGTTCAGGAATCTGTTTTGGGCTTCTGACTACCTCTAGAAACTGGGAGGTGATCACAAATGTGAGGGTTTTACTCTGGCTTTGAAATATCCTTCACATTTAGGATGATCTCAACTTTGAGAAACTCTGAAGTTTCAGATCTGTAGAATGGCGCAGCTGTGATGTGACCAGAAACATGCAACAAAGTATCTGCCAAAACATAGATGTTAAAACTCAAAGTCTTGCTGTAACATGACATTTGACGACAATACCAGATGTTTTCTATGACCTGTACCAGCGGCTCGAGGAAATTTGATTGGGTGTATGACTTATTGGCAATTTCTCTGAAGGAAAAGGCAATAATGGAAGGAGGGAAAAGTTAGGCTTCCATCAGAAAATCTGGTCAGATGTTATTTGCAAATAGTCCGGTGGTGGGTATATCTGGTGATATCCAATGACTAATAATTGTGCCAGCAATGGGAATTCTGTTTCTTTTAGCATTACTGGCGATATACTCTGTGAATTGTTTTTCTCTCTTTTAAAAGGATTGGTTCAATTAATAGCTGTATACAAATAAACTTGAATACAAAAAAATAAATGTAGAAGGCTACAGAACCAAGTTAAACCATGTTAGTCGTTAGATTAGGTGTGGGCGTATACCCCTCGTGAGGATTCATGAGTCACTACTGTTTTCTTCTCCGTCTGTTTCGACTTAATACCTTTTTTAAAGAATATTTTTGTTGCAGAAAATATGACCCCCACACACTGCTAAAAAAATCTATTAGTTTATTAAGCTACACCAAACATCTGACTTCATCCTTAACAAGTCAAGTATGAAACTACAAAAAACGTCCAAGGTTACCAGCATTAGTTCAGTATAAATCAAGAAATATAAAATAAAGACAATTAAAAAAATAATGTACAAAGCAAATGGTAAACAATAAAAAAGACTATATGAAAACTTCTCTTCAAGGGCCAGGGATATCTGTTCACAAGGAAAGGGAGGGTTGTGAGTGCAGCCCCCAAAGTGTCCTGTGAAAGTTTTGGTGATGTCCTGCAGGTATCCGGTGTGGAAGGGGAGTCAGGTTTGGGCAACAAGCAGGTAATAACAAAGCATTCTGGGGTTTGTGCCCTTTTACGAAAGCAAAGCTTCTGAGGGCAGAAGGCTAAATTCTCCCAGACGGTTTTTGTTGCGTGTAAAGGGGCGAGTCGGGATAACGCTGCCTGTAGTTGCTCAACTCATAGTGCTTGGTTATCAGTCCAATTATACTTGTGTGTTCTTTAAGGGAACAAATTCCTCAGTCACCAAACAATGGTTATGCTAGTATGAAACCACATATAAATAAGTAATTGGCATGCAGTAGCGTGTAGGATTTCACCCTGTGGTTGGGAGCGATGAAAAGCAAGTGTTTAAAATGAACTGGATGTTATCAATTGATTGAGAAATCAATCGGCTGGTTTCTGGCGCGATAATGGACATGAAATCAATTTAGGAAACAACTAACCACTGTACATTGAACCGTCTTCTGGTCACAATGTGAGTGGACAGCAGCATTCTTGCATTGTACGATATCCTCAGAGACGGCATCATCTGCGGTCTCATGCATGGCGCTTATTACTGGGAGTACTCCCTGTAAATAAGGGATCACATCAGGACGGAAAAATTTACAGTGCCTTCCTCTTGGGATGGGAAAGAGACACAACCTAGACATTTTAGAAAGAGATAAGCTGGTGCACTGTGGAGAGGAGCACTTTAGTTTCTACTGCCCTCTGCAATGTTCACGGTAGCAGTGACATTGCAGGGATCACTCCCATCTCTAATTTTCAGCCCTCTCCCGCATTGGGTGGGCACCTTTTGTTTTTTAACCAGCTACATCGGTCTAAATGTACCCCAAGGACCCTTGCCCTGGTTAACCTTCCTTCACCCATGCAGCTCTGAAGTGGGATAATAGCATAGAAGGCAACTGGACCCAGGGCCTTCCACAGCCTCTCCCACCACCATGAGCACCCAAGAAATCCACAGCCTTGCTCTCGCTATCTGCCAGTATTCTGAAGACATTGCCACTGATTGAGTGTACCATGGCCCTCCAGTTTAGAAGAATTACTATGCTATCTGTCCATGTCAAGAAAGTGCCCCTGGACTGTGGTTATGCGCTCTCCTTCCGTTGTAAATCATGGTCTGCTACAATCCCTGCTGTTCTGCACACTGCAGGAGTTGCACGACCACCTCTTTACTGTTAGGATAGCACTTTCCTTGCTTACGTTGCTTAACTGCTTTATTGCATGCTCTCGAACACGAGCAGATGCTCTACTGCTAGCAAAATGGCTCTACTCTCTCATTCCTCAGGATACTGTTCATCCTTCACCCATGTGTAAATCATACTAATTTCTCACAACAGCTTCAGTCCCACTCGTCCTTGTAGAAGTAGGGCTTTCTTACGCTATAGCTTAGCTATAGAAGTTGCACTATTGCCTCCCTCTACTGCTAGTCTTGTTTTTCAGCTCATAAGTTATTCTACTGTCTCATAACCCTACTAATGTCCCACGCATGTGTTATGTTCCCTCCAACCCCTGCATTAGTTATACTACTGACTTGCACTACTGTTGTAATCTCGCCAACTCCCGCAAAGGGCCAACATAAGTGATCTGCTGTTCCCATCAGTGAAAATAAGGTAATCCAGAACAGTCCATTCTGGTTCTTGTTGCCCTCAGTGGTGTGGGGAGCCAAAGCAGCAGCTGTGCAAAATATGCCAATGTATCGGCCCTCTGCAGTCCTTTTCTAGCACCAGCGGACTGGTATAATCCGAAAGGAGGCAGAGAGGCTCGTGGGCAGCCACTGACAAGGTGTTCAATGGCTCAGGGAAGCAGAAATGCTGCAGCCTCCGATGTTGGCCTTCCCGGAGGCCATGGACCTGTCAAGCACTTCCCCGGCATGAAAGCGCCAAATGTAGAGCGACGTGGATCCCACGGCATCATGTTCGGAATCAGTGGGGTCATTTAGGAGTTTCGGTGTGCCCGGACTCTCGGGAAGAGCTAGAAAGGAAGAAAAAAACAGGCAAAACATTAGCAATCCTCTTCGACAAACATCAAGTCTAGTGGCATAAAATAGCATCACGAGCATCAAAAATATTTAAATGAACCAGGTGGCTTGATCGGTCTTAATTGCAACATAGCATGTGGAGAACGTTTGAGAGAAACCAAGCATTCATGA
Organism: Ambystoma mexicanum; assembly: GCF_040938575.1. NCBI lineage: Eukaryota > Metazoa > Chordata > Amphibia > Caudata > Ambystomatidae > Ambystoma > Ambystoma mexicanum. The sequence goes on from NC_090923.1 coordinate 934,301,805, forward strand.
CCAGGATATGGAGTACAAAGACCTCGCGTGGACTTTTTCACAGTATAGGAAATCGTGCAGAACCCCTTTCTGGATTAGGACTGTAGTGTTGGTCAAGCAGTCTAAAGGTAGAGAAGACCTACAGGTATGCAAATCAAGGTGGGGAACGGGTACCCTGGACCTGACGGGGTACTCTGCTACTTGCAGAATGCGATGCAAGTGCACTCACAGATTGCTGAACAATTTCCACACAACACAAAAACCTCCCACATATTTTTCATCGGTATATCATTATAGACTCTGCAATGAAGGGTTCTAGGCCATTCCTTCAACAGTGTTCTTTTTCCCCCGCCTTTAATCACTGCTTTTTACCTGAAAATACTTTTTTTGCTTTTGGGGTACCCCCGAACCCCCAATACCTATTCCCAGTTATTTCGTCCAAAAATCAGCAGCAGAAACCTCTGCGGGAAAAAAACCTGGCGATGAATTATCATCGTATCGTGCATACAAATACAAATGTTAGCTTGGTAAGGCATTTAAATACGGGGCCCTCTGGACAGGGCACAGACCACGGCTGTGGTACATAGAAGCCTAACACTGTCAACAGAGACCGGCAAGAACAATTACGCAGCACTGGTAGAATTCTGAGCTATGGCATGGTAGATGGCCGAAACTGTCTTCACACAGTCTCAAACGTCAGTAAATTACACTCCGAGCATTGCCGGTTAAGCACAGAGTAAGTGCAAGGCTAGGATGCTCAGAACCTTGGAAATGACTCCATGCTCTCCAGGTGAGTAAAGCCATTGCAGAATTTACGAGTAAAGGGTTTGCCGCAGCCCCCACAAAAGAAAACAAAAAAAATCTTGTTAGTCGAAGTTATATGTTGCCACTGTCCCAACCTATGAGCAGTGCCACTACTAGTAATATGCCCAGACTATAGACATATTTTGTTTCTCCAAAAATCTGATGTGCATGGGTGGAAGATCGATGAGCTGGGAACCATTGTTGGCCACTATAGAGGTTGATCACACCTGGTCTAGTAGTAATAGAGAATAGTGGAACTACAAGCCAAGCCAGCTGCATTAGGTGTGCCTAGCTAGTGCACCAAAGTAGACACAGAATGGAGGACATACCAGTAAAATAGGCAACAGTTCAATGGAAGCTGTAACACAAAGCTCAGGAGTGGATACTGGGCAAGTCTTGGTCCAGAATAGACTGGGCGCAGCCATCGTCCAATGCAGGCTACCCACAGTAAACATGACCCTCACCAAATGTAGACTTGAGCATATTCCTCAAGAGCAGAAGCTGGGATCCTAATCCAACATATATTGCCCCATGAGTGCATGAGCTTTAACATGATGTGCACCTGACACATGATCTTCAATACAAACTCGAGCTGGGAAAAGGCCCCACTCCTATGCAGACTTTGCACACTGAAATGGCCATCATACAACTGGATGCACTGCGTTCGTTCCAGTTAGCGCAACGGGGCGTTTGTTATTGCAAACAGACCACACTTTCGTGAGAATTTGCATCGAGTTCAGTTAGTTCCTATTCTACCTATCCTTTTGGGGTCGTTAAGGTAGGGTTTCAGATCAGCCTAGAGGAAGACGGAGGTCGAAACACGCGTCGGCTGTGTTCTAAGAATACATTCAATTTATGATACATGTTTTGGGTCTTCACAGCGCAGCGCGATTGTGCTTCAGGTATTCTATTTGTTATTTTGGTTCCTTGGGGCATGGGGACTTTGCTCACACGATCACCCGCAGCTGTGTAATTTACACAGCTGCGGGTGATCGTGTGAGCAAAGCCCCCATGCCCCATTAATGTGCATTCTACGTTTATAGCAAGTTCTCTGTATTCACATTGACGTGCGCAGCAGGTTCAACTCTAAAATTGCTCCAACTCGGTTTATAATCAAACAAACTATCCCGCACTTGTTGGACCTTCATCTAATGAAGACTATTAAACTACAAGTTGGCCGCATACAACAGACAGTCCATAGTGGCCTTGTCCTTCAATGTAGCCTATACACATTGTGCATGACCATTCTCCGCAGTAGACTGACATGCCGATCATGGTACTCCTAGAATATGCAGCTTGCGCTGGGCGTGACCCTCTCCAGCATATTAGATAGAGTGCATACACTGGCCATGTCCCATTCTGGCTATAAGCTTCCTACACCTGACACAACTAATGTAACGCAGACTGCTTCAGTCATTGCCTTTATACAAAGCATGATGCCAACTGAGGATATCACTCATACAATGTACATTGCCTACTCTGGGCAGGACTCATCCATTCCACTCTGGAAATGACAGCCAGCAAACGTGAAGTGCCATGCTGTGTGCATTACCAAACACAACCTAGCATATAAACACGGACAAGCGTCTCATTCAGCGCAAGCTGGGTGGCCCACTTTGGGAATGTTCCTTATGCTCCAAAGGCCGCCATCACCAGGCATGAGCCTCATTGAGAGTAGGCATACAAAGAAGGCACATTGAACTTCACCCACTCCTTTTCAACAGAATAACCTCCAAACCCCATCCCACATTCCGAATCATCTATGGGCTCAACCCGTCGTTATCAATACACCAAACATTAGCACATGACGTGCTGCTACTAGCAGCAGAGGGTCTTACCCCGAAGTAGTTCCTCGGGACGTATCCTTCCCGGCCATACAGAGATGCCCACCACCATTCAGGCTCTTCCTGGTCGTCCCGCCGCAGAATGGTAACAGTGTCGCCCTGGCGGAAGCACAGCTCGTCGCTCTCTTCCGTGAGGTGATCCCAGAGCGCATAGACAATCCCGTTATTCACCAGCCCCATGCTCTGCTCCACTCCTGCAGAAGAAGAGAAGCCCACAAAAATGTAAACCATTCATGCGGAGGGATGGAGTAGGGCAGCTGGGAGGTATGCAGTAGGCGGTGGGAGAAGGAACAGCACAATCATGGCTCAAACGAAGCAGTTGAGAGCACCACTGGGAATTTCAAGGACATGAATGTGCACCTCAAGGCCATCAAAGCCAGGGACCCGCCGCGTGCACAGGTGTTCAGATTTTAAAAAGAAAGCCAGAGAAGGTCACCGACATAAAAGCAGGACTACAACTTGATAGTGGATGCTATAACTATGGTTCAGAACCGGGAAAAGGGGTGCGGGGTGGAGGGGGGAGAATTGCAAACATTCCCCTGGATACAGACAGTGTAGATTTGGTTGCGACTGAAAGCATGTTCTAATCAAATAAGCTTTTGCTCCGACTGTTTTTCCATTTCCCAAGCAGCGTGAATGCATGTGGCCGTTAACTGCATGGTTGGGGGTTTGATCGCACGGCAGGAATGGCAGAGATCCAGTTTAAGTGATAATGTAAAATGTCCAAACTCTTGTAATGTTTGTAATTTATGTTGCATTGTTGCTAAATGAGTATTATGCATCGAGGGGTGACACTATACACTCTCCCTACAGTCACAGCCCTGATTGTGCCAGTGGTCACCCTCCCTTTCCCCAAAACAGGAATAGGGTTTTAGAATAAAAACTCTCGGGAGACGGGGGGGCGGGGTTGGGATGCGGGACAGAAGTACAGTCCTGGCAACACCAGTTATCTGGTCACCCTGCGCTTGCCCATGCCCCTCAGCAGACTCTTCTGGATTTAATGAACCTTACCTGATAAGTAGGAGCTGCATTCTTTGTAGCCATCCCGGTAGGGGTCACACTTCTCCACGGCCATCGTCCCGTCGCTAAACGTCATCGCGAAGATGGCGGCCCCATGCTTCACGAGTGCCATGCAGATATCGGTGTCATTGCAGGAGGCTGCACAGTGAAGGGGGGTCCTGGAATGGGGGGAGAGGGGTAAAAGGGAGGTTAGAGGAAACTCTACGCACACAAAATAAATGAATCAAAAAGCAGCAGAAAGTAGGGAGCGCGAGTGGGAGGTGCCCCCCAACGAAGGAACTCCTGAAAGAGCTCTTATTTGGGCTCGCAGACGGTAGCTTCTTTGGGTTCCTCACTTTTTCATTGAAAATCCGACCAACAAAATAGAATTGGAGTAGATTTAAGTAGTCATTTGAAAGAAGTTATGAACAGGTCGGAGAAATGCTGGCGTGGAAAACCCAAGCACATGAAAAGTAACCCCACAGTAAAGCACCAAAAAACGTACACAACGTTCACTTCAAGTGACGAGAACCTGAGGAATACAGCTCTAAAAAGGTTTTATGTTTTTAAAATAGCGCATCCTTAAGTGAAGACCAATTTGAAAGGTCAAACCAGTGTGAATATATAATTTGACATGTGTGATCAAACTGATCACACGTCAAATTATATACTTAAAATCATAAAATCAATAAATAAACCAGGTCGTGGCCAAGGACTGTAACTTCCTCTTGTGACCCCTTGCATGGGGTTACCAGAGGGAGTTACAGTTGCTTGTGGGCACTCCCCCCCCCCCCCCCAGTGCTGACTGGCCGTATCCCGAGATCCGGCTACACATCTGGTGCCAGATCTTGGATCCGGCGAGAGCCAGCTCAATCGCTAGCGCTGTGATCAATCATATACAGGAAGTAGGGTAAAGACATTGTTTCTTGGCCCGAGTCAAGAGAAAGGGAGCAGTTCAAAAGAAACGCACCCATGTTAATGTGGAGAGAATGATAAACTATTGGGGTGTGGGAGGAGTTCCCCCACTGTTTCAAAATAGCAAGTATGCTTTAAAGGGAGCTGTTTAAGGGACAGATTTAGGGTTCTGGTGTGCAATAGGATATACACTCCCCATTTAAACACGTCCAATTAAGATAGATATTTTCACTTTTTTTAAACCAAATACTTTGTCTCGAGATGTTTAAAATTGAAGCCTCGGGGCTAATTTCTATGCAGAGGCTTCCTTTTTTGGAGTGGTTTCCATTCTTACTGATTACATGACTTTTATGCTATGGGAGGTGATGTTCTAACAGACCCACTGAACCACACAAGCAAACCAAACTGAGGTGGTGGCCTATGTTTGCATAGGTGCAGGGAAGCCTGCAGTGCAGCTACTCACCAGCCGTGGCTGTCAGGAGAGTTCACATTCACACCGATACCAATCAGGAAATCCACAATCTCATAGTTGGCACCGCAGATGGCATTGTGCAGCGCGGTGATGCCCTCGTCGTTGGCCAGGCTGGGATCACTCATCTGGGGAAGTGAAAGAGTCAATTCTTTAATGTGTGCGTTGGTTTGCCTTTTCACAGTCCTAGCACGTGCAACAGATTTAAAGGTTTCTGGCTGTAACATTACGACCTGACCAGTCAAGATCTGAGACAGATCCCCCTGCCTTTGAAATCAAACACAAATTCTCTCCAGATTCGGGGAAACGAAAAGTCCAGAACAGTTCTCAACGTTCAGACATTCCGTTCTCTGAAGAGCTCGACTCCAGTTTGTCTCTGCTTTACATTGAAGTCCATTATAAGATTAGACGGGTGCAGACACACCAATCAGTGCATAACAGGGAGTGGCTTTTGCCCATGAAGTGGTACGAATGTTGGCGATTACATATCGGAGAGGTGCATCAAGCTTCCAATAATGACTACAAGCACATAATCATATCATGCAGCATCTTCCACTCTTGCTAGTACAGTTGTAAAACCCAGAGGCAATTTGTTAAGTCCCAGGTACAAGTTATGCTGGTAATTCAAAACTTCCATTTAGAATAGTGCAAGCAAAGCTACAATCCTTTTTGCCGAACATATTCCTAAAAACATTCTCAGACTGACTTATGGATCTGCACAATTTTAGGTCTGCTCTATAAAAAGGAGCGAATTTAGCATGTGTTTACTCTTTTTAGAAAATAGATCACTAGCATTCTATTAATCCAAACCCATCACGATCTATTCAAATCCCCTGCAACAATGTCCCTCATTCCCTCAGTGGTGGTGGCTCGGAAAATAATTGTTACCATTTCCAGCACTTTTCCTCTTTCCCGGGCCCTCTTACCACTGTTCGTTCCGATGCGGCTGTTCACGTTGGTGGCTAAGTCCCTAAAATAACACCAATCCACAAGACCTGCTTGCACCGGCCTGTGATCTTGTTCAAGTTGGTGCAACATCTGGCTCGTAATACCAGTCCACATGACTGGCATATCCTTCCTAGGAGGTCATTTCTGTTTTGGGACGTTTCCCAACCCAAAGAAGATCTATACAGAACCACCATACCACCTTTTCTAATGAAACCGATCATGTTGCGGGAGTCCTACTGGGAGCTGATCAAGCTATGCATCGCATTGGAGTATTTCAGGGAGCTGATCAAGCTATGCATCGCATTGGAGTATTTCAGGGAGCTGATCAAGATATGCATCGCATTGGAGTATTTCAGGGAGCTGATCAAGCTATGCATCGCATTGGAGTATTTCTGGGAGATGATCAAGCTATGCATCGCATTGGAGTATTTCAGGGAGCTGATCAAGCTATGTATCGCATTGGAGTATTTCTGGGAGATGATCAAGCTATGCATCGCATTGGAGTATTTCAGGGAGCTGATCAAGATATGCATCGCATTGGAGTATTTCAGGGAGCTGATCAAGCTATGCATCGCATTGGAGTATTTCTGGGAGATGATCAAGCTATGCATCGCATTGGAGTATTTCAGGGAGCTGATCAAGCTATGTATCGCATTGGAGTATTTCTGGGAGATGATCAAGCTATGCATCGCATTGGAGTATTTCGGGGAGCTGATCAAGCTATGCATCGCATTAGAATGAAGCTTGCAATCCCTTGTGGGGTACATTATGTGCATTGTAGTGAGCAGTGCAAGAGGTGGAAGATGTCTCAGGTGTGTCTGGAGGGGGTATTTTACCTCTTTTGCAGCTTGCTGGACGACATCAAGCTCGCCCGTCAGTGCAGCATCGAGGAGCAGCACAAGTGGATTCAATCGTGCCCTTCTCGCACAAGTCTTTTTGGGGGAAGAGGGTTTCTTCAAGACAGACCTTATCTCCTGATGGCAGAAAAGAGACAAATAAGGCTAAACCCAACCAAAAATCTATTGCCTCACATTCAAGCGGCACAGCAGAGATACGGTTGGAAAACAGCACTGTAACATAAGCCATTCTTTGATGAGGTACCCCCCCCCCCCCCCCGGACCTGCCCCTCATGAGCATGCAGTGAGGCAAAGCCAAAAACAAACTGTGTCCATGTTTGTACCATGAACCGCTCCATATCTCCCCACACACCAGCCCCACCCTACCATGATAGGCCCCGCCTTCTAATACACCAATCACATCCACGCCATGCACTACTTTGCCAACAATAGGGCACAACTCTATTCTGTAACCTTGAATCAAGATATGCGTGTCTCCTTTATTTATTGCATGAATCAACTATTGTATTAAAATAAACACAGGAAGTGGTCATATTAATTCCGAATTACTTCCTCTGAACTTACCGGGCTTGGTGTTGTAGAGATGGGGGTGCTGGGTGAAACTGACGCTGCAGGGGAAGGCGGCGAAGGGGACCGTTCCTGGGCTATGGTGGCGCCCACTTTGGTGTCGGACCCTTCAATGATGATGGGCATCTCCGTCTGGGGTGCCCCTTCGCCCACCGTAGTCAACGTTTCCTTGGGCTGGGAGCGCCGGAAGAGCCGGCTCATGATCTGCTGGTACTGCTTCTTGTTGGAGGGCTGGGGCACTGCCACACTCTGCTCCATGGACCCACGCCTCTTCAGTGGCCGGGGGATGTCTGCAAGGACTCTGCGGACTTCGTCCATCTCCGGCATCTTTTCTGCCTCGGGGGGCAGTATAGGCTGCAGACGCGTGGGACTCAGGGGACGAGGTACCTCCTCCACCTGAGACAGATCATTCATGGGAAGCAGAATGGACAACTCCTGTTCAAGCTCGCCGGTTTCTGGGATGGTGGGGGGCATTCGGTGCTGCTCTTGAGCTCTCTCCAAGGTGGATGCCTTTCCATTTCCTGATGGGGGGGAAAAATACAGCCAAATAAGGAGAAGAAGGAGCTTCACCAGAGAATAGAACTACAGCGAAAACTAGTGTCCAGGCCTTAATGTCTGCGCGCAACCTGCGGGCATGTTAAACCACCACCGCGAACATCCTGGCCTCAACGCCTTCATCTGCGCTCAAACAAGTACATGCTCAGCTTTCAAAATGTGATGACTATAGGATATGATATTTATAATGCGCTTAATACCCTGAGGCTTCTAAGTGCGGACCCGGGGATCGAACCGGTGGTGCTCCGTGTCGTTTTGCTTCCAAGGCGAGCACGTTGCCCCTGAGTTATCCTCCCGAGACCAGTTCCAATCCCAAGGCAACACATCTTGGCACCCCTGGACTCTGCGGAAAGTGTCTGGACTAAAACTCCAGTGTGTGCCCTCTTTCGCACCCATCAGTAAATACAGAGGACGGTAGCACCAGGCGGCAACAAAAGTCTCCTCTGTGAGCCCAGATAAAAATGGCACTGTGCAATGCAGGGCAGGCGCCCACAAAAGTCTCCTCTGTGAGCCCAGATAAAAATGGCACTGTGCAATGCAGGCTTACCACGGGGTGGGAAAAATGAAGGCTGCAACGTCTTAGACTGATGGAAAATCACCCTCCCCGTACAAGTCCCCATTACCCTTGGACACCTTTCACCTGCACGCTAAGACACCCAGCCCTTGAGGCAGGAGGATTTAGGCATCTTGTCATGTCAAAGCCTGGTCCTTTGGAAGAGGAATGACTTTTTCAAACGTACTGTAGCAACTCTCAGTACACAGTCCCTTTCAGAAGGCACACCAAGCATTGTCACAGTTCCGACTGTCACTCCAAGACACCCTACGTCACACCTCAAAAATTCTGTCCTGGCCGAGCACAACACAACACGCTTGCCTGTACACTACACAAACCAATTTTTCCGAGTGACTCACAAAATCGAGACATTGGCACTGGAGTCCAAAACAGGTCCGCTTAACTGAACATCCGGGGCAAAGCAAACAAACCGCACGGGTTCCGTCCACTTCGCCCAAGCTTCCGTCGGTGTTTTCTGCTAGGAAACTCCGCAACGTGCGGTTTCACCTATAAACGCCACTTCACACACGCGTCCGCCACTAGGAGCATGCGCTTTGCATAATGCTGCCTCTGCCGCTTCCTTCAGCTTGAACAAGCATTTCACCAAGCGCCCACGCCCCAGCACTTTTCAAATTCAATGCAGTCACTTTTTCCAAGACCGTCAAAAAAGAAAAAGATTACTGACCATAATATGTAAAAACAGCACAATGCAAAGGTTTTTATGCCCCAAGCACGTCCACTTGCAGCAAAAAGAAATTACTTTGCCCAGTAAGTATGCATGTAGATTCAGAGCAGCCACCAAAAATACTCCAGTATTCATGGGTACCACCCCCATTCTCTTTGATGGGGAAATGTAGCAGTAGAGGAATACTGCCTCTAGTGAATGCCATTACATTGACATGCTTTTACTGAGACATCCCAAAGTAGCCATGTGCAGCACACCCTCAGAGGCATTCATGATGCACGTTCATTATTCCCTTTAGCCCAAAGACAAAGTTGTACCCTTGCCCTGGTATCATCCGACCCTGCTGAACTAAAAGGCCCCATAAGATCGGACCCTATTCAGTGCTGTACAAAATCCATCCAGCCAATTATTCTCAATTATACGTTGGAGACCAGAATAGCAATTGAACCCCCTTGAATATGCACACCTGCTCTACATGCGTTGACTGGGAGAGTCAGCATTAGCTCTTGACCAATCTGAACCGGGAGAAGAAAGGAGCATCCATTTGACTGAATATTTCCCTACTGTGCCAATGACTGAGCGGCATCTCTATCAGACCATCAAGTCTTCTTTATCATGCGATATAGCAAGTGTCAAGTGCTGAACCAATAGTCTAGTAACCGGTGTAAACAGGTGTAGACAGGTGTAAAAAGAAGGTCTTCCGTAAAATCTGTGGATGATCCACACAGACAAATGTGCACCCATTCAGTTTGCCCTGGCCGTGGATTTGTGAGCACTTACCATCAGACCTGGACCTCACGGGACTCTGAGCTGGCGATGACGCCTGGAAGCCCTGGTGCTGGAGCTGTGGATGCTGCTGCTTGCCAGCCATTGGAGGCCCCTGGAGATTGCCAACCGGGTACGGGTTTCTCTGCTCCCAGAAGGCATTCTGAAGCTTGAAGATCATGGAGAGGGGGATTGGCCTCTGCTGCTTGGGAAGACCACCCTGGGGACTTGAAGGTGGAATCGGGATCCTCGAGATGGGCTGCTGCTGGGGGGCCGCCTGCCAGTTCCTAGGCAAGGTGCCTGGAACAGCCCCAGGGTGTGATCTCCATGCAGCATTGGGATCGACGCGGCGGTCACTGGTGGAGGGATTGTATTTGTAGTTCCTGGGTAGTGTCGAAATAGTGTTCTGGACGTAGAGATCATCCTGCCACAGAAAAAAGGTTTTGTCAATTTATAGGATGGAAAACAAGGATCTATTCTAACCACATAATACAATTCATCCTCTTTGTGTACTGGGGCTGAATGAATTATAGCTACGGGTTATAATCCCACTGCAATTTTGCTGCGATTTACACCATTGCCAGGATTACAACCACTGCTCACAGGTGCAACGGGTTGTATTCCGTATGTGGGAGACTAGGAATAGTAATGGATGCCACTTGCTCCGCTAGGCAGCACCAACGTGGACATTCAGTTGGGATAAGATAAATTGAATTGGGAAGCTGTACACAATTCTGGGATATACTACAAACTTTACAGTGCGATTGGAACCTGTAATGCTGATAGGATGGGCAGCTGCAGAGTGGTTATAAAGGCATTGGCATACTCTTCTTCAGGGCAACGTCCTATGGTGATAGCACGCTATTGGTTAGGTCAACGTCGAGCTGTAAAAGCAGTTTCATGGCATCCAGCAGCCATTTTATGGCGTCTATAATGACAGTTTGAAAGGGGTCGAGAAAAGCAGGGCTTTGCCCAAGCAAAAGGCCATTCTTTTAATGACGGCAGGTTGATCCCTCTACTGATTATGCCCCCTGTATTGTCCTGCCCTGGCTGGATTGGGGCCTGGCGACTCCCAGGAAGCCTGGGTGGAAATTTCTTGTAGAAACCTCAGGCCTCACTTGGCAAGTGCGAGTTTTGGTCTCATTCTTTGGAGCAAAGTCTTACTCTTGATCCTGCTGAACGGCCCCTCGACTAACCCATTCAGGGTGTTTATGCATAGGTACCTACAAAATGGACACTCACTCGTCCCAAATACATCAGAGCGGTTCCCTTTGAACCCTGCAGCGGAAAGGTTAATGTACCCTCACAACTGAGAAACACATTTTTCCATGAAAAGATTAAGTTGTGGTCCAAACCCCTCAAAGCTCAAACCCGTGGGCTCGTGTGTGCTCCATTTTGATTGGGTTTGGATAAAGAAAGGTCCACTGGGAACATTTTCCTCATATTATCCATTCACCTTTCAGCTTCACTTCTGCTGTCAACACAGACATGGCGCTGAATTGCTTACATTTTGGACCCCATTGGATAGTGGTCTTAAGGTGCTCAAACCTATCCCCCTCCCCTCAAGCCCTAGCAATACGACCCCATTACTGACCTTGCTGGACACTGGTGTAGCATCCAGGCTAGACTCTCTCCATGGCCCCGACATCGGCACGCCTGGCGCGCGGAAAGTGGCAGTGTGGTCCACACCTGTAGTGAGAAAAAGAAGGGAGGAGTAAGTGCTCTGGAGTGAAGACACGCTGCAGACTGTAGCAAAGCAAACACCAGCCACAGCTGTGGCGTACCACCACCGCTCGCCGGCAGAGCAGCATGCAGCGAATGCAACAATTCATCTGGTGGGTTTACCTATTACGTGGATATGGTGGTCCTCCAACAAGTGGTCTGACAAGCCAGTGCTCCAAGCGATAAGCACTGTTGGCTTCCCCCTGTAGTAACAAGTCAGTGTTCCTGTGGTCATTCGGGGGGAGCACTCCAGCAGGGCTCAGTCACGGGCCTGTACACTCACCACTAGTGAGAACATCAGTGCTACAAGAACCCAGCAGCGTGGGCTTCCTCCTGCAGTGCCTAGTCTGTAGTTTAGGTAGGACCACAGCAATGTAAGCATCATCCCAGCAATGCCCATCCGGTGAAGTAGAACCCACCAGCATCATTGCGCCCCTAGCAGTAGCCGGTTTGTGCTGTAGGGTTTCATCGTGGTTACCTTCTTTCAGTTCTAACTAGTTCATCGTTAAGGACTGCGGTAGTGTGAGCATTCAAATCAACCATGCTAATTAGTGATGCACCATGCCAGCAGCATGAACTTCCCCTGCAACACCTAGTAAATGCTATTTAATGCGAAACATCTGGAGAACACACCCATTGGCATTACTGTTCCTGCCAGAAGAGTACCCATCACTGGGCTCAGCCCTACAGATAAGGGGTGTATCAGCCACTATTACGCCCTAAAAATAGGCAAGTACTCCCAAAAAATAAAAACAGGGAGTAAACATCCTCCAAACAAAAATAGTAAACAGCTACTTAGCACCTTGTGATCCCGCTTTCACCCACAGGATATGTTTGGGCCACTCGGGTACGTAGTGCTACAGGAAGAAACTACTAAAAATACTCCAGAATTGGTCTTCCGTTTTTTTACTCCCAACTTTAGAAAGTAAAATGATCCCACTTAAAAATCTTACCTGGAGCACGGATTGCGCTCCTCTCCACCAGCACTTTGCTAGAGCTAAACAACTTCCGCAGTTGGAGCTTCCTCTAGCTCACTTAAGACTACAGGAGCCCAGAGGATGGACCTACCCGCAACACTGAGTTGTCGGTGCCATAGCATGCCAGCAGAATGATATTCCTCTAAAGTGCCATAGAAAGTGGAACTTCCTCTGCAAGCACAGACACTGCTGGCAGATTCCAGCATGTGAGGTTCCTCCAGCCATGCGGCATCAGTGCTACTGGATATTTGGTGTCCGATTTTACTTCTGATTTGCTCCGCCATTGCTATAGGAGACCAGGAGGGTGAGGTTCCGCTCCGATGCTTGGTGCTCAGTATTACCCATAGCCCAGTCTTTGCTCTACCTTGGAGCTCTGCCTTAACCATACTGTGGAGATGAGCATTACCTGGACCCCACCCCACCAACGATTTATCTTGGTTCATGTGGCCCAAAGCCCCCCTCATGTCATAGTTGATAAGTTAAGAGGTGCTGGTTGATTTTGTGTGCAACATCTAAAGGATCACCTCAAAATGGTATCCAACCTGTGCCCAATTTCGAGGCCGCAATCCTCATTACACTCAGGTAAGCAGCCAGAATGCATGCCAATGAAGTGCAGCTTTTGGTTAGACAAAGACCTCACAAATAAGGAGCACACTGTGTTGTGGCTTACCACGTTCATGGCTGGGCTGCTGAGAGTGCTTCTTTTCATAGGCCACATCAAGGTCCGACTCATTCCAACTCTTTTGGCTCCTCCTCCTCATCGCTGCCTGGTCCTCTGTGAAGAGACACAAAGTACTGAAACCTTGAAAGAAATCCGCAATCTGTAACACGCTCAAACCCGTCTCATTCCACAGCCCCAGTTCCCTTTTGGAGCTCTCCATACAAGTTACCTGGTGGGACATGCCCTACCAAAGCTTCCTCTTCATTAAGGATCCCTCCTGGATCTCTCCAGTAATGGAAAGCATCGAACCTCTCTGATCAAGCTTCATCTTGATCCTCTATGTTTGAGTTCAACCTTGCCACCACCCCCGCTGTGACCACCCACCCCCCCCAAATGTAGGAGCCTGCAACCTGTGGCCTCACTAGGACTCAAACCATTCCTCTTCTTTGCCTATACTGGCTATGGATGATGGGAGTTGTAGTCTGAAACATCTGGTGAGCCAAAGGTTGCAGAATCTTGACTTAGACACGCCTTACCTCCATCTTAGTGGACAGCTTTAGCAAGTCCCTGGCTCTTGGTTTTCTTTAAGAGCCTGGAGATCGGTCTTACCTGTAATCTGAACTTCAGTCTGCCGTTACCATATAGTTGTGCCTAAACCTCGCCCAAGCGTTTTGCTATACAAATTGCCTGGAAATTATTAATAATTACATGGATCCCGGTCTCATTTCTGTCCCTGTACCCCTCCCAGGGTTGTCACAATTATTAACACATGAACAGAACAGTTACTCATTGGATCTTACCAGTTGAGTGGAACGGGGCAAAGGCACTCGATCCAACATTCAGTGCAGAGCCGAAGATTTGAGGGCTCTCGTACCCAGGTGTGCCAGTTGGTCGGGGTACTGACATCCGTTCCCCAAAGAAGGCCTGTGGCATGTTAGGACTGTCCAGTGGTCGAGGAGAAGCAACCCTGCCCATCTGTCCGGCGAAGGGAAGGTAATCGTATTGACCGCCCTGGGCAGGTCGCAGAGAAGCGCTGTGATCCGAGGGCACTACAGGTCGCATCTGTGGTGGAGCGTGCATGCTCATGGGGCGCGGGGAAGAAGCCCGTCCCGGCTGGCTGTATGTCAGACTCTCATAGTTGGGCGAGATACCCATGGGCCTGGGTGACTGTGGTCGGTCCACCAGAGGCTTCGGCTCCAGGTACATCCTTGGACGCGGTGACACACTGCGAGCCATCGTGTTCTTGTTTGCCAAAGGACTCAGCTGCCCGGATGAGTTGATGGGTGGGTTGTATGGTGACAAAGGGGTACTGAAAGACATGGATGTGGAACCTGGGCGGGTCATGGGTGGCACGTAGTTCTCATCTCCATTGGAGGAAAGGAGCTTCCGGTTGGCTGGCTGCGACAGAGATGGGGACAGTGTCGGCGTGGTGGAAGAGCTCCACTTTCCAAGCTGGTCTTGGGAGCCCAGGGGCCCAACAGTGTACCTGCTGTCCTAAAGTGGAGAAAAAGGCAGACCAGAAATTACAACATGAAAAAAACGGGAAACGGAAAACTGAAACTGACGAAGCAGAGCATGAAAAAGCAGGCCATGCAGCAAAGTATTTTAAGAGCGCTTAGATGTAACAATCTTTTACTGCTCATCCTGCGAACAAGCAAGAACAGATCCCTAATGCAGAGGCGCACACTGAGCATTAAGAGAAACACGCAACTATTCTTCATTAACAAAATACTACTTGGGGTAGCAACGAGAGAGCAGCACAGCCAGCCCATCCCGCATATCAAGACCAAACAGCCTTCACGGCTGGAAGCCATTTGCAGACTGGCCTTGTGCAGGAAGCCTGCAAGAGACCACGTGCCATAGAGGCCAACTTTCCACAGTGGGTCCGAGGACCACTCATGCATTGCTCATACTTCCATGGAACGCACCCCTACATTTGTATAGCTACGCCTTTCTCAGGAGGCACTGTGAACCCACGACATTGAAGACAAGTCCATTAGAATAAGAAACGAGCACAGTTCCCTGGTATTTACATTTTTTGTAATAGCGTTTAATAGCATAGATAAGGGTATTTGCCCCAATAGCGGTGACAATTAGTTGTAATTAGTTTGCAAGACAATCATATCTTATTTGCATCACTAAGCTACAGTGTGCACAGCATTGTACCTTCGAGTCACCCTTTAAGAGGTAATTAGAAGTAATGGGATTGCACTGGAGTGCATCGTGATCTTGGCCAAATCTTTTCTGAGAACATGCCTTCACCACACATTGACATATCAAAATTAATATATGTAGTGATGGGGAACACACAAGCATGTGGACTTTTAGCTAACCCAATTGTAAACACTTGTGTATCAGTGAATGATATTCAGAAAATAGCATTTTTTTTAACCCGGCTTCATCAGTAACTTGCGTGGCCGACTCTAAAGCACTTACATCGGTTTTTGGGAGACGTGGCAGCAAGGTTATACACTTAGGCTGCGAAACCTGCTAGCTTTGGAGCTCAAAGGAGGCCACAGCTCTCACTAGCAGAAGCAGACCCCAATAAAGCCATAGGCTCACTTTGCATGTAAAAGAATCATCCCTTTAGCAAGTGCCCACCTTTCCTCAGCCTGCCCTACACGGGTTTCCTGACACCGGTTGCTGGGTGCGGTCAGTGGACATCTCTGCCACGTGCACAAGCTACTAGAGGTCAGATCTGAATTCCCAGAGAGCTTTTAGTGAAGCCTTCAAATGACACTCACTGATTTAGCATTCCTACGTGAATGATCTCAAATGCACCACCTCCATTACATATGGATACCATAAACTGAGAACCTATAGCACTAGAAGGTCTTGCTCAGGTTCCCCGGAATCGGGGAAATATTTGTGTATAGGACTGAAATAACCTCTGCCCAGCACAGGCATTCTTCAATTGAAGGTGTACACCAGAGGCCTGCAAGCTTTGGCTCTACAGATGATGTGGAATGCAACTCCCATCAGCCCTAGGCAGCATAGTCAATGGTAAGAGACAGTGGGAGTTGTAGTCCAACTCATCGGGAGAGCAACAGCTTGCACAGCGCTGGTGCACATGAAAACATAGGGGCCACACAGAGAATCTGCACTCCAGCTGGCCATCTGTAGAACGCCAACACACTACGAAACCCTCAGTGGTCGAAAATACCTTTATGCCATGCCCTGGAAATGGCCGTTTCAGTAACCATGCCATTCGATGGGACTCTCCAGGGCAGGAACTTGCATAGGCACTCAGCAGATGTGCTGTGCCAAATGGAAATCTGTGCTTGCGAATCCCCTCTTCCCTCTGGCTCCAATGTCTTTGCAGCTCCTTTTCTTAAGCTTAAAGCTCAGCCGAGGTACGTTAGCAACACACGATGTTCTCAGCAGTAGCATAGTGCTACCCGATACACTACCTACGTTATGCTACTACAGTGCTTTAAATGGGAAAGTGCTTGCTGTTCCCGAGTATTTGCACTTCTTTTATTTGAAAGACATAGCGCTGGTACTTATAATCAGACAGCCAATAATTGGGACAGTACCAGTACTTTTGGATTTCAAGCACTGTGTTTATTAGAATGTATAACGCACGGCACTGCCATTTGAGTGGTCTTCAGGTACTCGGGTAGACCGTAGAGTTGGAGGGGGATCGGTTAGGTTGCTGGAAAAAGAGGGCAAATGCAAGACTGCTTTGCTGTTGTGTGTATGTGTGCAGACCGGAAGTACTGCAAGCTCGGCATGCGGTTCCGCTTCATGGTGTTCTGTGCCAAGAATAGGGAGGCATTGGCATTGTGTCCGAAGGTGAGCCACGTGCGGCTAGGATGTGCTGCGTGGTCGTACAGCGCGTTACATAAATCACATGGCGAATAAGATCAGGACTCGCCATTGCAAGACACCCGTTAGGCACTCGTCGGCACTGCACCGATCTGTGTGTCATCACCAAACCAAAAAAAGCGAGCACCGCCCTTCAGCATTATGTAACTGTTCCAATTAATTAAAACTGAAAACAAAACATTCGCAAAGGCAATATTGTGAGGAGGCGCCACCCATCCCTCCCAGAAACTTCCGCCCTGAATGGATGTGTATTTAAGGAAGGGAGAACTGAACGCAACGTTGAAAGGCCCCTAGCCATCAACCTAAGCCACTACCAGGGAAAGCAGTGCCCAGAAAGGGGACCCTATTCGTGTCTTTTGGGAATGGAGGGGGGTGCGAAGATTGACCCAAGACCCCAACACAAGATAACGGTCTCATTTCTCCGACATTTAATGCAAATTGTAGTATGAACTAGAGGGGCCATAATGAGTCATGCTCCTTGTCGAAGTCTGCTTTAGTTTTTTCCTTATTCCCTTCAAGCCAGTGGCTCCTCAACTTGGCTCCAATGTTCTAGTTTTATGTACGCATCGAATTAGGCTGTGGTGACTTGTGACCTTGTAGGGGAAAAAAATTTGCAAAACCTTTCAGCAGTCTACTTTGGGTTTTCCTTTAGTGACCCCGAGTGGTACGGTATGACCAGACGTGGGTCCTGAGCCTGCTGGGCCTAGAGACTAAAGCTACTCCTCACTGATGATACCCAACAAGGCCGAAACGTGTCTTGGGATGCCCATAGTCCCGTGCAGAAGGGATGTGACTTAGCCTGATTTGCATATGGTCTTTTCCCTTCTGTAACGGCTTGGCAGGCTGAAAAAACGACAGTCTGCAGGGTTGCCCAAAGCGTGCCCATGGTTATGGTTTATTCAAAACCTTCCCATCCTTCTACTTTTGGTTTTGCTGAAGGAACAACATACCTACATAAGCCTTTAGACAATCTGCTAATAACCGACTTCTGAAACAATGTAGTAGTCAGTAGCTCTGACTTTGCACTCTCTGTGCGATTACTCCTCCGTGTCTGACCCAGGCCGGGTCTAATTCAGTTACGGATTATGTCCACGCCACTCCTTGCTGAAAGGGGACTCCATGCATTTACCATCCTTTCTGAGAAGGACGTCTGTACAATTCAAATGTAACCCCTAAGTAGCCTTGCTCTGCTAACCTCCTCTACAGTATTTAGAGTGGGGTTACAATGTAGCTATAATAATACTGCTATTCCCAGACATTACTATGGTTACTTTAGTGCAGGGAAATTGATTCAATATCGCTCAACGCATTTCTGATTATTCAAATTCAATGTTCAGCTTTTATTACTCCCGGCTCCGTAGAGGAATCGATAGATTGATGCAGCTCGAAACGTGACCCAGGTTCCGGTTCCAATGTGATGTAGTCTGCAGCTCAGGTGGCAGGTGTCCACAATGTGCCCCTCCCAGAGTACAACAGGGCAGTTGCTATTTGTTTATTTTGGGGACCAAAGCAATTGAAACCAGGCCCGCCCGTTTGATAGCATGCTTTCAGAGTGGCTCTACTCCAAGAGTTGAGCATGAGTTAAGCCTCTAGTGTGTGACTGCAATAGACACAGGGGTGCTTTGGGATTTCAGCAACATGTTGCTGTACCCCCTGGTCGTTTACTTCCTGAACTCGGTTTGTGATAGTGTTGCAAAGCTACATGGCACTGTTGCCTCCGTTTCTTTTGAAAGAGCTGCTGTTTTACTTGCAAGGATCCTGCAACCTTGCACTGCACATCCTAGATTTCATTATGCTTGTATCATGTTATCTAAGGTTTGAATAGAATGTTGATACAACAAGTCAATACCTTAACTAGGCTAACAAAGTCAATTATTTTGCTTATTTGCGGGTTTTCGTGGAATATCTCCACTTCCTCAGGCAGAGATGAAATGAAGCATTTGAAAAACATCACAGCATTGCAGGTTACATAGCCCGTCCTGCAGATATCCTGTTATCTGTGCCGGTCTGTACCATATTTGTAGTTTTGCTCCTATGAATTCAAATGCATGCCCATTTTCAATACACTGGGAGGGGGCTTGAAAAGACATCGTGGTTTCATGAGTCACTATTCCAACTCACAGACTTTCACTTTTTGCACCCATAGAGATACAGGGATCACAACATCCAGACCGGACTCTTTCCATAATTTTTTCCAAAGCCGTTCACAGACATTCAACTGGCACTGCACCAACCCCACCAGCCTCTCTAAGGCAATTAATTGTTGTCAAACTCCCTCCAACGTAGCCCCAGCTGCCAAAAGCTTTCCAGAAACTGGTCATGGCCCTTGTCTTTTAGTCAAACTCAACCCTTTCCTCTTGATTGTGATGTAACACAATCCTGCTTTGGTATTTGACACAAAGTTACCACACTGGGCACCACGGGTCACAGGCCTAACATATATTGGCTGTACATCCCCCTCTTTCAGATTTCTAGAGGCACAAGCCTGACATGTTGATGATTGTGCTACCACTGATCTTGTAAAGGGACTGACCTGACATATCGAGCTTCAACTGGACTGCACATACATTGACGGATACCTCACCAATTACTCCTGCCTTTATCAGGGCCTTCTAATAGGGTGGGCTGTTTTTTTGTTTCTTTTCCCTGCTCTCCAGTTTATTGACCCACTTAACAGACTGTACCATTTAGACCATGAAGATCGCAATGTGTGGGAGTTGAACATCCAATACATGTCTCTCTGAGCAAAACTACAAATCGGGTAAGGACAGGTACAGATAACGTGCTATCTGCAGGAGGGGCTATGTAAGCTGTGATGCTGTGGTGATGTGATGTTTTTTCAATGCTTCATTTCATCTCTGCCTGAGGAAGTGGAGACATTCCACGAAAGCTCGCAAATATGCAAAATAAATGCAATTGTTACCCTAATTAAGGTATTGACTCACTTTCATCCCAATAAAAAATATTTATATAGTAGGATAGACCATTTGAGCCAAGTCCCACATTCCACAACACCACCTAGTAGCCATTGTTGGAAGTTCACCTCCAGTTCTGAGCCACATCAGCAAGGTATTGTGGGTATGCAAAGTAGCCGACATGTGAACCTTTTCTCCAGGAAGAGTAGATGTTCAACAGTGCCTCAAGCATATGATAGGCCAATGAGAGTTCAAAGAAATCTAGCAAATAGGACTCAACACCTCCCCTGCCCATCATTATCCTCCAAGATACTAGGGCGGCCATCTTGGTGGACAGGCTCCTGTGGACACTCATTTAACACTAGGCACAGCAGAGTTAGAACTCTGCTGCTAGATATTTGCTGTATTTCTTTGCTACAGATCCCTTGCAAGGCATGCAAGTTATTAAATATATGCATGCGCGTGCTCTGGAGATGCATGTGCTGCACTGCAAAGTACATATATTGAAACGTTTAGGTCTTAGCCCCTTCAGTGAGCTAGTTAACCCACACAGAACAAAGCCCATTCACTAGTAGCAAAGTGCATTGAGGTCACACAAGTGGGGAAGAGTGCTATATAAATAACTAAATACAATACAATTTGATATAGCTCGACAATGTGATGAAGGTATGTTTTGGGGCATATTGACATGTAGCCACGTATGTGTATCTCCCTTCACCCCCCACTCACCCTCATCCCACAACCTTTATCAGTCTTACTCACTGTTTGGCCCATACAAAGCAATCCATTCTGGACATTAAGCCACCACAAAGTAACATATACCTGGGACAATATGGCAGGAACTTGTACAAAGATGACACAGGTGTGGGTAGGACACCTGCTTAGCAGACTATGCAATCTTGGGCCCAGGTGTCCCACATCGTTCATGGGCTCTACCACCGACAGAGCTGAAATGTGGGCATCCACGCTACCTGTGCACAGTGGATTGAAGGTTAGCTGGACTTACTTTGGCAGACGAAGGGCTCGGAGTCTGGGGGGTGTTATCGGACCAGATGCTCTCCAGCTCTTTGGTCAGGGTGTCCATTTTGGCAGCTGCCATGTCCAGCTCCATCTGCTTCTGGTCAATATTCTGTGTGGCAAAAGCTGCAGAGAGAAGATGCAACAACATTTAGAAGGCTTATTTTAGTTATTTATTTTTGCATTTTTAAAGCGCTCACACCGCCCGCGGGCATCGAGGCGCTGTTACAGGAATTGTTTGTTTTTTAGTTGTGTAATTGTTTTTTTTCTTAGTTGTGCATTTATAACGCGCTTAAATACCCAGAAGTTTTTAAGCACGGACCCGGGGATCGAACCTGTGTTGCTTCGTGTCATATTGGTTCCAAGGCGAGCACGTTGCCGCTGAGCTATCCTCCCGGGACCTTATACCGGTGGTCTTCAAGTTGTGTGGGCTGGCTTCCCTAGGGGAGGCCAGAAGGATGTCCAGGGGGTACGATGCTCTTCCAAAAAGGGAGCACAGGGACTGCTTTTAAAGCAGATGCGTCATCTAGGCTCTGGGGTGGGGGGCAGCACCGCCATTTTTACTCAAGGAGATACTCCACCAACACAACAAGTTTACTCAATTTGGCATTACAAAGTTTCAATACCACTAGCTTATACGACGTAATGCCACATAAACCAATAGTTGCCAACACAATTCATTCCAATCTGTGGCTGCTTGCCCAGTCCTGGTTTTTCCTTTGAGTTTTATAATGGGGGGTGGGGGGTTAGCAGAACTACATGTCCCAGAACGCAGACTACAAGTCTCAGGAAGCCAAGAAAAATACAGGACTGGATGTGCACCGATAGATTGGAATGGACCATGCTAGCAACTATGTCAACGAACCAGTTCACCACTCTAGCACCACCGTCACAGAACGTGGGTCTGTGCGGCAAGACTGCCATGGTGCTGCATCACCAGGAACTCATTGCACAGTTGGCACCACAGACAGTCAAGAGATCTGCTCGGAGATGTATATAGTTGGGACGTTTCAAGAAATCAGGGCTTTATTTTCTCTAGAAAATATTATCCTGTAAAGTGCTTGCTGCTGCAGTCTTACAGCTTAGTATGGCTACAAGTAAATACTTGATGAACAAATTGACACGAATTTTAACAATCTAGTGAGACTGAAAGGCAGGGTCGTCCCTGGGAGGAATTGCAGTTTCCCCTCTTCATTAACCACCCCTAGATGGGACTTCAGCTTCACGCTCGCTTGAGGTCTCTCTGCCTCAAACCTTTCAGAATATTGCATTGTGTGTCTCCAGCGCTTCTGCTGTAAGCTTTCGATCTCTCAATAACTTATGCAAGAGCACATGTTTAGTGTTATTCCTCTACGCCACACACCTCCGTCATATCTTAGTCACCCTCGCATGCTCATGCTGGGACCGCATACCACCCACCTCCCCTTACCCGACACCTTCACACTTACACTGAAAGTTGATGTCCATCATGGACTGGGCCCCGTGCATCTGTTCCCCCGCCATCTTCCGGAAGTTGCGGTCCAGCGACTCGATGGTGGACGTCTTCCAGCTCAGGAGCTTCGACCTTGGGAGAATAAGCACCTCCATGTCAAACCAAAAGCACTGCAGCGGATGCTAGTGTCACACACCCTACCACCACGACCTGCTGCAGGAGTCGCGATACTTGAAATCTCGACTAAATGCAACAACAAAAGCTCGAGGAGCGGAGGCAACAGGGCCACGCCAGCAACTGTCGCGAGGCGGTCAGGTGGGGGTGTTCACGCTGCGCGGGTATGGCGCGGTGCGCTCCGAGCCGTCTGGACGCTCTCCCTGGCTTCAGTGCCGGCTGCCTTTGTTGGACATGAACTTGTAACAAAGTTGGCGAGCAGCCCTTAAAAGCCTCCCACAGACACACGCACGGCCCGCCCCGCGATAGGGGGGGAAGGCGGGGCCACTGAGTCAGGCGGGACGGGATTCCTGAGCTGCTGCGCACACCTGCCCGCCTGAGATCGCCGTGTTCCCAAACGGAGGCCGGGCCAGACGTGCGCCAGGATGAGTCTGTGCGCTCACCTCCGGCGGCAACGTTCTAAAAATAGGATATTTTTCCACAGATAAGTTAGGGGGGCATACTGCCCACGAAGGACGCCCAGCCTCCGCAAAGCACGAACACAATGGGTGCCCAAAAACAAAGCCATATGGGTGGGCGATTTCCACCACCGACCCAAATTATGGAGCCCTGTTGCACAAAAAGGACCCCCATCAGAACCACAGACGGACAAGCCACTCCCGACCTAAGCTACGAACCAGGCGGAGCTCTCTCGAACAGTCCATTTGGTGGAGCTCCACGTGACACGAAATCCCTCCGTTATGACCCAAAGCGATCCTTCTACCTAAACTATGCAGCCGTTCCACATAAACAATGATTTCCACTCCGACCAACCCTATGCCCCCTACCCTAAGTATCGGCCCACACTGCCCCCCCTTCTGTCCCAATCTGTGGGCCATTACAACCACCCGCTATTACCAGGGCTGGACTGGGAACCAAAAGAGGCACTAGAAATAATTTTCTAAGTGGCCCCATATTACACATTTTCAGCAAGTCCAATCCTTTTCCTATGAGAAAAAGTGGAAATAAAATAGGTTATCACACAAAAGAGGGCCAGCGTGCAGAGGCCTACCGGGAAATGTCCAGAGTTCTCTAAAAGCCAGTCCAACTCGGACTATGAACCCCTTCCCAATCTGTGAGACCTTCTAAACCTACCCAAAAAGGATCCCTCTCTAACCCCACCCTACTACGAGTCCACACTATGCCCCCCCCCTGCGCCTCTAGTGAACCCACATTAGAGGCCCAGCCCACTCTAGCTCACATCATGCCTCTCCCTCCCACATAACTATGGGGCACTTACACAAAGTCACTAGAGAGGGCAATGTATCCAGACCAGCCTGCATGCACATCACACGCCCACACCCCTGACCTCCACTAGCCCTACCCCAGAATAGTGCCTTAAAACCTTTAGGCTAAAGCGTGCTATATATACACACACATCTCTGAATACAAATGCACTCATTGTACCTAGCCACCATGCCGACTGGGGTACACGACGGATGCCCTCAACAGGCACTCATGTGCGCTTTGGCCTGAAAGCAGGAGACGAGCCCAGGGGCAGCTTATAAGGCTGGAGAGGAAGAGGAGGGTTAGGAGATGGAACTATAGGTTGCAGCGCTCCAATGCCTGAAGGTTCGTAGTCTATATACATGCAATGCAGAAGATAGGCCCCTGGGTGCAGGCGATGGACCAGTGGTTATGAGGTTGGCCTGGACTTGGGCAGGACACGTGGGCAGATAGTGACTTTGGATTGGCTTTCTGCTTGGCCAGCTTGCAACGTGCGTAAAATGCATCCAGGAAGGTTATTCCCTCCACCACTGGGGGGATTGTAGGGGGGGGCAGGCCTAGGGGTCACCTGTAGAGCGAGGGCTTGGTTATGAATTAGTGTGAAGATAAAGAACAGTACAAGGTGGCACCAGAAACTGCTGCCCGCTCACTCCCCATAGACAAACAAGTATGGACGCCATTGACACCTTTTGTTTTTCACTACGCGCACAGAAATTCCCCCAGCGTGAATATGAGAAAGAAATAAGCGAATCTAAAAAGAACGACCCCTCCCCAAGTCGAAACAGTGTATTTCACATCACATTTTTCTGAAAGATGTGAAAAAAAAGCCATGTAATCTACAGGCGGCACTGAACATGCAACATCACAGCAACAGTCCCTCAACCTGCTGCACTACCTTTGCATCTTGCACTTAGCAATGGACAATCAAATAACTCAGTGGTGAATCCACAATATTGCTCAAAATGCATTGCATAATTAATTTAGCATGGCCACCGATCACTAAAGTAGTACAGTGAGGAACAGAAGACACATTTAGGCATCTCTACAGGGGCAACGTGAGGTCCCTGACCCCGTTGCTAAAGAACTAAGGGGGCAGTTGGCCCCTTTGCCCCATGCACTCTGCACACAAGCCATGGACACTGCAGATTTGCAAGTTCCACATTTAGAATAGTTAACTAGCTGTGGTATTGCATATATTAATTTACACATGTATTCACATAGTATTGTTTCATGGCTTATCTTTTGAAACTAGGGATTGCACAGTGAATAAATATATATTTATGTAGAGCTTCCAACCACAAATGTACCATTTCATAGTGTTTTAGATAACTATCGTTATTTAATGTGGTTTCAATGTTAGCGTATTAACAAAGCCAGTACAGGCACAGGGTTAGTACAGTTCCATAAGTATATTTATGTTGCAAAACACTGCAGCGACACAGCACCGTTACTGCTCAGCATATTTACGGAGCATAGTTTTTGGTAGGTTTAGTTACACGGTTAGTATTGTTACATGATTATATAGATACAGGGTTAGTGTAATTTTAGGCTAACAGTTGCCGCACCCATCCCCAGCGCAGACACAGATTTCTGTCTGCGACCCTTGATGTGCTGAGGATATGCTTTTCATGTTTTAGGCCTTGTAAGTGATGTGTGTCGCTGCCCTAACATGTACTCTCCCACCAGGGAATGATTTTACATGTGGCACAGTGACAAGGGGCTTCTGTGTAGATGCACTTTATAAATCAATGAAGTCCATCTGATATCGTTGCAGGTTAATATCGCTGCACAATTCAGTGGTCTTCCAACTGTGGGGCTGGCCCCTAGAAGCTTGATGGGGTTACAGGAGCATTATAGTTGCTACAGGTTAGTAGCTTTTTGTGATCAGGAACAGAACCGCAAATACAGATGAGACTTAAAATCCAAGGCCAAGGAAAGCTTTGAGAAAAATCGCCAGAGCATTGGAAAGCAGACAACTTCTTTATCTTAGTCAGGTGAAGCAAGTTGGAAACCAAGCACGAATGGAAACCCCCCCCAAAATTAAACATAACATTCCGAAATCAGCAGCAAGGCTCTGGGAAATACAGCGTGTGATCAAATATTTCACACGCCCAGCATACACCCCACGAATACCTATGTGAACATCCGAGAGAATTATTTTGAACATTTTCGGTCAATGGAAAACCCTTCAACAGTAAGTGGTTTGTGAAGCAAGTGGTCCGGATTCCTCGCGCCTTCAGGCGGGACAGGTGGAAATGTATTTGCTGGGCTACTGCTGGCCCATTCAGCCATTTCCAAAACTGCGCCAAAGTCCGGCGAGCGGCGTTTGGTGTGTGTGGTCAAAGCTGCTACAATGCCCATGCAGCGGATATATCCCTTCCTCGTAACCATTTCCAGATATTGTCACCAGTGGTTCCATAGGCAGCCAAACACCCACAATATTCTTAAGTTTCCGGAAAGAGACCGACCCCTCTTTGCAATAAGCCTAAGATTTGGGCCGTTTACACCACATATGGCCCAGGTCAACGACTTCACTGCGGCTCCTCCAGGCAAGGGGTTGGGGAGGTTCACGCATTAATGAAAGCCAACTAAGTCTGGAAGCTCGCCAAGTCCAGTGCATTTGGAGAGTTTGGAAGCCCTTCAGAAATGTTCAACCACGACCCCTCACAGACGGAGATAACCAAGTCTGTGTTGCCTTCTAGTCCTAAAGGGATCCACCAGGATCAGCGCCAACATTACTGGGAGACTGGAGAACACAATCCAGTGAAAGGGAGCCAAATGAGGGCCTTCCACCCGACTAGGAAAAGCCCCCTTAAAATATCTACATTATTAACCTGTTTCCGAATCCTCGCGGATAGTATGAAGTCATGTTTTATGGAATATTTTTACAGGCTGGAGTAGCTAGATTATATAGATGCCACGTTGGTAAAGTACCGAGTCATTTTAATTGTTACAGGTTCCAATTTTTTTCTAAAAAAGATGATTGGAACAATACTGATCGTGTACATTTTTTTATTAGTTACAAAATAAATGTTTAGGGTTTGCAAAGTTAATGTGTTCTTCTAGTCACCGGCTTAGTTTAATATAGTGCTTTGCTAATAGTCACAAAAAGAAAATGCTAGTTGTATCAAGCTTAAGATTCTTTCCACGGCAGACTGGATAACTCTTAGAAAACATTGAATTGCACCTGCAGCCTAACGTGCGAGGCACCTTGCTCTCGGTCCCTAAAGAACACGCTTTGAGAGCAATTCCTTGTATGCTCCAGTGTCACGCCTCTTTAAGAACTTCCTGGCCCAGCCTTAAACACCTACATCCCTAGAAACCGAGAGCAGAGCTCGTGCCCCACAGGCCTCTGTGCAGGCCCCACAGAGTGCGTGCGACACTCCCTGGACGTCCTGTACTCTGCCGTTTCCATAGCTACGCCAGGTTACATACTTTTGCAACAACTGATTAGTTCGCACTCACGCTTACCCACCGTACACATGCATACCCGCACCGACAGACAGACAGGTGCGCTCATTCACACGTGGTGGCACACGCAGATTACATTCACAAGATGCACGAACACAAGATTTGTTTAAACTTATCTAGTGGTGATGGTTTCCGCCCCGCCTGTGGAGCTACTATTTTGAACCAACCGTGGGGTGAGACCTCTCCCTGGCATTAGATAAGCTGGCAGCGGGACTGGTTAAGGCCTTCGTTGTGGTCTTTGACCTGATTTTTAGTGCCCATTGACAGCAATGAAGGTCGTGGCATCACTGTCGCTGGCTCTTAGGTCTCCCGGATGCCTCGCACCGTGCTTACGTCAGGGTATTTTTGCTTTCGAACCCGACCCACCCACAATACCATGCAGAGTGACCGGGAACAGTACTCTGTATTCGTAAACAATCTAAACGTTTTTGAATTCTTTGCACATGCAAAGACTCTTAAACTGATGCACTTAAGCATGTTTGCAATACGGAGCAAATGAAAACTCTCTCCATAATACTAATGAGTACATAGTTCTGCAGACCCAAAAACTCCTGGAGAGGAGGCTTCCGGCTCCTCACAACAGAGCAGGCGCTACTGAATTCACTAGCCTCCTGTGAACCTACCGTTCATTTTTAAGCAGGATTGTCTGGTGGTGCGGGCAATATTGGACATATGGGCATGGAAAGTCCACTTATGGGCCCGAGCGGAAATCTGGGGCATACAATATGCTTATTGCCCTTGATATTAGCCCGGTCCCAGGGTGCATGTCGATTCGCACATGGCTGGCTGCTAAGTGTTGACCAGGAAAGAAAAGTAAAAAAGGCGCATTAAAAAAAAAACAATTCAAAATGTTTGCACTGCAGCTGTCACTTGGCATCTGAGTCCCAAAAGTCCCTTTTCTATTTTCACATAACCCAGAGAAAGGAGGTGTGTTGCAGTGGGCAAGCCAGAGAGGGTGCTGGTATGACAGGACA
This sequence comes from Ambystoma mexicanum, assembly GCF_040938575.1. NCBI lineage: Eukaryota > Metazoa > Chordata > Amphibia > Caudata > Ambystomatidae > Ambystoma > Ambystoma mexicanum. The sequence goes on from NC_090923.1 coordinate 934,330,182, forward strand.
TGCGAGTGCAGGGATGGGAGTTGGGAGTGTGAGGCCCACAAAGGGGACAATGGGATCCTAACAGTCGCCTGAATCCATACAATGTTGGGCACGTTGGCCATTATTGCCCAGAAGCCCAGGATCCTGATTGGCGGGTAAGATCTGAACACTCTTCAGTATGCTAATTAAGCATTGTAGGACTGAAGGAGGGCTCAACATGGCAGGATAAGGACCCACCACACGTTATTGCAGAAGCGAAGTCAAGGGCTTTCAGTTAGAGTTGGGCCATTTCCCAAGCGACAAGGACTTTTCCCCCCCGAGGTCTGGAAAGCCCTTCAGTGGCATCTGGTGAATTTCTGAACTGGAAACTGTGAGAAACCAGAGAGTATGCTCATTCCTACTCCCCTGGGATCCTCTGCACGGGTGGCCAGGGAAAGGCCGTCGCTATTGAATCCTGACCCTTGGGGTGGAGAAGCGGGGGAGGATCGACTGGGTGGAGGGTCCTTGAGGATTGGGGCACCCTTGGGCGAGACATGGAATCCCCCTTTCCCTTTTGACAACCAATCTAACCCTTCCCCAACCTTCATGGGCTGTTATAAACCAGCCCCCTCTATTTTTTCACATATGCCACTTGACAGTACTGGGACGAAGAAGAGGCAACTAAGATCAATGAAGACTACACTCTTTTACCACTCTGGTACTGGGACTAGGAAGATGCCTGCTAAGAGCTGTGAGGGTCAGGCATGTCCATCTGATTGTGATCAGCCAGGGCTAATTGGACATTCTCACCTGCAGCCAGTGGTTAAAGTGGGTGGGAGCGGTGCTCCGCTACTACTTTTCATTAAGTTTTACTGTTCCTATACTTTTACTTAAAAAAGAAACCATTCCGGAATGTTTTCATTTTAAAATAAAAGTGTAGGAAGAAGTTGAAACTTGCACTTACAGTGCACTGCACTGAACGTTCCCGTAAACAGCAGGCGCATGTGTTTTGGAGTTTTTATTGTGCGTGGGAGGGGGGTGGCAAAGGGGTTTGTGGCGAGCGGTGCAGGCCAGTAGGGAACATAGTTCCACTACTTCTTTACGTACACTTCGACTACTGCCTGCAGCCTGTCAAGGGGCTGCAGGTGTATAAGAGGAGGCAAGAGCAACAAGGAGGAAGGCAAAGACAGGAGGAGGAGGAGACTTATGAGGAGGCAGCCGAGATGGGACCAGGAGCAGAACCAGGATGCCAGCAATTTACCCAGAGGATGTGCAGGACCCGAAATGAGTTGGCTGTGTAATTTCCCCAGGTCTGGGAGCCTCCAACTCCATCTGCGAGCAACAGGAGCTGCAGAAGTGATCCCGGGCAGAGAGGACGCCTATGGCTGGTAAGCAGGACATGCGCCGGTGGGTTTCCTGACTCCAGAAGCAAGGAGGGAGTCGCAGGAACCACCGTGGAGGCATACAAAAGGCTGGTGTGTGTCGGAAGAGTGTCCTATGGGACCACAGATGAATAGCGGTCCGTGTTTTGAAGCTAATCACTGGCGTAACTGGGGCCCCTGCACTCCCTGTGGTGCGGTGGGCCCCGCCACCACATGTCCTGGGTGGGGGGCCCCGTTGGACTAAAACAATGTTTTGTAGTCACTCTGCCTTCATAAAGAAATTATTTCTGTTACCTTTTAACAGAAATAATTTCTTTATGAAGGCAGACTACAAAAATAAACTATTTCTTTTTGAAGTCCGAAGGCTCCCCCACCCAATGACATGGAAGCCTCTAGGCTGGAGACCTCCATGTCATAGGGTGGGGAAGCTCTATGACTTCAAAAAGAAATTGTTTCTTTTTGAATCACTGTGCCTTCATAAAGAAATTATTTACATTATGGTTTGGTCCTTTAATCAGAGTGACTTCAAAAAGAAGCAATTTCTTTTTGAAGTAATAAGTCTCCCCTCAACCTCATGACGTGTGCGTGTGCGAGTGTATGGTGAAAGGGTACACGCTGAAATGTATGGGTGGCTGGGTGTGTATGTGTGTGAATGCTGAATGGTGTGTGTGCTTGTGTTCAGGGGGTGCAACAAAACCTAAATTTGGGTGCTAACCATTCAAATGTTGGGAGAGGTGCTAACCCTCATGCGTGGTGGGGGAGAGGCAAACCTATTTGTGTGGGACATCTAACTATGCATTCTAATGAGACCATTATAGTGCAGCTTCAATGTTACAAGCACTTAACACTTCTTTAATCTGAAAGCACCCACTTCTGGACCTCTGAGAATAAGTGGTCTCCTGTCCCCTCTCTACCCTTCCAATCACTTCCCTGGCATGCAAGTACTAAACACACATCAAGATTTCAATTACCTAAAGAATTATGCGTTTGAATGCAAGTACTAACAGTAAAATGCTTTACGTAATTTTATTTCTTTTTTATTCTTTATTTTCATTTTATACCAAACAAACAATAGATGAACATCTTAAACAATACCCTTAAACTATATCCACATATAACACTATAATAAAACCCACTCCTACCTCCCCACCCCACCCGCCCCAAAGGTACATCCTAGATGCAGGGCCAATACAGATCCAAGAATTTCCCCCAAATCCTCCTAAATAACATTTGCTTCTTTTCACAACCATAAATCACTCTTTCCAATTCTGCCAATCTTATCATTTCATCCATCCATGCCTCTTTCCCTGGTGACAACCTTGATTTCCAACCTCTGAGTATTAATTTCTTTGCAATTGAGGCCCCCTTAAACAGCCATTTACGTAGAGAAATACTCAAGTCCTCCAGAGCCTCATCATCCCCTAGAATTAGGGGTTTGAAGTCATAGTTCAGTTCTTGAACCAATACAACCCCAAAAATGTCACATCTCTCTCCAAAAGCCTCTCACTCGCACACACTCCCATAGCATATGTTCTAGCGTTCCACTCATATGGACACACCCCCAACACTCACCCTTAACCACCAGACCTCTCCTATGTAACATTTCAGGTGGCCAATATACTCTTAATAATTTTAATCTGGCATGATCTTTCACCCAGATTGATTGAAGATAGGGTATTATTCCTGCACATGTTTCCCCATTGCTCATGCGTAATTCCACAATGCAGTCTCTTACTCCTATCCTCCATCAGAGCCTTGTTGGCTTTAGATCTAGACATTATTAATTTATAGTATCAACTTGCCAAACCTCCTTCTCCTGGTTTCTTGCTAGTTGACATGGCCTAGAAATCTATGCCTGCCTCAGATTCCACTTTACTTTAGTAATTGCTGGGCCTTTGTTAACAGCGAGACCCAGGTGCCGTTTAACATCTGTGTCCTGTGCTGTCCTGCAATGGCTCTGTAGGTCCGCCAGGTTGAGTCAACATAGCCCAAAATGTCAAGGAGGGCTGAAGTCACCTCAATGGGGTTGTGCCACTACTTGTGTTTAATCCGTTGGTTACTTATTGGTCATTTTCGTTACTCATATTCCCTATTCGTCCTCGTCCCAGTACTTGTTTGTGAGGCACTTTGACTCATACACAAGTACTGGGATGAGGTAGAGGCACATGGAGGTAATGCCTGGTTTAGCTACCTGTAATCCTCATTCCAGTAGTTACCTATGAGGAAAGGAGCCTAATACACAAGCACTGGGACAGGGAAAAGGGATGTGGAGGTAATTCTGGGCCAATAAGTTGATTTTGGGGGTTGGGGCAGAGGGTGGGAGGGAGAGGAGATGTGTGGGGAGGTGGGGTAAGATGGGGATTGTGCGATAAATCGAAATGGCTATCCATGTCCAGGCTAAGCAGGCATGATAATTAGTGGCTAGAGAGGCATTTTGCTGCAGCCAGTTTAGTCATTTCTTAGTTTTGCTGGACTTTTTTTTTAACTGGGCATCTCTGATAAAGCAATCCTGCTAAGTGTAATTACCTGGCAAGAATGGCATTTAGGTGCTGCCAATCTAGCCCTTTCTTACTGCAGAATTGTATATTTTTCTGGGTATCTGTGATAAAAAATAACCATGATAAGTGTTATTGCTTCGACTAGCATTTTGGTGCAACCAGTCTAGGCATGTCTAAATGTGGCCTGGCATGCTTTACTGTAATAAGTTATTACGTGTCTAGACTGGTCTATATTGTGCAGCCAGTTGGACATGTTTTCATTGCGGCATGGCATTTTTAATAGCAAAGCATTATATTAATTAAAGCATTAATGTTCCTGTGCACTTTTGGGGACTTGCATGTATTGGATTTTTTGATTGGTGTTACAGTCAGTGGCGTCACTAGGGGGCATACTGGGGGCCAGTGCTCCCCCCTCTGAAACCCAGTGCCCCCCTACCTAAGGCGAACAGTGACTGTGTTCTCTGTTCGAGGTGTTATTTGTGACACTCACTGAGGCAAATCTCTGCAGATCACACGGCAATACTCCTTTTGTCTCAAAGCGAGCAGTGATCAAGCAGCTTGCAGCCCCTCCCATCAGAATGTATTGCAGCCCCTCCCATCAGAATGTAGCCACAAAACTGCCTATGATGGGCTATTAGTCACTGAATTGTTTCGTGCCTGCATTCTGATGGGAGGGGAGGTACAGTGGGGTGTGGATAGTTGGTGTGCACAAAAGCCTCTCTGCAGGATTGCTTGTGACGTCACACATTACCTTTCATAGGTGCCCCCACTTTTGTCTGTGCCCCCCTACTTTTGTGTTTGCCCCCCCGTACTCCTCCTAAATTAGATTCCTGGTGACGCCACTGGTTACACTACAAAACAATTGCAAATACTGCAGCCATTTAGCCAATTTTTCTTAGAAAGCATGCTGTATAATGCATTAAAACATATTTATATATTTCTCCTAGTGCACTGTGCAGCGTACCCCTGCAGCAGCACATTCATGCGTATTGCACAAGCGTGGTAATCTAGGCAGGCCCAGAGTGCGGCGCGACCCACGATTTGTTGCTGAGTTTGGGGGACCACCTCAGCATGGCTCGCAGGGTGGACACCCACATTTTGTGTTACGCCACTGAAGCTGATAGGCACATATTGAATACCAAACTAAATGAAAATTTAACTTTGCAGAAAATAAGTGCAAATTACATATCCAACTAAATGATATACCATTGAGCAACATAAGTTCATATGGGACAATTAATTAAAAGTGAATAAGATTAAATGTGTGTTACATTGCGATTTAACCTGATCTTTTAAATAAAGCATATCAAAGGCTTAAGAGAGCCACAAAGTGAACTTCTCTGAGAGAATGCAGTGTGGCAAGGTCAAAGCTTGGCTGGGGAGTGTGACATATGGTGGCAGGTCCACAAGGCTAACAAGGAACAGCCAAAGAAATATAAGAATACCCACCAAGTCAAGACGTCAACCATAGGAACTAAGTGAGGGTGACTTGGTACACAGGAGCTACAGCCAAGGAACCTGTGTGTACGAGCCGAGGAGTCCCGGGGCCCTGGTTGCACTACCTGTAATGGGTGGACCGTGCGGTCTAACAACTGCACCTAGATCAGAGAGCCCTGCATGGGGACGTAGGAGGACACTGAGTCGCAACCTAATGAAACCACTGTAGAGGAGTGGGCATGGTAACCCAGAAGGAGGGTCAAGTTGACTTGGAGTTTTGTTAAGAATTTTGTTGAAGAAGATTAAAACAAGTATAAGTGGTGAAGTTGAAGTCTTGGGGAAGGGCACCCTGAGACGAAGAAAGACCACACCTGTTGTCTTGAGATCAGAGTCTCAAGACCCCTTTGGTTTTGAACTGTTTATTTTGAAACTTGGGGAAGAGAACCTCAAGGAGTGATTTTGAACTATAACATTGTGAACTTAAGAAAGGTGATCATAAGACTTTTTCATGGAACATTCTTGTGCTTGGGGAAGGGGGAGCTGAAGGATAGCTATTGGGCAATGCGTTTGTCTAAGACAACACGGCACAACAAAGGTTTGAATGCCGATCCCGCACTTAGAAACCACTCGCTGGTATTAAGCACGTTATAAATGAACAATAAAATAAATAAATAAAGCTGAGTGCTGGAAAGTGCTCAGAACTTTGAGTTGAACACTACTTTTGTTGACTTTGACATCCCTACACATTGGTTGATTGTAATTGTGAGTGCAAGGATAGGTTTGTACACAGACAGACTTTTAAGTTGACATTTTTTACTCAGATTTTCCTTAATTTCGTTCAGGTAGGGAAATCCCACCGTAGCATACGACAAGTCAGGCCTTAGACCATTCTAACATTTAAGTTAATATATATCTTTTGTTTGAATTTTAAGTCTGTTGTCTATGTCGTACTTCATGATGCCTTCACAAAGGGTGCAAATGTATGTGTCGTGTCTAATATGCGTAAGCAACCGAGCAGAACGAGGAAGTCCAAGCCAGAATCCGCAGGCTTGGGGGTGTAACGGGGTACTCCCCTCCCCAATATTTTTTTTAAATAATGTGTTAAAATGCTACCTTTTACAGGACCTTCTGTGAAAAAATTGCTAAAACGCCACCCAGTTTGCAATCGATTTTGTATGGTAGCGCATGAAAAAAACAATAGACGTAAGTCACCAACAGTGCACAAGACCATTTTACAAAATGCCTAGGCCCACAACGTATGCCAGAATATGAAACCTTTTCATGTTGGCTGTGCCCATGCATGCAACACCAATAAATGCTAGTATTCCCATGTAAGGACTCCCCACCCAGTAAAAATGCCATTCCACAGAAAGAAAGCATACCCAGGCAGGCTATCCTAAGATAAGCTAGTGTACCAACTAATCACTCTTTTCTTTGCTTTTATCCTTGATGCAAAGTAAAACAATGTCATGACTCACAAAGAATATATGGCCAGACTACAGCCACCAAAGTAAACCAGTCAAGCAATGTAATGGGACTCATCGTGTTTGTTTTACGCTTCATGTCATGTAACAAATGCCATGCCACAGTAAGAAAGCAAAAGCATACTGACACCCCAGGTCAAGCTATCCACTAAACACTTATGTTTGCTTTTCCCTTGATACCAAGTAAAAAATGCCATGTGACATTACAAAAGTATATGCAGGCGGACACTTGCAGTGTCAGTCTGCATATACTTTGTTAATGTGGCATGGCATTTATTACTTGGCCTCAAGAGTAAAGCACATATAACTGTTACATGGCACGATTAACCTACATTCAATGTAGGCCAGTCTAGCAAGGTAATAAAAAACACTTATGTTTGAAATACCCACCATACAAGTAAAACATTCAATTCCACAATAAGAAAGTAAATGCAATCTGGCACCACCACTGTAGGACAGTCTAGCCAGTTAATTCACACAGATTTTTGCTTTACCCTTGATGCACAGTTATTAGCACATGGAACTGTCTAACTAATAAGGAAAGGATGTTTACTGTTGAGAAAAGAAAGGGGCACTGAGAAGTAAATTGTAATGTTAATTTAATTAACATAGAACTAGTCAACAATAAACTTTACACATTTTGTGTTCCATTGCGGTTTGCTAGTTTGTGGAATTGAACTGTATGCCCTATTTTCTCCTTTTAAACAGCTGAAGAAAAATAGTTTCCGTGCTGCTTATCAGATAGTTTGGAGTGAGGCCTCTGCCAGGGATTATAGACTGCATTCTGAGTATTCTGATTAGTTGAGAGAAGGTCTATAATGAAAAATGAAAGGCGTGTGCTAATTCCGCGATATAGTCGGGTGTTGTGGGCAAAAAAGGGGGTTATGGACATGGTAGCCTGACATCAGCCTGAGGAGGGAACACAGTTTACGACTCCAAGTATTTCCCTCTGGGTCATGCTACAATGCGACCAGCACCCAGATATGAGGCCAAGTGAGCTGAATTTTTTATTTTGCACCTGCATGCACCTTCTTGTGCAAAGGAGAAAGAGGAGACCAGAACAATCTCAGTTTGTATATGTTTGCAGCGTAAAGGTTGTTCAGTGGCTGTATGACCCCATCACACTTAATGTCTCCAAGAGGCAGCAGGGCGGTGGCAGGGGCAGCCAGTTAACCGGGGGATGAAGAGTATGGCAGTGAGAACTGTGGAGGCAAGTAGGGCTGAGCGAATGGTAGAATGTGCAGCTACATGAGGGATTAATTGCCCAGAGCCACTGTATTCTGAATGAGAACCTAGCGAGTTCTGCTGCAGGTGCCAATAGTTCCTATTGGCACCTGGAGTGAAGATTATTTGTGACCTTGCTAAGTGCGAGACGTTTATGGATCGATTCTTTTGATACTAGAACTTCTCAGTTTGGTAGGATGGATAAAGAGTGTCAAACAGACCATTCGATTGCCCCAATAACTGTCAACAAGGCCAAAATAAGCTGCCAAACCTAGCAGGAATTATCCAGTAACTCGCTACCTGTGATTGTTGAATCTGCAGCTACAAAGACCCCCTTACATGGCCTGGACGGTAGTGTAATGACTTCATCTGGTCTTATTCCCGGGGTCTGTGAGGTGACGACAAATTGCTCAAAGCCAATAGTACCTAGAAGTCTCGAGTACAATTCTACCTGTTTGTCATGGAGTAGAGACATTCATTTGAAAAAGGCTTCTATGCCGCAGATTACAGATTTAACGGGGCTGGTTGCCCATCGTAGAAATATGGTAATTGTGAATGTTAACAATGTTAAGGGTACTGAGCCGAGAGAGGCCCTTCAGAATAAAGTGCTGGCTCAGTTACAGTGTAAAACTGGTGGGAGCTGTATCAGACCTCAAGATTTGAGACCCCCGAGGAGAGTTCAAATTTAAGAATGGCCATCTAAATATGGCCCTGATTGCATTGCTATTGGATGTGGCTGTAGTAATCTCCCTGCTTTTCTTAACTGCTCTAATTCATTAGCAGAATCGGCTTCTACCACAAGTCTTAAAATTCTAATTGATTGACTTGTGTGTCTAATTCCTGTCTCCTTATTTGATCACTGATTTTTATGATTAATGTTTGTGTCTTGTTTCTATGTGCGCTCGTATGCCTCCGGGTCTTTTGGTTGGTTATAAATAAACTAAACTTACCCAACTCAACCGCGGATGATGAAAGAGCGAGATAGCCCTGACGTGGGTTGAACAGGCGACCTGTAGGTTTCAGGCAGATCGCCAGAGGCGTAGTCAGGCTCGTCTAACTAGTGGTGCCTGAAGCCTATGTAGTTGGGCACACCGCAGTGGCATTACATCTGTAAATGCCCACACAACATTTACAGATTTTGGGTGGGCCCTGCTTGCTCCCTGTCTACGCCTCTGCTGATCCTGATTGCCAGAGTGAGCATGCAATCACCCAGATAGCTTAACAACTTCAGTCTCACTGTTCACCGAACCAGTTTGCTTTTCACAAGTGGTGGCCTTCTACACTTTGTGTTCTTCTAACAAGACAACTGGCTGCCACAACGCGTATTTCAAAGACTGAGCAAGATACCAGTGCATATTTGAGCTATGGCGTCGAAAATGGGGACAAGTGCCAGAAAAACGTACACGTCTCTATTCAATATGGATTCAAATTAAAGTGGCAGTGCAATGATAAGCAGCCAACATCTTGTATGCAAGTATATTTGAACCAACCTGCCACATCATTGGAAACATGACATAGTTATAATATACTTGCCCATTTCCAGGAAAACCCCATAGCACATAATTGCAAGTTAACATTATGCCCAGTTATCAAGTTGCCACAGAGAGCAGAGTACTCTAGAAATACAGGCGTACACAGACACTCTTGCCTTCTATCCCTCCCACACGCATACTTGCCTTCTCCCCCCCCCCACACACACACACGCTTGCCTTCTCACACACATTTCCACTTGTCCCCCCCCCCATCTACTTCATCTCTGAAGTGGCATGGCTGATGGGGTGTCAAGTCATGATATGGCATGATGGGAGATTCGCAGTCAGCTTGACGTGTACAGTAAACTCCCAGCGTGACATTCTAGGTAAATCCTCAGTGTACACGACTGAGGAATACTGCCCTATAAAATTCCAAATGAGCCCCAAATATTTGAACCTCTAGAAACGTCCCGCTTGTGCAGCTCCAACAGAGAAGAGAACCTGCATTCCTGAATCCCAGAGAAGATAATGGCGAGGAGCGTTAGGAGACTTTAGCCTCATCACACAGACGTGGGTTTTCCGGTACGTCTGACAAGCACCTGGGAACACATATGGCGAGAACACTTTTTGCTCTAGGAACCAAAAAAGTAACCCCAGTTCGCTTTTGTAGTGGGGGCGGGGGGCAGGGAGGTGCTGTCGTGTTGAGGTGCTTTCTGGTGGAACGTGGTTAGGCAATGAATGTGCAGACCTCCAGACATCGCATACCCTGAATGGGGCGACAGAGCCCTGCGGGCGTCAGACACAGACTCCGAGACACGTGATGATTAAGAGTTCAGGGCTAAAAGCCGTGGTGGATGGAATGCATTCTCGGAAATTCGTCCCCGCACCCCCCCCCCCCAAACAAAAAATCGGCGATTAAGCCTAACTGGAAAGTAAAGGCATATTATGCTGGCCCTAGAAACAACCGTGCCAGTCGCCCTTCCTTTGGCGTCTGGCACGGTTGCATGTGGCTAGGTGTGTGAGCCAGAAGCTTTTGCCAGATGAGACCTAGACAGACTGATAAAGCATTGTACAGGGTTTCCTTGAAAGGAACACGGATTAAAGAAGCCTAATATGGACTGAGGCCCCCAGCAAAATGTGAGTAGGCACTGGGGTCTGCAACCTTTCCCTCTCCAAATGTTTTGGACTACAATTCACATGTTCCCTCGCCTTGAATAGGCCAGCTAGGGTTGATGGGTTTTGTAGTTCAAAAACAACTGGAGAGCCAAAGGCTGCAGACCCTTGGAGTAGGGAGACCCACTGATTCCCCTCCCCCACCGACACACACAGGCATTAGGCCAGTCTCTGGGCCCCTTAACCTTGGGAGTTCACTTACTCTAGCACTCGAACAGTTTCACCATCTTTGACCCTCTATCTCAGGGTTCTACAAACTTTGGCTTGGCAGATGTTTTTGGACTACAACTACCATCAGCCCTAGCCTGTATAGTCCATATCACTGGAGTTCTAACCCAAAACACATGGCATGCCGCAGGTTGCCCGAGCGCCCTGCTCGCGCTCTGCTTCCCTTGCACCGGACACCGATCGACTGGGCCGCTGCTATGAATGGGTAAACTACAATATAATCTATGTGCTGTGTCCCTTTTGGGTTACGTCCACGAGCGCAAAATCGCTGTAAAATGGCGGACGTGGACTGGGAACCAAAAGAGGCCCTGGAAATAATGTTCAAAGTGGCCCTATATTACACATGTTCAACAAGCACATCACTTTTCCTATGAGGAAATTTAGAAATCCCACACAAAAGAGGCCCCCTGTGCAGAAGCCTACTGGGAAATCTCCAGAGTTCCCTTTAGGCCAGTCCACCCCTGGATGTGCCATGGGCTGTATAGAAAGAAGTGCCCTGCACAGGCTTATTACGGAGGGAAGAGAAGTCAGTAGGTGTACCCGCTGTGACAGCTCCAGGCCTGGCAGAGAAGGAGTGAGGGGACAGACTGCATCCCTGAAGCGGCCCAGAATAAGAGTCCAGGCTTGATTTGTTTTCTTGGTGGATTCGGCCAGCCCGAGTTTGGTCCCTCTTGGCACACATGTTATGTAGCATCTGACATGGGATTTCTGCCACTTTACAGCTACTAGCTGTGCCGGACAATTGTGGTCTTCGCCTGCATCTTGGTCCAATGAATGAGCTCCAAAGCTCTCCCATCTCCTCTGCAAGGGACCTGCAGGGCTTCCTGCCTACTGCTAGACTCCACTAGTTCCATACTGCACATTCGACTACTCGTTTCCGATTTGCAGGCTCACAGAGCATCTAGGTGTGTAGGAATGGCACACGAGACAGATGGGAATTAATGAGGGAGGTGCCTCTACCCCAGCATAGATAGTGGGTACAGATGAGAAGATACCAGGAAGTTGCAGCAATCCAGACAAACGGAGAATAGCAGAGGGCCATGGTTTCAAGTGACGGTGCCGCAAACGGATGAAGTCAAAACGTCTTGGTGGTGCGCAGCTTATCAATGCTCACGGTTCTATGTAAAGCAACTTCAGTTCAATCATGAGCGGAACTTTTTTTTTTTGGAGACGTATACGGAGAGCTACATCAATCTTAGACACATGATTTTGAAATATTTAGGGAATGGTAATTTGGACAGGTTAGGCACTGTGAAATTACATGCGTTGCCAAAGAACACACGCTTTGGTTATGTTGTGAGCTGGGATTTGAGCGCAATCTGCAGTTTTGGCACTTTTCTACATTGTTTCTTAACACTTGGAAAAGGTAAACTGGATTTATTTGTAGTAAATGTTTTAAATACTAACTACAATAATAACCTGTTTTGTAGATCTGGTTAAAAAAGTAAGCAAATTACTTGATAAGCCAACATGGCAATATAAATAACTCCTAGACGTAGGTTAAACAAAAGTTGATAATTCTGGCTAGGTTTCTTTCCATCATACATGGAAGCCTGTAAGTATTCGTACCAGAATCCGAATTCGTAGAGCCCAAACAATCTCATCTCAGTTTAAGTATTGTACTTTAAAGATTTAAATGCACCCAACTAAAGAAATTGTCTGATCAAGTCAGCTGCTTATAATCATTGACACAGACTTGCATATATGCATTCATGATGTGAAGAAAACCTTTCAAATGCAATAAATGTGTTTTTTCAAATAAATAGACCTAAAAATAAGCTTGTCAGAAGCCTGAGACACTTGGGGGGTAATTCATGGACTAGTTGCGCCGAAAAAAACAGGATTTGTGTGCCATTCTGCCCGCAAATCCCCATTTGTTAAACAGGGATTTGCAGGCAGAATGGCGCACAAATCCCGTTTTTTTCAGCGCAAATAATCCATGAATTACCCCCTTAGTCTCTTCACTCCTGTCAAGGACCACTCCACGTAAATGGCATTCATCAAAAGAAAGAGGAGGCTATGATGGGGAAACAGTTCAGCACAGCACAGCACAGTACCATCACCACCACCCATATAGAGGATCTACCCCAGATCAGAGTATTATCCAGTGGCAAAGCCAAGATACGAGCCTTGGCCCCATTGTCTGCAATTCGTTTACCTAGCCGGCTCTCCCGTTGAACCCTTTATGCTCTTCATTTGGGGGGTGGGTAAATATACCGCCATGCTTCACAGCTACCTCCCAGCCCCCTTCATCTGGAGGGAAGAAGCTCTGCACCATACTGCGTTATAATTAACTCTTTCCCATGCAGGCATGTTGTTTTGTAGCAACATAGGTGTTACTGTCACCAAAGTCTACATTATGGATCCGTATCCTTTGGCTCTCCTTATCTTTTATACGAGTGGCAATATTGCTCTTTGCCAATAGTTAAGAATCGCAACATTAGTAAAATAAATTTGAAATGAGGTACTTTTCAAACAGGAAAGGGAAATAATAAGAGATTTTTGCCACACATTGTATAAAGTATCATCAGAATGCTTTTAATTCGCTGTACGAACAATGGATTTGTTTCAGAGGTACTCTGGGGTTGCATGGTGTACTGATCCCTTTTGATTTGATGTTCCGTTTCATATTTGAATATATTTATTTTGGTCAAAATGTGTACACACTGTAACCATATTTAAATACAGCTTTCCCTTTCGTTGCACATATGTAATAAACTGGATTGGCTCTGTTCGGTCACTCCTTAATTACACAGGCCACTCCTCTTTAAAGCTTTATTACCTACTTGGGATCTGAGGCCGGGTGAGACCCTTTTTAGACCAATCCCCAAATATAGCAGGATGACCCATTAGAGCCCCCCCAACCCCCTCTCCATTTATTATCCCACTTAAAGCACTGAGGGAGGACCAGCAGGCAGGCTTATGCAATGACACATGGCGCCAGTGATGGGGTAGTGCTGTATGCAGTGGGGCAGCCGAGAACCTGGGGGACAGAAGAAGATGGAGGGGAACCAAGAAGCCCCCGACACACCGGCTGTTCACCAGCACTGGCACACCTGCTTTTAATATACTCAACATGTTTTGAGAGCAAATACCAATGCCGTTTTAAGCGGCCGTAACGATTGCACGATTATAAAGTTACGACATGCTGGTATTATTTCGGTGTTCTCTTTCACTGTATTGTTTTATTGTTTCTGTTTGTACTGTACTGATGTCTATGCCTACATGAGCGCTGTTTGAGGGCTGCCTTTCATCCTCCCTAATCCCCCCTCCTCCCCCTGCCAAACCCTATCCATTTATTGGCCATCCCTGGCCCACGTGCTGGCTCTAGAGTACCCCATTTTAAATGGAGAAGGGTGGAGGGGGAGGGGAGAGAGGAGGAGGAGACCGAACCACTTCACAAAGACAGGGGAAGGGTCGGCGAGGTAAACTACGAAACACGCAGTGCCAGGGTGACGCATTAACACAAAAGATATAAACTTTAAGGAAAGGCTTTCATTCACGCTGATGTCATGTTCCACACTCCCCATTCCTCACAAATCCCTTCGTTAGACATGATTCTGTTGAGAGCTTCTAAACGTGGGCTCCAGGCCAGGTTAATTGACACATTGGGTTACAGGGAGTGTGGGTAGAGAGAGAGAGACAGGTTTCACCCTTTGGAAAGTCATCATCCCCACGGCCCCTGAGGGAGCGCCTCCTACTCCCAGCTGAACACCTAAGCGACAGGTGCGAGTAGACTGCAGGCCAAAAATACAGCGCCTCCGCTGGTCTGCCCCTTGTCCCACAAACGTGTTTGAATTGAGCAGATACTGCAGAGTTTCATGAGAATCGTTTACAATTTTGTTTTCACCAATCTGTGCGAGGCCTCGTGAACCTAGACAGGGGAGCACCTACAGTTGGAATGTGGGGCCAGGGGAGTATCCAGCATTTGGAAGTGTGGAGGTTGGTGAAATAGCCATACCCAAACGATTTAAGGAAAACATTTGAAATCTGGCCCTTGCTCGCATTATAATCCAGATAAATAATATACGATTCTGGAATGACAATGTATACAATTTGCTCTTGAGGAAGGGTGGAATACTGAAACGCGTGGAGCTCTAATCCTGACCCCCGACAATATTTTGTTTAGTTAAAATAATGTGATGTGTGTGTGCTGAAACCTTTTGCCTTTCATAACTTCTACTTTGACGTTGGTTCAGTAAAGTGGTGTGCAGGGGACCTGAGTGTCCTGAAGTCTAAGACTCTTTCTATCCTCACAGAAAAAAAAGGCATGCCATAGTAAGAAAGGATGTGAATGGCTGTCCCCGAATGCCTGCCTAGCCAGGTAATGACACATACCATACATGCAAACCTCCTAATTTGCATATGGATTGCACCAACAGAAGTGACTTCACAGAAAAGGACATTGCAAGGAGCATCATCAGTCTTTGATACATGGAGGCACAATGGAGGTGACTTTAAAATAAGTTGCCATAAGGCAAGTGGCAAATAAGTTTGTGGTGCAAAATACCTACATTTCACTATTATATATGGAGCAACTCCATAGTCATTAGGCCTTTTTGTTTCATAATAGTGTGATATATTAACATAAGCTATGAAGTGAATAACTTAGAGCTCCAGATAAGACACAGTGCGATTACATGATTTGCCCAGGATCACACACTTTGGTTAAACTGTGAAACCAGGATGTGGACAATTTAAGCAACTGCACACATCTTCACAGGTTTAGTTGATATAGATATTTATTAAGGTTTTGCTTTGCATTTTATGTGCTTAAATAATACTTTATTTATAGCAATGCCTTGGAAGCAAACCACATTACACAACAAACTAGCCTTTCATAATAAACTAACCTTACACGATATACATAGTCCTAGAATATGTTGAGCAATAAGAGTATGGCTTCAGTTTTATTCTCGCCATCCTGCATTCAAAGTCACAATAGCACCATGCAGATTAATTTGAGTCTAAAAAATCCCCCTTGGGTTTTAAAGCTATAGTCATTATGTCATAACACATGCAGCATTACACACATGCAGGTATATATGTATTTTGGTGTTTGTTGTGTGTGAATGGTGTGTATGAATGTGCAGGTCAAAATGTTGCGTGTGCGTGAGTCTTAGCCCCCACCCCTAAGTGTACTTGCTCTTCTCAGCGGGGCCCCTACAATTATGGACTGTGGCTGCTTTTAGGCATTGCATTGTTTTTCCTTTACCCTTGATGGACAGTAACTTAATCATCACGTCGGACAGAACGTCGGAAGCGACGGCACTGCCGTGCGGCTTGACGTGCACTGCTGATTTTCAGGTCCCCTTCTCTAATCAACGTGATTAGGCGTTCGCGGCCCTTGCAACTTCACGCAGCTCTTTCACAGCTTCCCTGAGGAGGGAGACGCGGCTGCGGCTGCAGTCTGGTGCGGTCAGGTGCCTGAAGAGCCGTGTGAAGAGCCGCCAGCACGCCAGCCGACAGCACCGGGAAATGGTGTCCAGGTCTAGGATCGAGTTCGACGACAGGCGGCCGTTGAGAAGGATATGATGGTATGATATTCAGGGCCCCGGGGAAAGGCACAGAGCGCTATATTCCTCTTTTAGGCGCTATAGTGAAAGAGGGAGGAATCGAGTCAAAATAAGAGGAGGTGGGCAGTCCCTCATACAGGCGTAGTTCTCCCTGGAGAGAGGGACCGTGCACTTGTTGAGTGGGCCTCTCACCCTGCTGGTGTATTGCCTAATAATCGTCCGGTGTATCCCGCTGTCCCCCCTGTACACGAGGGGTTGGAGAACCCTACAGGAAATAATATGGAGTATTCGAAGTCCTTGACTGAGCGCCATCAAGAGGAGCCTGGATTCCTCCCGCCCTCCTTTGACCAATCTATTCTCGATCAATGGCCGGATTTCATGGCCAGCATCGCCAAAGAGCTGCTGCTTTGTACAAGCCCCTTTGATCTGGGACCTTTAGTGAACTCCCTTAGTAAACTTGCGGTGGATCCAAGATCCTTGAGTAGGAACATGGCGTCACAAACCAACAAATCTTTTTGTCTACATGCCGGAACTGGGACATGCAACTTGGATAAGGCCTGCCAATCTAATCCCCAAAAAGAGCTACTAGACAAGGCCTCGCAATCGGACTGCGATAGCAAGGCGGCTCAGATACCACGTAGTATTTTAATAAACAAAAGTAGCCCAAATGCAAAGTCCTTCATTGTCACTCCTTCCTTGGAACCAGCCGTTGCCACTACAGAAGTGGCACAGAAATTGGGACAAGAGGTCTATAATCAATCAAATGCCCCCGTAAAGCTGGGCTCTTCCCATAACCTGCGCATTAGAAAATGTCGGATGCCTAGGATTGAAGATACGATAACTGAGGACTTTGTTTCAGACCCAAGAAATTTGATCATCACTAATATCAGCAAGGTTTATGGGCATGAACCCAAAGAAGCCCCACGACTTAAAGTCCTAGCCTGGCTTAGACAAAGAACGGGACCAGAGGTGGTTAGGCTATCAGATCTTAAAATCCTCCGTAGGATGGATCTGAGAGACTGGAATACACATGACAATAAAGACTGCGTCCTGGTGGGGTGTGGGTCCAGTTCCCTACCCGCCTTCCTAAGACTGCAAATATACGCCTAAGGGATCCACTTGTTGTAATTTGATTATATGATCATTCACTTTAGTCTCTGCTGGTCTTCCGACGTTGGGTTTTTCTGCTGATTGCTCTGTACTGTATTGTTGACACCTCCCCGCTGCTCTTTTTTTTGTTCTTGTACTAAAAATTGTTTGTATTGTTTGTTTCTTTGTCTGTATGCGCCCATAAGCCTTTGGGTACCAGGTGTGCAATAGAAATCAATAAACATAAACAAACATAAACATCATGGGTGAAGCAAAGATAAGTGTTATTACATGGATGGACTGGCCTGCATTCAATGTAGGCCAGTCTATTCACGTAATAACTTATCCCTTCGCTTTACACATGATGTACAGTTGCTGTTCATGAAAGGTAAAGCAAGCATGATTTGGCTACATTCAAGCTGACATGGGGGAGCCTTTAAAAAGCTCCTTTGTGCTCGAACGGCATTGGCCCTGGAACCCTATGTACAATGAAAGCCTGCCCTATGCTGCAGTGCCAGTTGCACCCTACGTAGGTAAAAAGCTCTGCACTCCCCGTGGGAGGAGCTTTTCACTTACTTTGGATGCCACTGTGGCGAGCATGGGGGCGAGGAGTTTTTCATTTGAATAGGGCTCCGCTGCCATGTCAGCATGGGGCAGCCTTTGAAAGGCTCCCTGAGCTGGCATGGTGACGGCGCCTTATCCAAGCGGAAAGATCCCGCTCCTGTGTTGGATAGGGGAGCTTTTCAATGAAATAGGACGCCACTGCCCAAAAAAAAAAAAAATGCTCTTGGCTCCCCCTTCTCCTTGGTGGAGGGGAGGGCTGGGCCGAGGGTCGTGGGCAAACCTGGCATTTGCGTAAAAGCAAACAGCATTTTGGGAACATAAGATGTTTTTATGTTCCCACAATTCTCTTTGCGTTTATGCAAAATGCATGATTCAAATGTCAAATTTTCCACAATTTTTAATTTGAAACATTTCTGTGATAGTGATTTAGCAAAAAACCCTTTTGAGTGAGTAATGGAAGTTGGACTCTGCTGTTTTAATTTGTCCCTCGTTAATTTGGCTGGTTTACAATCAGATATGACTCCAATCAACTTAGTAGGGAGCTCCGTAGCAGGGGAGTTTATTTTATCAGCGTTTGCAAAACCGCCCTTGGAGAGAGGGGAGGTGGTGGAGAGTGTTGACTTGGAATTATTGCAACTTTGGGCAAGGGATGGGGTGTTTGATTATTCTTGAGGCTCAAACAATCATTAAGAGGTGAAATCCCTGTGTCAGCGGCGCGCACCCTAATTGTATCGCGTATTTTTCATTACCTATTTCTCAGAGTGCAACATCCTTTCATCAACGGATTTTGTTGCGATGAGTTTAAAATTTTTCAAAGAAAAATCTCATTGACAGATATAGGGGGGTGCGTAAGTGCATTTAAAGAGTGGGGTGATCAGGAATAGAGAAAAACCAAAAAGGGGATAACCCCCCAAAAAGAATAAATATAAATTTCGATGAGTTTTTTCATTGAAAAATATTCGTAAAAAAAATCAGAAAAAATACATCGATGAAATGACAGAAACTTTCTCAGGATTTGTGGTCATATTTGCTGTATAACTTCTTCCATAACATCAAGAGTTCTTATATTTTGCTTAAATCTTGCATAGAGATTGATCCGATTCGGAATATTTACAAAAATAAGAAAGAGGATCAGCGAAACAATTGTTTAATAGCTGTATTATATAACAGCAGTAAAATACTCCCTTCGATGTGCCCAGGAACATATTATCCTCCCTTAAAATCGGTCTGGATTCAGACCACCCAGGTCAACTGCTCATAATGGCTTCTTGCTTTCATTATTTGCCAAGCGATCTCTGTCCTGAGAAACCCCTCTCTATTTGGCTTTCCTCGATTGTGCTGCTGCCCTAGATCGAGTTAACAGTGGTACTTTAAAGGAAAACATGCTTGGCTTGCGAGATAGACGAGGGCTTCTTAAAATGATATTGCTGCTCCATGACAATGTTTTGTTATGTATATAGCACTTAGAACACATCTGCATACATGCCAACCAAAGTTGGTACTAAAGTAAAAGTTAGACTGAATGGAGGAGGTACTTACTCCAGCCCCATAATCACCAACTAAGGATCAGAGAGCTGCATGCTTGCCTCTTTTCTGTTTATTTTGCATATTTCTAATTTTAGGTGAAGCACTTGCTTCTATTAAGAACTGGGGAATCATCCTCTCAATTACTCAGTTTAATACTGATATATTTTTTATTTAATTCTACCCTATTTGTGTTGCAAAACTTTACACCTCTAAATATCTTATTATTTGAATTTAGATGTACCAATAAAAGCAAATAGGCATACTGCACTGCTAAAAAACCTATTTCTAGGAAACCAGTGATTGAAGTTAACTTTTTCTATTTTTGAATACACTTCGACAATAAATTGTCAAAGAGGGTTTATTGTAGCAAAATACGTGCTAAAGCACTGATGACCCGGGGGCATTACCCAGTTTAACACCCAGTTTGATGGCTTTTTACTATAACTGCGGCATAAGGCCAATGATCAGAACTTGGTGCCTCCTTATTTTATTTGAGCCATTTGATCTGTGGTTGGCATAACTAAAAGGCAAACTTTGGCCTCCTGTCTTCGGTTTATGGTCAGGAACGCGGTGCAGTTGATTTGGTCAGAGCAGAGTTAACGGCTCAAACTCTACTTCCCTAAAATTAGGACACTTGTCCTTTTTGGTTTTTACATTTCTCAACCTAATACTCTTATTTATTTTCTAAGTGGCATAGAAAGGCAAAATATGGAAATGCAATCCTTCAAGCATTTAAATTAGTTCTTTTTTCCAAGAGCTGTCAAATAAAAGAGACTGGTCTAGCTCAAAATTGAATATCAAAAGGCTCTTCAGTATTGGGTCGATAATGCCCTCTTACTTGGATCAAAAATTCTATGCAGCAAAGCACATTTTCCTACAATATGGTGAAAGCTTGCAATACTTCCCTGCGAAAAGATGGTACTGATTTACATGCAAGTCCAATAAAGTCCATTGGTGGTCTTCAAAGGACTGGGCCTACTTGGGATTTAGCCTGCAATGATCAATCATCCCTATGTTGTGCAAGAAAGACGAGATGTTGGAAACTCAAACATTTGTTACACAATGGATTATTGGAAGATTTGTAAATGATTCCGACTTCCCAGAATCAGAATATTTTTGGGGTCGATTAATGGGTGGGAACCAAATCTTCTCATATAAGGCTCTTGTAAAAAGATTGATCTAAAACAGGGGAGTTGTTGTTAGGTTAATAGCATTTAAGTAATATATTTGTATTGTTTCAAATAGGATTATTCATATGTTCTATACATGTCATTGTTTTATGACTTATGTACATGGTTTAATTAATACACCATAATGCACATTAGACCAAAAGAACCATTCTTATTTTGGAAAAGCCCTGAATGTGCCAGTTTTCAACAGAAAAAAGTCTACCACCACAAAAGAAGTTCTACTTAATTAGGAAACATGACTGAAAACAAGAAACAAACAAAGACACCTCAAGATCAATTGGATCATGAAAATAGGACCCATGAATATTTTCCAACAGAAATCTGACTCAAAGTATACACATAAAGGTAAAAATGTAGTTGGATGTTTTTCATCACCTTTAGACCGGTTAACTACAAACTCAAACTGAAACTTCAGTACATGCTCACAGCTCCTGAAAACACCATCTTGTATTCTAGAGGGTATTTAAAGATTCTGGGAGGAAGCAAACTCGACAAGAGGGGGATATTTAGAGCAAATCTAACAGAAGCAACCCAAATTACAAAAATACATTTCAGAGGAAGAGAATGACAGAGTGGCGAGGGCGACCAATTCAAGGAAGGGCATTATGCCCAGAGCAAAAACAATGAAAAACCAAGGGAAATGACAGATTCTCTGAAAACATAAGAGCATAATAGATCACCCAGAACCCAAAACAATGCGGAAACAAAACTTCTAAATGTGGGTCTTTCCTTTGCACCATATCAAGAATGCAACTTCAGTGATTTGGAATGGGATGTATTCTAATATGTGAGCAAGTTAAAATTGTTAAAACATATTCAAGAAACCCAATCAACGTTAAAAGTTGCCATTTCCACCTATACGGTATGGGAAATACACAACACACGCATGCCCTGAAACAACTATTGATAACTTCTCATCAGAAATTGAGACTGAATCTGGGGCACAACAAGAAAATGGCCACAAATTCCATGATTTAACCCATTGCTACTCCAACCTGCCACTATGGACATGGTGTACAAAGCAGTACTCTGAGGTTTATGACGGACACAGAACAATAACTCTTCAATGCCCTGACTCCAGATTAGAAAGAATGACACTTTGTAATCTACAAAATGACGCCAATTAGGTAATAAAAGAAGCGGACAAAGGGGGGGGACCAGCTCGCTGTTATGATAACCTTATGTCCTCTTATTTGTAGTTCGTCAAAGTATTACTCCCCTCGCTTGCCTCGTTGCGCCTTGAAACACTTGTGTATAGGAGCGTTATAAGAACTTCAAAAACAAATATCACATTTACTCATAAATGAGACTTTATTTAGAGCTATACATATGTGGTAGGTGTTTCAGAGCTAGAGCACTTACACTATTAAAGCTCTGCACGTACTGAATTTAAGGTACGCATTTGACAAATCGTGCACAATGGGTGCATAGTCATTTATAAAAAAAGGTGGTCTTGTAGTAGCACTGCAGCAAAACATGACCGGTTTCTCTTTTTTCAAACGTTTGGGTGTTGATCATTATTTATGAAAGCATTTTGCATCAACATTGATACATGTACAAAATGTTCTTTCCTTTGAAGCCATGATGATCTCTGGATATTTCAAGCTTGAAATGCTCCTTGATTACATAAACAAACATTCCTGGATTAATAAAGAAACACATTGGAATTCTTGATTGTGTTGGCAGCAGGTCCTTTACTAAGAAATATTAGCTGCAGAAAGCTAAAGATTTTCCTTCTGATACTCTCACTGACCCGTGTATTCCTCAAGAATCAGATCTCCATTCAGACTCAGTCATAGGTTCCCTCATATAAGCATTTAGTAGAATTTTCCTAGGAAGCCCTCTGTGGCGGATTCGAGCATCTTCTTATATATGCTACAAAACAGTTGCATCTTCGCTGCAGTTTATTCACTACAGTAATTTTACAAGAAGTTCTAATTTGCAATGAACATCCATATTTAGGCAGAAGGTTGTCCATATATACCACATCTTCATCAGGACCATTAATCATTGGGAGAGAGTGGCATGTTTTAAGGTGCCGCCTGCTGGCTTTTGCATTATTTATAAATAATTTTCAGATTATTACATTGTGCTATTTTGAGTGCATGACGTTTACTATATTTAATTCCATTTAAAAGTGTAACTTTTGTCATCTTTGCAATATCTAAAGTAAGCAATCAAAAAGAGACTGCACTGAGAAGAATGTTTACTGCCATACATCTGCAACAAACACTGCTCAACTACATCCACCCAATCACACATCACTCCCTCCAATAGAATACAGCCGAGTCCCACACAGAATTCGGGCCAGCTGTTCACATCTTCTGACTCTTGGACTCTCGTACTCCATTGACAATTAGTCAAGGCACCCGTCCTCTCACCTTATAACAATGGGCTGCTGTTAGGGACTGAGCCACTCCCTACCTACCTTTGTGCCGGTTAAAAATGCACACACGCATTTTAGAAATCCTCACCTCTCACATCTCTGACTACAGTCTTCCAACGGGAGTTCATCCCCACATGGCTTCGAGGCCATGCCAATGGCAGTAGGCGTCATAAAAACATAACATAACAATACTCACCCTAAAAGTCTGTAAATTGCAAAACATATATACCGATTTGGGCATCTTTTGAAAAGGATGAGAGGCTGGTTGTACATTCGGTCTCATGCCAAGTCTTCTGAAGCAGATCTGGGTGTTTCCTGGGTCAGCCCTTGTCATCAGGACAGGAAGCTTTCTGTGCTGGTGCAGGGAGCTTTTCTTCTACATAGGGCGTCTCCTTGAGCTGGCACGGTGGTGGAGCCAGCATCAATTTATTTTTTGAGGGGTGGCTGGATGACAGTTTTGAATGCTCGTCATTATAGGGTTAGGGGTATTGATATCACATGCGCCGGCGTTTGTACTCTGATGTTTGCTGCCGTCGTGTAAATGAATGCTTACATGTAAATAGTCTGCTCTCACAGGCGAGAAATCTGACAGCGTCTTGGTAACACACCATTCCCATCAGAGCCCAGAGCCTGGCACCCAGACATCAAGGCAGGCTGCTGCCTTCTTCCTGCAACCTCCTTAAATTTGTTTCAGCTGGGCCACTGCCAAAGCCAAGGCCATCCCTGCCTATATCGAATGCATGCCAGTCTCTTAACTTTGCTTTACACTTGATGCACAGACAGTTACTGTGCATCAAGGGTAATGCAAACATGGCCAGTTTTTATAACCTTCTTCAGGAGCAAGATACAGTTCAGTGAGTTGCATTCATCATTTTCATCGTTTCAAACGCCATCATAATCTACAAGGTAAATGGAATGAAAGACCTAAGGTCAGCATTGTCAAGTAAATGGTGTTAGGTAGCAACATTTATATTGAGTTATCATTGGTATCATCCCCTGTCCTTTGAACTTGATTGGTTGCCAATTTTAAAGATGGGCTGCGTGGCACCTAATTGTCAGGCTAGTCTTCAACAATAATATTTTATAACTAGAAAATTGAGAAAATACTGTGTAAAAACACATAAATTGCTAGTGTCGATTCTTATCTTATCTCATGGAATACCTTTAGGGTGCATTTAAAGTAGTACCTGGAAGGCGGTAACATGCCAGTAGTGCTACTGAAGGATTAGTGATGAATTCAAGTTCATTGGATGTATTCAGGACTACGGGAAATCAAATTCTCACCCGTTCTTTATCTCATCCCAACAAGGTAATTTCAAATGACCAGGAAAATTAAAGAAGCTTACCCATATGGCGGTATGCTGCTTGTGACCGTTATCGTTCCGCAAAGTGGAAAATGCTTGTGGGCGTCCTATCAGGAAGATAGAATGCCATGTTAGGGTTCTTGGAAAAAACGCATGAGCGGTCGGATTGTCTATGTTTCTGTAGCGACTTGTTTGAAAACGAGTGAAGACAGTAGATTGCCCGAACACTGGGAGATGTCCAGCAGAGTTTCTTGCGCTGAATATGTTAACTCAGGACGATCAAACATTTCTTTGAGTGAACGAAGAAATGTAGGATAATCTCTCATCGGCAGACCACGTAATGTAACTAGAGTGGTAGCACACGCCACAGCATTCTTAGTAAGGTTTGAAACCATAAATCCAATCTTTGCTCGGTCTGAAGAAAACGATAATGGTCGAAATGAAAAATACACTGAGCATGCGTTTATAAACTCAGTACATATTTTGGGGCTTTCATCAAATTTTTCGATGTTAACTGAGGTGCTTGGGTATTCAACCCCTAAGGTTTCATGTGCTGCCATTAATTGATGTAGTGTGGTGTTTTCCGCCTTCAGGGACTGGACCTCGTGTGATAAGGATTGGACTCCATTCATCAGTTCTTGTAACAGAGAAATATTTTTCTGGGTGGCATCTCAAACTTTGAGCTTAATGGACTCACTTACCGTCTGGGATTTCAGACAGATCAGCCGGATTGAAGAAGGGAACCAGGCAGACTGTTTCCTTCACCTGATCGCCCGAGGAAAAAAGAGGTCATGGAAAGAACCGACCACTGGACTCAAATGAGGGCAAAAAAGGGATAAAACCCAGAAAAAAACCCTTGTGCAACTTCTCTTGGAGTAGATGGTAGAAGTCCTTCAGATGATAAGACGGTTTAGCATAAACTCCAGGTTGGACAATTTCCAAGAATGAGGCAGAGATGCAGAATAGAGCAGGAAGCAGGAACAGGGAAGAAGGAAGCGAAGAGCACCAAGCAGGAAGGTAAGGAGGAACTGAGCAAGGGAACAGTTAATTGAGAAGATCGGAAAACAAGCAGAAAGGGACTGTCGATAGGTAGGAATTACCTTTGTTGAGACGCCGGAGGATCAGGAAGTGTTTATTTCTTCTGAACGTTGATGTGCCCGTGGCCATCTTGAGAAAGACTAGACTGCGCATGTTGTAGGGAACCAAACCGTAACGGTACAACACAGCATGTGTCTGACAGCTCCTAAATTGGGAAAGCATCTGCCAACCTCCTGGGTGACTTTCGGAATTCTGCACTATAATCCGATTCTGGATCATATAGTAGAGTACTCTTGCTTCAGTGTTCAGGTATTGTATTGGCGGGTATGCAGGACCTTCTTCCTGAATAGCTCAGCTATGAATTTCTGGTCATTTTGAGCATGTGTTTTAGTTTCAAATCTAGTGTCTTTGTCCCTGCTTGCTAATGTCCTATATAAAGAGGAAGACAGCATTGCTGTTAAAGCTTCTTATCTGTTCTCGCATTTCCTGCTCATGTCTTCAGCATTCCGATGACCTGCAACTCCAGCCTCCAAGTTTCGCTGGTCTCAGACCTACCTCAGAGCTCCTTCATATATTCCAGGAAAGCGTTTGTCCCGCTTCCTGAGACTTTTCAATTTGTGCTCTCATGAATTGTATCTGTTTCCGAGCCCCACTTACCATTTACCCAGTGAGTGCATGGGAGTTAGAGAGTCTGAGGGACTATGAGCAAGTACATGCTATAAAGCACCCTCTAGAGATGCTGGGTCTTTAGCAGTCAACTACTGCAATGGGATTAGGTGATCTGTACAAGTCTGAAGGGTACGCCACACTACTTAAGTCAAACGCATTTCGTTCCTATTGGTTTACCTTGCGTGCTCTTCATCCTGTGATGAAGCTGCACCATTTAACTCATGAGCTTGAGGAGGGAATGGCTTCACCCATGACTAGTGGGTGACCTCAACTGAGCCGTGGGAAGCTGAGAATACAAGAGATCCGAGCAGAGCGGGGAGAACAGCTTGTTACACAAACGCAGATCGAAAGATTTCAGACTAGGGCCTAGGACAACATACTCTAAAACTGCCTTTACAAAAGGAATTTCAGAAAGTGGATCTTGGAGAGACTGTCCAAGATGGAAAATGCTGACAAAGTAGTAGGGGCTCAGGAAAATGTCGCAGAAAACAAAATACCTGCCAGACACCGGGAACAGGGAGGAGAAGCAGCTTCCAAGTGACTCAGACACTGATGGACAGCAGAAACAGGAACCCCTGGGAGAGGTGCTGGCATGATACGGCCAGCAAACACTGGGGAATTAAAAGGTAACGAAAGAGGAAGAGGCAGACTGAGGAGGTGAAAATTGAACCCAGTGAAGACTAAAGGAAATACAGGAAAAAGTGAAGCAATAGCCCATGTTGGGAGCTGTGGTTCCAACACTCCGCGTCACAGTGCCATCTGCACTTTTTTTGAACGATTACCATGAAGCATTGCAGGGTTAGGAGCTCAGGAGAAGGCAAAGAGAATCAAGAAGCATTGCATTTGAAGCTGTGGATCCAACGCTAAAGTTGCGTGCAAGCAGCGCTTACAAACAAAAGAGAAGGAACATTACATGTCGGGCGGGAGCTGAGCTGTGGTCCAAGCACTCAAAGCACTAATTAGACAGCGTTGACCACTGGAAGAGAACGAAGAAATATATATTGGCCCAAGGCCTCTCAGCTCGGTTTGCTCTTTATAAATTGCATGGATACACAGGTTTTATCCTCTCATCCCCGAAAAAAATTGCAACACAGACAAGAATAATAGAAATAAGAATGTATATGTTTAATGAGTGTACTGTAGAAAAACAGTGCAGCAATCCGAAAAAAAAATCTTTTTAGACAGAAAAACATTTATTTTGATAACTATTGTTATTTAAAACCAGAGGCGTTGCTAGGGGATGCTTGAGGGGGCTACAGCCCCCGGGTCTTTTGGTTGTAGCCCCTGCTAGAAACTCAGGGGTTACAATCAAAAAGGCTAGCTAGCCCCCAGTCCCGACAGTCCCAAAATGAGCATAGTCCCGGATCTTTTCCAGACCTAGCAACACCCCTGTTTAAAACAACGAACTGCTGAAAAGCTAGGTGATGAACATTGAATTGAATGACTAAAAACCTACATGCTTTTCACTCACTTTGAGCTTCTTCAAGGCTAGTGATGTATGATGAACCCAGATCTTGGTCAGCTTTTTCTGTGGCATTGTTTAATCACAGATGTCCAGCATAGAATTCCTAATCTTGATTCATCCTTTTTATTTTTATGTAAATACAAAACATGTATCCTAATCAATTGGCAGCAGTGTGAATTCTCCTTTCTTGACTTTTGGAGTCTGGCAGAAAATAAATCTGTATCATGCCACCTGAATAAGAATAGTCCATGTGCTTCTAAAACACACAACAAAGGTGTTGTGTAAACATAAAAATAAAAAGGATAAATCAAAATGAGGAATTCTACACTGGAAAATATGATTGGACAACACCACAGAAACAATGAAACGTATGTATGTTTGCCATATAACACAGCCCTGAAGAAGCTCACCATGAGTGAAACACACGCAACTTTAGCACCTTAATTCAAGGTTCTTCAACCTAGCTTTCCATTGCTTTAAATGACAATACATAGCAATAAAAAAGTTATTCTGTCAAAAGAATTTTACAAATTGGCTTGCTATTTTTCTACAGTACACCAATTGAAATGATACATTCTTGACTGATACTAGGGCTCAAGTATTCAGAATGTAGTAAGTGCAGCACAATAGCTAGCACCTTTGGAGTTTTTATACATTTTTCTTTACATTGGTGCAAGGCTGATACTGTCCCCAGCCCCACACACCACCTTCTCCCTTTTTTTAGTAGTACACTAGGAGTTGTGCCTCCCACCGCCCAAGTCCAGCACCACAGGGCATCACTGGAAATAGAAAGCATTAGAAAAAACTGAACTACCAGTAAACAAACGAAAGTTAGAAATCCTAGTTCTAAAATTCAGTGACACTAACACAAGTGGCACTGACCATGCTCTAAAAAGAGAACTGTGAGCAGGGTGCTGAGGTTTAACCCTTAGAGACTCTCGCAAAACCACAAGGGACTGTCTGATCCGGCGACCACGCCAGAGAGGATGGGGACCGAGAATCTAGTCACTCAGGATCCCATCAGCCAGGGTGCTGCCCAAGAGCACCCGAAGAGGCACTTATTTTTCACAATCTTTTATCGCCTGTTTGCAAAAACATTAAAATCCACGATTCCTTCATTGAACTGTTCCATTGGTATCTGCCAGTTCTCATTTCTCCTTCTGTGTAGCTAAGGGCAAGCCACACTCACACTGAATACAAAACTAGATTTTGTTAATGGTGGTTGCCTTGCGTGCTCCTCGTCCTGTGATGAATTTACATTACGAGATGAAGGAGAGAATGACTTAATCCAGGGCAATGAGCAGGCAGTCCGCATTTTCGAATGCAGGCACTAGCCTGCTCAAGCCAGAAGCCTCAGTCTAGTTCTCCTCTCTAGCAAAACAGGATGATGATGGCGGGAAGGTTTTGAATTAATCATAACAACGGGCAAAGCTCTGGGCAACCCTCCAGACCATCGTTTTTCAGCCTGCCAAGCCATTACAGAAGGGGGAAAAACCATATGCAAATCAGGCTTGGTCCTACCCCAAAAGGGCCAGTCCAGCCCAAACTGCTAGGTCACATCCCTTCTGCACGAGACCACAAGCACTAGTTCTCCTCTCTATCCAGCCAACTGGTATTGGACAGCCTTGTTATACGGCCCTGCCCCACTGCTGTACTGCTCTCCCAGTAATGACATGAGGCTGGTATATGTTCAACTATCACTCCTCTCGAATTTCGGTATTTCATAACTCCAGGAAGGCTGTTCTGACACAGTTCAGTCAGTCCTGGCCTGAGGCCCTGTCCCTTCTCCTAATGGCCCCTCCCCTCCCAGGAGGAGAAGATTCCCTCATACATTTCTCTCCATTTCCCGCACGGAGCACAGGCAATGGAGTTAGCGTTAATTTCCCTGACTCGAGTGACTTTAATGTGGGTCTTCAACGAGATAGGCCTCAGGTTGGGGGATGGGTGCCCTTCACTTTACATAAACGGAGGTATTAATGCAGGCATCTACATGAAATCCAAATAGGACTCGCTGGGTTCCTTTGCCCTGCAAGTTCATTCTGCTCATAACAAGGCTAACGTATGGTCGCTGACCGAGGTCTGTCACTTTTGCAGCCCTCATCTCATTCGGGTTGGCATGTGGTGCAGGCAGACTCCACGCGGTATTGTAGAATACGCAGGGTCCGGGGTTGCACCGCTGCCCAATGTTCCTGGATTATTCAAACACCGCCTGCATTTCTCGTGCACATGCACCCTTTTAATACCATCTACCATCACCACCAGCTCCCGTAGAGGTGGATCAATGAGAAGGAGGCGCAGTTGGCATCCATTGCAACATTAAAACGGACCAATGAGGTAATCTAGCACCTGTGGATACAGCACTTGGAAGATGGAAGAGTTTGGCATGAAGCGCTAAATTGGAACACTTATTATTAAATTACAGCGTGTAGAATTGATGCCAACAGCTATGATGAGGGCACAACCCACTCGTTTATGTAATCATCAGGCACGCACATGGCAGACAGCAGTAGAGTGAGCGGATTTCCAACTAGAAAGGGCGTGCATCACCAGTGCTGAGGTACTATGAAACCAGGGCGTTAATGACATTTAAGCAGAGGAGAGTAGATATTATCTGCTATTAACAGCCCCGGCGTTTATCTGAGTTAGTGACCGCTGTTCTGCCAACCTACCACTTATTATTTACACCGCTCCTTCCATTTTGATGGCAGAGACGTGCTTATTAATAGATGGCAATATGTAATATGCAGTGCTTTTTCCCAACGAAGATGACATTACAGTCCATAATGGCAACGCAGAGGATGCCAGGCGACTGATTTTCAGTTCCGCCTGGAACATGCTTTGCAGTTGCCTTCAGGCACCCCCGATTCAGTAGACCCAGTCAGGCGGGCGTTTTGTTTATATAGCTTTACTGTGTGGGGTGCAGGGGATGCAGGCCCCGAGAATAGAGCCCCACAGTTCGCCCATTCTTTCCCGTGCCGCTGTGCTGACGGCCTAGGTAACGGATTGCGCAATTACTTGCATCACTCCACTGCCGTTTCCTCTGATGCACTTGCTTTTGGCCTGCCTCGGGATTTCCAAATCCCGCGTCCCAGAAAAGTGAGGCAAATGGCCACATCGTGGGCGGCACAACATTTTTGAATGCTGACCTGCATCGGTGTTTGGACAATGTGTAAAGTACAAGGGGAAGGGTAATATGAGGTCGCGGGAGAGGAAAAGAAAGGGGAAAAAACACCATCACTTAAAGTGTTGCAGTGCACAGTGGACATTATTTAAAGCCTCGTTCATGGTTGAACAGGGGGGTAGTGTTGCACCCCCTGTATTAATAGTAGTGAGGCCCAGAACGGACCATTCGTCTTTTAACTTCACTGCGGGAGTGGACGTAGCCTCCAATTACTTCTTATGGGACTCAGCGCAGGTCAATGGCATCAGATGTCTCGACAGATCTCGGACCAGGCCTGCCTCATCCCAACAAGGATTTACTGAGCCCCCAGATTCGCAGAGGGAATCTGGGTGCTCGGTGATCTAATCTGCCCCAACCTCACTGGCGCGTTTTCAGGTAGTCTTTGCCTAGCCTGTTTTATTTCTTCTGGCTTGAAAGGCACACCACGCGAATTAAAGCATTATGACCATCATTGAGGTGGGGGCCATCACCGTTGAAAGCAGACTTATCAACCTGCTGGGCACACTATTGTGTTCCAGATGTGCATCTTACACTTCCAGAGAGAAAAAAAAGTAATTTTCAAACTCAAAAATGCTGCTAAACTTGCATTCAATAGTTTTCTTTGAAATGTGTTTCTTTTCTTGTCGGTCAACCACCCAAATACCCTGTAATGTTTGTGCCCCTTCCTTTGTGTTTCATTTATAAAGAACTTATATGCTTTTCAAACTGCTTAATCACAAATAAATGCTTCTGTTGTGCTGACAGCAGTTATTAGGAAATTAAACTGTGGGCTCATGGGTGCCAACCTTTGATTTTCACTACAGGGGCAGAAATACCTCTGCCCTGAATATAAGAAAAAGACCAGTCCAACCCATTCTCTGGCCAAACAGATTTTATAGCACTTGTTTTTTTTATAAGGAATGGCCAAAAGTCATAAGATTAACAACCAGTTTTTAAAATAAAACATCTCAGCAATGGTCCCTCAACCTGCTGAGCTACCCTGGTACCCTTCTGCTGAAAAGCGTTGCTATGGATTCCTTAATGTACTAAAAATCACTGCATTATCAACAATATTTTGGGAGCACAACTGCCAGGGAAGTAATTTTAAGTGGAACTGATGTACAGTGTGGAGTTTGGAAAGAAGCAGCATGAAAGATATTGCCCCATTTTAAAACTATTATTTACAACATTTCCTTTGAGCGGAGTTCAAATGCAAACTCTGTCCCTTCGGAACTCCGCCCCTCCCCACCCCCCCAACCTGGCCCTTGTGGGATCACCCTTTATATTTTTTCCATTACCAGGAGGAACATACTTAGCCATGGCAATTATGGGGTTAATGTAACCTAACCTCCCCAAAATGCACTCGAGTATGGAAGACTGGTGATGTGATGACCCTATGACGTTATCCGTGATCACAGAACATTGTTGAAATAAACGGTTCTGGTCCAGAAAGTCTTGGGAGGAGAACAGAACGCCTAGACCATCCTTAAAGTAGTGCTTTCTCTGCTACGCTTGCTTGCACCGCACCACTCAGCTGTGTACAGGACTGCAAAACAAAAACCCACTCTAGCATTCCGTTACCTCACACAGCCAAAACATGTTTAGGGAACACTGGTCCTGGCAAACCTTTACCAAGACATGAACACACTTCCACCCAAAATGAAAACTGTCCAATCATGCGTACATTTTCCCTTTGATATGTGGTTTCAATTTCTATCTCCCAGCTCTTACTCTGGTATAGATTTTACAAGCTCCAAAGACCTGATATCTAAGCCGCAAGAGATTGTGATCCACTGAACGAAAATTACATGTTAATTCAATGTTTGAAATTTCAATAAGACCATCAGCCATACATTCATGTATTAGTTTTACAGATGGTATGTATGTGCTTTCCAGTGTACCTTAGGCTGCAAGGGCATTTTGTGGGATACACCACTTGAAATGTTATGCACGTTTCAAAATATGAGAACTTCGAGTAACCCCTGTTTGGCATTCATGAAAGATGTTTCAATTATTGACAAAATGAACAAGTGAGGCACATAAATGCACCAGGTTTCGGGCAACAAAGTATGTGTTTCACTTTTGCACATCCAATCCGCTTTTAACAAGTATCTTGCAATTCGTTGCATTACTCTGTCCAATAGCAGTAATGACCCCTATGGATGAATGGTGTTATTGAAAATCATAGACTTGTTAAAAAATGAAAAGGTCATTAGGCAAGCAAAGAAACGCTCTTTTTGAAATACTCGCATTCAATTCCCCTTAGAGAAAAAGCAAACATTTCTGTGCAGCGCACAGCAAAAACCGCTGGACAGAATTGGATCAGGTGCGAAACAACTTGGGCATGAAGCATTTATTTCCAGGAGGCGTCTGGATTTATTCCGTCCAGTAGTAGTTAAAATATTTGATGAAGAAGGGAGTGCCCCTTTGTCCCAAAATGATAGCTATATCTCCCATGGTGCTTTGGAGCAGAGAGGATTTTCACAAATGAAAGACACTTTTTTGCTCTATGCGAGAGACAATCAGAGCTCACATCTTTTCACATAACAAGGGGTATAGCAGAAAATGGGACCGGGGTGAAAGTGCATTGCACGAATAACCGGGCTCATTTTAGGAATAACAAGGGTTATTTTACGGATAACCAAGGTTATTTGTAGTACATTACTGTTTTCGTCGTTATGGGAAAACCTTTTTTTTTGTTTTTTTTAAAGGAGAGAGTTAAAAATGAGGTTAATAAAAAAACATAAGTGGAACATTACAGCTACAGTGAGGTTGGGTAATGGTCACTTAGTGTGTACAAAATAAACTTATTGGGGGAATATGTACAGTGGACATGGCCAAAGGCCATGACTAGTGTCCCGTAAATAAAATAAAAAATGCTGCTATAACAAAACCCTTGAAATTCCCTCAATAAACCTTAGTTAAGTTGCATTTAAATTGTGCAGATGTAATGCAACAAAACCCTTAAAATTCAGCGGATGTGGGAAGCCATGACCAGCTTAACTCGGCGTGTTTCCGTTGCAAAGCCCATGAGCACAAGCTTATTATAAGAGAATGGATTCACAATGACATACAAAATGGCATTATTGGGGATATCAACGGGAAATGGCCAAGTTAAGCTGGTCATGACTTCCCACATCTGCTGAATTTCAAGTGTTTTGTTGCACTTTTGGTTTTTCTGGCTCTTTTCTTCAGCGTTTTCAATTTTTCTTATCAAACTGTTCCTTCTCCATCTTTTAGGCTGGCAAGCAGGCACCGCCTTTGCCTCCAAAGTATAGGGTACCTCATGGTTCTTCTGTTCTGGACCCCCTTCTGTTCTCACACCATACCATTCCTCTTTCTTCTGTTATCTCATGTGGCCTCTCCTGTCACTTACGGGGAGGACTCTCAAATCTTTATTTCCGTTCCTTCTTTCACTGATTCCCTTCACTCTACTCTTACTGTCTTTCTTGCTGTCCAAACTTGAATGTACTCTCGTTTTCCACACATAAATGCAGCAAAAAAATGAGGCACTTTTCTTCCCTGCAGCAACTATTCTGTCGCCTCCACCCCATCTACTCTTTCCTTCCCGCCGTCGCGTCTCTCCTGGTCTTCTGCTCAGAATCTGCCATCTCAGACTCTTCCCTTTCCTTTTTTATCTACATCTCCAACATTGCTCATTCCTGCAGTTTTCAACTTTATAACATTAGCAAGGCATGTTCTTTTCCCACTTTTCAAAGTATCAAACTGTTCCACGTACCTCTCGTTTTTGCTCGCTTTGAATATTGCTGCACTCTTCTGGCCAGCCTTCCAGTCTACCTGCTTACTCTGTTACACTTCATTTTAACTTCAGCTTTTCACATTCTTTTCCAACGTTCTCCTGCTACATCTATTTATTCCTCTTTTTCTTCTGTGTCGCTTTGCTATGTTTGAGTCTGAGCCCCCCTTTCATTTATGTTCTCTGTGACTTATATATGCATTCATGGCCTGGTCCCCTCATATCTTGGCTCTCATCCTGATTTATATTCCTCCCCGTACAGTACATGCACACCCCCATTTTCTTCTTGTTGTACCCAAACCTCGATGTGCTTAATCTAGTTTCTGCCCCTTCTCATTACTGGTTCATCCCTGCCTTTGACTATTAGATCTCTCTCTTCACTTCTCTCTTTCAGGGCTCGTCTTAACGCTAATTTTCTGGTCCATCTTAACCTTTCCAACGCATTTTGATTGTCTCTCATTTTGTCGTTGCACCTTCATCTTATTGTAAAGCGATTTGGATAAAGCACTATATCAAGCAACAGAGAACTACAAAAGGAATACTAAATACTTACCAAAAGTAAACACAATGCCAATATTAGAAATTCATGATTAACATCTTATATAAGCTATTGATGCACTTGCCGCCTCAATTTCTTCAGAATGCAAAGGATTTCTGTAGAGACTTGAAACATCTAATATTGCGAATATCAGTTTCAGTCGAAGGATATTAAAATAGTTCAAAAGACCAAGTTATATTTTGTGTTGGTATGTTATTTGGGATTTATATGGCGCCTTTAGCCAAAGCGCTGTACATAAGGTCATAAAAACAGTACAATAAAAATTGGGAAATGCAAATAACTTAAGGCAATAAGCCTTAGCAATCGGAATGTACAAGACCGGTCTTCAGTGATATACACAACAAAGAATATAATGAAATAGAACGAAGAGAATGAGGGAGGAGCGAAAACAATCGTGACTGAGCACAGGCAGGACGAGAGACAGTAAGAAGATATTGAGAATGAGAATGGAGAGAAATGGATGGGGTATAGAATCAAACAAACAAGAGAGGAAATATAGACAGGCTCGAGGCCGTAGAGAGATTTAAAGAAAAGCCACAGAACGTTCCACTTAAGCCGAGACTGAAATGGGAGCCAGCTGAGAGTGAGAAGAGACGAAGCAATAGAGTCACTGGAGGCAAGAAGAAAGAGAAGACGAATAGAGGCATTGAAAACAGATTTTAGAAGGACAAGATGAGTAAGGGCAAGACCAAAGAGCGAAGCAGAACAATAAGAGTCACAAGAAAATGAAAGCGGAAATCAGCAGTTTAGTGGTCGAAAGTCAAGAAGGAACACGCTTTACGAATAATATATATATATATATATATATATATATATATATATATATATATATATATATATATATATAAAAAAGCGACAGGCACGCAGGGATAAAGAAACACTTCCAGGAGCCTTTTCATACTTCTGAAATAAATGCATTGTGAAAGGAATACATATTTTAACAGATGATTCAAAATGTCTCTTTGGATTTTTTATTACTCGATCCAATTGAGGAAACTGCCACTCCCTCCTTTAAGATCGAAAATGAGCAATCCTTTCATCCTGCCTCGCAGTCCTGGCATGAACCTAAAAAATGGCTGGATTCTGCAGTCTCCTGAATTCTTGTGCACCTTTAATTCACCAGACACTCAAACCCCATGACTATTTCTTTTCACCAGTCTCATGAACATAACTGCTAGATTCTCCATTCTCCCAAGCCATTAGACATGCAGGGGCTTTGTGAAACTAGGGGTTTCTAGGTTTCAGGCAAAGTTGTCAAACATTATCGCTCCATGCATCCACAGTCTCCTTGACTACACAATGCATTGATTCTCCAGTCCCCTGAACCCTACAGCACATCAGTTATTCAACAATTTCCTGACCCTCACACGTGAAACACCAGTCTTGTATACCAAAGTGCACCATGGAGTAACCATTGCCATCAACACTAGCACACTCTGGGGTGTTGTAGGTTCGGGAGACTCATGAGCCCTGTCTCTAATGCCCTGAATTGATTAGTTTCCTGAAGCGACACCACCCTGGATTCACCAATGCCCTGAACCTCATACTACCACCTCAAATGCACCTGTCTCCTGAAAGCCTTTACTCAGTGTTTGATGAATTTGGGAGCTCTGCTTAAAGAGCAGCAGGGCGAACACAGAACCAGTCACATATTGCAAAGTGATTCTCTCATCAAATGATGTCATCACGCTGAACTTTTGTTGACATCAAATCTGAAAAGCGGGCATCCAGAAGTGCAATTGCGTATCTTCTCAACTTCCGTCCTTTGTCATGAAGACATTCTTCATCTACTCCTGCCTTTCATAAAGCTTTGCTCTGCATAACAGGTCTTGCCTCTTTTCTATGGAGGGTTGAGCCTACAGGTCCCAACATGTAAAGCAATGTTGGATACAGAACTTGGATGATTGGAATGGGATGGCGCCACTTGGAAACACCGTCCATGTGCCTTGATTTGATGTTAAAATCTAATAAAGACAGGTGCATGACGTCATGATAATTACGGGGAATAGCAGTTTACTGCACATTACACAAGACGGTCTGCTCCCTGGACTGTGGGAAAGGGTGGTAGTGGGGCCAGGCGACGCATACACGTCAAACTAATCAAACATGAATTCAGCACCTATGGGTTATTGGCAGATGGTGAAGGCACCTGCTTTATATAGAGTAGGGCTATATTCTGGGAAGGCAAACCAGCTGGATAGCGGGAACGGTGATGCCCCCTTTCAAGTTGAGTTCCCCATTCACTCTTCAGAGCTCACTTGAAACAGTGTGATTCTTTCTACAACTTCACCTCCCCATTTGCGGCATCAGCCGTTAGCCGTATGGCTCATTTGTACAAACAGACAGCCCAAGGGCTACAGACAAATCCATCTGAACCTCTGGATTGGTTAGCAACCATCCTTCTAAAACTAACAAACCCCAACTCACAGTGAAATGCAAATACATTTTCCTTAAGCATGACAACAAATACACACAATACAACTGAATGACACAAATTGGGAGCGTAATGTATGCACTATTTAAGACAATTCTGGCATGAAAGCATTATGGGATTTAGGTAGAGATTTTGCTCCGCCAGGAGTTGCCTGAAATCAATTCTCCAAACGTGGGCTTGCGGGATACACCATTTCTCCCAGGTTATGAGAATTGAATGCCCAGTAACACTGCCAGGTGAAAATTTACTAACCCTCCGCTTGCCAGACACACGGTAGTCTTTAATATGGCTTGAGGTTACTACTTTGGTGTTGGCTGGATTAGTATAATCTCCAAAGGGTTGGTGAGGTAAAAGTCTATTCATTTTATAACGTTGGCAATTTCAGTATCCTGTCAATAAGCACAATGTAGAAGATGCATTGCTTGCGATCTTGTGCCATGAAGAGAAAAAGAGCACATGAAGGTTATGGCAGGATTAAAGAGGGGGTCGGTAGTTGATATCTGAAGGCAGTGGTGGAGAATGGGGTGGAGGGGCTCATGAAATGCATCACTGACAAACCTCGAACCATTGTTACATCCTTAAAGCCTCGATACTCCCTGTTGCAAAGTAACTACCAGCAGAGCAGCACGTCCTATGCATGGGGATTCCGTGAGTTTACATGGTTAATGCATTGGTCGGAGCGGGAGCCAAGTCTCAGTGATGACAGTGCTGCCAATGAAGAGTCGATCGGGCACAGATCGGGTTTACTTTGGGAGGTTGCTCAACAGAATTGCTTCACTCTGCAATCCTTGGCTCTTACTCTGGTTTCCTAGCCACCCACACAAGTCAAGTTCCTGCTGACCTACTTCAGCCCTTTGAAAAAAAACAATCGCAACACTTTTCGGTCTTTGGCATCTGTACAGTTTTAAACTCGACCAACTGCGGCACATTCCATGCACATTCACGCTGGCATGGAGTCTTCCTTTGCTATTGCCCAATCTTTGGACACCTATCACATGTTACAGCTCGAGCTGCTCAGCAGAGGAGTGAAGGGTAGGCCCTGCTACAAAGTCTGTGGAGTGCAGCTGGACACTCTCTGCAAAAGGACCATAAGAACACAATCTCTGCCTCTCGCAGAACTCTCAAGTTTCCAGTGGCCATGAATGGGAAGTGCACCTAGTCCCGATTTATACCCCTTCGGATTCTGGGACTTTTCGTTTTTTCTTTCCATTTGAAATGTAGGAAAACTACAAGTCCCAGAATCCCAAGCAAAGCCAGGACTGGATGGTCTTCTCACACATGGCCACCGGATATTTGAGAGCTCTGCCATCACAGTGGGTATTTTGAAGTTCGTGTTTGATGAAAAGGGACTACCCGGGTGGGACACTACCGTTTTTTGTAAATACTGGTACACAGGCTTAAAGTGGCTCCTCTATAGCACCTAGAGTCACAAGACATTTTTAAATGATACATTATCCCAACCTGCCCCTAGGAAGCGATGGGACGACTGTTCTGTATTTGGGTACCCCAATGTGCCCCCTTCAATATTGACTTATTTGAGTTATGGTGCATCAAATACTGAGCCAGTGGTGTGGGAGTAGACCGATACACAAATACTTCAACAACAAGACTGGAGATTGCATTAAAAGACGCGCCACCGTATTGCACTTGTACACTTCTTCTGCCTATGTCTTGGGTTTCTACAAATTGCTCCATGTGCCAGGTTCAGATCTTAAAAGCTGACGGCGGCTCTGCACCTACCATGCCTCTGCATGCTCACAAAAGGACAAAGGGTGCTCCCCAGTAAGTGTAAGCAGAGGTGCACATGGTTGGGTGGACCGCTGATGGAGATGAAGTCCCGTTGCACAGCCTCCTGGAAGACATCCAGAGTCATCACCGTCTAAATAAGCATGGCAAGGGAGGAGGTGTCTGCCCCTCCCAATCAGTCTTCTGCTTTCTTAGGCTTGGCCTTTGCTTTCTTTTGGCCCTTTTGTTCTTTGTAAGCCGGAGACCTGGAAGGGACCCAGATCATAATTGGTTCCAATTTGTTACTAGTTGCATAGTCAGCCAAAGCGCCGACAAATACACTAAAGCATTTCTACTAATACCACGAGAAAGCAGGTCGAGGGGAAGGTTGTCTGTGCATGTTTGTGTGTGTCCATCTTCTGTGCGTGACAGCATGCCTGTGTGTCCCCGCTGTGTGTGCAAATGGTGGGGGTGGGAGGGGAGCAGCAGAAGAAAGGAATTGTGAATAAGCAACCGCACACTGTCTGAAAAGTTCCATTAAAATTGAATTATGTTGAACTGGAAAATAAACAATTCCCGGCTTTCCACCGCCACCCACTCAACAACCCTTCCTTCTGTTGATGAGTTTCCTGCCTGGATTGCCCGTCTTCTGATGATCCTGTGGCTGGCAAACCAGCGTTCTGAACCATCACTAACGGGTTAAAAGAAGTCTTACCTCATTGGCAAGTGAACCAGAGAATAGTTTTTGCCTCATAGTAGACGGCTAAGGGACCACCTCCCCCAGCCTCTCAGTTCAAGAGCAGGGCCCCACCAATGGACATCAGTCTACCGGTCACTCCTATTCTACCCGACAACTGAACCTACATAACCTGGTCCATCAATGTGAGGCCCAACCTTCCACCTTTACATCATCTGTAAGGGGGGCATCTGCTCTGAACCCCAAACAAATAACTTTGAATGTGGCACTGAGCCAACGAAAAGGTTCTGCAACTTGTACCTGCAAATGTTGACTGAACTGGGCTTCCCTTCTTCGAGAAGCTTGGCACAAGACAATGCAATTTGCAGCACACTTGCCACTAGTTGGGGCAATCTAACTGGAATATAGGCGCATTCTTCTCTAGTTCTACCCCGTACCAGGCATGGCAGCAGCTCAATCCTGCAGTGTGTCCTGTAAAGAGTTCCCACCAACTCTGACTTGGTCCCTTAGGATGTACCCTGTTGCCACCTTTTAATTCAAGGAAGTTAACTGCAGCAAAAGGATGGATTTTGGGAAGCCGTGGCCTATGTAGAGGACTTCAATGGGCCCGTCTCTTTTCAGACCAGTGGAATCCACAAACCCTCAAGGTTGGGCGGTCTGCTGGAAGAGCAGGCACCGGGCGTGGGGGCAGAGCTGGGCACTTGCAGACCAAATCTGACCCGCACGTCCTCCGCTTATTAACCTCACCCTATTCATGCAGAAGGCTTTCTCGCGGATCCCTCCTGTGTGCTGGGCCTTGGGTCCCAGCGCAGTCCTCCTAATGCACTAGTGCACATTTCCTTCCATTCGCAAGTCTGAACCATAATTTCATTTGTCTTTTTAGAATGCTGCGTTTTCTTCAAGCGACCAGAAGCAGCAGTAAGGCAGCATGTTAGCACTACATGAAAACAAACCAAACGAACAGAAATGTCCCCCCCACGATGCACCTAATATTCTGCAGTGTGTCGTTTTCAGAACTATTGGCTTCTAGAGGAACAAGTGCCGCAGCGTGCGTGCCCCACTCTTTGCTGTACTCCGTACCAGCCAGCATTGCTCCTTAGACATGTGTACAAAGGAGCAGCGGGTACTCCCAGTGCCCGGAGTCCATCATTCCAAATACAGATCCTGCCCGTCTTGCTTCAAGTACAGAACTTATTCAGAACTAGATAGAACGGCATACAATAACGAATTGACAATAACCAATTACGTTAATAACAAACCCTAAATAACGAAAACACATCAAATTTTTGGGTAAAAGTATATATGGGGGTGGGGTCAGGGATTAAAAAGGGGGCAGGGGATTGAGGTGGAGTGATGACGCTAGGGAATCAGGGGGCTTAAGGGGTACCCCCAAATTGAAAAACAATTATCTTTTTTCATTATTTTAAATTAATTTAAAAAGTTTTTGTCATTAGTGAATTCGTTAACATCACATGGAACATGTAACTCTGCCAGCCAATCATCCCACCTGTGGCTTTTTCCTGGTTTTCCAAGCCTTCTGTATTTGCTTTCCGGCCACTATTAAAGCCCACTCAATCCACTGCCTGTGACTATAGGCAATCTCACATCTATCCATATTTGATAGCAAAATAACCTGAATGGGTGTTCTAGGAAAGGAGATATCCAATATCACATGGTTTGTCTAGTACAGCCTTCCAAAATGTGTTAAGCCTGTACAGTCCCACAACGCGTGTAGTAACATTCTCTTCTCCCTATCACAGCCCGAACATACATCATCTAACAGACCAAGTTTATGCATGTGTATTTTTTTCAAGGGAATATTAACTTGAAGGGAGAGGAGGTAGGGGTGTAGGTGAATGGGTGTCAAAATGCTATTGGTGCAGCCTAACATTCAAACAGGGTGTGACCCATGCCCAAACACCAGTCCAGCGTATTTCATCTCTGTTGTTGCATGTCTTCCACCCACCCCTATAAAAGGTCTGCCGCCCAGTCTCCAGCTCCAGCCTAACAATTAAGCGGGCATCACGTTGCTAATTGTCCATGCACTCCATTAACAAGACTTGGCTGGTGACTCTATCCAAGCTCTAATGTTGAACTCACTTGTGATTGCAAGTCTCCCCGCAAAGAGATTAGTTAGCAACTCCAGACCAGACGCATTGCTGAAATCAGTTTGGCCACTGGGCATATCCTCCAGCCTAACTCAATAAGCGCCGGGAGACTATTCAAATGGCAGCGGTGCGCGGTATGAATAAACATAACGTTCCAACCAAACCACTTTGCTCATATTCATCTCCTAGCCCATTGTCTAGCTCCCGACTCCCAACTAACCCCAATGTTGCAATAACGTTGCTCCATTTACCGCTTCATTACTGGGCCTCGTGTGAAACTTCAGCCCATTTCCAATTTTGAAATCACTATGTCCACTGGTCACTATTACGGAGCCAGTTCTTGACTACAGACACTGAAACCACTTAACTCCTATGCATCGCCTACCCCAATGGTCGCTTTCCTTACTTCAACCTGGCCCAATTGCTGATTCCCAATGCCGCAGTAACCCCTCTTGTTTTACATTCCTCCATTACATTCATCCCGGTGAGCAACTCCAGCGTAGTCCCTATCCTGAAATTACTGTTCAACGGGCTACTTCACCAGACCCTGTCTGCTACAGGCTAACTGATACACAGAATCAGTGTCTTCACCTGACCACCAGCTCCCATGTTCCTGCAGCATGTTGTTACATTCCCTAGTATTAAATGTCTTGTTTCGTTATTTGATTGTGAGGAATTTCACCATTCACATGATGGGTGCGCACTCGCCTGGACTTTTTGGAAATGTTATATGAAATTGAATGATGGTAGATCAACCTCTGGAAAATGTGTGGGGCTAATCCGCACACATTTTCCTATGCTCAACGTGCGACAAACACATAGACCCATGTACTCTGTGCGGACACAGCCTACAGGCGCCACCCCCAACCCTGTCACATTAAGTTGGAATGTGACAGCCAGGAGTACCTCAAGACATCTCAAAGCGGGAGGGCAAAACCTTCCTCCTGCCATGGCCAGCCAGATTTAATGACAAAGGCTCCATGGATCCACGCTGTCCTTTGTTGGTCTTGCTGGTGGCAGCTATGCATACTGAACAGTTAATTCAAGCTGCCCACGAGAGGCGTGGTCGCAGGGCTAACAAAGGACAGGAACCCCCAACACCTTTGATATGCATCTGTGGCAACCTGAAGCCAGCTCCCACATCTTAGTATCAAGGGCAGTGAAATGTCATGCCTGGGACAGCTCTTTACAGTAGTCATCCCCGCAGGTGGATCCCATTCAGAAGGTACGAGTATGTGGTTTGGCAGTGACCGAATGTCTGGTCTGGCCACAGCTTCAAAGGAGACCTGACACTAATCAGAAACCACAGAGAGCTCCATTAACCAGAGATACCCTTTGATCCACAACAGACAGGAAATGGGTGGGACTTAGTAGTACATGTTTTCACCCCTTTACATTTCCGTTGCAAAGCACTCTGGTTATGACCTCTCGCATACAGGAGATTGTTGATGGGGACCCAGGATTGGTTTATTAAGGTAGGCTTAGCCTACACCAATCACTGGGGCCCATTTGGCAGATCTGAAGACTTTGCAAGGAGTACCACGAAGAACTCCGCATTGGACCATGGATGAAGGAACAGTCCGTCTTACAGCTTCCACTAGTGAAGGAAGTCCAGAATTTCCAAAGAGGGAAGCTAGATCCCTCCCCTAAACATCTCCCAGGGAACAGAGGGAGATATTGAATCAGGATGACTCTCCAGCAGCCCCAGAACCGATACCCAGCCACCACACAGCGTGCCCTGCTAGGTTCTGCAGCAAGCTTCCTAGGTGGGAAGTGACAGAGAGTCTCTGAACCAAACCAAGGACAAGGCTGTTGCCTGCAACACTCAGCTTTGGGCCATCAGCTGTAAAGCACGACACGAGCCCAGTGAAGAAGCTAGGAGGAGTGCATAGACAAGCATCAAGCAGCGTCTGCATTAAAGGACATTTTCAAGCCAATCGAGCCCCTCGGGCTGCAACGGACTGCACCACTGACTATTGTCACGCAGCAGTCGCTAACACCGTCCGAGACGCCTCGACCCGTGCTTCAGGCCACCAACTAGCATTGAGACAATGATTCCTGACCCTGGGATGCTGTGTAGACTAGCCTGAAGCTGTCTGTGCAGCCTCACTTGCCGAACTGCCCGCTGCCTGATCCCGCAGCTGTCTCCCATCTTGAACTCTTGTTGCAGAAGTTACAAGGCACCCTGAAACCGACTCAACCATGTCGAGCACCAAAAACTACAAGCACAAGGTACATTTTGGCTCTGACTCCCTGGTCCTTCTCCGAAGGCCGCTAGTGACATTTTACGACCCATTGTTCCCTTTGTGTTGAAACCAAGTATCCTTGTACTATTGTGATTAATTACTGACTACCCTCCTGTTAGTATCCAGAGTGCAT
The DNA here is from genome assembly GCF_040938575.1 of Ambystoma mexicanum. Lineage (NCBI taxonomy): Eukaryota > Metazoa > Chordata > Amphibia > Caudata > Ambystomatidae > Ambystoma > Ambystoma mexicanum. The sequence goes on from NC_090923.1 coordinate 934,374,605, forward strand.
CCCCTTTCCTTCTTGAAACGGTCTCTGCTCTCTCTTCCTTTACAGGGTCGGTTGTATTTTGTAGTGTGCTAGAACTGTCTGTTTCAATAAATAAAGAAGATATTTGTATACAACCCTGACCGAACAGTCCCTTTTATCATTGGGTAATAATTGTATTTTCGCTGTGTTGCAACTGACCAACGACCCACAACCTTACAGAGATGAGCCTGCCGTTCCGTCCACATTACCAAAATTGGACAAGGTTTATAATTGACTTGTGTTTCCAATCTGTTTGGCTCTCTTCTGGTGCACTAGAGGTGTGGGTTGATTGATGGTTTAGAAACCAATACTCATCCCTGGACCACTGGTGCCCCGGAAGTTGATTTGTCACAATGATAAACTATGTATTGTGATACTTTATTTGATCATGTTATGATGTGTCATTTTGTAAAGGTTTTAGTTAAACCAAATACACATTTTTTTAAACATTAAAAACAAGTTTAAAAAGTATTCAATGTCTTGTTGGCCGGCATACCGACTAGCCCCAGCTTGCTCTAAGGTGCCAGTCTCTGGGATTCTCTAAAAGTGTCTTTCCGGATCATGAACCCGACTCTGACCCCATCCACGGCGATCTCTTTCGCACTTTAGAAGAAGCCTCGAACGTCTAAAGGTGTATTTCCCAACCTTTCCTATCCTATCCTGCTAGCTCTGCTCGCAGTGTTTCTTCCCAGCCCTGCAAGGGAACTCCACCCTGCTCTCCCTGGCATAAAAACTCACCTCATTCTACCATCTCACCTCCCTGCCCAGGCCCGGTTTCTGCTGCTTGACCTACTTTCCGCCTTTCATTTGCGTATCGATTTCTGTGCTCGCAGGGACCCGAGACACCAGATCCGGCGCCCTGTTGAAATGTGAATACCTTGCGAGTTTGGTCATTTTCCCTGACCCTGTCCCTGCCCACGGAAACGTCATCCCAGCCTTGCTCTAAACGCCTCCCCCTTTTCTAGAGAATGTTTAGATTATTAAAATGGAGCCGTTCTGTGGCCTGCTTGCAATACACTCGACGAACTGAAAAACTGAGCGAGACTCATCCTGGCCCCAATGTTATTACCGTGTTTTGTAGTGTGTATGGGCACCACCACGTGGTGTCCTAGCACTGCTATGAGTGGAGAGTGTTACTCTTACTCATGTTACCCTACTTGGATGTAGGGCCATTGACCTTCAGATTGCACACAGTTAATGCAATAGGCAACTGGGACGTATACACAGTCGCCTGCGTTCACAGGGCTGCTGGATGTTTCATACACAAGGTAGCAGAGGTGTAGCCAGGATTGTCCAACTAGTGGGGCCTGAAGCTAATGTACTTGGGCCCAATAGAGTGACATTAATATCCGTAAATGCCCACACAGCAGAGGCGTTTCTAGGGTGGTGGGGCGGGTGTGGGAGCTATAGTCCCGGATCTTTTGGTTGTAGCCCGGGATACAACTTATAGCGAGCCCAGAGTCCCGACAGTCCAGACATCAGCATAGCCCCTAGCAACACCCCTGCCACACAGCGCTGCTGAGTGGGCATTTACAGATGTTGGGTGAGCCTTGCCCGCTCAGGCCCTACCCTGTCCACGTCTCTGGGTGTTACAGGTCATACATATGGCCTGGGTGGAATTTGACGGCTCAGTAATTCAGGGCCGGGTCACAGTCTTTCAGCTACTGGGTTGGAGAAAGAGTGCAAGGATTGAATGATCAGCCATTCTGCTTGTTGCAGGCAGCCTGCAACCCCCAAACCAGGGCAAATAGCACGGGGAAGCCTGCACTAAAGCCTACACCTTGATCCTTGATTGCTTTAAATCCAGCTCTGTTCACTAGTATGGAAATCGAAATACACATCTGTAAGGGATTAGGATCAGTACTGCACAACAATCACCAACACCTAGGGTAACCATGGAAACATGCTGCAATTGAGTACAAAGTCTCTAAAGGACCTTTCCAGATAGTTTACTAACCGGTTGTACACCACGTGTTCCTCACACAACACTCAGGTCAGGCGCACACAAACAAAATATGAGCCAATCCATCTCCATATTTAGTTGCACCAATTTCACAGATACCCCATACATTATAAAAAATAAGACACGGGACAGGCCTCAAATCCCCATTTAAAGGCACTGGGGAATGATGGTGCCAGATTTAAGATGACCACATCCCTTCCTTACATTGACCAATGGACGGTTACTAAGAATATTTTTGGGGTGCAGCCCCCTGCCCTCAATTCCTCCCGTATTCATCTCTGAGCATGGCCCACCAATCTCAACCATGCTCCTGACGCGGAGAGGAATGGCAGATGATGCATCTAGTCCCACAAGGTTCTGGACATTGTAAGAAAACGCACCAAAAAGTAATAAACCACTTTTTCCTTCAAAACTGGGATTCTATTAAAGCCAAATTATGAGGCACGGTTTATTTAACAGGACATATTCAGGAGGACAAAAAAAACCTAAAAATTTAAAAAACGTAATAAAAACACTGTAAAGGATGTCATTTGCCTTCGATTCCTGAGAAATCTACCCATCTTTTCTTTTTTTTTAAACTGAAAAACATTAATGGAAGACAGGGGTGTTGTTAGGTCTGGAAAAGACCCGGGGCTAAGCTGATGTCGGAACTGTTGGGACTGGGGGCTAGCTGGTCTTTTGGCTGTAGCTCCTGAGATTCTATCTGGGGCTACAACCAAAAGACCAGGGGTTATAGCCCTCTTAGCCCCCCCCCTAGCAACGCCTCTGATGGAAGAGGTTAGCATTTCCGGATGCGATTTAAGGGTTTCTAACGGAAACATTTTGCAAACCCAATGGAGCATTACAAATCAGTCAAACACACAGGAGAGCACCCCATTCAACTTTGCAGATGCAAAATAGTTGAAGTAGAATGGACGAACGAAGAAGGGCCATTAAAATTGAGACGCGGGAAATGAAGACCTGATCATTTCCGCTTCAATTCAGTCGTGGTTAGAACTGTACTTTAAAATCTTTTGCCAGAATGGAAAAATGCTTGCACGCATAATTTGTGCAGTTGAGAAAGAACGGCAACTCTCTTGTAAGTGCACTACCGCCATTGTGTAGAGAGCCCACTTTTTTGTTTTTCAATTTGTGTCTGAGCCACAAAGCCCTCTCTGCGAAGGTTCAGATTGACTAAGACTCCTCTCCTTCCTGCGAAAATAACAAACTCACAGCCGGCAAAGGAAGAGGTCTCTTCAGAAGCATCTTATGAGGAGCCCACAAGTTTGATTGTGCCCAAAAAAATCTGGGTCCCACTGCACCAATTGTAATGCATGCAATCTGCTTCTTAAAGTGGCCATGCCACATGGGGGATGCCAGGATGTGGCAGAGTGGACGGTCAATTCACCAATAAACCAAGCTAAATTCCTCCTGCTCCTACGTAAGGGCATTCTTGGGCCGGCTAGCCTACGCGTCAACCGCATTTCTCATGGAATCGGACTGCTTGCAGTGGAGAACCTTTGGCAAAGTGCGTATGGTTCAGATATGGGTGCATGAGCTTTCGGAGAGGGATAGAGCTCCGTGATCAGCTGCCCCCTGCCTACAAGACAAGTCATTCATCATTTTACGGTAGTTTCTGCCGGAATAGGCCAAAGTGACTGCACCGAAAGTTCCGACAATGCTAAAAGTCCGAAAATGCATACCACCAAAGGTTCGACCACCAAAATTTTGAACCTTTGGTGGTATGTATTTTAGATAGGTAAAAAATATAAAAATAAAAAGACTGTGGGAGTGCACCCCTGAAGCTGCCCAAAAAAAAAAAAAAAAAAAAAAAGAAAAAACTAAACATAAAATGAAAAGGACCCTGCGGTGCCGGTTCCCGATCACAGAAGTGAAAGGGAATCGGCGCCGCAGAGAGACAACGTGAAGGAAGTAAAGGTAAGTAGGGGGTATGTTGGGGGTGGGGATGGGGGTGTGATGTGGGTGTGGGTGGGGATGTATGTATGGTGTTGTAATGAAAATGTTCGCATGAGAAATGTACGAACATTTGTGGTGCGTACATTTCTCATGCAAACATTTCCGTTGCAGATTTTTCCCTGTGACGGACAAATCACGTAGCTCCGTTTCTGCCTCCCTTTCATAGTAAAGGCATTATCTTATTGAATCCGCTTTTGTGCCGTGGTGGCTAACGAAGGTGCTTGTGCATTGGTTTTATACTTGCCGCAGAGCAACCTAAAGTGTCCATTTGGCTTGCTGGGGTCCACTTGGCGGGATCTTGCTCAGTTGGGCAGGCTCATTTCATGATGGTGAACAGGCACAGGATTCAATTAGGCAGCGTGAATACCAAAGTTACACTACACGGTGCTCTCAATGAGCCCCCCCGTCGCATCAAAAGCAATGCAGCCAATCCAAAACTGGTGCGCAGTGCACAACAGAATTTATAAGCCGTAGTTATTAGAGCACTTCCGCAAAAACCGGAAGACAGCAGTTCTGTCAACTACCGTGTGTCATGCAGGAAAAGCGGGAATACTTTGCTGCAGTGTACTACACGGTGCAGTCTTCCAAAAAGGTCTGAATGGGGGTTCAATGAAAGCGCAAGGTCTCAACCAGGGGTGTTGCTAGGACTGGAAAAGACCCAGGGCTGCGCTAAGGTCGGAACTGTGGGCAGTGGGGGCTAGCCAGCCTTTTGGTTGTAGCTCCTGAGATTCTATCCGGGACTACAACCAGAAGACCAGGGGCTATAGCCCCTAAACCGCCCCCCCCTAGCAACGCCTCTGGTCTCAACTAAGGAGCTTTGACATCACCAGGTGATTTAAGGATGAGAAGTCTGAACCAGCAAAGGAGGTCACCCCTAGGAACTCTCTGAAGAGAAGAGACACCAATCAAGGCCCTCATCACCCTCCACTCATTGCTCACAGAAGACGGCCCTCAGATCCCACTCCTTCGAAACCACTTTAGGTGGCGTTTCGGGATCAATTAATGTATGCCTCATGCACCAGTAATGTATTTACATTATGCACCGTGCCAATGGAAGTCAGTGGAGAGAATCAGGACTGCATATGCTGGCTCAAGATGGAGGGAATCAGGACTTGTAAATTAGTTCTCTTAGTGACCGCTTGAGACTGTAGTGTATCAAATAGGAAGATAGGTGGCAGTGTGGTATGGTGTATTTCAGAAGACGGGTGTGGTTACCTACACCAGGGAGGTTACATACTAATAAGGCCGACATATCAGGCTACTCCCAAGGAGGGTGGAGGGTTGATCTTGTTTTTACTGCTCCAAATTCGGTCGTATGAGGCTGGAGTCATACCGCATGGCCAGCAGGGGTGGACTGGGAACCAAAAGAGACCATGGAAATAATTTTCAAAAAGTGGACCCATTGTGCACAGTTTCAGCAACGCCAACCTTTTCCAATGAGAACATTTGGAAATAAAATAGGTTACCACACAACAAAGACGCAGGGTGCAGAGACCTACCATGAAATAGCCATAGATCCCGATAGGCCAGTCCACCTCGCACGACCAGTGACAGAGAGCCCCCTGCTTAAGGGGTGTGCAGGGCTCCCTCCCTACTAGACCGTGATGGCACCTCTTACATGGGGTCCCCGATATAACACAGTATAGCTCAGCTGTAACTCGCTGTACTGCCCAAGAGAGTTTCAGTATTAGAGCTGGATGAGCCTCGGGCTGTGTACACAATCCAGAACACAAACGAGGACATTGGCTTCCCTTCAAAACGTTAGACAAGCAAAAGGGGAGAGTGAAGCCCTGAGTCGGGCTACATCACTCCTCCCCGTTCACATAAATAAGGATATGCGGCACGGCATTAGGAGCTGCGGCTAAGTGGCAGCATTAACTCAGTATCCCACACACCTCGGTTTCCTCTTGTGCCAGTGTGCTTTATCCTCCCAGAGACATGCGTGCCGTGCTGGGTTCTTACCTCATCACTCCTTGGTCATCCTCCATACAGATTAGGACATCCCAGTGTGTTCCTCCTGGTTGGGATTAGATATAGGGAACCAGAGTAGGCATTTGATATCCTAAAGGTTATATAAAACTTAGTCGTGTGGTTAAGAAGGAAATAAAATATTATGGATGAATAAAGCAATACCAAAATTGGCAATGATGGAATGGAAAAACCAATGAATGCATTTTATAATTATTATGGTATTTATTGAGCGCAGACCTGGCTTCAAGAAGCAACGCAGTGGTGTCCAAAACAATAAAGATATATAACGGAGCGCTTTGCAGAGGTATACAACAGCCTCTCCACCTAACTTTTCCAAGTATAAACATAAATCAGCAACTGGAAACACCATTTGAGAACACTCGGACCCAGAAGAGACAATGTTATTGCTTTTAGCGTCACTTCTCATCTCATTTCTAGTACTCTACTCTGTAAGGTGCATTCATTCCCACAGGGATCGATCCTCTCCCCAGTGATCTTCAATCTATACATTGAGCCACTGGGAGCCGTCCTAGCCACAACATCCACATCCACCAATATGCCGACGTCACACTATACCTCAAGATCGACTCCATCAAGGACATCCATAGGCTCCAAACCTGTCTTGCGCTGATCCAGTCTTAGATGTCCAGTGCATGCTTGCCGCTCAACCTCTCCAAGACCGAATTCCTACTCCTCACCAACAACACTGAACAACCAGACATACAGACCTAGCTTCACCCATGATTTCTGAGGAATTCACACCTGAGCTCATCTCCTGCGAAAACCAAGTCCCTCGGGTTCCACATCGACAAACACCTCTACTTCAAGTCACAGATAGCTAAGAAAACGGCTTAGTATCATCGCTCCCTCCTGCGAAAAAAGTCAAGCCCTTCCTCCCTCTGGACAGATTTAGATCAACCGTTCAAGCGTTAGTCCTATACCACCTTGATGGGGCAATGCACTCCTCTTAAGATCTCTCGTCGTCCTCCCTTGTCCCCTGAGAAGTGTCCTACACGGGAGCATGCGCCTCAAAGGTCTACGCAGATATGACCACTTCACCCCAGCCCTCATCAGCCTTCACTGGCTCCCACTGCATGCTCAAATCCCCTACAAGTCTTGCTGCATCTATAAGGCAGTCGCCCTCAAGTCACGCAGCTACCTTGCAGAGAAACTCAGCATCTCTGTCGGACAAAGCACCACCAGAAGCCAGGACACATGCTGACTTGAAATCTACTGCTGCAAAAAGGAAAGTACCAGAAAACAAGCCTTCTCCGACTAGACCCCAAGACTATGGAACCTCCTCCACATCAGCATCAGACTTGCCCCCATGTGCCTACAATTCAGAAAAGAACTCAAGACCCTCCTCTTCAAAGAATCGCTCCACCTCAACACCAAAGCCATCACATCCCCCCCTCGTGCCACCTGACTTGGTAGACTCCACCCACCCCTCTCCTCCCTGTCACCCGGTACAGCTGTACCCCTCCTCTGTGCCCCTCTGTATATCTAGTCTGTTGTATACCTCTGAAAATCACTCTGTTATGCATCTGTACTATTGTATACCTCTGTAAAGCGCTCCGTTATATATATGTATTGTTCAACACACCGCTCCGTTGCTTCTTGAAGCCAGGTCTGTGCTCAATAAATACCATAATAATAATTAAATAATACAGGTATTGGTTTTTCCATTACATCATTTCCTACTTTGGTATTGCTTTATTCATTCATAATATTTCATTTCCTTCTTAGCCAGTATACACGACTACGTCATACTGGGATGTCCTAATCTGTATGGAGGATGACCAAGGAGTTCTAAGGTAAGAACCCAACATGGTACGGATGTCCTGGTAATGTAGCTTTTAGGGGGTCCTTTCCTGCCCGACAGGTCAAGCAGAGATACTGGCTCTTTATAACATGCTAAATGGGTCTGGAGCAAAGGGTGTGGGGGATACAGGGGATGGTATCTTCTACTCGGCTGGGCACGATGGGCCACCCTTGCCCTGTTTGAAATATGCATACAGTGCCTAAAGTGATAGTGCCTTAAAGGGACCCTAACAAGTAAAACGTTCTCAACCTCACACTAGGACACTCTCGTAGGTGAATTGGAACGCCTGGTCCTGAGACACTTTCTTGACATCGCCATGAGTGAGGTAACCAAGTTTGTTATTGAATTCCATGTGGCGGGGATCAAGAAAAAGTCGAGGGCCTGGGACCGTGTATTGTCTCTGGTTCATCTGGCATCGCGAACGAGGTACGTTCAATACTCCCAACAGGGAATGTTTGAGGAAACCCCAGGCAGCCATCTTATTAAGCTGTCTATGCCTGGCCTGGTACACTTTGTCCTTGGTTTGAGGCTTGACGTCTTGCTGGCTCTGGGATACATTGGAGCATGCAAAGGTATTCCCAGAGAGAAGAGACTTTGTAGGCTATGTGGAGAAAGTGTGGAAACAATCTTGCCACATTCGAACACAGGGTTCACACTTGCAATCTTTTTATGAGAAGAGATATGCTGCGTTTTGGGACATTGATCAAGACCAATTCTGGAGTACGCTTTATGGGGCGGAATCACTGGTAGTGGCATCGGGTGCCTAATGTATATGGCAGCTGGTTAAAGATAGACTGACAGTTTGCATTGATTTCTTTTATGGAAATGTTGTATGATGCAACATGAAATGATGAACTTGTATTTATAAATAAGATGTGAATTTTTAGATATGGTTTGTATATATTTTTATAAGGATTTTAGTGTGAAAGTTTGATTAACCAAATGCACTTAAATAAAAAAATTAAGAATTTTTTAAATTATTTTTTAGAATAAGTTAGTGCCTTTACTGATTGGTAAACAGGTCCAGTTTAAGTCCCTGTACATTGTGCACAGGGCTTTGTAATGGTACTGGTGCACAGTATTTGCACAAGTTCCACCCGTATGTGCCTTGTTGCTCCCTCCGATCTCAGGAGGGCGCCGTTATTCAGGCTTCTAGGGTCCGACTGTCTCGTGTTGGTGTTCGCTCCTTTTTAGTGGCAGGTGCAAAACTGTGGAACTCACTTCCTCTGTGGCTTTGGGCCACTGAGAATCACTTGTTGTTTCGGCGAGCCCTGAAGACTTTTCATTCAGACTGGACTGCTAGGCTAATGTCCTGCTGGGTTTAGCGCCTAGATGCCCGATGGTGAATGTTGCACTTAATAAATAATTTTAACATCACATAGTAACATAGTGCCTAGAGCCAGTAAAACGGTTACACATGCCAGTCGTGCGCTTCTCACACCTCCCCACCCCCACTATCTCCTGGCGCCTAGCAGTGGAATATACCATTGAGGCATTACTCTGTTAAATATGCGAGGACAAAACCGTTTCAACAGCAACATCAACGGGACACATTTAGACTATGGGGAATGCAAACTCGTAGAAGAGGTTGGGAGGCAGCTCCACTATAAAAAAGTGGGTAAAGGAAAATGAGCAAACTAACAAAATAACCTGGGATGAAGAACCCAGCAGCGCAGGCTCCAAACACGCAATACACATGCATACATGCATGCAAGCATGCATGCACAGATCTTTCTCATCTGTTACAGGACACTTGACATTGGAGGCCACCAATGAGGGTTCTATGTCATTTCGCCAACAGGCATTTTTACGACTGACTTTTTTACGTGGACACTATTACGAAAAAAAGTTATTGAATTCGTTTTTGGGGATTCCCCTCACCAAATCCTCCTCCCCCACCTATTTTTTTTTTAACTAATCCCAAACCCTTATCTGCCCTTTCACACCCACCCCAAAATTTCGATGACTTTTTCGTGATAGTGTCCACATAAAAATGCCTGTCGATGAAATAACGATATACCATAATGAGTACATGAAAGAAATGGTGCTTCTTTTTTTATTTCCATAGAGCTCAGTTTAGACGTGGGCTCTTCCCCTCGTCTCAAAACCAAGGCACAGACATCTCGCCCACGACTGCCACGTCTCAGTGTTAAGGATCCACTGTACAAAGTCAACAGGCCAGGTCTGTCTCCCAGAACATTGCAAGGGGTTTGTGTTATGCCGTATTAGTCTTCTTTTCTAATTTCTGAGGCTGCTTTAGTGCGTGGACCAGAACTATGGGTTCATTGCCTACTGGCAGAGTGCCTCCATTAAAAACCCAGGGTGTTCATGATAGAAAAACCACGGGTGATGACTTCTCTCCTCAGTGGTAATCCCTGCATTTTCCTCACGGATAACCAGAGGACGAGGGCCGACTTCCCAGCTGTAAAGGCAGCAAACTTGAACCGTGTTCTAGTAGCCCAGTGGCAGACATTTAACACCAGATCCTTAAGCTAACGGCCTATATTTTAGCAAGAAGAGACTCTCTGGACGTTCTTCTCTGTGCCCTGGAGCTGGATTTCTAAAACTTGACCTAAATTGAGCCCCGTATCTATTCAGTACAGATCTTTCAAAGAGTTAAACTTTTACATCAGCCAGTAAGCGGCCAAGTTTTCCATAAAGAGCTCAGACCCTGCGACCATACCTCCTCCCAAAAAACATCTTGCAAACAAACTCCTTTTAAGCCGGAGGTGCGGCCATTTTATAAGGAAGGTGTGCTTTATGTTCTGGTGTTTTTCAGTCCCCTTTTTATTTCCACTTATCTCTTTCTGCTTGTACACATGACCAACTCCCGAACTTGGTTAACCTCAGCCAATCTAGCATTGCAGGATCAGAGACGGTGGCTGCTTTTGACCAGACAGCACACCCATTAAGTCTTGGTACCAATAGTTCATGCAATGTCTACAAGGCAACCCCACAGCATTACTCAGGGCTGAAGGTGAGCTGCGCCAGGAAGATGCTTCTGAGGCTGTGTTGCCAGACACCAAGGCTACTGTGCCGAGCAAGTGCTTTGGTAAGCAGTACTGCAGAGCTGTCGGGTTTCCAATGCCATGCATGAGAAGGCCATCCAGTCTCGTCTTTGCTTGGAATACTGGACCTTTGGGTTTTCCTAAATTTCAAATGGAAGGAAAAAGCAAAGTCCCAGAATCCAAAGGGGAAATCACAGGACCGGATGACTTTCTCACACATGGCCACAGGAACTTGGATAGCTCTGTTGCTGTGTAGACCGGCGAGGCACCTGGTTCACAGGCAGTGCTGTCTGCTGGACTTATTGGCATGGTGGTGGCACTGGGTTAGTGGTAGCACTATCTTCAAGCCTAGAGGCCCAGAATTACCACTGAGCCAGCGACTCGAGGGTAACCATACATCCACCGAGTCACCAAGCACTCTACCCAGAATCCCATTCAGTACCTGATGAGGACGAACTATCCCACAGAGCAATGTCAAGGGATGGACTAGTGGAGAGAGGAGCGATGACTCGCATCCACATCCTTGAGCAACAGTCACATTGTAAACATCGCTGGGGAGGGCGAGGCTGGCAGGATTTACCTCGCAATTAAGCAACCATGCAGAAAGGCAGGTTAGTTGCTGCAGGGAATGCCAACTGTTTGCAACACGTTGTAGGAACACTACTCAGAGCTCACGGATGGGATTCAGGAAGGGCATTTTTTTAATCTGGCTTTGTTACATTCAGGCCACAACAATATCAATGAATAGTTAGGTTTCTAAGCACTTTCACTGATTTCTGGACATTTCTCGACACAAGGATAGCGTACGGCTCATGCAACCCCCCCCCCCCCAAGAGCAAATGCGGTAAAAGCATTGCAATGTCAGTGCCGCAAGGCAAGAGCCGGTCTGGTGGAACCGCAAGGACCCACTTTGTTGTGATGGACCTTTATGGTGAATCAGATGTCACACACAACCCCCCTTGGTAGAACACATCCCCTTGGTTGATGGCTACCCATGAGGAGGGAGCAAATCAGGTGTGTAGCTCTCACTAGTCAAAGTATAGGACTGATTGGGGTTCCTGTGCAAAGAGTGGGATTATGTTCCATGGGTGCCTGGTGGGGAATATTGGTCTAGTAAGGACACACGCACATCGTGGCTGGCAGATGTAGGCAAGCCAATGGGGGCTAGAGCCTGCCTCAAGATGTTTATAAAGAAGATTACTTTGTGCAGAATCCCCAACCATTTTCTTCTGTAAAGTGGTTTTTAAATCCCAATGGGTTGTGGCCAATGTTACTGGCCCAGTGTTAGTTAAAATGCACTAGTTTGCCCAAAAAGGTCGCCAGGAAGGTCAAGACCACGTTGTAAAGTGATCTGTATATCGCATCTATTTCCCGGTCCTAGTGTCTGCCTAACGCAGCTCCTGAAAAGACATTTGCTGCAGCCTTTTGATTGGTAAATTGCGTCCTGTGATTCTGGCTGGCAGTATATCTGCCAACCACCACTCGAAGAGAGGCCCACGTGGATCCAGAATGTCATTTTCGCTTCGATGGCTATGGAGTGGCTTCAAGAGGAAAGTAGTATTTATACCACCCCTCCTCCTATTTATTGCATCTGGGACTTGCGACTCAGTTGTAGAGAATGGGGTGCCAAAGTGGCACATGGCGGCATAGATCGCTGCACATTTTCTGCTTTTAGGGCCAAAATGCTGTCCGCTAACATCTCTATGCTGGTGGCACGCTGGCCAGCTACCTATAATTACTTTAACCACCCTTTATTTCGCCCTCTGCCAGTGAGCACCGGAGGGTGGCGAGTACTCGTCCTTTCTGGTCGGTGCCCGTGGCTGGGAGAGAGCGTTTGCAGTAGGATGAGGTCACTCGCAGAGCAGTAGCTCAGCCCACTTTCCAAGCATCCACCCTGGGAGTTCCCACCACCCTCGGGGGCCAATGGCAACCTCTTGGATATCTGTAGCCCAAAGCCACCACCATCAAGCCCCCACAGCCTGAACATTAGCAAGCACGCTGGTGTCAAGGCCACGCCCTGCCAGCGTCCTGATGTCCTTAGTTCTCCCGCTTCTTTTCTTAGATACCTTCCATGCTGTCATATCCTTCATGGCAGCCTAAGCCTTCCCTGCCTAACAAGACAACTTATATGCCTCCTGTGTATCTAATGCCTTTTATGCTCTTTGCGGCTTCAATGCAGTAAATGCCCTTCCATTCATTTGTACAACTTGTTGTGCTTCGCATGCCCCCAACATTCATTTGGGTCCGCTTAGGTCTTGCAGGCATATCAAAGCATTTTAGATCTTCGAATGCACCTTTCTGCTATGTATGCCTTCCACGCCTGTTGTGACTTAATGCCTCTCATGCTGGCCTCGACTTTCATGTATTTACCCAGGGTCTTCTGTCGTTCACCCCACTTGCTAACCTCTCCTTCAGAGCATCCTGCGTTCCTTGCCACTTGCATCTTACTCTTTCACTCTGCTCCTTTCACCTCCTGAATTGCCTTCTTTCACTTTTCACTCCACCTCCCTGGCCATTAACGCCCTCCACATTCCACCTGCTCTTCTTCTCTTCTTCCTCCTATTACCTTACTCTCCCGCCCATCCTCTCTCCCATCACCTTTGAGTCCCTTCTAATAATTGCAATGGCTCTACACCCAGTATTGAACCTTAATGCCTAGATGTCTTCCATGCCCTGTAAGGCCTAGCCTGCATGTAGTGCCTTCCACGCCTTCTGAGGCCGAGCATGCATATAGTGCCTTCCACGCCTAGTGAGGCCTAGCATGCATATAGTGCCTTCCACGCCTTGTGAGGCCTAGCATGCATATAGTGCCTTCCACGCCTTGTGAGGCCTAGCATGCATATAGTGCCTTCCACGCCTTCTGAGGCCGAGCATGCATATAGTGCCTTCCACGCCTTGTGAGGGCTAGCATGCATATAGTGCCTTCCACGCCTTGTGAGGGCTAGCATGCATGTAATGCCTTCTATGCCTTGTGAGGCCTAGCATGCATATGGTGCCTTCTATGCCTTGTGAGGCCTAGCATGCATATAGTGCCTTCCACGCCTTGTGAGGGCTAGCATGCATGTAATGCCTTCTATGCCTTGTGAGGCCTAGCATGCATATAGTGCCTTCCACGCCTTGTGAGGCCTAGCATGCATATAGTGCCTTCCACGCCTTGTGAGGCCTAGCATGCATATAGTGCCTTCCACGCCTTGTGAGGCCTAGCATGCATATAGTGCCTTCCACGCCTTGTGAGGGCTAGCATGCATATAGTGCCTTATATGCCTTGTGAGGCCTATCATGCATATAGTGCCTTCCACGCCTTGTGAGGGCTAGCATGCATATAGTGTCTTCCACGCCTTGTGAGGCCTAGCATGCATATAGTGCCTTCTATGCCTTGTGAGGCCTAGCATGCATGTAATGCCTTCCATGTCTTGTGAGGCCTATCCAGGTAGTGCCTTCCACGCCTTGTGAGGCCTAGCATGCATATAGTGCCTTCCACGCCTTGTGAGGGCTAGCAGGCATATAGTGCCTTCCACGCCTTGTGAGGCCTAGCAGGCATATAGTGCCTTCCACGCCTTGTGAGGCCTAGCAGGCATATAGTGCCTTCCACGCCTTGTGAGGCCTAGCACGCATATAGTGCCTTCCACGCCTTGTGAGGCCTAGCACGCATATAGTGCCTTCCACGCCTTGTGAGGCCTAGCACGCATATAGTGCCTTCCACGCCTTGTGAGGCCTAGCACGCATATAGTGCCTTCCACGCCTTGTGAGGCCTAGCACGCATATAGTGCCTTCCACGCCTTGTGAGGCCTAGCACGCATATAGTGCCTTCCACGCCTTGTGAGGCCTAGCACGCATGTAATGCCTTCCACGCCTTGTGAGGGCTAGCACGCATGTAGTGCCTTCCACGCCTTGTGAGGGCTAGCACGCATATAGTGCCTTCCACGCCTTGTGAGGGCTAGCACGCATATAGTGCCTTCCACGCCTTGTGAGGGCTAGCACGCATGTAGTGCCTTCCACGCCTTGTGAGGCCTAGCATGCATGTAGTGCATTCCACGCCTTGTGAGGGCTAGCATGCATGTAATGCCTTCCACGCCTTGTGAGGGCTAGCATGCATATAGTGCCTTCCACGCCTTGTGAGGGCTAGCATGCATATAGTGCCTTCCACGCCTTGTGAGGCCTAGCATGCATATAGTGCCTTCCACGCCTTGTGAGGCCTAGCATGCATATAGTGCCTTCCACGCCTTGTGAGGCCTAGCATGCATATAGTGCCTTCCACGCCTTGTGAGGGCTAGCATGCATGTAATGCCTTCTATGCCTTATGAGGGCTAGCATGCATGCAGTGCCTTCCACGCCTTGTGAGGCCTAGCATGCATGCAGTGCCTTCCACGCCTTGTGAGGCCTAGCACGCATATAGTGCCTTCCACGCCTTGTGAGGGCTAGCATGCATATAGTGCCTTCCACGCCTTGTGAGGCCTAGCATGCATATAGTGCCTTCCACGCCTTGTGAGGCCTAGCATGCATATAGTGCCTTCCACGCCTTGTGAGGCCTAGCATGCATATAGTGCCTTCCACGCCTTGTGAGGCCTAGCATGCATATAGTGCCTTCTATGCCTTGTGAGGCCTAGCATGCATATAGTGCCTTCCACGCCTTGTGAGGCCTAGCATGCATATAGTGCCTTCCACTCCTTGTGAGGCCTAGCATGCATATAGTGCCTTCCACTCCTTGTGAGGCCTAGCATGCATATAGTGCCTTCCACGCCTTGTGAGGGCTAGCATGCATGTAATGCCTTCTATGCCTTGTGAGGCCTAGCATGCATATAGTGCCTTCCACGCCTTGTGAGGGCTAGCATGCATATAGTGCCTTCTATGCCTTGTGAGGGCTAGCATGCATATAGTGCCTTCTATGCCTTGTGAGGCCTATCATGCATATAGTGCCTTCTATGCCTTGTGAGGCCTATCATGCATATAGTGCCTTCCACGCCTTGTGAGGGCTAGCATGCATATAGTGCCTTCTATGCCTTGTGAGGCCTAGCATGCATGTAATGCCTTCCACGCCTTGTGAGGGCTAGCATGCATATAGTGCCTTCCACGCCTTGTGAGGGCTAGCATGCATGTAATGCCTTCTATGCCTTGTGAGGCCTATCATGCATATAGTGCCTTCCACGACTTGTGAGGGCTAGCATGCATGTAATGCCTTCTATGCCTTGTGAGGCCTATCATGCATATAGTGCCTTCCACGACTTGTGAGGGCTAGCATGCATGTAATGTCTTCTATGCCTTGTGAGGCCTATCATGCATATAGTGCCTTCCACGACTTGTGAGGGCTAGCATGCATGTAATGCCTTCTATGCCTTGTGAGGCCTATCATGCATATAGTGCCTTCCACGACTTGTGAGGGCTAGCATGCATGTAATGCCTTCTATGCCTTGTGAGGCCTATCATGCATATAGTGCCTTCCACGACGTGAGGGCTAGCATGCATGTAATGTCTTCTATGCCTTGTGAGGCCTAGCATGCATACAGTGCCCTCCAAGCGTTGTGAGGCTTAGCCTGCCTATAATACCTTCATCACTTGTGAACCCTTGCATGCATAAAATGCATTTTGAGGCCTAGCCTGCATTTAATGACTTGCCCACCTTGTGAGGCCTAGCCTGCCTAGAAGGCCTTCCACGCCTTTTAAGGCATACAATGCATGTAGCGCCTTCCATACCTTGAGTGGCCTACATCAAATCATACAATAACTATTCTTGTCATTCCTAGCAATACAGCAACTCAATATTATTTGTAATCATTTAAAAATACTTTTATTCACGGGACACCAAAATGTAAAAAAAACCTTTAAAAACAATACATCTAACAATTAAAAACAGTACATAAAGTGCTAGTGCTAAAATACAAAACATATACAAAATAAATACATAAACATGAAATCAATATCAATTTTTAAATTTTTCATCAAGCCCCCATTACAGTTAAACATTCTCTAAACAAAGAGGGGCGTAATCGGTCAACGTCACTTAGCCGTTTCGACATGTGCTCTTTTTATTGCGCCTTCATCGGGACCCTTCAAACTCTCATAACTTTAAAGCTGTCGACCATGTATGAATCCGGCCGGATTCTGTGAACGTTGCTCACTCATATAGCCTGCATATAGTGCCTTCCACCCCTTGTGTGGTCTTGCTTGCATATAATGCCTTGTGAGGCCTAACATTTATATAATATATAACGCCTTCCATGCCTTGTGAAGCAAAGCCTGCACGTAATGCCTTCAACGCCTTGTAAGGCGTAGCCTATTTAGCATGCCTTGTAAGGCCTAGCCTGCCTATAACGTCTTCCACGCCTTTTGAGGTCTAGCCTACATATAATGCCTTAAAAAGCCCAGCATGCATATAATACCTTCCATGCTACTATTCTACTATTGTCTAGTCTGCATGTAATGCATTCCATGTCTTGTGAGTCCTATGGTGCATGGAATTCCTTCTATGCCATTTAAATCAGTGCTCACTGAAATTAATGTCAGCTTGCAACGTGCACATGAAATAGCGTTTATTGTGCAGTGCCAGCAAAGATGTGGAATACGTTGGTGGTGCTCATGGCTGCTTGGCCTGCAGTGCATATAGCCGAATGAGGGTCTACAACTCAATATCCAAACGTATGTGCTAGTCCTTCACTGGGCCAAGCCTCTAGTGGCCACACATGCATCCAGAGCGACCAAATTACATAGTCACCCCACACCACCACGCAGCCACACATTACCTGCTGCTGCCAAAGAATAACTTCTTTAACGGTGCAACACAGTCAAAAGCTAGTCCTCGGAGCAACTTTGTTGTGAAATTGATCAGGTGATGCTTTGTTCCCGAATGTTACCCAAGCTCGCAATTGTTGAAATACATATCCATCTGCAATGCTCGTATGAAACGATAATGCGCCAAGAGGGGCCTTGGGGCGCTGGGAGTCTGCCCCCCAGGCAACACAAGAGCAAGGAGGGCATAATGACAGATCGGAGCATTACAATGGGCTCCAACACCAATAATGTACTGTACTAAATCTCTGCTGCACACCCATGACTAACAATTAAGAATAGCACCTCAGGTGGGGGTGGGGGCGTTAATACATCCAGAAAGGGCTCCCTCGCTCTATGACGCACGGGTCCCAGGACCTCGTTCGCCACCACTTTCCAGACCCGCCCCCCCACCCCCCAAGCCGGAAGTAGACCATATAAGAAAGGACGATAGACACGTCCTCGGGGGTAGCAGTCTCGCCCAAGAGAAACCACGCAGGGCTATTAAAAGCCCGGCCCAGCTCTCATGGCAGCAGTGTACGGGTCTACGGACGCCTGGCTTCAGGAATTCCACCCGGGGCAGGGCAGTGACGTTGATGGGCGGGGCGAGTGGTGGGGGCTAGGGGTGGTGTCGTGATAGGCAAGTGATAGGCTTGGAAAGCAAGCACAGGGCCTAAGAAAACTATATTTTAGAGAGAGGACCGAAACGTTTCCAAATCACACCAATTTGGCAATGTATGGGATTAAAAAAAAGTGCACCTTATTTTTCCACATCCTGCATGTAACCCTACAGTCCCCAACAACCAAAGTAATAGAAATGTATGACATTATGCCTACACTTGGGTCATCATGTCACACGACATGAAGCGTTGTTTTATGCATCCCTCCCACTTCTATCCATCCACCAATCAAATCTCCTGAGGGGTAATGGCCATTTCGAGTCACGTGCTGCTTCGTCTGCAGCCACCAAAAGTCAAGGGCATTTTAATGTGCAAAGCAAAGCAACAAAAAAAAACAAGTGAAAAGACACAGACTAATGGGCAAACAGGGCAGTGATGATAAAACACTACGTGTGTGTGCGCCAGAAAAATAAAAGTAACCATAAAAATGAAAAAAAGCTGGTGTGGCCAGTGCTGGCTGGTAAATGAGGAGTGTTCGGTCTCAGCCTCCCGCTAACCCACCTGTATGCAGCAGCACTCCTCATTCGGTCCTGCAGAATGCTCACTTTCAGCTGCACTCTGCAGGAGAAGGACTTGCGACTGTCTGCAGGGACAACAGAAGCCTCGCAGAGCCTCATTTGGAGGACTGTCCCTAGTGGAGGCCTTTCAATCCTCCTCCCTGCAGCCAGTAGATGGCAGCATGTATGTGCTCGCTGCCGATTAAAGCCATGCGTGAGTATCATTTGTTGGTACACCCCATTTCGGCGTGGTCCGTTTGGCGCAGGCCTTTTAGGCGCACCCTGTTGGGTGCGATCAGTCCGGCACTGGGATCTTTTGGCCGCAGCATGTTTTGGCTCTGCAGTTAAAGTTTTTTAGTAGAATTTAAAAAATAATGTTTTTTTTGCTGTCTTGAACCCTCGCCTGCACTGCAGGGCTGCGAGACTGAAGTGCGAGACTGAAGTACTCGCCATTTTGCTATCGAGATCTTTCACATAAACCAGTTACTTATGTCAACGCAAGTCATCATGAAGACTTGTACCACTTAATATGAGTGACTGGTGCAAATATAATAATTATGGTATCTATGGGCATGCGGTTAACTGTTCAGACTCGAAATCGTGCAGGCCAGGGTTCGCAACGACCCGAAATGTGTACATCTATATATTTTTTGTTATTAGTGTGATGTTAAAATTTGAATTGCAGCGAACTGGCTGTGCTGAACAGATCACGCCAAACCGGCTCCTGCTACGAAACGTCTGCGACAAATCAGCCCGCGACGGCATTTCCTGCTCGGTCTTTCTTGGAACAGTGTTGGAGGAAGGAGTCTGGTACGTCAACTTCTCCCTTTGTGCCAAAAGAGTGGCCCAGAGAACTGGACTAGAGAGAAACAGCATGGGACTACTCTTCATGATTTTTAAAAACTGTTGGTGCGAGTGCTGTTAGAGTGTCTGCAGGGACAACCACAATGCCAGGGTTAGCAGAAGTGACATCACATGACCTTTGACCTCTGATGACATTACAGGAAGGGATGTCATTTGACACTCCACGTGACATCACATGAAAAGATGGAACACAACCTTTTACCCCTTGACAAAACAGGAAGGGACATCACATATTGTTCCTAAGTACACTACGAAAAATATGTTTGAGATATCACTATAACGTTATATACATTTCATACAAGAATGTATCGTTAATATCAGTGTGTATAGGCCCATATGACCAAATTACTGTGAATGTATATAGCGCTTAAGCGCTTTATATAGAACAAATATACATACAATATCACCCAACCTGTGTTGGTACTCATTCATCAACCTCAGAAGGATGAAAGGCTGAGTTGAGGCGTTTAAGAACAGGCTAAATCAGTGACTCACCGCCCGAAGTTTTCCTGAAATAAACCTTTAATGAGTCTAGAAATTATTGGATAGAATTCCAGAAAGACACATTATGTGTTATTCCTATTCTTTCTTATTTAGCGTCACGGCTCGAAGTGATACACTTGTGGAACCCCATTTTTTTTTTTTTTTTTTATTTATTTTTTTTTTTTTTAAGAGGCCTGAACAAGAAAGTCAGCCACTCCAAAAATAAAGAGCCACATGACACTGGCTACAGCCCAGGAGTTTACATTTAAAAAAAAAAAAAATAGCTTTTTAAAAAAAAATCCTTTTTCTAGGGGTAGCAGGGGATACTTCAGGCATAGCTCTCAACCATTTGCGATGCAAAGGCGGGTGAAATCACCCGATTTTGTGTTTGGCGGGTGAGAGGCCCATTGAAATGAATGGGCGTGTCAGAGGCTTGGCGGGTGAGTCTGCTGTTTCCAAGGCGGGTGACACCCGCCAAAAGCGTGTGAGTTGAGAGCTATGTTCAGGGGTCGCAACTGTGTGTGTGTGATACGAGCATGTGTGTGCGTATGCGTTTTTGTGTACCTGCACCTACAAAAGCAGTCGTGATGAGACCGTAAAGAGGAGCGTTGGTGCAGGGCCATGGAGATGTGGCAGGGGTTTTGCTGATGAACAAAAGGAGCCAGTGCAGAGTTTATGGGTGTGGGGGGTCTGGGCGTGTTCTTGTAGTGGCATAGCATTATTACTCTTGTCTATGGTGCACTGTGACGTGCTAAAAGGCACGTGCTAGACCATCTCAGTCTAAGCATATGTCTGCTGCCTTGCAGATGAAAGACATTGTGTTCTTTAAGGGGTTTTCTCTGTATTGGCAGGTGCAGGTTTTATTAAAAACAAGGAAGACGGTGTTCTTCGATAGGTTCCTCTCATGAGGTTTCCTTCTGATGTGGGACCCCTGGTTTGTTACTATGGGGATCCTTTCCAGGAACAAGCTGAACCTGTGCGGATAGGAATTTGCACTAGGTCAGATTGTTCTACAGCTGACCGGTTTCTGTAGTGCTATGTTGGTAGGTCACATTCCTCAGGGCTAGAATAAGGGCACCACCGTGTGTGCCTTCTCAGTTAAACAAGCAGCGTAGTCTGCAGTAATTCTGCTCCTCTACCCTCTTCGAGTGGTGTGGTAGCTCTCTACACGGGAGGTGAGGCAGCCTGAGACCTGATGCTGCCTGGTCTAGCATGTGCCTTTTAGCACGTCACAGTGCACCATAGACAAGTTTGAAAGCTCAGCCAGAGATGCTGGCTCTCCGTAACCTGTTTTCACTCGACAAGCTGTGTGTTTTTTCGGTGTGACTACGATATTGGGCAACTCACAGTTGGCAATCCCAAAAACAGTCCTTTGTGGTTTGTATAGCATTATTACTGGCATTATAGAGAAAGCCAACATGAGTGCTCTTACATAGGGATTTTGGCATATATTGGCACAACCAGCATTTACAGTTTTTTTTTGTTGCAGAGGCAATATTGGCATCATTGAGCAAAGCCAGCATGATAATGTTCTCTTCCACTGGCAGAATACTGGCATATATTAAGTGCATATGTATAATAAAATTGCTTCCGTGTACGGTTGTTGACCTGTGGTCTAATTGATTTTTTTGTGCGCGTTATACCCTGCAAATCTGATTGCTAAATTGTATGACTGTTTATCCAATTCTTAACATAAAGGTGTGCTGTAAAATGAAACATTTAGACTCATTATTTTAAGAAATCAATCTCGGGAAGAACCCCGGGTCACTCCTCTGTTTGTTGGGCTTTGTTTCTCTACTCCGTCGGAATCCCACATTCCTGGGAAATATTTACGCCCTTCCAATGAAACAAATTAACCACCCCGCACTTGGTGTGGGTGCAAACAGCACAGGGGGGATTTGGGCAATAAGAAACATGACAACACAGATGGAAACATGAGTGGCTGTGCAAGTGATCAGAAATATTGAGTGATGTGCCGAGACTCTTGCCGGCTTGTACCCATAAAAAGTGAAGTCACCAGAGACAGCGAAAGCTGCATCAACAAGCTGGGTCTGCAAGCTTTCGCTCTCCTGATGTTTTGGACTACAACAACCATCAACCCTAGCAGTTTATTTAATGGCGAGGGAATCACCGGAGTTTAGTACAAAACATTTGGAGAGTCACAGGGTGCAGACCACGATCTAGGATCGTGTCATCCAGGCCTGCCGGGCAATGCAACAGAGATCACTGGAAAAATGCTGGTCAGTCATTTTTTCGAGAAAACAATGTCGAATGACAATTTTTTTGAAAAAATAATGTCGAAAAAAAAGAAAAAAAAACTCGAATTCCGTTTTTTTAAATTATATATTTATTTTGGGGTCCGGGAGTAAAAAAATAAATGGGTAAAACAAAAAAAAAATTTAAAAAAAGGGGGGTTTGAGCTGGAACCCCCCCATTTCGAATAAAAAAGGTATTAAAAAAAATTCGACTATAAACCAGAAAAAGTGTGGCAACAACTCACAAGTGTGCATATGAGAAGGAGTCCTCCGCCGAGCCAGCCTGGGGCCAATAGTACTGTATCTGTCCTGTCCTCCACACTGCCCCAAGCGATCCACCACTTTTCAAATGTTGGCCAGATGTACTTAAGGTGTGTGACTGCGCGGTGGGTAGTTTAGTAGCAGCACAGAGTATTGTTTTCTAACACCTCACTGTCAATATGCAGAGTCTGGATACTTGCAGCAAGGGTGCATTGCTTATGTGCAAACCGCATGAGCTAAAGCGAGCACGCACATCCATCCTATGTCAAAACCCAATGGCCCCTCCCTAAGTGATGCAATGGTCGGAATGGCCTCCTAGAGCATTGGGTGTTGTGGGCCTTGCTGAATGTCAAGAATGGGTGCTTTTCCTCAATATACTTAAAATGGGCCGTGAGGATAGCTCAGGGACAACACACTTTTCTTGGAAGCAAGACAACGCCAAAAGAGCAGGTTCGAAACCCGGTCTCGCACTTGGGGCTTGACTGTGGCATGAAGCTCTATACAGTAACAATTTTATTTCTTTATAATTGCACCCATGTACATCTTTCTACTGTTAATAAACCACATTGTCAGTAGAAGTGCATTGCTTCCTTTGACATTCACTGGGCAAATCTTACCTGTCTACTATGCATCATAGCAGTACAATGATAAACATAAGGCTTCAGTTACATACGTGCAATAAGAGAATACATTCCTTTACATATCTTTCTGCAACTTCAATAAGTAATGCAGAACCCCCCAAAGGGAGCTGCAGGATCATACTCCAGTAACTGCTCTTTGTCGATTATTGAGACTCTTTTGATCAAACTAAACCGATCAAGAAAGAGATCAGGCGTATTGCAATTCCTGGAGAGGATGAGTATAACCAGACAGGTGGCGAGTATGAGAGGCCGGTGTCAGAAGCAATAGTCGGGCCGGGGAGGCACATTGGAGGAGCGGGGTTCATGAGGGAAAAGGGTTGAAATCTCCAACATTACCCGTTCTGTTCTATATGTAATCCAAGTGACTCTACTGTGATGCTTCAAGAAAAGATCAGCTACTCAAGACTGAGGATTAACTGGGTATGTCGACTCTTTCTAGAAGATGGTCAATTTCTAATGGACCAATGTGCCTCCATAGTCTGAGAGGTAGTTGGCCCTGCCTAAGTCTCTCTTCGTGTCGGCAACCTCCTCCCTTGCACTCCCTCGCTCTTCCTGCACTCTTTCCCGTGCTATTCTGCCCAGCCGACTAAGGCCTGGTTCCCCTGACACAGGCACGATCCACCTTAGACAAGGATTGGACGCTTTGAAACTATGGTTATGATTCGGAGCAGTACAAGAGCATGGTAGCATAACATAGTTGGCTTGCTGTTCATCCTTACGAGAGGTCGAAACCAGAGGTGGTCTGGACAATCTGGCGATCCGGAAAATACCCTTTGGGCCACCTGGGTCACGTACCTATGGGCTTGCAAGAAATGTGCTTACTCCTTTCTGGAATTTATATGCCACCAACTCTATGGATATGGCACTGCTGGAGGAATGTAGTTTTTGTTGAAGTTGGAGGTTTCTGTGACTTTGCTCTATGAAAAGACCTAAACCGATCGTATCGCGAAGCAATACGCAGGCCCCACATGAACGCACGCCTCTCACAACTTATTGCCTCTCTTCTTCCTCCTCAGGCTGCACTCCCTGGTCTGATCAAAGTCACTCTTGGCAGGTTGCATTCAATATAATGGGCTTCCCATGCACACGGTGCGAGAAAGGGCTTGTCCGTGTATCTCTCATTTGAGTCACAAGCACTTGGCGGCACTGCAAACTCCCTCTTCTTACCTCAACCAACATAAGACTATGCAGTCACTTCCCCCTGCCTGCTTCCTCCAGCAGTGTCCCGTCACGGATTATAAGGTACCCTCAGCAAGACCATCTGATAGCACCGACCGGGAGCAGGAAGACCCTATAGCATAGAATGAAATAGCGGAGAAGGCTCACAGTGCTGGAGCCCTATAGCACTAACAGAGCCCTTCTGGCAAGCTCACACTGCTGTGGTCCCATCAGCCTCAACAGTAGATTGCTGGACACATGCCACTATTGGGAACTTACTGGACTGCCAGGGCACAGCTCGGGTCATAACGCGGACAGTGCGCTTCTGGAGAAAACTCACTCGGCTGGGGTCATCTGGCATTGACGGGGCACTGCAGGGGAAGCTCACGCCGCTGGTGTCTTAAAGCAGTGATGTTGCACCGCTAGTGAAAGCTCAAAGTAATTCCACCCTACATCACAGAATGGGGTCCTACACCAATGAATGCTCTTCAGGTTGAAGTCCACAATGACCGATGCAGCTGAAGTAGGTTAACACTAGTAGAGCGCCTCTAGTCAGGACAGAGGAGGCTCACAAAGCTGGATTCCTATAGCACATACAAGGTCCTGCTAGGTACCTACAGCACGGACAGGGAACTGTTGGTCCAGTCTCTCTGGGACCCTGCTGCATCCCGGACCAGCCATGCCTGGGAAAGTTCATGCTGCTACAGTGCAGTGCCACTAACAAGGCTCTAATGGGACCATATAAGACTATCCGTTTCATTCCCAAGAAAGCCCACACTGCTGCGGAGCTGTAGGGACAGGACAATGCCAGAGTCCTACAGCATGGACAGCCACCAGTGGAGACGCTAAAGCCTGCTGTGATTCTCTGGCTTGGATAACACGGTGATGCAGGGGGAGTGGGGCTTGCATTGCTAGAGACCTACAGCATGTACAGGGCACTGCTGTGGCCCTACAGCACGAACAGGGAACTGCTGGGGCCCAACAGCATAGACAGGGAACTGCTGGGGCCCTAGAGCATGGACAAGGAACTGCTGGGGCCCCACAGCATGGACGGGGAACTGCTGGGGCCCCACAGCATGGACAGGGAACTTCTGGGGCCCCACAGCATGGACAGGGAACTTTTGGGGCCCCACAGCATGGACAGGGAACAGCTGGGTTCCTACAGCATGGACAGGGCACTGCTGTGGCCCTACAGCACGGACAGGGAACTGCTGGGGCCCTACAGAATGGACAGGGAACTGCTGGGGTCCTACAGCATGGACAGGGAACTGCTGGGGTCCTACAGCATGGACAGGGAACTGCTGGGGTCCTACGGCATGGACAGGGAACTGTTGGGGCCAACAGCATGGACAGGGAACTGCTGGGGTTCTATTGCATGAGTCCTATAGACCTGGCAGTGCACTGTTAGATGAGGTTTACACCACTGGATGGTGTTATGCTAGATACGGCACTGCTAGAAGCTCACACTCGGGAGCCATCAACATAATAAACGACAGGACACAGCTGGGCACTTTAGCACCGACAATGCACAGCACTTGGAATGCTTACACAGAGTCCTAAGGCATCCACTGTGCATTTCTGAAGGGCACCCACACAGCTGGGGTTCTGTAGCCATGCCAGGACACTGCTACAGCAAGGTAATGCCACTGAGTCCAGCATCACTGATAGAACACAGTATCGGTCCAAAATACCGGCTAGAAAATGCCGAATTGCCATTTACTGCGCATTTGGCATTTTCCAAAAATAGACTCCCTTTAAAGCGAGCAGGCGGAGCGAGCGTTCAGAGGGTCCCCCGCTCCTCTTGGTCGATGTAATGGGAGTCGGGCATTGCAGGTGTGTCCCCACGCTTCCATTAGATGAAGGAGAGGTGGGGGGGACAAGAAAGTTTATTTTAAAAAAGAAAAGAAAAAAAAAGGACCCTGCGGCTCCTTAGGAGGGGCACAGACAAAAGTAGGGGGGCACAGTAGGGGGGCTACCTATAAAAGGGCAATGTGTGACGTCAGAAGCACCATTGTAAATCATCTTTTTTTGCATACCAGGTACCACACCCCTTTTGTGCACCTCCCCTCCCATCAGAATGTAGGCACTAAACCATTAAGTCACTATTGAACCATCATTAGTGGTTTCGTGCGCTAGACTCTGATTGGAGGGGCTGCTCTTGGCTGCAGGGTGAATTAATAGCTCTTCGTTGTTATGCAGCAGCATTAATTGTGGCCCTGTGTGTGTGCCACAGCACTGCAGACAGTGCAGAGAAAGTAGCTCAGCTGAGGTAGGGGGGCACAAGAGGGGCCTGGGATTTCAAAGGAGGGACCCGACCCACTTCCAGCCCCCCCTAGCAATGCCACTGGGAGGAACTGACGCTCTAGGGACAGAGATGAGTCGGCAGCACACACCGAAGTGTGCTTCCGAATGGCAAGTAGGGAGGGGAGAGGGAAGTGGTTTGCAGCTGTGGGCCAAAGCCATCCATGTCATCACTGCGCCATAATGGAAGTTAGCCACTTGAAAGTTGGCATTATGGGCGGTGCAGAGATCACATTCCTCCATAGAGCACTGCTGGGGGGGGCGATCCGACTGCTCTGGTGCAGTGGCCTTGACAGTACCCCGCTAGAGAAGGCCCCCTCTGCTGGTGTCCATAGCACTCACTCGGCAACGTACAGTTATTCCCATCTATTTTGTATGTGCGTTTGTAAATAAGCTAAACATGCAATTTTAAAGAAACTGTTATTGCTAAAGCACGTGCTGATTTTAATTCGTCTCGTGAACAATCATGACGCAAACCGTAACATTCATTTAGTAGGATGTGTCGCAGAGCGTGGCCACGCCCACGTCCGTTCTCTGACTCCTGCGGCTGTGCAGTCACCTGCATGAACAATCTACTGCTGTAAAACGTTTTGTTTTGTTTAAATGGACTGGTGTTCCAGCACCAGGCCTCGCTGGAGGTGTAAAGAGTCCCAGGTCCCAGAGAACTGAAGGTTGTGAGGCGCCAGAGGGGAGGTGCCAACATGGGGATGGGCGGAAGAGTACCTCTCCCTTCAGTGCCTCCCCCAGTGGTTGCACCTGTGCGTCACTGCTCCCAGAACAGCTGCTACAGGTTATGGCACTTTTGGCAATGGTCGGCAGTTTCACTCTGATGCACTGGGCGGTTTACTGTATTGGCCGTTTATTTGGTGTGTGGGCATGGACAGTGGTGTAGCAGCAACGCTCAGTGATCAGCCAGTGTGCGACAGTGACAGAAGAGCAGGGAGGGATGAAACAGCAGCCAATCACTGACAAGGCATTAGCAGCAGTGGGGGTCTTGCAAGGTCTGTGAAAGAATCGGGGCTTCACTAATGTCGGGACTAACTAGCCTTTTGGTTGTAGCCCCTGGGCTTCTATCCGGGGCTACGAGACCCTTACTCCCCCTTGCAATGCCTCTGGGGGGCGCTCATTCTTCCCACAGTGGGACACTCGGGGCCTGTTGCTGCGGTTGAGTTGCTGAAATGGAGACCGTGTGATTGATGGCCTGAGGAAGCTTGGTCTTAGGCCCCTGCTTTTATGCCTGGCACCCAGGCAAACGTAATCTTGGTGCCACAGTCCCCACCTGGGCCCAGGGCATGCAGATAGCCCAGAGGAAATGAATCATCTGGTAAAACATTAAGTGAATCACAGATGCAGGCGCATTCCCATAATTCAAGGTGCTTGATTTGCATGTAAAATGTGCTCTGTTCTTCAACAATCTCCCTTCACCACCAACATCTGCCGGACCAGAGAGCTTTTTAATAGTCATACTGACAAATGCCTACATGAGTCCAAAACATTTCCCCCAGAGGTCGAATTGCAGCCCAACCTGGCCCCACCAGTGCTAGTAATGTCACTGCAAGAGTTGGGCTGACGCTTTTCCACCAACTTCCCTTGAAACTGGGCTACATTTGACATTTGCAGACCAAACTGGCATGCTCATGCTGGTGGCAAGCATGAAGGCAAATATTTTTGCGTAATGGTAGAACGAGCCCGGGAAACCACACTGCACCACAGCGCCAGTTTCTTCGTACAAGGGTGTCGCGGCTAGTTGCCACCAAAGTGGCAATAAACGTGGGTCATACAGTCTCTGGGGTTGCACACTTTAATGATTATGGTTTCTTTGCCACTGAGCAAAAAGGCAGTGTTGAACAAATGGTTCTATGTGAAAAGATCGCCGCCAAAAAGGCTCTTTTTCACAAAATAAATAAATAAAATTGCTGCAAAAGTCGTGGTGTGGCCCCCACAATCCATGTAGTGGATGCAGGGAGCCCCCCTGCAACCTCTGGGCCCATTATACCATTCAAGGGGGGCGGGGGACACCCAGCAACCCTACGTCCCCATGTGCGGTATAAGGGAGACACTTTTACTGGGTAACAACACTGTTTTTTTGCTGCAACTTTTTGGCAGCGACCTTGTCAGTGGACACTCAACACATTGCCATAATGAAGGCGTTAGTATGTTAGAATGAAAACCTTCTCTCTCGTTGCACTACACAGGTTTTGCATGGTATTGCCCGCTTTGCCACTACTGCGGAGGGCAGTGTATGACTTCTCAGCAAACTCGTACATTGCTGCCACGTCTATAAAGGATTGTGGCAAACTGAGTGTGTAGCGTTCACCAAGGGTGGACATGGAGGATATTTGCATCTCGTCAGGGTATGAGCGTTTGTGTGAGAAAGCCAGAACAGAGTGTGCCCCAGGCCCCGGGCCGTACGAAGTACGGCCCAACGGAGGGCCTGGGGGTTAGGCGCAGAGTGGGGGCGAGATGGCGTGAAAAGGCAAGGGTAGGGGCAGCCAGGTGGCGCCACCACCCCAGCGTTGCCAGGGCAGCAGCCCCCAACACCTGGAAAGGTGTGAGGGGAACCAGCAGGGGGGGGCCAGGGGAGGGCCGGCCCCCGCGAGAATAACAAAAGCCAGAAGGAGTATAAGTATGGCCCAAATCAGTCAGGAAGGCACAAACCAGGCAAGAAGATCACCTCGTTCGGTTAAGCTTCTTGGGACCTGGAAAAGGGAGAAAGAAAGGTTTTTCCACCCAACTCACCCTGTAAATTTCGGAAAGAAGGAGACGAACAAACGAGGAGCTGGAACGCCGAGTACTTTCTTCGGTGCACGGTAGAAGAAAGTCGTAGGTGGCATGTGTCCAGGAACAGATGCCCAAGGGTAACCGAGACTGGCCAAGGAGAAGGCTGGAATCTCTAACCCTGGACACGGTGTGCCCAAAAGCACACACACATGTTGTTATCATGATTCTTGTTTGTGTATTTTCTGTAGAAAATAAATGCCTACGGCCAATCATGTGCCCACAACAAAACTGTCTGTAAGTCATTCCATAGTATAGGAGGTAGGAAACAGGAGCAAGGAGAAGCCCACAATACACAGCCTAAGACCATGAACGGTATTAAAATCGCGGACGCCCTCCCTGGCCTCTGGGCCCGAGCAAGATTTCTGGGCTGTGTTTGCACAGGTACATTCATGCTCTGAAGAAAAGGGCTGTTTGAGTGCCAACACGTGGCCGACATGGTTCCTAACTAACACACGAGGCACGTTTCCAGGGCATGTGCCTGGCCCAGCAATTCCAGCACGTAAAGGCATAGCTTTCCTCAAATTACTTTCCCTACATAGTCATTCACCTGCAGTGACTGTGCCATTCCAGAGCATGTCGCGACTTCAGCATGGGGACGGGGGGGGGGGTGGAGGGGCGGTGGAAGGTGAAGTTTAGGGGGAGGGAGAGTTGCCATGTGACTCCACGCTATGAGATACGCAACACCTTCACTCCTGGCCTTTGCCGTTACCTTAGTGTTCCTTCAGTCCATTGTGTTCAATTGAAGTGATTCAACACTGCACAACTGCTAGAAGGCCATTAATTAAGAAGCGAAATCCCAGTACTGGGACATGACGTCCCCCCTGACATGGAAGCACCCAATAACCCCTAGGAGGCGCGGGGGGGGGGGAGCGCCAGGTGAGGTTAAGACCCTGCCACATATCAGCATTGCAAAATACACTCAGGTCTCCTACTGTGCAGTTCTCCCACCCAGGAGAGAAAAACTCTTGCTCCAAAATGTCCTCTAAAAAGCACCATGTATTTAAGAGAGGATTTTGTATTGGCAAATAGAGTCCGAAGAGGGAGGCGCAATAGGCGTGTCCAGGCAGTGACATGGGGTGGTACCCCTGGAATCTGATTGGCCACCCCAGTGAGTGTGTGAGTGTTTGCGCGCGGAAGCGCACACGCCAAAGGCGTAGGTATACAGGGTAGGGCCTGAGCGGGTAAGGCCCACACAAAATCTGTAAATGCCCAATAAGCAGCACTGTGTGGCAATTTACAATTGTTAATGTCACTGCGGTGGGCCCAACAACATTAGCTTCAGGCCCCACTTGTTAGACAATCCTGGGTACGCCTCTGGGCCACACGCTCATAGTTCATGTCACCCCTGCATAAGCCAGTGCCCCACTTCAGCCACCCCAGTCAACAAAAAGTCTAGACACGCCACTGACGGAGGAGCAACATAAGTGGGACACAATTATTGGAGGGGAGCCACAAACCTTAACTGCAACCAGCTTTATTCGGAAAAATCAATAAAAGATACAGTCATCAAAAATTCAGCATCAAAGATGATAAGATCATAAAAACAAGAATAAAACACTGCACACCACTAAATCACATACAACACTAATAGTGAAGTTCTACCAAGAAACAAATGACGCTTTGGATGGGAGGATTATTTAAGAACAAAGCATCCATGAACGCATCACTTTGGATACCCTCAATGAACTAGATGTTGCTACAGGTCTGCTCACTAACCCTTACCATCTTTCCCTGACCTTCCAGGCCCCCCCAGACACATATTGCAACTACGAAAGTCTACTAGAGGCTGAAAAATCAAGGTCTTCTAATCAGGTCTTTAAGGATAAACAAAATGGTACTCTGCAGTTCCATGATGGAGAGGAGCCTCATAGGGATTTACATGTTCCAGAGCTCCTGGACATGCATCCACTGGAGTAGAGGCTAAACAAAGGAGCTAGGCTACAGACGGTCACAGGGCCAATCTTAGATCAGGAGAAAGTTGGATGCATCAGGTCTACAATACGAGCCAGAACAAAGCACGGTTTCAAAGAAATCTACCTGGCCAAGCGTGTATTGCAAAAATAACCTGTGTCCCGGCACAGTGCTGAATCACCAGTGAAAAAGGCAGGCAACCACACAGAGACGTATAATTGAAAGCACACATGACTGGGCAAACTGGGAGTCCTAGCCTTCATTTAAGGGATATCAAAGGGACTTTGGCAAGAGTTGACCCAAAAAAAAAAAAAACATGGGTTTTGAACAAAGTAGGCCTTAAGATCAAAGAAGTTTCAAAGCTCGCTTTAAGGATCAACCACATTGCACCTAAAGCTCAAACCCATGACATGAGCAATTTGCATGAAGGAGCTACCAGGCAGAGTGCCTCCCTCATCATGCCAGGACTCCCTTAAGAGTTACAGTCAACAAAAGAGGCTGCTAGAAGCTAGTGGGAGGGCAGAGGCTCTCTAAATGCATATGCATAGCACCACCAGGCCAGGATTGTGCATCTCCTCTTAAGAACCACAACTGGACAACTCCCACCATGGGCAACTGTGACAAACACGTGTACACCTCTCTAGTGGACATCATACTAATGCCCAGCGGCCACGCACAGAGGGCAGCATTTCTCCAGTGCTCAGTGTCGCCAGCCACTACTGCCCGCACTCCACCCCCCCCCCCCCAAACGAGGTTTGGAGAGACAATGAGGGCAAGGAAAATATGCAAAACTATTAATGGCTGGAAAATTGAGAGAATCATAACCACTGTCAATGTTCTGGGCAACCCTCCAGACCATTGTTTTTGAACCTGCACCCGTGTAAGGGAAGGAGAAAGTCCAGAACTTCTAAGTCACATCCCTTCTGAAGGAGACCACCAAGAGCCCCCAACTTCTTTCAGCCTCATGTGGACCATTGCTGAGATGTTGCTTGGCCCTATGACACAGAAGGCTCAGGACCCACATCAAGGCATACTGTGCCCGTCTGTAGGGGTGCCTTTTGCAAATCGAAAAAAGATTGACGGCTGGAAGTTTCTGAAGGAACAAGAACCACTGGCATTGCTCTGGGGAACCCTCCACCAGCTCATTGTTTTTCTGCCTGCCGCACCGTTACAGAAGGAAACAGCTCGCATGCAAATCCGACTCAGGCCAACCCTAAAGGTCCAGCAATGTGCCCCAGCGCGGATATGCACTCTACAAATCACCACACAGCTCAATGAACCCCTTCCCGGAGCTGCAAGACTGCTTCCCGAGGGGGTACACCCCCTTTCGGCGCGGGCCGGTTCGGCGCGGCCAGTTCGCCGCGCCCATTTCGGCGCGGGAGCCTTTCTGGCGCCGCCGATTTGGCGCGAGGGACGTTTGGACGTGGCTGACATTGCAGCCACGTCTAAACTTCCTCACGCCAAATTTAAAAGCATAATTATTTTCAAATGCAGCACGTTGACAGGAACTGTGCCTGACAACGTGTTGCATTTGAAAATAATTTGGGGTCACTGGGATATCAATCCTCTATGATTGAAAAGTCTAATAAAAAAATAATAAAGCATTTGGGCAATTCACAATAAAAAAGAACCCCCTGCCCACTACCACCTCCCCCCTCCCACCACCTGCCAGCTACCACCTCTAACCCCCTGCCAACTACCACCTCCCCCTCCCACCCCCTGCCCACTACCCCCTCCCCCCCCACCACCTGCCACCTCCCCCCTCCCACCACCTGCCAGCTACCACCTCTAACCCCCTGCCAGCTACCACCTCTGACCCCCTGCCAGCTACCACCTCCCCCCTCCCACCCCCTGCCCACTACCACCTCCCCCCTCCCACCACCTGCCCACTACCACCTGTAACCCCCTGTCAGATACCACCTCTCCCCTCCACCCCCGCAAGATGCCACGAACCACCTGCCCACTACCACCTCTCTCCCCATGCCAGGGATTCGCTGGAGGTAGTGGCCTTGCGGTAAGTTCTCTACCCCAAAGTCTTGCAGGCCATGGTTTGTGGATAAACTGAACCTTTCTTTAATTTCCCCTTTTAAATAAAAATAATGTGATATTTTGCAAATACAATCAAATTAAAAGCTTTAGCCCAGCCACGAACCATGGCCTGCAAGATTGTGAGGCTTGGAACTTAACCACAAGACCAAACTGGTGTGCCTGGGGCAGCAAAAGTTACATATTTAACTCCCATGATTGAACAGTCTAAGAAAAAAAATAATAATAAAGCATTTGATATGATATGATAGTTTATTTATATAGCGCCTATACACAATGTGTTTCATGGCGCTATATAAATAAACTATCATATCATATCAAATGCTGTATTATTTTTTTTTGGGCAATTCACAATAAAAAATACTTAACGACGCAAAACAATGACAATTCCCACCCCCCCCCCTCCGCCCACCCCCCCGCGCCAAAACATCCCCGCGCCCAAATGTCGCAGCGCCGAACTGGGCGCGCCCAATTGTCTCCTGCGCCGAATCGGTCGCGGCGAATCGGCCCACGCCGAACTGGCCGCGCCTAATCGTCCTGCTCCGTCCCGAGGACCAAGAGGGACTCCTTTTGCCAGCGCAGGGCGCACACTGTAACGCGCCCCTCGCTCCAGGATTGGTTCCTCGTGGAGGGCTGGCCGGAACCTGCAAGTACACGCTGTACCAGCAGCACGGATATGATTCGCCTCGGGTTAGTGCCTCCGAGTTGGCCGTGTTTCCGCACACGTGCAAGGACAGGCCTGAACTTCACTCCTGAGCGAGGGCGTGCTGGGGAGATTAGCGCCCCTGTCCCTTTCACATTCCTGGCTGCAGGCCCGTGTGTAGCCCCGCAGCGGAGGCTGCCATGGCAACCTGCAATGTTTACAGTCCTCGCTGCGCAGCTGGAACGGGATCAATATCTGAAGCGCTGGTACGGTTTCAACGACGTCATAGCAACCACGAGGCCATGGTGGGCCACAGAGGTCTGCGCTGGGGACCGTCGCATGGAACTCGTGAGGTACCCTAGCCAAGTGCCAGCAAGGCAAACCACCTGGCGCACCAAACAGCCTGTGTGGCAAGACACTGCCACCACCCTGGAGTTGGTATGTGGCGGCGGTGGTGGTGGTGGTGGTTACAAAGCCAAACCTTGATTCTATCCCTGCAGCAGGACGTACACATCAAAACCTTTCACATGCAAGGTAGATCACAATACACACATTAAATAAGGGGTCACTAAGAATCTAAAGACAAGCTTGCATTTCCAATTACACATGAAATGCAATGAGGTGTAGTTATAAAAGCGAGATTGTATTTAACATTATAGGTGCAAGGACTCCGGGAGAAGGGTGGCAGCCGCAGCGCAATGAGTGCCGTGCGTGGAGGGGGGGGGGGTGCAAGGATGCTAGGCATCTCTCATATTCTATGGCTCCCACCTTATATGTGCTTTTGACCATTTTGTTTCAGATACTTCCTACTGGTTTTCTTTCGATAAATCCACATTGATCCAATTTAAAATATCTGCAATAAAGAGAACGTCCGCAAGGGGTTTAAATCGATCCCAACAGCCTTCTTAGAAAAGTGCCCCAAGTCACTATATGAAAAAAAAAGTTGACAGCAAACACAAAGATTGGTTCTAGGATACGAAGTTCTGTTAATTCCCATCATCGTAGCCTTGCACAAAAAAACGACACCGAATTTCAAGAAACTAACGGCAAGTGAATGTTAGTGCCCCGGGACCCCAAAAGCCCGCCCGCTGCCATGACCTGAGAGCACCGTAACATGCCAACATGCCACTATTGGAGCATCAGGGCTGCTGCCAGGCCCATCATGTGAATTAAACCCTGGCCCATTTGCACCCCAAACATCACAGCAGGAACACAAACCCAGCAGCAGTGCTTTAAGTGGGGTGAGAAATCGAGAGGACAGCACGGACAATAACCAAGAAAAGTTGTCAGGTTACTTTTTTCATATTGTCCCGCGCTGGGGATTCAAACCCCACCCCTGCCGGTGACAAACCAGTGTTATATTGCACTGTGCTATTTCTTTTGTGGTCTATTTTTTTTTGTTTCATTCAATAGACTGCGAAATTCAACACCTGAGGAATAGCACAGTGCAATGTGACGCTGGCTAGTCACCAGCTGTGTGTGGGGTCGAATTCCTCCACCCCCGCCACTCCCCCACAGAAAAAAGTGCCCGTCGAGGTGGGTAGGGGGGTGTAGTGTAAGCCCCGGCTCGATTGGGTTCTTGGGAAGACTGCCTGGGCTCAGCCCCCGCTAGCCCCTGCCCACTTAAAGCCCTGCCCAGCAGGAACTCATCCAGACCGCCAACTTCATTGTACGTTTCAGGATAGAAATTGGGACTACTCGTCCGCTACTGATCACTCGATCCAAGTTTAACAATACCACTGGCCTTGCACCTTTCCTGATCTGTTTTCTGGTACCCCAACTAGGTTAATGCCCGAGAAAGCCCATACACACTGCCCTGCGCCATGACTCCCTCTTACCCAGATACCTCCCAAGACCTGGTCAGCGCCATTTCTACAGCGGGTGCACTATTTGCATTTCTAGGACTCACCCATCACAGTCGCGAATCCTCGCGGTATCTCCGTCACGGTCCGCAGCATCCCCGTTATGACGGCCTTGACCCACATGCTGCAGTGGGATCAAAAGCCTCACACGGGTCCCTTGCAGTTGAGAGAAGGAGTACCCCCCGCGCCCCCAGCGAGAGAGCAATGGCTTGAACCCATTGCATACTATTGCACTGGAGAGGAGTGCACCAGTGAGGCAGCAAGGACGACCGAGCCCATGGACCAGCGATGGGAATTCAAAATGGATGCAGAAAGTAGATGCACGTTCGATTCTGCAGGCCATTCCAGAGGAGCCCCCGGCCACAGTCTGAACCCCATCCATAAATCAAAAAATGCATAACTACAGAGTAGGACACTCTGCCTGCAGGACCTGTGCCCCCCACTTACCAGACTTTAGTCCGCGTGTGGCTTGGCATGGCCAGCGAGGACATGCTCCCGAAGCGGGAGAGCTTGGGCCTGCCCGAGCTGATGGAGGTCTGCACCATGGTGGCGAGGGAGCCTTACTCCTCACTCAGTCTCACTAGACAGGAATCCACGAGGTGGCTGGCAGGCAGGGGATGCTTCCACCACTCAAGAGTCCACGATGCCGACTGCCTCTGCTTCTGTGCACCGAGTTGCTGCTGACAAAGGGCTCGGCACATTGAGCGCGCTCTCCTATGAGCCAGGAGTGCACTGGGTGGAGACCACAACGTCAGGCGGCTCCTGCCTAATGACAGGCTTCAGGGCTGCCGTGTTCCTTGCGGAAAGCCCATCATCTCCAACGAAGAGACCGGGATAGAGCGCAGTGCTGGCCCCGGGCCAGGGCCCCACACATGCCAAAGGAATTTATAGACACGCGTTCCAGGAGGAGCGGAGCTCATAGTGAGAAAACGACTGACACCCGCGCACCAAACTTCATCATGGCATGCCGGCATTCCTTCCGCATTAAAAACACACCAGTGCACGCCGATAGCGCCCAACACACATGGAAGCCGCCGTGAAGCACTGGACGTCACTC
The DNA here is from genome assembly GCF_040938575.1 of Ambystoma mexicanum. Taxonomy (NCBI): domain Eukaryota; kingdom Metazoa; phylum Chordata; class Amphibia; order Caudata; family Ambystomatidae; genus Ambystoma; species Ambystoma mexicanum. Next base: position 934,411,545 of record NC_090923.1, read on the forward strand.
AGCGGATCAGAGGCAGGAAATGACTGGCCAGCCAAGGAAGCAGCCGGACCAAAGAAGGGAGAGCTGCATTCCAGGCGACATCCGAAAGCAGGACAGGAAGAGACGGACACGAGATTGGCAGCAGCGGTAAAGAGAGGTGGCACTACCCAGTGCCCCAGGTTTGATTTTCCGGTGGGAGTATTTGACTCCCAGTTTTTATAATGAAACCGTGCATCAACTTTTAAGCTAGTACACATTATCCGTCTCCTTCACAGGAGGAGAGATTAGGTGACAGGCGACCAGCACCTGTCCAAACTTCCGCAAATTAATAGAAAACATTAGGACAATACAGAGTTGTCCATCAAAGATATCGGAATGCAAAAGGTGTTACATTCGTAGAACACCGTCTACTACGCATTCACTTGTGCGCACATTGCACGCGCCACAAAGCTGCACCTTGATGATGCATGGACAAAGGGACTCATGAAAATACGAGTGTGCACTGCAAGCATGCATTAATGGCAAAAGCATAATGCCACCCCCCCAATGATAAGAGGGTACACACGGGTGGACGGAGTCCCTCCACTTTTTTCAACGAGCACCATGATATGCTAATTTCTGGTGACACCACATTCAATTGGTAGGTTGATGAGTCTCCCCACTTTCCTTTTAGGACTTGACCCCGGTTTCCATCGCATTACTCCGAACATCCTTAAGTTCTGTGGGCATGCATGTAGCGAAGCTTCAAGATGCATGGCCTCGAGTGCCTGTTCTCTCTTTGAACAGATACATTGGGGCAATGTAACCACAGCCAAAGCAGAACAGAAATAATACATCCCGTATCACACCATGAGCTGCTTCATTCTGCAAGGCTCGGGGCACCAGCTCAGAGAACAAATCTCGGTTTCCAGACAGCACCTCTATCACCTGCAATTGACACTGCACCCCCTTTGAGATTCACCACTTATCTGTATGCCAGTGATATTACCCCTGTTTTACCGCTCTACTTGATTATGGGTTTGGAACCCCAGAGGCATGAAAACCACCTGCTTGTGAGTGGAGGTGCCAGTGGTATTACCATTTGCTGCAAAACAGACGAAGGAATTCGACCGTCCAAATGGTGGGCGTGTGCTCGCCTGGACTTTATGAAATGTTTACATGGAATGATGGTAGACCAACCTCAGGAAAATGTGTGGGGCTAATCCACAGACATTTTTCCATGCTCACACCATGACAAACACATAGACCTGTGCACTCTGTGTGGACACAGCCTACAGGCACCGTCCGCCCGGTCTTATTTAGTTGGAATGTAACACCCAGGAGTACACCATGTCAGCTCCAGGAAGGGGGAGGGTCACGCTTTACCCTGCCATGGCCCTCCTGATTAACTAACAAAGGTTCCATGGATGCACCCTTCTTTTTTGTTAGGCCCTGCGACTGGTGGCAGTGATTAACATACCAATAGAGGGTACATCAAAGAAGCCCACAAAGGGCCTGGCTGCAGTGGGGAACAAAGGAGACAGGAAACCTAACAAACTTTATGTAACTGTGCCAACCTGAAGCCAGCTCCTGCCCTCAGTATCAATAACAGTGAGCTGTCATGTCTGGGACTGCGGTTTATAGTAAGCCACCCCACTAGGGGGACCCCATTCATAAGGTACGAGAATGTGGTTTGCAGCCGCCAGAGAGTCTAGTCTTGCCGCAGCTTCAAGGGAGATCTGCGCATTTACCAGGGACCACGTAGAGAGGACCATTAACAAGAGAGACTCTTTGATCAACAACAGACAGTAAGATGGGTGGGACTTAGTATCACAAGAGAGTGTGGTCAGAGATCTTTCTGTTGAGAGAAGGTCTCTGCCATTTTAATTCTGGGGTGCACCATGTTCCTGTTTTTACCCCTTACCTTTCCTGTTGCAAAGCACTCTGGTTATGACCTCATGCATACAGGAAATTGTTGGTATGGACCACAAGATTGGTTCATTAAGGTAGGTTTAGCCTACACCAATCACTGTGGCCCATTTGGCTTTAAAAGAGGGCTGGAGCCCCTCTATAAGCAGAATATCTGAAGACTTCCCAAGAAGTAAGAAAGAAGAACTCCTTGGACCCTGGCTGAATGTGCAGTCTGCCTTACATCTTCCGCCATGAAGGAAGGCCAATATATCCCCCCTCCGGCCCCCTAAACTTCTCCCAGGGAACAGAGGGAGAAACAGAACTCAGAGGACCCTTTAGCCGCTCCAGAACTGGTACCCAGTCAGCACACAGTGTGCCCTTCTAGGCTCTGCAGCAACCTTCCCGGATAGGAAGTGCCAGAAGGTCTCTGAACCTACAACCAAGGACAAAGCAGCTGCCTGCAACACACTTCACAGCTGTGGGTCGTCCGTCTTAAAGCTCCACACAGGCACATTGAAGAAGCTGGGAGAAGTGCCTTGACGAGCATCTACCGACATCTGCCTTATGATATATGATATGGCATTTATAACGCGCCTATACAAAAGTGTATCAAGGCACGATGAGGCAAGGGAGGGGAACAGAGGGAAGACAGACAACAATCTTACTAGGCCAGGTAACATTGAGATCGTGCAAGTGCAGGGGGGAGGGGAAAAGTGCGAGCAGGTGTGGGGAGGGGAAGTGCAGTACATAGGAAAAACAGTAAATAAAACAATAAGAACAATAAATAAGAAGTGTGTACAGCTGGTGGCAGGTGCAAGGGCAAGTGCAGACATCAGGTGTCAAGTGCTGGCAGGGGCTGCAGGGATACAGAAACAGCCCCAGAGTGCAAGTGTTGCCAGGGAGGCAGTGCAGGTGTGCAACTGGTGGGAAGGGGACCTGGGCCCGAGAACAGAGGGTAGCCCGGTGACCAGTACAGTTTCAGTTTCAGCCAGGAGTTCAGCAGGGGAGAGGAGGAGAAATAGCAGAAGCAAAGAGGAAGGTCTTGAGGAGCTTCTGGAACTGGAGACGGTTCAGAGAGGCAGGGAGGCTGTTCCAGAGGGTGGCCCGAGCCGAAGAAAGATCTACCACCAACTCGTTGCTTGGAGAAGCGACTGACCCTGAGGGAGTTGGAGGCGGATGAGCGAATAGCTCGAGAAGGAAGATATTTAGGAAGAGAGAGTTGAAGATATTGAGGCCCCTGGCCCCAGAAGGCCTTGTGGACAAGGCAGAGGGCTTTGAACTTAATCTTCACAGCCACTGAGAGCCAATGCAGAGATTTCAGTCCTGGAGAGATATGATCCCTGGACTTGAGGCCAAGGACAAGTCTCGCAGTCCTGTTTTGGATGAGTTGCAGAGGACGGTGAGTAGAGGCAGGCAGATTTAGAAAGAGGCTGTTGCAGTAGTCCAGCCTAGACAGAACCAGAGCTCTGGAGACAGTGAGCTGCTGGGAGAAGGAGAGGAAAGGAAGAATACCTCTGAGTGGGTACAGTTGGTAGTGTGACTTCTTAGAGACGTCAGAGATGTGAGGAGAGAAGGAGAGTGTGGAGTCGAAGAGGACCCCAAGGTTTTTAGCCTCAAAGGTGGGAGCAGGAAGAGGGCCAAGAGAGGCTGGTCAGAGAGTGACAGGAAAGGAGGGAGCGGTGTGCCGATTAGGAGAATCACAGTCTTACTGGCATTGAGGCAGAGATCATTGGTGGCACACCACTCCTGGATAGCACATACAGAGATGAGAGAAGAAGAGGTGGCTGAAGGGTGCCTGAAAATGAGCCGAGTGTCATCCGCATAGCACTGAAAGTTGGGGCAGAGAGCAGCAATGTGGTTGGCAAAGTGCCAGGTATTGGTTGAACAGCCAGGGAGAGAGGGTAGACCCCTGGGGAACACCACAGGTATCGATAGAGGAGAGGAAGGACCCAAGTTGAACCTGGGATGGTCGATCGAGAGGAAAGAAGACAGCCAAGCCAGGGCCTGATCGGTGATACCCAGGTTATCATGGAGACGGTTGAACAGGATGGCATGGTTGACTGTGTCAAAGACAGAAGAGAGATCAAGTAAGATGAGGATGCAGGGGGTGTTGGAATCAAGGTTGGAGAGCAGGTCTTCACTGATGTTCAAGAGAGCAGTTTCCGTGCTTCTGGCAGCTCTGAAGCCAGACTGACGGTCATGGAGACAACCAACAGATTCAGTGTGAAGATTAAGCTGGGAGATGGCCAGCTTTTCCAGGAGTTTTCCCAGGAAAGGAGTGATGGAGATTGGGCGATGGTTAGCTGGGCAGGACGGGTCGGCAAAAGTTCTTAAGAAGAGGGTGCACAAGGGAGTGCTTCGGGGGGGGAAGGGAGTAGTTGCAGAAGTCAGCCACAGCAGGAGCCAGGTTGTCAATGTGGTCCTTGATGGTTTTGGAGGAACAGGGGTGAACCTGTTTTGACGAGACTTTCAAAGATCGGACTTGTCTAGAAACCTTGTCTGGGGAGAACAGGGGAAAGGCAGCGAAGGAGGGAGGAGAGGTGGCCAAATAAGGGCCAGAGGAAGAGCAGGGCATAGAGGGAGGAGGGGCAGAGGAAGAGAGAGAGGACAGGATGCCCTGAGTTTTAGAGATGAAATGAGACGCCAGAGCCGTGCAGAGGGCCTGGGAGGGGACAGGAGAGGTAGAGACTGCAGCAGGATTGGCCAGTTTCTTGCAGATTTTAAAGTGTTCGGCCAAGTTATTAGATGCTGCAGAGATGCAGGCTTTGATGTGAGCTCTCTTCTTGGTGCGGACAGAGAGCCGGTATTGCCTTTGGAGCAGGTGCCAGGCCAGTTTGTCCGAGGATGTACCGAAAGCACGCCATTTCCTCTCAGCCACCCTGCACTTGCGTTAGAAGTTGACGAGGTCTGAGTCGTAACAGGAGTTGCACTTGGCTTTGGGCATCAAACGGATCCTCATGACAGGGGAAAGAACATCAAGAGTATCAAATATAGCAGAGTGGAGCATGAAAAGGGCGGTGTGAGGGTGTGAGTCAGACAAAGGGGGAGGGTGGTGAGCAAATGGCAGCGAAAGCCTCAACTGACACACGCTTCATGGGTCATTTAACAGAGAAGGTGGGTGGCAGTGCTGCATGTGGCTTGGCTTGAGGGTTAGAGAGGGTAAGCTGGCAGGAGAGGAGAAAGTGATCACTCCAGGAGGGAGGAGTGGTGAGAGGGAAAGAAACGCTAAGGTCTGAAGAGATCAGAACATCCAGAGTGTGCCCTGCAGAGTGAGTCGGGCTAGAGGGAGAATAGAGAGAGAGTCGCAGAGGTTGCAAAAGAGTCCAGAGGAAGAACAGGAAGCATCCAGGTGGATGTTAAAGTCTCCAAGAAGGAGGAGGGGGGAGACCAGGAGGGAAGGCCTTAAAGGACATTTTTCGAGCCAGACTAGCTCCACGATCTGCAACTGATGGCAACATTGACCATTGTTAAGCCGCCGTCACTTAGACATCTGCGATATCTCGACCAGTATTTCAGAACTACCAATCACCACTGAGACAATGATTCCTCACCCTGAGCCGCCGTGTATGCCAGCCTGCAGCCGTTCATCCAACTTCGCTCGCCGAACCATCTTGCCGCCTGATACCCACAGCTGACTCCTCAACCATGTCGAGCACCAAACACCTACATCACAAGATGCATTGTGGTTCTGTCCCCCTGGCCCTTCCCAGAAGGCCATTAGAGACATATTAAGACCCATTGCTCCCTTTGTGGTGAAGCCAAGAAACCTTAAACTGTTGTGGCTATTTAACACGCTGACAACCCTCCTGTCAGTATCTAGAGTGCATCCCTTTTCCTTCTTAGAACTGTCTGCCCTCATTTAAAGGGTGGGTTGTATTTCGTAGTGTTGTTAGATTGTTTGTTGTGGTATAATAAAGTAGATATTTTTATACAACCTTGACTTGACAGTCCCTTTTACCATTCAGTAATTGTGTTTTAGTTGTGTTGCAACTAACCAACGATCCACAACCTTTCGGAGATGAGCCCGTCCACGTTACCAAAACTGCCTTGGAAACTAAGATGCAGGATCTGTCTTCAGGTTGACAGATGCACATCAAAGGTGTAGGGGTTTTCTGTCTTTTGATAGCCCTTTGACCAGGCCTCTCGTGGGCTTGAATTAACTCTCATCAATATGCGCAGCTGCCACCAGCAGGACCAACAACAGATAGGGCGGATCCATGGAGCCTTTGTCATTTAATCAGGCTGGCCACGGCAGAAGGAAGGCGATGCCTTGATGTACTCCAGGTTGTCTCATTCTAACTAAATGTGACAGGAGGGGGTGGCACCTGTAGGCTGTATCCACCTAGAGTACACAGATCTATGTTTTGTCGCTCGGTGAGCATAGGAAAATGTGTGCGGATAAGCCCCACACATTTTCAGGAGGTTGATCTACCATCATTCAATTTCATATAACATTTTTAAAAAAGCCCAGGCAGCACGCCCACCGTGCGGATGGTCGAATTCCTCACATGTGGTCAGAACATTGAAGTCCCAGAGCGGCGTGCAATGTTGTGTTTTGCAGCAATTGTAGTTTAAGTTAGGGGTGGCGATACCCATCAAGAGTACGTTACAATGAGTGCTTATGCGAGAGTGAAGCAGTTGATTGGTCAGAGGAATTGCCTGCTCAGGGAGATGAGCCTGGCTGTATTGGCTGTTCAGAGGCTAAGGCAATAAGGAGTCTGGTCTGGTCATGGTTAGCTCTGCATCCAGGTGGACCCCCAATGTTTTGACGTGCTTCAGGACTGGTATGGATGTGCCATCGAAGCAGAGCACGGTGAAGGCAGGATCCAGGTTTTCAGCTGGTTAGGGGAGCCAAAAATGAGGAGCTCAGTTCTGTCATCGTTTAAGCATAAGTTATGGGTGGCCATCCAGTTTTGGATAGTGCTGTACACTATATTGATAGCCGCGGTGTCTTGGGAGTAATCACCTGAGATGGGGGTGAGTATTTGGGTATCATCTGCAAAGTTCATGTAGATGATCCCTGTGAATGCAGGAGGTTGAATAAGGGCTTCATGTATGTATTGTATAGTGTGGGTGATAAGCACGAGCCGGGAGGCACACCTAAAAAGGCTGGAATGGGGTCAGCAGCTGCCTCCCCAATGAATACTCTGGTGTTGCGACCACTGATGAATGATTTAATCGATGAGGTTGCTTCAGCTGAGAACTGAAAGTGCTGGCTGAGGTGTTGGCAGAGGGTGGCATGATCAACTAAGTCAAATGCGGCAGAAAGATCTAATAGGAGGAGGATAGCTAGTGTTGGGACAGACTCCCAGGCAATGTTCCCTCTAATTATTTTTCTCTAAGTGCAGAACTGATTGCCTTTTGTGCGCACTTTATTTTCCATGTGCGCAATTGACTCACGAGGTAAGCCACATTGTGAGCATGCATAGTTAGTGAGCTACCATATCCGAAGAGAATTTGGAAAGGAATTGCCCCTTCCAAACCAGTGCAATTCTTTACTAATCTGCATAAAAGGTGTATCCTACAACACTTTTTCCAAACAGATAGGTTAAAAAAAATATATTTTATATGCGATTATAAAGAGAACTCATCAACCAGTTCAAGAACTCAAGATGTGCCACAGTAGCTAGCAAAAGTACTCCTGTGCAGAGAGAAATGTGTGCTTTATGTCACTGGAAAAACACTCATCTGTATTACAAAAAAACAAATATTGATTTCATAACTGATGTGGCTATCAGAAATAAGACAGGATACAATATTTGCAGATGGAATAAAGGCAACTAAAAGGAATGTGTCAGAAAACATGCCAAAAGGAATTCATGTGCCACTTTAATTAAGTAATTCAAGGGTCACATGAGAACATGCCTCTCATAATTTGTGTAAAGATGATAATTACATTAGAATAACTGCACCCTACAATATGATGATCAACATTCCCTAGCTTCTACTTACAAACCACATTATGTTGTCCTGTGAGTTACGCAAAACCAGCCTTACAGCTTACAGACATATACACCATCCATTTTTAATCCCTAAAAACAGAAACATTTGCCCAATAAAAAGGGGAAACAATGAACACATAGGAAACAACCCAGGCCTCTGCACACAAAGCTCCACTGATATGTTTTCGAATCAGTGATCAGCATAGCAGTGGCATAGGAAGGAACGCTAATAATATTTCTGACCCATCCCAAGACTAATTTTAAGCCCAACAAATATCTTTTAATAAGCATAAAGTATTCCTGTTGGCAAAGCTAATTACTTTTTTACTCCCTGAAAAATCATTTCACTCTAAGCAGAAAGCAAATACTTATCAGAGCCTTGCTTGTAACCCTGACATAGGAAGTAAAATGACTGGGCACATACATCCTATAGTTTTGCCCACGCTTCCTCACCACAGCCTATACAAAATTCAAAAAGACACTTACTGAGGTTTCTTATAGAGCCTGTTAAAGTAAATCACATATGTATGCCTTTCAGGTTAATAGCATCACTGCTCAGAGATACAACAGCTTGAGAGCCTTCTTCTGTAACTGGGGGCCCCTCTGTAATTCATTGTTATCAGTTAAACAAGATGTAGGAGGATGCTACAGTCAGTAAACATAGAACACGTGTTTAAATTGAAATGGCCTCTGCAGCTGAGCATGGAACAGAAAGTGCAGTTATCTAGACTGTTACTAGAGTTTCATTTCCTTCAGCAAACAAACACATTGTCCACACTGTACTGTACTACCAAAACATCTGACTTGGTTTTTGAAAGTTACTGATTTGTTCATCACCCGCAAGAAGTGTTCTCCTGTGCCTTTCACCCGTACCCTTCCCCAGCTCCTGAGCTAGCCTCCAATACTAGTTGACAGGGCACTGTAAAACATGAGAGATTGTAGCAGGGAAACACTCACTGGGAAATGTGCATACCCATAATACTTTGCAAGCAAAACATATTTAGTGACTCACCATGATATTATATGCATTTTCAGAAAATGTAATGAATCTGCAGGTACACAATTATTTTGCAGCGCATACAAGATCGTTTGCAACTTATTCCACCCTTATATTGTTGGGTAGGTTTATACAACTGATAAGTGAAATAGTTTTTGTATAGCATCGAGTTACAATATAATTTGTTAAGGTCTATGCCCAATGCAACTCTCAACGCTTTAAAAAGGATGCAGATTGTGTGAAATGCATTTTACTGTCTGAATATCCATTGCCCTAATACTATACACGAGTAATACCTGGCATAGCCCATGCCCATTATCCCTTGCAGGCCAAGTAAGTGATATTGCAATGTTGCTCTCCACTTATAGGGTAATGTTTTTTCTTTCCAGCCCCGTCAGAGTTCAAGCCTTCACATTTCCTTACTTCTGGTAGATTGCAGGCCTCTGGAGATGCTGAGTTTCTCAGTGAGGTAGCTTCGGGACTTCAGGGTGACAGCCTTGATGCAACAGGATTTTAAGATGATACCGGTTTGCAGCGGGAGCCAGTGCAGTTAGAGGAGGAACAGGGTTGAATGTCCAGAGTCCTTTCATGAGTGGTGTTGCAGTATGCAGGACACATCTCATGGGTGCCAGGGTAGTCGCTGGAAGGCCTTCCAAAAAAGGAACTTTTTATGAGGCACGATGAACAACAAGTTCTGGTACTTGAATGCTATTCAAATTACAACAAACCTAAAATAAGTGGATTTAGGTACATGTCTTGTAACCTTTCGCAGAGCCAAGAAAGGAAGAATCAAGGTTATCTGGTAATATCTAAATATGTTTTGGGGTAGTGGTTAGAGTAAGCGCGTGGTAGACTAAAGCATAGGATTTATGGCTAGGGAGGGACGGGAATAGTTTCTTACCTGTAACTCCATTTCTCCAGAATTGGTATCTTTCATGGATTCACATGCTTAGAATATTCCCCGTCGTCAGACTGGGACCCCTCGGTACACATATATAGCCTTTTCCTATAGGAAAACTTTCGACACTTTTGTGTCCTATCTACGTCCTTTTAGGACCCGCCTACGGGTGCTCCGTAGGCCGTCCCAGTATAAGAGGCCCGCCCCCGCAGCTCCCCTTCAGATTTTGGCCCCTCCAAAGTCGGAAGGGTTAAACTTATCAAACAAATACATTGCATTCCGGGGAGGCTGGCGGGCGCATGTGAATCCATTAAAGATACCAATGCTGGAGAAATGGAGTTACAGGTAAGAAACTATTCCCTTCTCCAGCATTGGATCTTTCATGGATTCACATGCTTAGAATAGATTGTATAGCAGTAACACCTGAAAACGGCGGTGAGAATGTAATGTAATATACCCTCACCACAATACACAATGCATAGGTACTCCAGAAATAAGTTTACTCATATAACCGTACCCCCATAAAGCATACGGTCACCAAAAGGTAGAAAAACAAAACTCTCCACAGTGTGGAGCTTACCTTATTGAAACAGATGGCGCAGGACTGCTCTTCCCATCTGCACCTCGTCCGCATGCTGCCTGGCAAGGCAGTAGTGGCGGGTAAACGTGTGGGGCACTGACCATGCCGCAGCCTGGCATATGTCCGTTAGCGGAATTCCTGCCCACAATGCTGCTGAAGAGGATGTTGATCTCATAGAATGGGCTCTAGGATGCCCTTGCAGCAGCCTTCCGGCCTTGGAGTGGCAAAACGCAATCGTCGGTGAGACCCATCGAGCCAATCCTTGCTTAGAGATTGCTTTTCCTCTCGTCGACGGACCATATGCGATGAACAGTTGTCGAGTAGACCTGAGTTCCTGTGTACGATGTAGGTAAAATTTCAGGGCCCTCTTAACGTCCAAGGTATGAAGAGCTTTTTCTGCTGCCGATGATGGGGTCGCGAAGAAAGTAGGGAGAACAATGGACGAGTGTTTGTGATATACTGTAGGAACCTTTGGGACGAACATAGGATTAGTTGCCAGGACCACCTTGTCTTTAAAGAATCTTAGGTATGGCGGGTCTACGACCAATGCTTGCAGTTCCGAGATTCTCCTAGCTGATGTGATAGCAATTAAGAATGCCAACTTCCACAATATGAATTTCATGTCCGACGTGGCCATAGGCTCAAAGGGTGGTTTCATTAAGCCTGCCAACACTATGTTGAGACTCCATGTTGGTGGGAAACGTTTTACCGGGGGAAAAGTTCGAAATAAACCCCTCATGAAGTGTTTCACAAGTCTGTCGCTGAATAGAGGAGATGACTGTCTCTTCCTCGTGGACCTAGAGATGGCCGCCAGGTGCACCTTTATCAATGTGAAAGATAAACCCCCATCCACCAAGAGAAGCAGGTAAGGTAGAAATTGCTCCGGAGTCACCTTCAACGGCTGTAGGCCTTGTTGTCCTCGACACCATTCACAGAACCTCTGCCACTTATAGGTGTAAGATTTGTTGGTAGAAGGGGCCCGAGCCGCCTGCAGAATTTTCTGACAATCCTCTGAAACGTCTAAGGCACCGAACTCCGAAAAGTCAGGCTGTAAGGTTGAGACTGTTCGGGTCGTGATGCCACACCGTGCCTTTGTCCCGGGACAGTAGGTTCGGGACGCTCGGAAACGCTATTGGATGTTCCAGCGACAGGTGAAGCAGGTTGGAAAACCACGGTTGCCACGGCCAGTACGGTGCCAGTAGAATTACCCAGCAACTGTATCTGCGTATCCACTGTACTGTCCTCCGTATGAGGGGAAACGGAGGAAAAGCATAAAGGAACATGTCCGTCCATGGGAAGGAGAATGCCTCCCCCATGGAACCTTCCTGAGGCCATCTGCTTGCGAATTGCTCGCATTTCTTGTTTTCCTTGGTTGCGAAAACGTCCAGTGGGGGGTGACCCCATTTCTCGAAAACTTTCATCAGCTGAACTGTGTCCATTTCCCATTCGTGTATCTGGGCCATCCTTCTGCTGAGGGAATCTGCTTGCGAATTTCTGATTCCCGGGAGATGGTGAACCACGATGGAAATCTCGTGCTTTAATGCCCAATGCCAAGTTTTCTGGGCTTCTATGGAAAGAGTCCTTGATCGCGTCCCTCCTTGTTTTCTCAAATAAAACATGGCCGTCGTATTGTCCGTCAGCACTCTTACTCTCGATCCCTTGATGTGTGGTAGGAATGCCTTCAAGGCCCATCGTACTGCTCTGAGCTCTAACACGTTTATGTGTAGGAGTGACTCCATTTGAGACCAACGACCTTGCGTTTGAAGAGTACCCATGTGAGCTCCCCATCCGGTTAGGGACGCATCCGTGACTATGGTTCGCTGGAACTCCGGTTCCTGTAGGGCTGCACCGTTGTTCAGATTGTGGAAACTCTGCCACCACTGAAGAGTCCAAAGCAGCTTGTCATCGTTGATGGTTATCTTGTCTGACCACGATCCTTGGGCCTGTGTCCATCGGTCCGCGAGGAATTCCTGGACTGGCCTCATGAATAGGCAACAGTTTGCCATCAGATGGATGCAGGATGCCATGGCTCCTAGGACCGAAACGTATTTCCTCATTGAGAGCCTGGTGGTTCGTCGTAGTCGGCTCTCCAGCTGATTGAGTTTTGAGGTTCTGTCGAGGGAAGTCTTCACTAGCCCCGACTGGGTCTCGAACTGTGCCCCCAGGAACACCAACGTTCTCGATGGCCGCATAGAGGATTTTTCGAAGTTTATGGCAAATCCCAGCTGTTGTAGAAGCTGCATGGTGGCTTGCAAACTTGTGTTGGTCGACGCTGGGGAGGATCCCCTTACCAGTCAGTCGTCGAGGTATGGGTATACGTGGTGGCCTTGCTTACTTAGCCAGGCCGCTACTGGGGCCAGGCATTTCGTGAACGTTCTGGGGGAGGTCTTAAGCCCAAAGGGAAGAACCGTGAACTGGTAGTGAGTCCGCCCTATTACAAACCTCAGGAACTTCCTGTGTTTCCGACACATTGGAATATGGAAGTACGCGTCCTATAAATCCAGGGATGCTAGAAAATCCCCTTCTTGAATGGCTCGGATCACTTCTTGCAGCGTGAGCATTTTGAATTTCAGGCTCTTTAAAGACTTGTTGAGATCGCGTAAGTCTAAAATGGGACGCCATTTGCCGTTTGGCTTTTTTACGACGAAGTATCTTGAGTAGACTCCTTGACCTTTCTGTGATGTTGGAACTAATTCTATCACGCCCTTTGCTAACATGAGTGTTACCTCTTGTTGCAGTATCCTCAGATGGGAATGAGCGGTGAACGCAGGTGGAATGTGCGGAGGGCTGTGCTTGAATTGTAGAGAGTGCCCGTTCCTTATAGTGTCCAGCACCCATTGATCCGTCGTTATTCGTTCCCATTCGTCGACATAGGCTGATACTCTTCCCCCCAGAACGGTGTGTTGTTCGTCATTGCTGATCTTTATTTTGCTTGTCTCTCGATGACGACGGATAGGATGGTCTCTTCCTGGACGTCTGGAAGTTCCGGCATCGGTTTGCAGTTTGGGAAGCACGCCTGTATCCCTGGGAGGGGTAAGCCGACCTACCAAAGGATCTGTCTCCCGACGCAGAGAATCTGGAATTACCTGAAGCCCCTCTAAAGGGACGAAAAGACTTGTAGCTTTGGCCACTCTGGAGGGCACCCAATGAACATGCCGTGTCCGAGTCCTCTTTCATTCCCTTTAGGGCCTCGTCTACCTTCTCTCCGAATAGAAGGTCTCCCTCAAAGGGCATATCTAATACTTTGTATTGTACCTCTGGTCTGAAGCAGGTACACTTAAGCCATGACTGTCGTCGTAATACGACCCCATTATTGACTTGCTTGAAGCCCGACTCAGCGAGGTCAACCGCGATGTTTATTGCTTGATTGGAGGCTTTCTCACCCTCTCGGACAAGTAACATTGCTGCCTTCCTATGCTCTTCCGGAGATGATCCAGCAACGGCGCCAGCCTGTGCCACATTTCTCTGTCGTATCTGGCTACAATAGCCAGAGAGTTTGCGGCCTTTACTGTAGTTGCTCCCACGGATAGCACTTTTTTGCCAAAGGCATCCTGACGTCTTGCCTCGTTTTCAGGCGGAGTCATGCACTTGTGCTGGGCCTTTGCCTTCGCCTTCCTCGCCGCTGCCGCCGACACCACTGAATCAGGCGTTGGTTGGGAGGATAAACACTTGGGGGTAGACTCTGGAGCCTTAAACTTTTTCTCAAGGCGTCCTTTCACTGCTGGCTCCGAAAAGGGGTGACGCATTGTCTGCAACCCCTCCTTCCACACGTGGTCTAGTATGGGTATTGAGAACACTGACCTCCTTCTCTTACCCATGTGGTTGAACAAAAAACAGTCCTTTTTCTGTTCTTCCTGGGACAAACCAAATTCCTTAACGCCTTCTCCATCATAGAATGGAACGATGCAATGTCGTCCGGGGGGGACGGGTGAGCTGGGCTTCTTGGGGTTTCTAACTCCACCTCTGACTCCCAGGTTGGATCCCTGGAGGGGGATGATGAGATATCCGACATGGCTCCCCTGTCAGACTCCGAATCTGGCAGCTCACCTTCCTCTTGGGGTGCCAGTGGTGCTGAGATTGGCGTGCGTAAGTGCGTCGGTGGACGGGACGGGCCCGGCTCGTTCAAACGGGTGACTGTGGCAGGTTTACCTGAGGTAGTCTCTGGTCCAACGACTGTACTAAAGACTGAAGCGTGGACAGAATCTCCAACGACAAAACAGATTGAGGATTGAGAAGAGGGGCAGACACCGGAATTCTGGATCCTCTCGTCGACGACTTGTCAACCACTCGTAGCCCGAGGTCTGCCTGGCCAGCTATTCTCCTGCTCTCGTCCTCCCCAGAGGACAACGACACAGCCTGTTCCTGCAGTAAAGTATCCGGGGCGATGTGTACAAAAAAACTTCAGGCCTCCAGGCTTCCTGTAGAACCTCCGTTGATGAGGCCACCGTCGCCGTCGTTGTCGGTGGGACGGAGGATACCAAATGCATCAGTGGCAGGGTGGAGGCCGATGACTGGACCGCCGTCGACGACGGTGGTTTAGCAGGTGGTTTAGGCAGTCCCGCCTTTTCCACACTTGGCCTGCCTTTACTCGACTCTCGACTCGTGGTCGATCTATGGTGATCACCCGAGGAGGATTTCGGCCTTTCCTTGTCATGCTTTTTTGATGAAGATGATTATTTTTTCGACGAGGATTCTCTAGCTGAATGACTCCGAGATGACTCTTTTTCTGTCGGTCGAGACTTTTTCACCGGTGGTTCCGACGAGGCAGCGCGGTGTGATGTTTTCGCCGATTGTGTGGAGCCTACCTCTGAAAGGGGGTATGCCCCCGCTCCATCATTCAACCATGCTACCAGCCGTCGATTTCGGTCTTTGAGGGTCTTTTGAGAAAACCCTTTGCATATATCGCAGTTATCAGCCGAATGATGAGGGTGGAGACAGTATATACAATCCATATGTCCGTCCCCCTCGTAAACTTTTTTCAAGCCGCACGTTGCGCACGGACGGAAAAGCGCTTTTCCTGACATGGAGGAAAATGTCCCCTAACTCCAACTCCAGGTACACAACCTTGTCAAAATAGTAAGACGACGCGAGGAGATCCCACTACTTTGGAGACGGTTGAAATCTGAAGGGGAGCCGCGGGGGCGGGCCTCTTATACTGGGACGGCCTACGGAGCACGGGTAGGCGGGTCCTAAAAGGACGTAGATAGGACACAAAAGTGTCGGAAGTTTTCCTATAGGAAAAGGCTATATATGTGTACCGAGGGGTCCCAGTCTGTTGACGGGGAATATTCTAAGCATGTGAATCCATGAAAGATCCAATGCTGGAGAATAGTAGTTGGTTAATGTGTGCAAGCATATCTTAATTAGATTTTTCTGTTCATGAAGCCACTTTTTCATATTAGTTTTTACATCTTGTGGCTGCATTCTGTTTTTAGGTTTTTAAGGTCATGCTTGAATAGTATGAGCTACACCAGAATATCATGACTAGTGAGTTATTTTAGGAGAAAGCAAATGTCAGGTAATTGCTTTGGCTTGTGCCTTATTACATCTTTTTGCATAGGTGAGAAGTGCCTGTGTGCGCTGCCAAAAATCTTCTGAGCGGCACCCAGAAGGAAGCTGGGCAAGTGCACATGCACACAGCTTAGAGGGAACATTGCTCCCAGGTATGCCAGAGGGCCACTAGGATTTTGCAGACTCTTGGAAGGCCCAACACCTTCCACAGGATAAACATAGGACTCGGTCAACAGCAAGTTCAAACTTCGGTTTATTACAAACAAAACCAACAGAGATCTGCACAGGGACAGAAGAAATCCGTGGACGTCTCAACTTCTCTTGGCTCGCAGGCCAGTTTTGATACAAAATTATGTCACTGCTCCATCACTACTTAAGCCTCTCTCAAAAAATCTATCGATGTGTGGGATTGGCCGCCAGGAACCTAATAATCTATATGGTCACCTATATGTGTTATTCTACTGGCTCTCCCATGTCAGGTTGCTGGCCTGGTCCATCCCCAAGTCACTATCTTTTTATTTTTTTATTAATTTTTTTATTTGCATTTAATTGAAACAATTTCTTAGCAAAAAAGAGAATCACAGTTTAAATATGAAGAAAATCTCAGGAGTTTCCTTCCGAATCTTTAGGAGACATTTTCCATGTTTCCCTTAAAACAGTTTAATTAAAAATGCACCACAATTACAATTTGAGTCTTGCTTGCGTCCATTAAAGTTCTCCACCAAACTTCCAAGTCGAGAATCCGGTACTCGGATAACAAAAGGGCCAAACGGAGCTGTACCTACCTCGGTGAGAGCTGGGTAGGAAATTATGAGAGGTTTCAAAGTTTCCACCTGAGTCGTCTATACAAAAATGACATTTGTTCCCTTCTGATAGACCGCAGATTGCCTGTATCTCATTCGTAGGAAGAAGGTTCAAACATGCTCTCAGAAATTGGTCTCTAAATTTCCTGCTGGGAAACTGTTTTAGATAATTGCATACCGTATTCAATTTTTGAGGCTCTGAAGGCAAATGGGTGACAGATTGATAACTAGCGGCTGTCCCAAAAGTAATAATCCAGTCTTATTCCTTAAACTTGTTCTTAATCCATGTAGGATTAGTCAGCAGTAGATGGATTGAACCTTCGATCTCTTCCAGTTGGCTAGTTGTTTTCGATCTCCAAGTCACTATCTATAACTATGTTGCAGTGTGAGGGTCTTGCCATTGGTTCTTGCCCATTGCTACCCTCCCCTAGGATACTGAACTGTGATTGGCTAGATCCGATGTCCCCAGGCATGGGATCTGTAAAGGTTCTCAGCTCTTGGTGTGCCTTTTCAAGGTAATAAATAGGACTATGTGTCTGCGTTGTAACTTGTGTGTACCACCTTAGTCTATGAGGGTGCTCTTTTGCTCGGTGCAACACTTGTCTCACATTGTAGCATCTTTGTTGCAGCCTGAGATTGGCTCCCTTTCCCAGAGCTGGTCGATGTTCATTGTCTGCGTCAGTCGGGTCACGTGTTCGGAGACCATGATTTTGAGCTGTGTAGCTCTGAATTATGAGAAATTATTTGTATTTACTGCAGCTGGTGCCTTTGTCGTTCAGGGAATGGAATGTCATCCGTATCTTGTGGGCTTGTCAGCGGGTCCTGTCTCACACGTTTTGCTCCTTGTCCAGCCTGAATTCAGCTCAGCTCTTGCTGAGAGGCCTGTATCCTGCTGTAATTTTCTTTAACGATTATAATGCGGTTTCTATAGTATTCATGCTATAGTATATTCTCCATAGGTTAGTCACACTTGGTTCCATCAGGTCCCATAAGTGCTCCTGCAGTTCCAAAAGGTTATTCGCATGTAAGCATCTGCAAGCTTTGCTCAGGGTCTATTGCTTCTTGCGATTTCTGCGTCTGGCTAATGGCAAAACTAATAAAAGCAATAACAGTATGTGTATGTGTCTGTCCTTCAACTATAGAACTGTCCGCTTGTGTTCTTCATGTATTTGAGTGTGTGTTTATGTCCTGGAGTGCGAATGGCATGTGTGCTTCATGTCTAACGCAGCTATGTTGGTGTGTCTCTAACGACTTCAGCAACAGGGCTTCTTGGCGCTTTAATCAAGACTGTCGATTGAGGTGTCTTTAGTTGCAGCCTGGGGCTCCTCGTCCACCCTGGTATAAATTTTTACTGCACCTTCTCTGTAGGGCTGGCTGAGGGGGTACCTCTCGTCATACTTGTCAACCATCGGTCTGTTGGGAATTAGTCCAAAATAGAATGGGTGATTGCGGTGTCTCCTGGCTTTCTTCCTGGTCATGAATTTCATAGGAGGAGGGAGTGGGGGTAGACTTCCCCATCCCTCTTCAGCCTCCCCTCTGATCGACCTTTCGACCACATCCTTATAAGACAGTCCTGTTGCTCTGGGATGCCATATCTTTGTTATACCTCCAAGGTGTCCATAATAGTGTGTGTGTGGTCGTCGAATGACCAGTGCATGTAACAGCACACTCCTTCAGGGCTACACCACACCCACCTGCCTTCGTAGTACTTTGGATCATGCGGGTTGTCCAGCTTCATGGATTCAGTTGGGAATAGTTGACACTGCGCAATTCTCAATTTGAGCTTGTCCCGTTCTGCAACAATCTCGTCTTTTGTTCCCCCTATGTTCACATCCATCAGTATATGCATTCCGATAGTCTCTTCTGCTGTTTCCCTGCACCTTGCCATGCAGATCTTGATCCCACACATGAATGTTATTTTTATTATTAATGCTGCTCCCAGCACGAGAGCTCCTGCTATCACCTTCAGTCCCATCTGCCAGCCATGATAGCATCCATGACCATATGTATTCCAGCCAGCTTTTGTCCTTCCCCATTCCTCGTGCTTTATCTTCCATTTTGGCATGCATCTTTGCCAGTTGTGCCACTGCATCTGATAGAGGTCCGTTATCTTCATTGTTGGCAGGTGTGAATCTCAACAGGAACTTTCTATCTTTGCACAAACTCCTCCTTCCGTATCCATGAGGAGATCAAGAACATATCTATTCTGGAGCGCCACCATCGTTATTGCTCTGAGCTCTTCCTTTATGGCATTGAATCCATTCACCATAGAGTTAATCATTACCATTCACCAACCTCTTCCTTCGCTTATTGTTGTTCATTTTCAGGAATTCATCGAGCTTTACATCCTTTCTTGGTACTACCAACGAGGACATATTAATGTGTACCAGCGAGCAAACTCCTCCCCATTCAGGTTACTAAGAAGTAGTGAGTTTAGAGGAAGGGCAGACCCTTGCACTATCTAAGGTCTGATTGTGCAGAATGTTTGATCCTGCTGCCGGGTACATGGTTAACTTGGGACAAGCTCACTGATTCCCAAAGTTTGTAAATATGAGAGAAGATGGGTACATCCATGTGAATTGGCACTGGATTTCAATCACATATTGTGGGTGGCGTATCAAAAAACAAAGCAGGGCGTCAGTGTACCCAGGTTGGTTGACAAGTCTTGATTTATTCAGCGGATATGTTCAAGTAATTAACTAGACACATGTGATCATGGTTTTTTTTTTTTTTTAAATATTTTATTGATTTTATATTTTAGAAAACCAAACAGCACACAACACAATATAACTGTTAATTACTTACAGAAACACAAAAGAAAATACGAAAAAAAACTCCCCCCACCCCCCGATCAAGCCAGAGCCGGCTTCCTTGTATCCTCAGTCGGGGCACTGTCAGGTGGAGCATTGTCCGTAGGCCCATCTTCCGAATTCTCAGATTCGTCCGAACCCTGTTGTGGGTTGGTCATAGAGGCCACCAATTGTCGCCAAGCCAGCAAGGGCCCTATCTCCACCTCGCCCCCTCTAGTGACCGCTTCAAACCATACCACGGATTCCGCCTCCGCCCACCTCACGAGGTCCGCCCACCATAGTTCCACCCTCGGCCTGCTGGCCGATTTCCAGTTCATGGCAATCCTGCGTTTGGCCAGAACATATGCCAGGTCCCTCATCTTGCTCAGGTGCCTAAAGTGTCTGGGCCTGGGGAAGATCCC
This sequence comes from Ambystoma mexicanum, assembly GCF_040938575.1. NCBI lineage: Eukaryota > Metazoa > Chordata > Amphibia > Caudata > Ambystomatidae > Ambystoma > Ambystoma mexicanum. The sequence goes on from NC_090923.1 coordinate 934,431,356, forward strand.
AAGCATACACGACCAGGCCGATCTCACGTCCAACACCACTCCCCCACCTGCGAGCTTCATCTTGACCTCCTCCCAAAATCTATACACTTCCGGGCAGGCCCAAAACATGTGTAGCAACCCTGCGTCCACCTCCCCACACCTGGGGCATTGTTGAGTGATCGAGCCTCCAAACCGTGCAATCTTCTGGGGAGTCAGGTAGGCCCTGTGAGTAATGTAGAACTGGAGTTGTTGGAGCCGTGCATTTCGGGACACCTTTTTATGATACCCCAGGACCCTCTTCCACTGACCCTCCGTCATGAGTCCACCCATCTCCTCCTCCCATTCATGCCTCAGTTGGGGCAACTCTTTCCCAGCCTTCGCTCTGAGGAGTTCGTATATCCGTGATATTTCATGCCCGCCCTCTGAGACATCATACATAGTTTCAAGGGTGGCATCAGGGTCATCTGCCAGTGCCGTCACCGGCCATCTCTCTCTTATTCGTTTCACTAGCCTGGCATAGGTGATGTACTGGCCTCTGTGCACCCCCGTCTCATCCTGCAACTTTTGGAAGTCCAACGCCTCCCCCTCCCGCCATATGTCCCCGAGCGTGGCCAGGCCCACCGGCTCCCAGTGCCTACGGACAGACTGAAACAGTTGGGAGTCGTTTTCGCACAGGGCCACCAGCGGGACTTGCCAAGATAGCGGTACTGACTCCCCCATCAATTTCCACGTTCTGTGCCAGACCTCCCATTCCAACCTCAATCACATGTGATCATGGTTAGAGTTAATAACTTGAACTTATGTGTTGAGTAAATCAAGACTTGTCAACCAACCTGGGTACACTGACCCCTTGCTTTTTTTTTGTTGATACTCCATCCACAATATGTGATTGAAATCCAGAGCCAATTCACACGGGGTTACCCATCTACTCTCCTCCCCATTCAGGTGGCAGCTTCTCAAATGCTTTCGATCCACAAGCCCAGTAGTGATCTATTAGTACTGCTGTTCCTGCCCTCATGGCTGCAAGTTGCCCAATTATTTGGGATCATGTGACCATGGGGTGTCCGGGTCTCCCTAGTCGGGTAAGTTCAGAATACACTTGCAGCTGATCTAGGTGCTAAACGTTGGCCTCATCGGTCACAGAGACCATGTTGCCAGGTGAGGCCACTGCTTTGTAGGGCTTAATGTCCTGCAGGTGGGTTCCAAACTGTTTTGCCTACTAGCTTGACAGCACGGTCTGCCACTTCCTCAACCACATGGGGTCCAGTAACCTCGGCGGTATCCAGCGCCGGATAACATTTCTCAACAGCACTATATCACCCCCTTTCACAGGGTGTTTTAGTTCACAGTCTTGTGATGTGTCATCGCAGTCTATCTCTTCGCGGTCTTCTGGGTCCCCCTGGATTCGCTGTATCTGGCGAGAGATAATAAAAAAAAGTACTAGCAACCAGGGAAGTAATGTACTCATACATTTCCTGTCCTAACACGTGTGCTATTCTCACAATCTTTCAGTGCCCTGGTGGGAGGATCCAGGAGAAGGTGCATGCGCCATCCTGTCACCACATCATGGGGCGTTAAATGATGGTCGGACCCTGACTTATTGCACAATGCAACAAGGCAAGGGGTAAACAATGCAACCAATTTTTCTTGGTGCTTTGCGGAGTCTTGGCTATGCACTCCTTTAGTCCATTTAGGCATTCACACATCCCATTTGCTTGTGGATGGTATGCACAGGTGAACCTATGCTGAATGCCTAGCAGGGTTGTGATGTGCTGGAACATTTCATTGGTGAAGTGAGGACCATTGTCAGACCGCAGGACCTCACACATGCCGCATCCCGGGAAAACCTCTCTGACCAGGAACCTGGCCGCTCTAAGGGCATCAGCATGCGCACAGGGCCCTGCCTCGATCCACCTAGAGAATGGGCAGGCAACTACTATCATGTAACGGTATCCTTGGATAATATCCACGTAGTCCACGTGGAGATACACAAATGGTCCCACGGGTTTTGGTATGCTCCTCTCACCACTCTCGTATGCCCTGCTGTGAACTGCTGGCATGTCAAGCAGTTACTCACAAATTCAGAAACATGTTCATTTAAATTTGGACAGAACCACGTTTCTCCAATGCGTGTAGCAATGACCTCCTTCCCTGTGTGTGTTGCATAGTTCAATTGTGCCAAAGCGGTCTTCAATAATGCTTGTGGCATGACCACTTTCCCTGTGTTGTTCTGTCACCATAAGGCAGTGGTATTCAAACCTTTTTGGCGTGGGCCCCCCCCTCTGAGCAAAATTTGGGCAGGCCAGGACCCCCCCACCAAAATGCCAAAGAGACAGTATGTATTGTGTTCTGCCACCACACTCTACTCTCAGTATAGTCCCTGGGCTCCCCCACATGCTCCCATCACAGTCGCTTGGCTCCCTCATTCCACTCCTACCCAGTCCCTGGGCTCTCCCCACCCCATCACACACCCTGGGCTCTCCGCACCCTGCTCCCACCACTATCCCATGGTTCCCGCCCATCCTGCTCCCGCCACAGTCCCTGGGCTCCCCCCATCCCGTTCCCAACACAGTCCGAGGGCCAGGGGCGGCTGGTGAATTTTTGAAGTGGAGGGGCATAACTATTTCCCCCAAAAATGCCAAAGGGACCGAGAGCAGCAAAGGAGCCCAAACCAATCAAGGGAGTTTCGGGGGTTTTCCACCCCGTGAATTAAAAAAAAAATAATGGGTTAAAATGTTGCATTGTAGAGCAAACTTTAAAAAAAAAAGGTAAATAGCCAAACAGTTTGCAATTGGTGCTGGAGGGGCAGGCATGACATTTTTTACTGGACATCTATGATAGATGTCCAGTAAAAATGTAGCATCCCTGTCCCCTGGGCCCCACTGGGCCTAACACAATCAACATGATTATAAGCAAGGTGCTGGGTTGCCAAAGGGGAAAAGCATGGTATTTTTGACTGGACATCTGTGGTAGAAATCCAGTAAAATAAAAATACCATCCCTGTCCCCTGGGCTTCACAGCGCCTCAGGAGAGCAGATTTTGGCAGGCGGTGATGGTGGGGGGGGGGGGGTTGTGCAACAAAGGCATTTAGGCATTTTTAAAATGCTTTTGTTGTACAACCCTCCTGCCCCCCTATCTACCACTTGCCAAAATCAGCTCAACGGACCAAAACAAACTAACACACACACACACACACATACATACATACATACAGCAATCACTCACATGAGCATCCATCACCATATACTCACTCATAACAAGCATATACACTTCCATACACATGTTTAAATAAAGAACAATTAATATAAACATACCTTCTGTATTGGCCTGGGTGTGGGTGCTGAAACGCCCTGCTCCAGGCTGCTCTGTCTGTATGTGTGAGAAGGCACAGGAGCTCCCCCTCGCGCATACAGACATGCAGTGCCCCAGCCAGCATTTCCAATGGGCTATGCAATGCTGGCGAAGCAAAACGCCCCAACCTTGTGCATGGCTCAGTGAGCATGTGCAGCTGAGGAACTAAACTGAACTGTCACAGGGAAATTGTGTTTCCCTTTGACAGTTCAGCCAGCCCAGGAGCACTCCCTCAGCTGGAAAAAGCTGCTGAGGTAGTGCTCATTGTTTCACTAGGCTGGCTCCTTATCTCCTCCATAATGGGTGAGAGGGCTGCTGGGCGGGCGCCCCCTCGCCATTATAGATGAACCACCAGGCTCGGACTGGCCTATAGGGCAATGCCTGTACCAAAAATGCAAAATACTTGTGTGGGCCAGTCAAAATAGGCCACCTTTTTGGCCAATGTGGGGCAGTTTGATGAGTTACTTCACTATGCAGTTAGTAATTTTGACCATTGTTGCTGACTAAATATTCTTTAAATATCACAATTTACTTACATTTTAACACAAAGTACCCCCTTGGGTACTATTCAAACAGCCTGCGGACCACTTTTTCATTGCTGCCTGAGACAGTTTCATCCTTCAGCCCGACCATGAGAGCCGCCACCGCTGCCCATTTCTTCCAATAAAAAAATAAAAAAGTTATATATTTTATTTTTTACATTTCATGCTGGGCTCTCACGGCCTCCATGGGATGGGGGCGCGCCCCACAGTTTAAATACCGCTGCCATAAGGCGTCTATCAGAGCCATTGAGCACCTTCCCTTCACCCCATAGCTCCTTCTCCCCCTTGGACGCAGCTCCATAATCTGCGTCTCTGGTAATACATTGTAACCCTCCTTCAGTACCATGTTTCTCACCCCTTTCTGAGCACTTTGTCTCTCTCTCTCAGCTCCCACAATTGCCCAAAGTACGCTGCACATTTTGCCTCTTAATCTGCTGCTTCATTCCCTCTTGAGATGCTCTTCCCCTTTATTGTTGGCTTGGCACTTCACTATTGCTGCCCTTGTTGGTTAGGCAATCACCTCGATCAATCTGTCCAATAATAGCGCATGCTGCACTGGGGTCCTGTCTGCTCTCCTGAAACTTCTCCTGGGCTGTCGTGCAAGTCCTGAGTGCACTGTTGACGTCATGTAGGCAGAGTCAGAATTTATCGTCACCGCCTTCTCTACACTGCTTTCCAGTACTAATATAAGAACCACTAGATCTGCTGCCTGTGCTGAATAATGGGATGGCAGCTGTGCACTTCCCACCACCTCTCCTAGGTTGCCAGAGTCACGGATATGATCCATTTGGATTTTTAGGTCCAGCAGAGCCGTTTCCTTGCTTTGTTTTGGGCAGAAGCCCGGCTGTCTCTTTCTAAGCAGGTGAGTTTGCTCTAGGAATTGTTGGACTTGAGTGTAGGCTAGGCGATCAGATATCTTGAGCAGGATCGGTACATTGGTGATGGGGCGGTAGTTTGTGGGAATGGCAGGACCTAGCAAGTTTTCTTTAGGAGTGGTGTGATCCAAGCAGCTTTGATGCTGGAGGGTACACTGTTGGTCATGAAGGACAAATTGGTGAAGTCAGTAATTTTGGGTGCAAGGGTGGGACGTAGAGCTTCACTATGTGGTGGGACATGGGTCACCTTTGCACTTAGAGGGTTTTAGTGACAAAATAGTTTTTAGGACATGTTCCTGTGAGACGTGACAGAATGAGAATATGGGGGTGGATGAGAGAGCTACACTTGACTAACGGGGAGCTCACTTGTGGGTGGTTTGGCTGCCAGGATAGCTTTTTATTTTTGCTACTCATTTAAGTGTGACGAGTCTCTATTTTGTGTGACAGAGTGTCATGTATGGTGGTACAGCAAGCTTTGTGTGAGTGGGTAATGGTAGTACTGGGGGTAGAGGTTTCAAGTTCTTTCAGGATGTAGAAAAGTTATGTGGTGCAAGAGGCTGCGTTTGAGAGTCTAGTATTGTATGCGTTAGCTTTCAGGATGACTATGGATTTCTTGTAGGTAAGGGCAGCAGTGGCTAGAACAGAGCAGTTGTTAGGGGAAGGGTATATCTTGCATACGTGCTCAAGAGCCGCCTTTTTTTCTTCGCAGCAAGACTAGTACCCCTGAGAACCAGGTGTTTTAGGGTTTGTGTGGTTTAGGCATTTTTGTTTTGCGTGGGGCATGTAGTTCCAGGGTGTGGAGAAAACAGCCCTGATCGTGGTCCTCCAGTTCCTGAGGGATCCTGTTCAGAGACTGAGGCATGCTCTAAGTGAGTCCAGCACTGTGGGCTCCAGTGTCTCGTGTCAAATTGCGGGTATTGCGCACATGTATAGGCTTCTGCACGGGTGCATGGGATGTGAGGGACTTTGCAAGGGAGAGATTAAAATGGATGAGGTAGTGGTCGGACCCCTGTCCTGAATTTATAGAAGAGATCTCAACGGTTGCATTGGTCATGAGGATTTAATCCAGGGCGCGTCCTTTGGAATGGGCGGGAGCTTTTATCAATTGTCTGCTAATGCCGATACTAGCACTGCAGCATTCGGGTCTGGTGCATCGTTGAATCCGAGGTTGAAGTCCCCTAAGAGGATGAATTTGGTTTCATGAAAAGAGAGATGAAGAGAGGGATGTCTAGATCAGGGTGGCTGGGACAAATATGTTGTCTGTGGATTGGGAGTATGTTGGTACATGGTTTGTGGGTTGGTATAAAGCTTGAGAAGCAGTATTTCAAATCCTGGAATAGCGGGAACAGGGGACGACCTAATATGTAGAGAGGTTTTGGCTATAGGGGCAACTCCACCTCATATAGCGTTGAGTCGGTCAGCTGCAAAAATGGTGTAGTTGGGAGGGATGCGCAAGGTGAGCAGAAGGCCAGAGGCAACGTGGAGCCATGTTTCTGTGATAGTTAACATATCAAGGTGGTGCTCGAGTATCAGATTGTGGACATCAACAGTGTGCGCTCCAATGGAGCGAACATTGATTAGTGCACACCTGGGACTGCTTGACTAGGCCGGTAGGTCTGGGGGGATGTAGTTCCTCATTGGTGGGTGGCTGGTTTGGGGCACTGGTGCATGAGCAGAGTCTTCATAGTCTGGCTGCCCCTAAATAGGGGAGCTCTTGGGTGAAGGTTCTGAGCCTAATGGTACGGGTAAGGCCAGTGCATGGCTGAGTCATTCCTATTGTGTGCGAGGGTTGTCGTTAATCAAAGTTGTGGCTGGTGGGATGGATAGTTTGCAAATTAGGAGTCGCTGAGTGGGCATGCTGTTGTGTCTTCAGGTAAGTGGTGGGTAAGTATGCAGGCCTAGAGTGTGTTCGGGCATGCCTATTTAGCCTGTGGATGGTAGGGGCTGGACGTATTCTGTGGCGTTTGCTGACAAAGAAGGGTTGATAGCTCTTCAGTCGGCATTTAGTGTTTAAGAGCCCTGCTGGCTGGCGATAATCGGCGGCTATTAACCTCATTGTTGTCACCATTGTAATGTATGCACCCCATTGGTGAGTTAGACTGTTTCGGCTCTAAGCACGAGGGGAGGGGGGGGGGCAACCATCATGTTGAAATCGGCCCCCACACATCTTTAGTCGCGCCTGGGAGATATCCAAATACTGGACTGAAATCACTTGGAAACTGGCATCCGTCACAGAAACGGTGATTCTGACTGAACCATGTTTGATGGCGGTACTGCATCGCTACCTAAGGGTGTGAGAAGATTTGTTGGAATGCCACTTCTACTGGCGAAACGGCAGACGGCCTAGGCTTCAAGATTGGCTTAAGGACCTGGTTTGGTGAAGCAACCTGGAAGACGTACACCAGGAACCGCAAGACCAGAGAAGCAAGCCTAAAGACTACTCGGCGGCCTTCAAAACATTTGGAAGGACAAAAAAAGCAATCAGACAATCATGCAATACCGGACCAAGGATGCAAGAGATCCACGGTCTGACTTACCCCTGTCCTCTGGGGGGATGCGGAGGAGCCAGGGGAGTTAGCCTTGACCAGCCTCTTCTTCGAGATATTTGGTTAAAGTGTTGATCCAGCTCAAGGGCACTGCCCAATTAACGGCTTTAACATACTCATGTGCTTTCAGCAAAATATGATGCAGTGAAGTGATTGAAAGTGAGATGCAAGTATGACGTTCCTGTTTGGAGAAATATCACTGGATCTTGACTGGGGATAGCGTGATGCCAAATTGTTGGGCGGGATGTAGATAAAGTCGTGCGCAATCCCAAAATCAGAAAACAAGAGACATTTATTCTGGTGTATTAGATTCACCCATTGTTTGTAAGTGGATGCAACATCGTATTGCAAGATGGTCGCTCACACAGTTCATTTGATATAATAATGTACTAAACAGTAAAAAAAATATTTAAAACGTTTTTAAAAAATAACAGTATTTGGAACCCTGAGAACATTCTTGGACATGAACCTTCGTTTCAGCTTCTAAAAAACAATAGATCTGTGGGTCGGGGGTTTGCTGCAGGGGTGTATACAACACATAGGCCCGGCCCTGGCGCTTTTACTGTGGAGTGGTATTAGTCGCCCTACCCATTTAACGCTTCTAGAAGGGAGAAAGGGTTACCTCTGCCCCTGGCTCTCAGCTGTGCACTGCACGTTATGCACATGTCTCTGCCGCAGCACATCAACACACCAGACAGGAAAGGGACATGTGCACCACAATCCCAAGCAATTCTTGTATTTATTTGACACTTTGGGTAATTTAGACCAACAGAATTGACTTTTAGCACTTAATACAAGTTAAGACTTCCAAGAAGTGTCACACTCATTTGTATCAGCCTCAGGAAGATGAAAGGCAGGCACACTCGAAATAGGGCAGGCTCTACTAACCTAAAGGAACCGGGCTGTCATCACTTCCCAATGTAATGCTGCATCACACTCAGAAGGATGACAGGCTAGGGAGAGCACACCTGCACACCTGGCAGGCCAACGACTCACCCACAGCACCCATGACCTTTCATGGATGTCAGCATTTTATCATCCCCATTTAATGTTACCCAATCGAATGTTACTCCCTGGACTGGCCTATAAAGGAAGCAACGCTGAGGAGGTAGGCACAACTGAGATACAACTCACTCGGTCCCCGCTGGGTCTCTCATGGGGCCCCAGAGCACCACAAAATGTTCATCTTTAATACCATCACCCTCAGTAGGATGAAGGGGTGAGTCCAGAACACCCGACATCTGACTCGCTTTCCTAGCCTTGGAAGCCTTTCAGAGAAATGCCACCTGCAGTGACATTTCCCTTTTACTACTGCTCCTTCTGTAGCACTCCTTTTATCATTCCCAGAATGATGAAAGATTGTGTCACATGCCGGGGTGGCCTCACTCAATCTAATGGCATTTATCAATGCCAGCCCTCCTGACATGTAATAATGCAACGCGCCAATTCCCATTTCCTATTATCCACAGTACTGTTATTTGTTTTAGAACTCGGCATAGGCTGAAAAGCTGTGATGGACACACTTGACACGTGACATACTGCCCTCTGAGAGGTATCCCACTGCCCACAAATCATCCCGATTCCATTTTATCTATTGGGTATTTATATTGCGCCATATACAGCAAAATGGTGTTTCAAGGCACATTAAGACAAGGGAGGGGGAGGCACAGGGAAGGAAAAAAGCTAAATAAGGCCTTGGGCCATTCGGATCGTGCAAGTGCCGTAACAAGAATGCAGGGTAGAGGGGGGAGGAGGGGAAGTGTAAGTAGGGGAGGAACAGGGAAGAAGACAAACAACGTTCCTACTAGGTCATGAGACAATTCAGAGTGTGCAAGTGCAGTAACAGAAAGGGGGGTGGAGTGGGGAATGGGGGGGGGGCAATGCTCCGGTGAGAGGGAAGAGAAGGGTACAATAAGCGCAAGTGGGCAGGTTCAAGCACAGCACAAGGCTGGAAATGAAGAAACGACACTGGAGTGGGTGCACACATTGGTAAAGCCTCGCCCATGTTTTACTTGCATCCAATGACTGTTGGAACCTAGGGAGAAGCCATTCTGTGTTAGTTACCTTTTTCTTACTTTGACAGAAGGTTTGTACCCTTCCTTTCACAATATATGGGTTACAAATAACTTGACAACTTCCTGGCACAATTCCTCATTCACTGTCCTCAACGGTTTGACACTACTCTCGAGTCGTTTAAAGACTCTGCCAGTACCCATGTCCCTTGTGGGGTACCTCATTGTCTGCCTCGGTTTACAGCAGCCCCTTCTTTGGCTACTAAAAGAATTCCAAACTCAGAGGAAACCCTACGCAGATGATACTCTGGTTTACTCGGAAGTCTTGGCGAATCGACGGAGAGCACTTACCCCTACAAAGCTGCCTGGCTAGAATTTAGCAGGGAACGAAGAACCACTTTCTGCAACTAGACGGATCAGGAAACGGAAAGCTCTGTTTTGGCCCCTGACATTCCAGCTTTGCTAGGAGAAATCTTAAGCGTAAAAAGTTAAAACATGCGTTTTTCCCCTTTAGATGTATAGATCTAACTGGCCCCCAAAATCATTTCCATTACTGGCCGCTGTTTCTTTCAGGTAAAAATTATTTTTTAAAAAAAGATCTTTCTCCCTCTTTCACTCAAAGCTTTAGTTGTAGTTGCCGCGTTCATGCCGAGCTTGAATTAGGCCAACGTCCTCTTTCCCGCTCTCCTTTCCAGTGTGTTGAGCAAACGCAGGACTGAAATGTGGCGGTCTGCCATGTTTGTGGTGCAAGAGACCATGTTTGAGGACCTGGCACTCTTGATATTGGCTAAACGTTATTTAACGCATCCAGATGAAACTGGCTCGCCAGTCTCTAAAATGTGTTAACAAAACATGAAGAAACACTTGCACACCTATGTCAAACGACAATTCAATGAGAAATGAGATGGGAGTTAGATAATAATATCTGAGTTCTAGGTGCATGGGAGAGAGACTCAGCCTTGGTATCTAGGCTGGATATATACAGAAAACAAAGATCAAATTTATGGAAAACTGGGTCCCCTGCACACTTTCTAAGAGGCCAAAGCCTAAAGGATATTATGTAGAGTTATAAAAAGAATTCTATTCTCAATACCAATTTCTTATGATAAAAGATTCAAAATAATGAAACTGGAGATTACAATATTTAGCATATAAAGATTCAATGACTCCTTTTCGTTAGAAGAAACAATTTTTTTCATTTTTATTTTTTTCGGTTGGCCCAACGCGTTTCGAGTTTAATACACTATTCATCAGGGGCAGAAAATTCAACAAACTTTGTATCTACAAAACAAGGAAATTAATTACAATTTCTGAATTTGCAAATTAGAAAAACCATATCATATTAGTTCTTTAAATAGGAGTTTTCCAAGAACATTGTTGTATTATAAAGACATCCCGTTACCAATACCAATAGCATCCTAATGATGCCAACATGCAAAAAGTATATGCATTTTAATCAGAAAAGAAGTAAATTTTTGCAAAAAAGGTCAGTTGAACACTCAAATGGTGCACATTAGGAAAAAGATGTTCAGCAAACTTTTTATGTGCAAACAAATAGCCTAACTCCAGAGTCTAGAACCGGTATTGCTATTTAGGAAATGTACAATGCATCAATTGTAGAAAGTATAGTGTATTTGTCCAATGCATTAAAAAGTATACCTTTGGTAATTCAATGTCCAACAGCAGCCAAAGATCGTATAAGCCACTATTTAAATAAATAGAAATTATCCTCAAAGTGAACCTTCTTCTTGAGGGTTGAAGGAAAGAATTGAAAAAAGCGGGTAGAAGCCCCAATTAGGCTTGAATGTGTGGGAGCATGATGCCGCATAATATGCCCATCATGCCGCTGGATTAAGCTGCCTCAGTTCTCCCAAGCTAAAGAGAGCGAGAGCGTAGTTTAAAAGAATGGGTATTGGATAAAAATGCAAATATACAGGAGAGTCGCCCAACTGCAACTTACTTGTGTGTAGAATAATGCACGAATGGAGTTTCTAGGACAGGAACCAGTGTCCTCCAGAAGTTTGAAGCATCCCATGTCGTAGAGTGAAGTTTCCATCAAGGCTAGGGCACCGCCCTTGTCTGCTTGTTCATGAGTTAAGCTGCCATCTTCAGCTAGTTGTTTGATAAGTTTCAATTGATGTTTCCTGATGCTACATTTTTTGGAGGGGATGTATTTAAGGCATTTCAGATCTTTCATAGTTTCCTGTTTGAACAGGTTTATGAGTGAATGGTTAACCAGAGGGTGAAAGTTGCTATTGTTCTTCAACTCCAAGTATCTTGGATTGTCCTTTGGCTGTATGTAGACATTTCCGTGATATGAAACACAACGTATCCCAAACGCGACTGGTAGTGTTGGAAGTACTATGTCCATTGAATAGGGGTGGAAATTTACCCAAACTATTGGCACAAAAGGAATTATTCTGGATTAACAAATTGGATGCTATGACCCCTTTAGGACTTAATGAAGATTACTACCTGGGCCCATTCTTATAGCCCCACTCCACATTCCACCAGACTGTCAAGGGATTACCACTTAATGTTCTGTTATTCCTCGGAAATGTTTACACTTGTGAATGCACTTGCAATTTTCTAATTTACCACCTAAAACAAATTAACACTAGATTGTACACCCATTTCACTGGGTTAGACAATTTTACAACATTGCATAATGTGTATGTTTCTCTACTTAAATCAAGCTGTATGTACACCTATGGTACTCTACTTAACCAGGACACACATTGATCCTAGGCATCAGTCCACAAACCAAATTATAAGTTTCTCTTTCTTATCATCTGACCACAGATTTGGGAATAAAACTAATAGTTTCCATCTAAATTTGGATGGGCTCACTATGCCAGTATTTGTCTTCTATATTTCCCGAATAACTCAAATTCCTGGAATATTTATTACACTTTCTCAAACATACTGCCGATCTAGGCATTGTTAGTGCGGTACGGCAAATCTCTGTCTAAGTTAATACTCTTTACTGCCAAAATGGGTTACTGAAATGACATGACTGCGCTTCTGCACACCATGTAATTTCACCTGGCATTATCTATTTTTGAGCTAGGGATCTGCGCGATCACTTTTTCATAATCAATTTTGAAAAAAAAACATTTTTTCGTCGCGGGCGCATGGGCGAGTAAGATGTCACTAAACCCACGCCGGCCGTGCATAGTATACACGGGTGACGACATCTTTTATATATTTCATATTTTTATATTCAGTCTGATATTCGTACACGCTGCTATAGTGTAAGCATATTACTTACCCTTTCAACTACGTCACTTACCTTTGCAACTACGTTGCTCGCGCATGCGCGAGTGAAGTCATGACCTACAATTACATCCAGCGTCATTCGCACGTGCCCGAGTGGCATCCTGGCACCCCCATTAGCATATAAAAACAGTCACACGGAGGTGAGGTCAGAAAGCTACGCTTCCTGACCCCATCTCCAGTGGTTCCTGTCCTAGAAACTCCATTCGTGCATTATTGTACACACAAGTCAGTTGCAGTTGGGCGACGCTCCTGTATATTTGCATTTTTTATCCAATACCCATTCTTTTAAACTACGCTCTCGCTCTCTTTAGCTTGGGAGAACTGAGGCAGCTTAATCCAGCGGCATGATGGGCATATTATGCAGCATCATGCTCCCACACATTCAAGCCTAATTGGGGCTTCTACCTGCTTTTTTTCAATTCTTTCCTTCAACCCTCAAGAAGAAGGTTGAATTCCCTTTGAGGATACGTTCCATTTATTTAAATAGTGGCTTATACGATCTTTGGCTGCTGTTGGACATTGAATTGCCAAAGGTATACTTTTGAATGCATTGGACAAATACACTATACTTTCTACAACTGATGCATTGTACATTTCCTAAATAGCAATACCGGTTCTAGACTCTGGAGTTAGGCTATTTGTTTACACATAAACAGTGTGCTGAACATCCTTTTCCTAATATGCACCATTTGAGTGTTCAACTGACCTTTTTGCAAAAATTGACATCTTTTCTGATTAAAATGCATATACTTTTTGCATGTAGGCACATTAGGATCCTATTGGTAACAGAATGTCTTTATAATGCAACAATGTTCTTGGAAAACTCCTATTTAAAGAACTAATATATGTTATGTTTTTTCTAATTTACAAATTCAGAAATGGTAAAATTGTAATTAATTTCCTTTTTTTTGTAGATGCTTGTGAAAGTTTGTTGAATTTTCTGCCCCTGATGAAGAGTAACAAACTCAAAACGCATTGGGCCAACCGAAAAAAATAATGAAAAAGATTGTTTCTTCTAAGGAAAAGGAGTCATTAAATCTTTATATGCTAAATATTGTAATCTCCAGTTTCATTATTTTGAATCTTTTATCATAAGAAATTGGTATTGAGAATAGAATTCTTTTTATAACTCTACATAATATCCTTTAGGCTTTGGCCTCTTAGAAAGTGTGCAGGGGACGCAGTTTTCCATAAATTGGATCTCTTTGTTTTCTAAAATGTGTTTTACCAGTAAGCGCCTGAACACTTCACAGGTAATATTTCCAGGGACCACCCAGTGCATGAGTTCCGCAGCTCAGATTCATTTCTCCTGGTGGTTCCCTTTGGTAATCTGAGCACGTGAGGAGGCTGGGGGATTGCCGCTCTAGGACCCAGGATCGCCTTCTGTGCAGCCTTTGAAGTTTAACGTCTTTCCAGCTTTAGATCTCACTTGAAGCCTCACTTGCTTGACTAGTGTTTGGAGACCAAATAAAGTGTCAGTGCACTACAGAAGTGCAATTAACAAATGATATAAAAATGGCCCCTTCTGTTATGTGCAGCCCCCTTTCTCCACCTGCCCATGACACACATCCATGGGCTGCAGTGACATTATTGCTCTCTCTGGGCACCTTCTCTCCTCTACCCGCCAGTCCCTTCATGTATCACGCTCTCTGGTGAGATCTGCCAGTGTCCATTAACACAGAACACCTATTTAATAGCAAAAGCGACCTCTATTGGCTTTGCCAATGCTCAGTCAGGATATCCACTCTGCACTCTCCAGTAGAAACTGGGCAGGGAGTCTGGACATGGAGTCGTGACATGGCATAGCTCACCAGACTAATCATATGGTTTAAAGGGGCACAAAGTTCAGGTCACGTCTCCCAGTCCTTGCACACAGAGCATGCCTCTATTCAAGTGGATTCCACTCCAAGAAAACACACCAGACACTAAGTACCACATGTCAATCTTCCATGTGTGCATTTTGGAGTATTGGTTTATGCAATGTTTACCAGATGGTCATTGTGCATGCTGTTAAGGTGCGTTTTCACTGATAATACTGCCTGGTGGGAGGTTGTGCTTATACTCCTTTACGGTGTTTGGCCCGTCTCTTTACTTCCCTCTCACCGTCTCCCCAGATGCCATCTCTGGATCCAAGAGTCCTTCAGGGATTGCTCAGTCTATGTACATTGGATTCAGGAGATTCCCTTATCTAAACACTCTGGTCCCGTTTCTATAGTTCTAGCCTTCTTGCTACACATGCGTTTTATGTAGCACTGACTGTTGATTCGAAGGCCTGTAAATAACACCCACGTTTCTTGTACAAGAGTTGAGTGACTGACCTGGGAAAGGGCGAGAGCCTGCTTGATTCCGTCTTTGCCTGGAGCGCTTGACCCCATCAGGCCCATCCTTAAATCAGTGATTGGGTTTCCAGGCACTCCCCTCCGCAGCAGGTTGCCATCCTCTTCAGCAACTAGACCAATCAAGCCACCTAACACGGGCCTCCCCTTGCCCTGAAGTGAGGTCACCTCTTCACTGGTCTCATCTCTACACTATGGCTGCCCTGGCCCTCTGGCAACTTGTTAAGTCCTGGCCTAGCCACAAGGGAAGGTTTGCACTCTTCCTCTCAGTGCAATCTCCCGCCTCTGGTTTCTAGTCTATAACCTCACCCCTGAACCCCTTCCTCGCCACAGCGCACCGACTCTGATCCCACGGCAGCCTCTCGCTGTGGGGAGGGGGGAGAGGACAGATCCATCAGATGAGTTTCCTTACTCACAGGCCACCTTGGTCTCAATATTTTACTTTGTACAGACTTTTAAAAAGTCAGCAGTAAGTGGTGTTTTTATGCCGCAACATGCAGTGGGTGGTAGACAAGCCATGCTCTGCAAGACACGTTTTCCCCGTGCAATGAAGGTACACAGATTCAGACCACAAAAACCTCTTGGTTCACACAAGTCAAGACCCAGCAGATCAACATATTTATGATTTTATTACAATGTTCTGATGATAGGCAGACTTAATTCTGTCAGTTCCGCCATGAAAAGGAGCCAATCCCAAAAGACTAGGACCTTAGGCTCTTTTGATTCAAGGCAGAGCCAAGGTCCGTGAGTAACGTCTGCTTTCTTCATCCACACCGCAGGTAAGGCGAGGCCTGATCACATTGCGTGCTTCCTTGACGTTGCCCCATGCGCGGGTGTGGGCAGTACTCAAAGCCAGTCTGTTACATGTAGACACTCTCAATGTGGAGCATACTGATGTGCTAGAACCAAACTCACGGTATTGGTGCACTCCAAGTCTGTATTTACCCACATTGAATTTGCATTCATTTTTTCTGTGTTCATCCACATTTAATGAATCCAGTTGAATTTGGTGTGCAAGAGTTCGGTCGGTCCGCCATATGTATATGGGCGTGTGTTTTATTTTAAACTTTATTTTGTGTAAATGTACACTTTTTTTGTCATTTGAAAAAAAATGCAAAAATACCCTGTGAAACGTGTTTTCAAACGAAAACACGTTTCAAAGGGTATTTTTCCATTTTTTTATCAAATGAATAAAATGAGTACATTAAAAACAAATAAAACACGTCCACAGACATATGGTGGACCAACCGAGCTCTTGCACACCAAATTCAACTGGATTCTTACTTTGAAAGAAATGGCCACTCTTGTGACTCCAAGATATCCTCCAGGGCCAGTATTTGTAAATCGATGTGGCCATGTACACTGCAGCCACAAAAGAGAGCTGACGCAGCTAAGACGTCAATGTTTCTATTTTTTTGCGGGAATCGCAATAGATGAGATCTATAAGACATTACAGCCAACATATCATTCCAACATAGCCTAACTATTTCAAGCAACAAATCCAGGCAGACTGAGCGCTTCCAGCTAAGGCAAGGGGCTTAAGAGTCACTGGATGGATATCATGCACGACAAGACACCTAAACATGACATGTGATCTAACAGATGAGTAAGACAGCATACGAGCACACATTATCCAAGGTTGTTATTCAGTAAGGTTCTGAAGACCAATCCTTAGAGAACCAGAGATTTACATACTAGGAATTCTAGAATTAGTCTGGGCACACGAGCGAACAAAACGCTAGCGGACCACATGGAAGATGCTTTTAAGTCCATGAGGATAGAAGAGGTAAAAGGAGTAGTATGAGAACAAAGACTCCAGAGGCTGGAAGAGATTCAGCAGTACCGACTTATCTGCCACCTTTGACACTGTGGATCACCCTAGCCTTGCTTGACTTTCTGGCTCTGTACTACGCTTGTTCATTTACTATCTACATGATCCCTCCCACCTGGTCTCTTGGTCTAGTATCACTTCTCCCCCTAACCTTCTCCACTGCGTTCCCCAAGGCTGGCTCCTTGGTCCCCTTCTCTTCTTACTCTATACTATCCCTCTCTCTTGTACTATGTCTCGGGAGGATAGCTCAGGGGCAACGTGCTCGCTTTGGAAGCAAGACGACACGGAGCACCACAGGTTTGAGCCCCGGGTCCACGCTTAGAAGCCTCTGGGTATTAAGCATGTTATAAATAACTTATATCATATCTCTTCCCTCATCCCTTCTTTTGAGTTATCCTGCCACTTCTATGCTGACTATTACCAAATCTTTGCATCCTTCTACCACTTTCTCCGATTCCCTTTGCTCTAAAATCACCCCCTGCCTTCTTGCCTCCCAATCCTGGATGAGCACACAATTGCTCTCACTAAACCTTTCTAAAACTGAAATTATTTCCCCTCCCTTCTTCTGTTGTCCCCTCTCCCTCCTCCTATTTCCTTTCTTCATTCCTCTCTCGTTCAGTTCTTCTGTCCGCAATCTCAGAGTCATATTTGACCCCTCTCTTTCTTCTCGCATCACATTTCTTCCAAATCCTCTTGCTATCAACTCTAACATGCGTAAGGCAGGTCCCTTCTTCTATTTTTATTCCACAAAACTCCTCATCACAACTCTCACCTCGACCATTGCTCTGCTTTGCTTATTGGTCTCCCTACTTACCATCTTGCTCCTTCACGCTCACTTTTTAGCTCCGCTATTGGCACACTCTGCCTGCCTCCTCCACGATCTTCAATCACCCCCTCTCTCCTCTCTCCATCTCTTGGCTTAACTTTGATACCCGACTGCGTCTATGGTCTATAAAGCTACCCATGGTCTTGCCTCACCTTATCTGAACCCAACTTAAGTAGATATAATCATACTGGGTTAGAGCAAAGGGTGATGGGGATAGCTTTAGGAGAACCCTTACCAATAGGTTTCGCATTGTATGCGGGTAAGGGATCCCCTCTGCACCTTCCCGATAGCTTACCACTTAACAACCTTCTCAGCGACTGCACTAATCCCAGCCAAAGCATTCACGCGGTGAAAGGGAGTTGCTGAATTGTACGCTAGTAGATTATTACTGGTTTTGGGCAACGCTGCAGGCACCAGGTGAGGCCTGGTAACCTCTGCCCCATGGCAGCCAGGCAGGGGAGAGGGACGAGCAGCAGCCCAACAAAAGGGTGGGCGGTGCTCCTCCCTCTCCCCACCAGTACACTACAAAGCGACACACCATCGCCTCCGGCCCGGGAAGAGTAGAAGGAAGCAGGGTCGGGTTGGCCCCTCTGCCTTTCGGCCTTTGGCTGGGCCGAAATCGTCCCTGGGGAGTGGGGGCCGGTTTCTGGCCATGCCTGGGCCGATTTGGAAGGAAATTTTTTTTTTTTTATGTATTTTTTTTTTCCCAAATTCTTTTTTTTTTTTTTTTTAAGCCTTTCATCTTCCTTAGGTCAATAAATGAGTACCAGCACATGTTGGGTGATATTGTATGCATATTTGTTCTATAAAAAGGAGCTTAAGCATCAATGCTATACAATAACATAATATCATTTGGCCTTGGACGTCTGCTTGGATTCACAGTAATTTAGTGTACTTGGGAACAATGCTATTTGATGCCACTTCCTGTTTTGTCAAGGGGTGAAAGGCCGTGTTTCATCGCTTCCCAGGATGCCACTTTGGGGTGGGGTCAAATGACATCACTTCCGGTGATGTCATCAGAGGTCAAGGGCCGTGAGGCGATGGGTGTGCCACTTTTTTGAGGCGAGGGATGGGCCACTTTTTTTTGGGTGACCTGGCCTATTTCTTGTCCCAGTCCGAACCTGGAAGGAAGGGCGAGGTGTGAAACAACACCTCGCCCTTCCTCCCCCAAGGGGTGCTAAGCACCAGGGTCAGGAAGGGGGGCAGGAAGCAGAGTAGCACAGGCACCACATGGTGCATTTTTGTTCTTGGCATCCTGCACGGGGACCCAAACGGCAGAATTCTCTGGGAACGCAGAGTCTCTTCTTTGGAGCATTTTCCAGTTTCCCAGCGGAGTTTACAGCATGAACTTTGCCTTGCTCCGCTGTGAATTGAATGCAAGATTTGTAGGTATTCGGAAGAACTTGAGCTTTGCCGTGCTCTGTTCACGCAAATTGCAGAAGTATGTATTGCCGTTTGCTAGTTTGTTCTCTGGCTCTCTTTGCCAGTGAGACCCGAGCCGCAGACTACAGCCTGGCTGGAAGAAGGGACATGGAAGCAGTGCCGTACTCCGGTGAATTTTTCGAATAACAAACAGTAAATGGAGCGGAGAACACAACAAGGAGCATGTCTTCAAGGCTCCATTTTGTTTGCAACTACGTTAAACAACGTTACTTCAAATACAAGGAAAGCCAAAAAAAAAAAAAAGAAAATTGCTGGCAAGACAAGGTCAAATGATCGAGAGGTAGAGCGAAACGCTCGCCAGTGTAACATTGAAGAGGCCGTTTACTCAGATCGGAACGTGCAGAACGTGTCGCTGACGACGGAAAAGAACAAAAACAAATGGAGGAGGCAGCATTTTAACCACTGCTGGGTCATGTCGCCTACAACCTGTTACCCTCCCCCTGGGAAAGGGGAGGGCAGGGGGCGGAACGGCGCCAAGGCGCCAAAACAACCCAAAAGCCCGCAAAGGGCTAAACAAAGGAAGGGGGCGGGGCGAGCCGCCTTATAAGCAGCAGGGTCCGACTGCAGAAACATCTCGCTCCTGCAGTGCGACCCTGCGGACTCGCCGTGGCAGAAGGATTTCGTTTTCCACCCACCCACCCACGAAAGGGCAGGGAAGGAGGGTGACACCTGGACGTCGCTGTCGCAGGACGGTCAGGAGGATGTGCGGCGGTGTTGGCGGTGTTTGGGCAACCAAGCACAAATGATAGACTCCGGATGAGCCAGAAGGAAACCGGAATGGGTCTTCGCTCTTCCGGACCAGCGCCTCTTGGGGGCCTAAACGGCGGGGGCGTCTGGTGGTAAGGAATAAGGCTCAGCTTCCCCCAAAAAGAAACGGCGCTCTCCCCACCCGCGGACACCTGCACGGGCAGGATAGGCTCAGGTACAAAGGGTCGGGGGGAGTTGGGGGCCTACTATACAAAAGTATAGGGGGAAGCAAGGGAAATCCGGCACGGAGCAAGCCCCACACTTGCAGACTGAAGTTCACAAAATGTGTACAATAATTCTGCTGTTATGGAAATAAAACTGCGGCCAAGTTTGCCATATGAAATACTGTGTCATGCCAATTGATTGTTGAGAAGTAGTAAGGCGCAGCTGGGGGCATGCGCAAAGGAATAATTGGCAAGAAAGGCTAAATGGACGAATGCAGTGGTTATTCACAAGCAGACGCGGCTGCACAGAGGAAAAAATACCCGGAGAGGGTTGCCATGCAACCTCATATACAGTAATGGACAAGCGGTGCGAAAGAAAACACCAAGAAGACGTTTTTATACTCCGTAGCCAAAAGGGTCCATGGAGGTCATAGAAGCAAGACCACGCAGAGCAAGGAAATTAACACATAACGTGAACAGCATACACGACTGGATCACATTTTAAAACCAGTTCTCACGTAATAAATAAACAGCTGCCACTTAACAATATCGCCATCGCAGACGCCGCAGACATCGGAATCGGGCCAGCAAGGACTTAACGCTGATTACGCACAAAGAGCGGGGTGCGTGTGTCAGCAGACGAGGACTATGTCTTTGCAAAACAAGTTTGCAAACTTAACATATGTAATAAACAGGTTACAAATTGGGTTGACCAAGAGAAATGCTGGGAAAGAAGGAGAACGGGGGCACATTTTTCGAACAAAGCCCGAGCAAAACCTTTAAAATGATAGAGACATCAGGGGGAGTCTCACACACCCCAGCAGTTTTCCATGCACACAAAAAGAAAACAAGACGGATGATAGCAATCATCACCACATCCCATGGAGGGTGCAAGCTGGAGCCATTTTGTTTGTTCAACAGGGGGGCCGAGGCTAAGTGTTTTTTCTCGCTATATTGAAATAACACGTTCTGCAGAAAGTTACCTACCAAACACCAAGAAACGAAGAAGGCACCCCAACAAAGAAGTAGAGATGAATACAAACGGTCTGACAAGAGGAAAACAATTACAGGGTTTTTGTCATTAAAGAAACGCCTGGAAAGAGCGTACATGAGGTATAACAGCACCTAAATTATAACACAATTTGGCTCGGGTCAAGAGCCTCGGGCCACAGGGATTTTAATTAGTTACCGACCAAGGATGGGCCCATACGCATGACGAACACGCTCACTTTGGAAGCAAGACGACGCGAAGCAACACCGACGTTCCTCTGCTTTCACGTTTAGAAATCCAGTTTTACTTCGAAATTGAGATTAATACAACGCGGAGGCAATTTGAAGCAAGTACATAATTCATGGCTAAAGGCGTAAAGCACACATTATGTATAGCAGCACTGCGCACGCAATGCAGAATGGCAGGACAGCAGGGACGAAATGCATGAACAAAGTGGCTGTTTTCTCCAAAAGGCTAGCGAGCACCCCTCAAGTGGCGAGACATATGCCACAGGGCGAAGTACATAAAAACCGTCCAACTACATAAAACCAACGCAGGACTCATGGTAAATACGCACACAGTAGTTGTAGCAACACTGGGCACACGTTGCGATAAGTGCAAGACCATTTTTCCCTGCCATTTCGTAAAATTCGTTTACATATCAAGCAGCGCTCAAATAACCGTATAAGCATCACAAGCTGCAAATCAATTTTAAAAAACGCAAGATGAGACCGTTTTTCTTCCCCAAAAAATCAGTACCCTGCACAGGGCACAATTTAGAAGAGGGATCAGACTAGGCACAAGCCCCCTCTTGGGCATGGAAAGTTTCAATGACAGATTGAAGTACAGGCAATATTTTGGATCTCATGAGCAAGTTAGAAAACCATCCATTCAAAGATGGACAAACAAAGGAGAACACAATAACAAAGGAGAAAGTTCTGGCGGTCATGCAGCACTTTCAGAAACACCAAACAGTCAGCTCAGCTGGCCTAAGCGCTCAATTTGTACATCTGGACAGAACCTGCTGACGCAGTTTTACGCTCGGCAGAGTCAACACGCAAGCTGATGCGAATCAGCACCACAATGTACACATTTAAATACGTCAACAACGTAATTAAGGGGACCAGATGCGCACATTTATATCAGCCAGAACAGAAGGCTAATAAAGGGAGAACCCGTAAAAAGGGATCTCCAAAGCCAAGCAGCTATCCGAACAGAGCTTTCCAAATATTTCTGTGTACGCAGAATAAACAACAGAACTCTGACAACAGGGTTTGAAACAGTTCCACAACTAAGCAGAACCCATACTCGGGGGACTCAGTTGCAACAACACTACTGAAGGAGTGCAACAGAATCGGACCACGGCACGGAGTGGGGCGATGTCAATCAGCAAAGGAGCTCAGAAGCAGTCATGACATCGGGTGCTAGCGGTAAGGAGCCAGGTGAAGAAGGGCAGACGGCGCCAAAGAACACCAAAGACAAGGTAGGTAAGGGAGCACCCAAGGGGGGCACCAGAAGACACACAATTTCCCAAATTACTGACGGTCCCACAGCCAGCCAGAGGCCCAAAGAAGCACACACTCAGGCAGACAAAAATCAAAAAGCTAGTCCCAAAAACTAACCGAGAGATGAAACAAACAGCAAAGAAAGGATAGACAACCACGTTTTTACATCCACTCAAGAGACTGCGGATCCAGGTTCTAGTCCGGGCAGTATGAAACACAGCCCACCAGCCTTACAAAACCAAGGTATTAATACGTCGCATATTGTAAACCCGCACAGAAATACAGAGCCGGTCCTTTAGCACAGCGAGCAGAGCGCTCTTTTGGACACCGGCACAGAACCTGCTGATGCAGGTTCGAACCCCGGCAGGGCCAGACTCAGCCTTCATCTTTCCAAGGTCGATAAATCAACGCCACACACCATGGGAAATAATAAGCATCCATCGTGCAGATACCTAAGGTCTACAGCGTTATATAAATGCACAATATATTTTATTATTAAACATAGAACACGCATGGGCGGGTCACCTTTGGACATAAATTAAATAAAAGTTTAGCAGGGCCAGGACCCAGTATTTTCCGTAGGTGCTCGCACCAACAACACACATTAAAGTGAGAGCGGAAAGATTAGAACAACCCCGAAACAAGGGGGTCACCAAATGAGCAGCATTCCAGATAGTGGGAGTTCCCGCGCAGGCAACATGTAGTACACAGCATGGTGACCAGTTCTTTCCACCTTTCAGAGCGCGACAGACCACAGCAAGGGCAGAACCGGTTTGAGCCACTCAAGGAAGACACAGAAGCAAGGTTTCCTGGCAGCTGATTAAAACAGAGTCCCAGAAATCAAGACAGGTTAAGAAGCAGCATCAACACAAGAAAGCAGGACAAACAAACAGACAGACTGGGGCCAGATTAAAAGCCCAGCCTTGCCACAATGGGCAGCCAAGTTAACAGAAAGGGCGAGATATCTCTAACATAGTCACCATCCTGCCAAACTGTACAGAACAGAAAAGAGGGGGAAACAAAAGGGGTGAAGGAACACTAAAAATAATAAGGTGTAAGTTGCAAGCACAAAGATAGGCATAGCATATGAGAAAAATCTCAAGTCATGCAGATAGTCACAAGATTCTAGAGAATAGGGCAACACAGCCCACATAGGCAGCAACATGCTCGGAGAAAATAAGAGTAAGAAATAAAGCAAACAAAAGGCCCACACCCGAGGGCCAGGGCCAAAAAGCTGCAAGAAGCACTGAACCTGAAAACGGGTTCTACAAAATAATAAGCAGTGGGGAATAAACACCACACAGCACAATAGAACAGGCAAACACCTGAGGGCCGGGGCCAGAGAGCTACTAGTAGCGTGGAACCTGAATACGGATTCTAAAAGATAAACAGTAGAAAAACAGGGGTGGACCATTACATAGGAAACCCGGGAGATTTTCCAACAGGTTTCTGCACCTGGGGTCTCTTGGGGGAGGCAACTCATTCTCATAGGAAAAGGTTTGGACCTGCTAAAAATATGTACTAGGGCCCATTTTGAACAATTATTTCCAGGGACCCTTGTTGGTTTCCCAGTCCATTTTCAACATTAACGCACTCTGAAGGATAAGACCAGGCAACGACAAAACCCTTACAGGTTCCAGTATCAGGCACGATCAAGGGGCCTGATACTTGATCCCAACTAGTAAGTACAGACAATTCATTTAGGGGAAGAGAGACGAGCAACAACTTTTGGGGGAAACTGGACAGCCGGTAACCCATCCAGGTCGTGGCGGCACAGGCCAGAGGGGGTAACCTCGGGACCCGATGCCCAAAAGTACAGCATATTATGGTTACTGTAATTATGATTATGTTTTGTTATGACCATAAGTGTGCAATACAATCTCACAGCCTTTTATTGCCAACACTCACCCAATGCTTTTGCGTACTACCTGGGGGGGGGGGTGGAAAGGTATGGGTTTGTCTCACCCAGGTAATGTTACCACTCTGCCTGCATATGGGTCCACTGGTTACTGATGATTTTTCTCTCAAGAGGGATATCAATATTTATTCTCACCTTCATTTCCCGCAAGTTACCAAGCATAGGGCAATTGGTGAAGCTTTGCAAAAGCCATTTAATGCGTGGTATGACAAGCAACGTCAGAGGGTTGAGAAGTTGCTACTCCAGGCAATTAAAGATCAACCGCAATCCTGAAAGAGTGTAAGCTGTGAGAAAACAGTCTAAACAAGTAATCTGTCAAAAAAGCGACCTCCAATACAAGGCATGGCAAAACCTTGCGGTTGCTGTAGTGAGAAAAGACCAGCAGGACTTATGGCATACAGTTAATCAAGTAATGTCACGGAAAGAACATATGACTCGTAATGGTATCATGAATGATAACGGGTACCAATATTTTGAGACTCTACACTGGGCCGTTACACCCAGTAATAGTTTACTGGAGACGAACTAAGAGAGAGAAACCGAGAGACCGAGAGAAGGCAACCCAGAGCATTATGCAGGACTGTCAGTCTTTTGTGGCGCCAGCGATCGCCCTATTGCTCGGTTTGCACAACATGAAAGGTACTTTGATTTAGAAAGGTAATTTCGAAAGATAATTATTATGTAATAGTTTCAACCATAATATTTGTGGAGTGCATCGACAACACGAAAGAACGTATTGAAACGGTCTACGTGGATCCGCCCTTGTTATGTCACCAGCCCTGGCCACAAAAGGTATAAAAATATCTCTCCTGACCCAAATCTATCAAAGATTAAACTAGCCTTGGCACACACATGCTTCCTGCCGTCAAACACGAAAAACTTGCACAGGCCTTGCCTGGCCCAAGACCTGCTCAAAGAGGGAAAAACAGTTCCCGGAAAAAATCTTCCAAAACAATTCTTGTGAACATACAGGAGGTGCAGCATTGTTAGAAATATGTATAACTCAGATGCCAACTTTTCAGAAGGGGCTCTAGGATCTCACGAACAGCCAGCACATCGTGACCCCCACGCCTCCTTTCCTATGCCGTGCCCACACTCCAAAACTTTACATATAAGAATGATTTGCTTGGCATCTTTCTAGAGGGTGCTTCTAGTGGCATCATTTGACGCTTAAAGTATTTGGGTGCAGAGAAGCTAAAAATTATAATTGTTTTTTTTAGCGCTCTTAATACAGGGGACCGGTTTCTAAGCGTGAGACCAGGATTTGAACTTGAGTTGCTATGCTTGTCTTGCTTCCAGGACAAACACGTTGCCCTTGAGCTATCCTCTCGACCTTTAAATGAATTGGGAGAGCAGCAGATTAAGGGACATCCTCCCGATTTCCTTAGCAGGGCACAGCACACAGAAAAATTATTGTTTTTTGGTCAAGAGCGTAGGAGGAAAAATCTTGAAGGAAATTGGTGTTTGGTAAAGGAGCAAGTCAGAAGAAGCGGTCAGCAAGGGCACACCCCAAATTGGGCCCTTCTCCCAAAGTGTAAACCTCTAATCGAGATGAGAAGGTCTTGTTATGGATGAACAGCCCTCTACTGTGAGCCTGTATAAGTCCCTCCACAATTGACTTGAGTGTGCACACACAGCCCTGGTGTCATGGTGCACACCTCAGACACAGGGAGGCAATTCTCTGACCAACAGACTAGGCAGGGACCAGCGGCTACAAACAATATGGCGTGCCTACATGGGTCCAAGAGCTCCACCAGGGTCTGCCCATGGAGCAGTGTTTAAAGGGAAGCCGTGGACCGACTACCCAGTGAAGTGGACATACAAGATGAGAAGAGGTGTCATATGTGGCCAGGCAGTTTACCGCCAAACTCCTCAAGGGCTGGCGACTACCCTGTGGAGAGGGGCCCATCAGCTCCAATCTAGATCAACCGAGAGGGCAGAAAGGAAAACCCAAACTCTGTGGGATGTGCTTCCGAGGACACAGTAGGTGTTGGAGGCAAAAAGGGCGAGTGAAGGGCAAGGTCGGATTGGGACAACAAGAGGGCCACATCAAATATAAAAACCCACATTCGTAAACCTCAAGTTGTGACATGACAAACCGAATAGGGCCTGGAGTTGCATTTTGGGGAAACGGTGCACTTTAAAGCACATTGGGCCACTAGTATTGGTCAAAACTTTCAGATGGGAAATGTACTACTTTTTCAAACAGGCCCTCGTTGGCCTACCAAAAAACGAACAAAAAACCGACCCATCAGTCTGGACCTGTGGGTATTACATTCCCTTTGGGGATTCCATTACCGATTGCGCCACTCCGAGTGTGGCAATGGGTAACATGTACTCACCTGGATACCCGAATGATAATGCTTTAAAATGTTAGAGGACTCGGAGCACTGCCGCGATTTACAAACAATCACGTCACGCTCTTTAAAAGGTGGGAGCGCCAAAAGGGTTAATAGATATTACTTGCACGCATCTTCTATGACTCGAGGGTGGTTGACTTCAGTCCTTCACGGGATGGAGTCCACTTTCCATTCTACCAGAGTGGATCAAATGAGTGCCACCGAGTTGGGGCAGTTTGCTGTGATCTTGCCCTCTTGGCACGCATTAGGCAGCTCCACACCAGTGCATCCTCTTGATTCTGCATTCAGTGCATGCTGTACCCACGCTGATCTCACGGTGCACCCGGAAGCATTCTCGCCCCGCACTCAGATGCTCTACCTGCACTCTTTCGCACTTCTTCATTCATCATCAGCACCTGTGACTGCAGTAACATTGCATGCCAAACCATCAGGTAGCTCGGTGTATCTACTTGCAAGTGCAGCCTGGGTCACTCTACCCTGCTCTCCGCCTTCTAGCATGTGCGTTTGCACTCATGAGCCTATCCTCTTGTGACGTCCCAGTTTGATGTAGCGCGCATGCACGGGCCTTGTTGTGGACCCGCGCATGCGCAGTTGGAATAAACTGCTTTCAGTGGGATGAATAAAATGGTGGGGAGGATCCCCAGAAATCACGAGGGTGGCGAGGCAAACAAAGCGAGGGACGCGGTTGATTAAACTGATTCATACGGTGTAAAGATTTGGGATTTCAGCGCCCCAGATTTTCCAGCACATATCCCGATTTGGAAGCCCTGCCCATGCACGCTCAGTACTCCTAGTGGTTAAATTGCAAATCTTGCCCGATGTGCGAGAGCCTGCAAGCCAGTGTGGACATTTGCGCATAGCTTGACATTGCAAGCTGAACCGACCCTAAAAACGTCCAAGCAAACATCTATAAATAAATAATTAAAAAAAGAAAAAGTATATATTAAAAACTTCCAAGCAGAACACAATGGCCCGTTATTTTTACGTTTTTAAAAATCACTCACTTTGTACAGTGCCACTGTTTTATGCACAACCAATTTTGCCGGATAAGTAGAGTGATCCACCGAGGGGCTAAGGTGATTGGCCGAGAATCAAACGATGGTCTAATGCAGAACCCGGAAATGGAACCCAAATCTCTCGATTCCATTTCTACAACCACTTCCTGCAAGGGTTTGCCACAAATATAAATAGTCATTCCATCCAATTACAATTTAGCCCTCCCGCCAAACTATATTAATCTTGAATCGGGCAGACATTTTTGCCATTACTTTCCTGGTTTGAGGCGAGGTCACGCCCAGGCCAAACAAGCGTTTTGATTAGTCGTTTGTTTGACTTTTCTGTGAAAGAACCATAGATTATAACTGACAATGCCAGGCGTGAGCAAAACGATAATTCAGCCCGTGTTGTGTTCTCTATAAAGGCAGGCCATTACTATTTTATCTGTAGCAATGGTACAGTCTATTACACCACGAATGATGCGTTGTGTAGAACGTGTATTCCAAAGAATCACATTTTAGCAGCTAACAAACACTAGAAATAGGACTGAGACTCAGACTCCATAGGTTACAGGCGGGGATGGCCCTCTGCACTCTGCCATCCCATTCAATCTGCAGGGAGGGGGACGCTGTCCCACCGGGACATGTCTCAAATGCACTCCGCATTCATCACCTTCCTGCATGGAGGACCAGTGGTGTTGTGGGGGCTGGGGGTACGTGCAAACGAACGCTGCAGTTTACTCGTGCCTTTGCGGAGCCGTACTACTAGAAATAAAGCACAGAGAGTAGCAGAAGGTGAACATTTTGATATCCTAACTTCTGCTGGACACCCATTTAATAAAACAGCCTCCAATGTATTGTCATTGTGTTTTGCACAATATCAATCTGCGATGAAGCAGAGACATGCCACAAGTGTTGCCAATTTTCATGCCAACCAAATATGAAGCTTTAACCACCAATCCCTTGATGTATCATTTGTTTGGCCACAAGGGTGGCGCTAAGGCGCCATCATTTGTGTCAAAACCAGTGGTGGAAGGGAGCGGGAGGGAGCTGTGCTCCTCTACTTTTTTTAAATTACCTTTTACAGCTCCAGAAACCGTTCCGGAATGGTTTTGTTTTAAAATAAAAGTGTAGGAAGAAGTTGAAACTTTCCCTTTCAGTGCACTGTACTGAACGTTCCCTTAAACAGCAGGTCCAAGTGTTTGGGTGTGTGCATTGTGTGTGGGAGGGGACGTCATGATGGGGTTTGTGGGGAGTGGGTGCCCCACAACATATGCACAATTGAGGACCCGTCTTAGAGAGACCTGCAGCTTTGATGGGTCTAGAAACCTGAGGCACCAAGTCCACTTCTAACACTGATTGCACAATCGCTAAGCACTCACGAGAGATCTGTGCACAATCTTCAATAGTACGAATCCTGGTAGTGCAGACTTCAAACATATAGAGATGATTAAATGAGGCAATGAGACTGCCGATTATGGCAATGCTTAGAAGTGGGATATGTGATGAATCCTCGCTGAAAGTCTCCTCCCAGGTGACCAGGGGAAGGCAGCCACTACCTGATCCTAACCCTGGGCATGGTACTCGCCAGGTGGATCGCATGAGAGAAGGCCACCAAGGGCCTAGGGTGACTCCGTTAGGAGAGACGCAATATTTATCCTCTTCCGAAGGTGAGGTTTCCAGATACCGGACTACCTGATGGCTTGTTGTCATAGTAAGGTTTCCCTTCCCAAGATTACCCAAATTGTCTGCTCTGAAAACCCCCATGGTAAACATGGTAATGATATACACATGAATCAGGGAACCAATATCATCACTACTGATAATTATAAGTCCACTTTAGGTTTGAATTATGAAAGAGTCAACCCTTGACTCCTTTGAAACATTTTATGAATCATTAAATCAGAGGGGATTTAATAAAGTAATGAATGAGACCATTAGGGACTTCAAGTCACATAATACACTAGGCACTGGGATGAGGAAGAGGGACTCAGAATCACAGAACTGTGGTGTGCGGTATAGTGGTTATAATTACCCACACCTGAGCGGGAACTTTAAACATTTAAAATCCCTCTCAGGTGTGGGCCATTAAGGAGAAGCAGTGGAACAAACAGTGAAAGAAGCCGAGGCAGGTGGAGCGAGAAGGATCGTTAGCTGTAGTAGAAGCGGGATGCGGTGTCATGGAAGCAGGAGCGGTCGGAAGACCTGTCCAGTACAGAGGATGCACAGCAGGAAGCGGTACAAAGACTGCCTATCCCGAGGGAGAGGGGAGCTCTCCTAATCCTGCATGTACCTCTGGTGTGTGGTGTTCACCAGAGGTGAATGGAGCACATTTTACTCTCCTTCCCGCCCTCTCCGCTCAGCTGATCTTCACCTACTCAATGTCCGCCCAGCCCCATGTGCCTCCTCAAGCTTCCACTCCTTTCAACTCTTGCCCCCCCCTTCACTGGAACTTCCTGCCTCCTTCTATCTGCTCCTCCCCTACCTACTCATCCTTACGCTCCTCTCTGAAAGCCCTTCTTCTCCACCCCCCTCCCTGACTCTCCTTCCCACCTCTCTCCCTCCCAAACCCTACCCCCTTTCCCTTCCCCTCCCTCCTTCCCCCTCCTCCTGCTGACCTCAAATCTGACATTGAAACCACCAGGGGGCGTAGGAGGTCACCAGGGGACACCCCCCTTCCCTCTCCTCCCTCCTTCCTTCCCCCTTCCTCCCCTCCTGCTGACCTCAAATAAGACATTGAAACCTTCCTTACCTATCTCCTCTCCCCTCCCCTTCTTTAGGTAAATTGTTCTGCATACTGTATCACTGGTTTGTTTCATGTTTGTAAATATGCTTCTTTCATTATTGTACCTTGTTGGTATACTGTAAAGCGCTTTCGATTAAAGCTCTACATAAACTCAAACATAACAAACACACAAACAAACAAACAAACAAACATCAAAGGCT
Source organism: Ambystoma mexicanum (assembly GCF_040938575.1). Classification (NCBI taxonomy): domain Eukaryota; kingdom Metazoa; phylum Chordata; class Amphibia; order Caudata; family Ambystomatidae; genus Ambystoma; species Ambystoma mexicanum. The sequence goes on from NC_090923.1 coordinate 934,462,002, forward strand.
CCAACATCAGGAGGCGTGTGTGAGGGAAGCGTTACCAGAGCTGCCAGTCGCCTATGCAAGTTCGACAAAGGAAGAAGGAACAGAGGGTCTGTTGGAGGCGCATGGAAAGACCAGTGAGTTGGCCTTTGTCAGGTAACCCCAGGGTGCTCCAAGACAGACCGCTGACTCCCGGTAAAGATTTTGAATGCCAAACTATTGAATGGAATCCAATTAAGTTCAACTCGTATAGTAAGAGATTGAGTTGAGGAACATTGTATCCAGCATTGTCAAAAGGGGCAGAACTCACTAAGAGAAGTCGAGTTGAGAAACATTGTAGCCACCATTGTCAAAGCCAAAAGGGGATAAATAGTGTAAACAAATATTGCAACCACCTTTGCCAAAGCCAAAAGGGAAGCATATTTAAATAGGGTGAAAGTGCTTTAAAAGGGAAGTGAATGTGTAGAAGAGAATTATAGTGAATATTGTCGAAGTCAAAGAAGGGCAATTAAGGAAAGCCAGTATTGCCAAAGCTAAGAAGGAAGCAGATAAAGAAAATAAAAGATGGCAGAACGGAAGCCCTCCTTGTGAGATATCAAGGGAGAGAGGAATATAATCGGCATTGCCCGGGGCAAATGAAACAGAAGGAGACATATTGTGAATGTATTGGGACTTATTCATGAAACAGTTTTTGAGTTTACTTTTCCATATCAAGGATTGAAGTGTGGAACATTTGAAGCAGTCACACCTTTGCTTTAAAAATCCTGAATCAATCCTGGGGAAGGGGATCCAACCCTGGTTACAAGGATACATGTTTGCAAAGTTTTTGTTTGAAATGCAACTGTTATTTTGGTTAGAGGATACCAGTATAATTTTGTAGCTAAGCAGACGTTCACGTCATCTATGGTGCCTGTCCCCTCATCTCCATCATATTTGAAGAACAAAAAGGCACTCTGCATGACACCTGGTATCATCCCAATACTGCATTGAAGATATGAAAGAGCTTATGCACTCCGACAACCATATTGAACGTACTCTCATACTGACATGGTAGAGGTAAAAGGATGTCAGTATAAACCATTGAACATAGAAGAGCTATAAGTGAAATCTGACAAGAGTAAAGTGATGTCATGAAGAGAAGATACAAGGACACTCTGAAATGATATAAGCATACTTAAAGAAGATGTGAAGGCAGTAACAAAGTAACTGAACATGCACATATGAAGAAATCATACACCGAGAAGATAAGTGAGTAGAGATGCAGCAGATGCAAATACGCAGAAACGCAAGGTAGAGGAGCCATATAGAAAATTGCGGCAGTAGAAAATATAACACGGGTAAAGCATCCATGATGAAAAGATGGACGTCGACTCAGTATAAATAGTAAGCAAGAAGCCTGAAGGAGAGAGAGACAGCGGCTGCAGAAGCTGACTGTCCCTTCCACAAAGCTGTTTTCCAGCGACTAAGAATCTGTTTGGCTTGGGATCAAGGATGCCGCATCAAGAAGTAATTGCTGGGCCAAAGAGGAGTATACGCACAACATATTTCTCTTAGTTTAAGTAAAGGAGCGAACATTTGCAAGTGCCAACTATTGAACAATCAAAGATGCAGAAAGCATATGCAAAACGGAGCAACCAAGTCTCTAGAGGCCAAGAGGAGTAATAGCACCCAGTATAATTGAATCAAATAGCACCAAATAAAAGGTTAGAATGGAAAGAATTTCAGGCTCCTCACACATGGTGCAAGACTGTAAAACAAGGCCTATTCATTAAGCTCCAGGCAAAGATAACAATGTTCCTTCACTCCCTTAAAATAGTTACAATCTGTTCACCAGATTTCCCTACTTTATTGAGCTTGCAGAGGAAGTGCCAAGAATCAGCCACACTGCAGCCACCCCACTTCGAAGTGCCAGGAACGTTCACACCAAAATATGTGATGTATGAAGAACAGATAAACCAGCAGAGAGCCGCAGTGGGGCTCTGCCCAGTGCCTATCGGAAGAACAGCACCTGTTGGAGTACTGACACCTAAGCAAACTGGGACAGTAATGTACCCACTTAGAAATCCATATCCACAGACACGACAAAAGAGCAGTTGTCAGAATGGAATACCCGAAGAAACCAAGAAGATACTAAAAAAAGACGACTGATGACATCATGAGAAATCGACGAACGCACATATAGAGCATATAATGACCTAAGAATGCTAATAAAGAGACGAAATGCCATGGATAAGTGACATCTTGGGCCTAAGGCGAAACAGCTGATTACAAGACAAAGAAACTTATGCCATATGCATGATGAAGACATTAAGTCCGTTTATACGTGTACATACGCAAGAAACCGCAAGAAGCAAAGAAATCGTGGAGCTTGCTCATGCTTAGTGGTAAAATAGATTGCAGCAGGCGCCAACTATACATATATCTACCTCAAAAGCACTTTATAGATGAGTGAACAATCCACTACGCACATGAGCAGAATTGAATAGAGGTTACTAAAACTTTCAAGAGGAAAAGGCCACAGCAACAAATCAAGAAGTAAATACGGAGAGAAACCCAGCTGAAGGTAACCCTGCAAAGAGGCCAAGGTCGTATCAGGCTGGAATAGGCTGGCAATGCCTACAACTAGAGATATGAATAACAAGAGTCTCCTGTTCAGCACGATCGAGATAAGCTGCATTTGGTATACGACTGGCAGAACTAAAGCAAATACACAAAACTGCATGAAGTGTCCCAGTCACGTGGCAAGTCACGTGGCAAGGCGGCAGAAAGGGATGAGACTTTCACACCTAGGCATGAAGCCTTGTCGTACCCATCTTCCTTAAACTTCCTCAGACCACGAGGCAGACTCAAGGACAAAGTACAAAGCAGTAATTGACACACGGCCACTGAGGTGATGTATGGTGTGTAACATAAATTGAAGGAAAGCTGGTGTGTAGGCTCATTCCCTGCACCTGGTAAATTGTTCTGCATGCTACTAAGTGCAAGTGGAAAAGAATGTGTGGGATCCATGCCAACCCAATCATAGTGGACCATGTAATCTAGGGTTCCATAGAGAGTAAAGCCAATGGAACATGGTACTTTTCGTGACGTTTACAGTAGCCAATTTGAAGGAAGGGCTTAGTTGCCCCACCTGACATTATTACCCAATCCCCTCTCCCCGTTACCGTATACAGATATAGTACTTATATTAAAGTAACCTTCCTATAACCAATCAAGATGCATGTTAGGTTTTTAAGATTACACGTCAATGATGATGAGTTTTTGGTATAAAGGTTGTAGTTTTTCTGAAATTAATTGGAGTTTAAGGAAGAAGGAAGATCGAGCAGTTGCTGGTGTTCATTAAACTCCCTGTTTTTTGTACTTGTCATTAAATGGACTCCCTTTGCCAAACTATTGATTTGTCATTATTATTTGATGCGAGAATACGAATCTGCATCCCCATCTATCTCAAGGGTGCTGCTGCTCATCTTAAGGGGCTGTTTGGATACCCCCAGTCTTATGGGCCGGCTGGGGTCCATCCAGTTCAAGCTGATAATAAAGTAGTATTTTGACATATTCTTTGAGTCTGTCCAGTTATTGGGGTCTGAGATCGCTTATTGGTAATTCCATCTGGCACTTGGAAAACTCCAGGTGTTAATGCACAATTTGTTGTATGTATACGTGTGAGGGACAGATACCTTTTCGGAGTGTTTTCCTTTAGTGTTAGTTGGCTATAGTTAGGGAAATCCTTGTTAGGTTAGCGAAACTGAGGCGTTTAACCCACCTTTATTATTTAATAAAATGACTACTTGTGGAAAAACTTGTTCGCCTCACATATCTGACCCCTCACAGACAGCTTTAGAAAAGTGTAACATTAATATGGATTTGTGGGTGTGCGTACTCTTGATTTGCATATGCTCACCTATTTGTTGGCATGCTCCCAGTCCCTGCTAGTGTTATATGAGCTTATTGGCATGTGGGATAGAAAGTGTCATGAAATGGTTGTGACCTATTCAGAATTATTCAGTATTTCGTTACAATCCACAGGGTGGCTAGTGCATTTTCTTAATTGGATGGGCATAAATATTTCCCACAAATATGCAAAAGCGACTGTGTTTAGCTAGGCAGCCTAAACCAATCAAAGGGGTTGAGGTGTTGCCACCGCCACGCACCCAAGACATTTGAATGATGCCTTTCCCCACAATACAGGCCAGCAGAAAAACACTTTTCACATTGGATGTGCCCATACATGCTAGCTGCACCTATATATGCCAGTATTCCCATAAAGCAGGGATCTGCAGCCGATGGCTCTCCAGAAGTTTTGGATTCCAGCTCCCATGATCCTTCACTCACTATTAACAATGATGGCTAGAGCGGATGCGAGTTGTATTCCAACACATCTTGAGAGCCGAAGATTGCAGACCATTACCATACAAGAACATACTCTTGTTTGCTTTGCACATAATGCCAGTAATGATACGTTAAGAAAACATGTCCACACTGGCTCTGCCATTCTATGCCAGCACCCGCATGCAAGAATATACTCCTGCTGACTTTGCCATAAAAAAATGCCATGCAACAATAAGAAAACACGTCCAAACAGGTTGCTCCAATGTGGGCAAGTCTAGACACGTAATAACACCAAATTGCTTTATTATAGCTGCCCAGTAAAATATGCCATGTCACGGTAAGATATTATAGCTAGACTGTCTGTACCAGAATGCCACTGTAGCCACACATTACTTCTAAATGCCACCATTAGGATGCATGTACAGTGTAATGTAAATAATAAACATAGATGTGCCCAGATAGTACTTTATCTATTCAAGCACCAGTTTAAGTGTGGATTAAAAAGGTACACTGCATGCATGCCAAGTGCAATCCAACAAAGGCTTGCTTTATAATAGATGCCCAGTAAAAATGTAAATGTCATGCCACAGTAAGGGATATGTATACTAGTTGCACCAAAATGACAGTTTAGCCACGTAATAACACTTAACATGCTTGTTTTGATCATATATACCCAGTAAAAAGTTTCTTTCCCCCACCCAAATCACCATCAGGCAGGCACAAACCCAACACAATCACATTAGCTTTCTTATTCGACCACACAGTCATGGAGCATTCACTCGCTCAGTCACACGCTCCCCCATACACGAACGCAACCAACCACCCATACATCATATTTAATATAAATACACATATATACAAAATTCTCCACCTACCTTCAGCCCAGATCCAGAAGCTGCACCTGCCAAGATGATGACACCAGGGCCCTCTGTCTCCCACGCACCAGGAACAACGAAGCACATGTACCCAGGAGCCAAATTTCCACATTGTCACCACCCCAATCTGTTTGAATGTGCGGGGAGACACAGGCGCACCCCCTTGCACATTCAGATGTGCAGTTCCCCAGCCCGCATCCCCGTGAACCATGCAATGATGGAGAAGCAGAACGCCTGAAACCATGCATGGTCCATTGGTAATACATGCTGTGGAACAAACTGTCAAAGAGAAAGCATGTTTCCCTTTAACAGTTTAAGCCACGGTTCCTCCACAATGGCTGAGGGTATGGATGGGTTGGCGCCCCCTCGCACATTAAAGATGAGCAACCCCTGATAATTCAGGACCTCAGTGGACCCCCGAAACTTTTAGCCTTTTCAGAATTTGAACACTTGTCCATGCACTTTCAGCATACCTGCTGTTCAGATTGCAAATGTTGGACTGCATAGGTGAGCCTACAAGTGGGTAGATTTGAACATAGCTCAACGCTGCAAATTGACCCGACCTGAAGTCCTTCCAAGCATTCATTTATAAAAAGTTGCAAAAAGTTTGTATCCAACGCCTCGTTATTGCACTGGTCACTCCAGTTGTATAGACTTCCAATTGTTACGGACATATGCACTATAGCAGGGACATTATGTTATTTGCCAACTTTGTATTTAGCCTGGTCTCTTTCAAACACTACCTCTTGTCCTACCGAGATAACAAAAATAAAATGCCAGATCTAGCCCACTAAAAAAACAGCTTGACCACTTACATTGAAATATATATATATTTTTTTTTCTATGAAAAAACGTTAGTTAAAACAGTTTAGATGGAACGATTAATTGCAATAAACCTCATAAAACAGGGAGGGTGTGGACAGGTCAACTCCTCCTTTTTAGGTCTAACTCTGTGTACATTTCTCCAGACCCTCTCCAATCATCCTCTTTTCCCACTCTTTCCCATGACACTTTTTTACCCTGATGTGAACCCACCCTTTTCCTAGTGCTAAATGCCATTTTGAGCACTTTCCTTATTGGCCTTCCGGCAGGACTCGGTCAAAAAAAAAAAAGAAAAAAAATATTCCTGAAAAAGCCTTAGCGCTGCAATGCACCAAGGAAGATGTTTCACTAAACGTTGGACCGCAGGCATCCATTATCCGCCGAAGTGCTTAATTACCAGTGGATTGAGTTACACCGAACCGAACAAGGAAGATCTCAACTCTGTGTGCCCAACTTGTTTTGTGTTTGGCACAGAGCCCTCAAGCGGTTTCCACTCTGCGCGTGTTTGGTTGAAGCAGCTTTTCTCCATGGGAAAAGGAATAAGAGAATGCCAAATAAAAACACCTTTTCTCTACACTTAACTTTTGAACCTTTTGACAAATTTGCCCCAAAATGTCCAGTATGGAGGGGCCCGTGCCAGACATTTTCATTAACTACATCCAGATCCAGAGTCAAAAGTTATTAGCAATAGAATTTGGGGAAAAGTCAATGCAAACAGGTTTTAGCTTAACTGGCCGCTGCCCTATAATATATATGCTGTGCAATAGGTACACATGATTGCTATTAGTCTCCGCGTTGAGGTGGGCCCAGCAAAGTACCTCGCACCTGCATGTTCATGTCACTTTTCCATTTGAGGGCCATAGTTTATAAAGCACAGGGCCATACATCAGCCAACAGATTAGTGGGTCAAATTATACAACTACATGAGGCTCCAATATAGCCCATTAACTCATGTATGAGTGAGGGTTTGTATTGCGCCCATTTACCCCTATGAAACCATTTTCTGCAGCGACGTCAAACTGCCAGATTGATGTAAAGTGAAAGGCCCAGAATCACATTTTGGGTCCAGTTGGAATTTGAACGCACAATATGCAATTCATGCATTAGACCACATCTCCTCCCATCTTTAGTTGAGCAGCAACATACAATACCTGCTGCATAGAGTGAAGAGTGAAGCTGTACAGTAAAGCTGGCTAACCAAGAAGCATCACCCTGACAATATCAAAGAAATCTGCACAGAAACATGTCAGGTTAAACCAATAAAAAATAAAAAATATATGATATTTTATCTTAATAGAAGAAAGCGCACCACAGAAAATGAATTTCAGCAATATTATTGCAAAGCAAACTCCGTGGGAAACCTACGCGCCCATTTATCAATAGTGAAATGCCCAATACAATTAAGTGAGAACACTGTGGGAGCCATTCATTTTGATGCACATGAAGCAGTTTGTAATATACTGGTCGAGACCACCGAGTCTATGTCAGTAAATTACAAACAGTGCACTTTGGTTGCATATTTTGCACAGTACTGGAGATCTGTGGATGAAGTGTGCATCCGCCTCCCCGGCTGCTCTGTACAGAAAATGCACACTGCCCGCACTGATTTTAATGCATGCGGAGATGCCAGAATGTATTTATTTATTTATTTATTTTTGTTTGCTTGTCTTGTTAGGCGCTTATACAGGAAGTACATTCTGTTTGAAACCGCCAACAGGGAGGGGACAAAGGGGATGAGAAACAATTAAAATACATAGAAAATATTAAATACAGTGGGGCGGGGGTGGGGAGACAAAGCTACTATGCCTTGTGAGTGTTCAGAACGTGCAAGTGCAGAAGGGAGGGGGAATGGGATAGGTGAGGGGGTGTTCATGGGTGAGCAACAGTTGAAGTGCAATGTAAGGTAAGTGTGAGCCTCCAGGGTGGAGGCTAAACAGAAGGATGCATAAGGGCCCCAACACCAAACAAGAAACTGTGAGATTAGCAGACGAGGGGGGCGATAAGGGGGTGGGGGGGGCAAAAAGTAAAGTCTTGACGAGCTTCCGGAATTTGAGAAGGTCCTGCTCAACATGAAGCGCGAGAGTGAGGTTGTTCCAAAGAAGGGAGCCATGGAATATCGCCAGTGTTTTGCATATGCAAAAACCAGGCAAATTCCATAGGGAATCATGTACATGCCAACTGCCATGCACGGATATTCTTATTTTTTTTAATGGGTGTAATTATGACTGGGAAACCCAGGTCTGCCTGGATTTCCGTACTGTGTGTACAACCATTCGCAAAAAAGACCTAAATGGCACAGTGGAGTGCTTACACAGAAGCGCAGTCCTCTCCATGCCATTTACGGGCATGACTAAAATCACTGCGCCTGTTAAAATCAGTGTGCACCAATGATTTGCCGCGGTTGGCACATGGACGGACCTGATGAACTAGACCATGCTTGCACCTATCCCTGTAACTGATAAACTACCATATGAGAAAACGATGGAAGCAACGAGGCAACAGGCATGCCTTTTTTTGATTTTAGACTATGTGGCTTCAGATCTTTTCCACACTGATGAGCGGCCGGGTGCACAAAAAAAGGTATAACCTTTGCAGGGACGTCCAGAGAGGACAGTGGCCGCAGGGACAGTCGAGCTGGGCAGGAGGGCCCAATCAGCAATAAAATACATCAATGCCTATGCCAGCGCCCCCTGGCAGCCAATGGGAGCCAAGGAAGTAAAGCGAGAGCTCGGGGATCCTGCAATCCGGCCTGGTCACGGATCAGGTTAAGGACTTGGCAGATACTCATCTTGGAGACTTCTAACAAGCTTTGCTGGGTCAGGGACCCGGTTCACTTAAATCCCCACTCTGCACTCACCAGCACCCCGTTTCTGCGCTCATTTGCATGTTATGCAGACAACAACATACAAGAGGTATGAGAAGCCTAACATGAACAATGAAAAACAATTAAGAATGCACAAATGAAACATTCACTTAAATAGAAATAACATTTCATTTGTCCTGAACAATAATAAAACATTGGTCAAATGGTTTACAAACTACTTGGTTAAAGGACTACTCATTCTTGAGATTTGAACCCCAAATCTAGCCAGATACAAAGGATCAGGACCATTCCAAACTATGGGAAACAAGAGTGTTTGATGAGTCGTGCCATTGCCTGGTGGTCTTTGAAAGGTGCTTCTCTCAGCCATGCATCCCATGCTTTTCGAGTTGCTGCTTTTTAGTTGCCATAAATCCCTATTGTATATGAGTAACTGCTTTTTAGATTTCTGCATTATACAAATGTTTCTCAAACCCAAAGGACTAAAAGTGGGGCTGTTGCTTTTTTTAATGTAGCTGCTCTGGGGCCCCTCTCCCATTGGGGGAGCTTGATGGCCAAGAGTCCATGGGTGCACAGACAGGCACAATGTTCTGGGCACTCAGAAGCGTTCGTCGAGGACCCCTCCTGTTTGCCTCAAGGGAAGGGCCAGTGCTCAGTGGAGCAGACCCGGGGTAAGATACTTCCAACAGGGCTTCTCTGCAGTATCCAGCAGTGGCCGTGGCCCCAGATGTGCTCCTCCATCCAGCTTTCAGAGCAGAAGGAAATACTGGGTACCTAGCATCACACAAGCAAGTAAGGCCGCTTTGGCAGGACAGGTGCACACATGGCATTACCAGCTGGTAAACTTGCCATGGTGAATTTAAGTGACTGGTGTGGCAGGCTCTAGAGTCCTCAGGACTATCAAGATATCCTGGGAAGTTAGATTATTTTGCTTCTATACCTTAGACGATTGGCATTTGCATGATCTCAGGGTTGGTTAGTGTCAAGACCGGTGGGGGGGTCTGTACTTCCGCTCTCTATATGGTAGAGGAGAGGCACAGAAGACCCCAGCCAAGATTCTCGATTACGGTAGCGATGGACGAGCAATCAAGGCCTAGCTTCTCAGGAGGTGATGCAGGCTGGTTCTTAAGTACAGTGTATCCCCAAGCCCCCACAAAGGAATGTCCACACACTGTATTACTGAAAACACAGTCTTTATATAATTAATATTCAAGGGTTATGTACACTTATCACAACAACGCACTTTGTGCTCAGGAAAACCAATAATGATAAATATCTACAATTCTAAAGTGGTACCACTAATATTAGACCTCATAACAGTGCATTCACAATACTGTAGCAATGGCACGCAGATCAATAAGCAGGAAACCAGCAAATAGAGAGAGGAGAGATAACAGAGGGTTGAAACAATAGGCAGAATACTGGCCCCTACCACTGGACACAGTTCTGTGTGGAGATCCCCCCACCTGGGCAACCTGTAAAATAAAGAGATATAACACAAGCCCAGTCCATATATTGTTCAACAGTCTTATTCCCTCCTACAATGTTTTTACCCCCCCAATGTACCTGGTGGAGTCGAGTTCTTCGAAGAGGCGTCGACAGATCCTTCTTGAATGACCCCCTTTAAAGCAGGAGTCACGGATCGTCGAGAGGCGTCGAGAAACGTCGAAGACCTCGGGGTTCGGCGACGGGGAATCGACGGCCCTTCTTGAATGCCTTCCCTTTCAAGCGGGAGGCACGGGGCGTCGAACGTCCGTCGACAAACGAGGTAGAACGATGTCGAAGAGGCGGCAGCTTCGTCCGAGCGGTGCTCGTCGGCGTCGGGGCGTCGGCGTCCTGCAAGGCGGAGGTGTGCGGGGCACCTCGATGACAATAGTTCTGGACCGCAAAGATTGTAGAGACGGGAGCCCAGCAAGGGCGTCGAGTCGCTCGAGTCTTTGGGGTCGTGAGGTGGCGGGAAACCCACCGGCGGATTCTCCTCGGCGCGTTGGTCGTCCTCGACTTTCTCCGGCAGGACAAAAGCGGTCGACGGTGCGGACGAGGGAGTCCTTCGAGTCAAATGTTCGTAGGCAAGGAGCGGACGGCTCCGGTCGTCGGCGGCACGGTGTCAAGTGGTTCCCACGGCTGGGCAACACAACTTCGACGGGCCTCCAGCGGTTACACAGACCTGCGAACCCTGGTCGACGGCAATGGACTTCGACAGCGTCGAGGTCCGGGTGCTTCACTTCGATCTCCTCGGCGGTCCCGTCTCGGGTCGGCAGCCTTTCGAGGGTCTGACTTCCAGGGCGCTTCGGCGAAGATTCAGCGGTGCTCGATGGTCCCTCGGAGCATGGGAAGAGGGCGCCTAGCCAGGTCCTCTCTCGGGTCAGTCCTCGACGATGTCGACAACCTTCAGTTTCGTCGAAGCAAATGCCACAGCAAGTCTTCTTCTTCCAGCTGGACGTCGAGGATCAGCAAATCCAGTTACTCTTGAGTGGAGACTCAGCTTCTGAATGCTTCTGAACAATTTCCAGTGGTGAGAGGTCCCCAGATATACTATTCTGTCTCTCATCCACACTGCTGGCACACACACAGCAGCCAATCACACAGAAGGGCATTCATGCAGTCAGTCAGCCAATCAGGCACACAGTGCATTCAGGCCACACTCCTCCCTTTCAGACACTCACAACAAGGAATGTGGATTGGGACAAGTACCCAGCCATTCAACACTACACACTGCATTCAGGCCAGTTTCGGGCAGGGCTGTCTCAGTCTTTGTCTCTCATGCCAGAAACCAGACAACCACAACAAGGGGTGTATATTGGTCACACACTCCATTCACCCAGGTCCCACCCACAGGAGGTACCCACAACATACAGTCACTGGGAAGGCTCCAGTCAGTCTAGCTGGGCCTTCACAACAACACCATATATGGAACTTCCACCCAACAGCCAGTCAGGGGGAAGGGACAGAGTCAGGGCTTCCCAGGACTTTGGGAAAAACAAGATAACAGGCAATAGAAAGCAAGAGGCCACAGGGGCCATCTTGTTTCCTATCAGGAATCAACTGATTCCAATGGCAGGGCCTGGGTATCCCAAAATGGAGGACACCCAGAGCACCTGTCAAATTCAGCATGGAGCTGCCACCAGCCCATACCCTGCTCTGTGGGCCACCCACAGGTGCCCAAAAACATACACTAGGGGCACAGGGTTGTACCCCTACCCATGGGTGCCATAAGGGTATCCCATGGGTCTGTTCACCAAACCAAAAGAGAGCTGCACTGCCAGGAGTCCCTCATGGACTCCTGGGCAGAAAACATGACAGAACACACGGTAAAAACAGAAAAAGGACAAGGATTCAGAGGCCCTGTCCCTCAGATGCATTTCCGGCATCACAGTCGCCCCCCCCAGACTGAGGTGGAGGGTGCCTAATCTCCCACGGGATAGACACCCTCATCCAGACGGTCAACATACCTTCTGGAAAGGCCATCTGCATTATCGTGACTCTTCCCTGGTCTGTGCTCTATGGTGAAGTCTAGCCCTTGTAGGCTAATCGACCACCTGAGCAATTTCGGATTCTCACCCTTCATCTGCATAAGCCACTTCAGGGGCTTATGATCTGTTTGGACCTTGAAGGTGGACCCCGTAAGGTAGGGCCTAAAACGCCTAAGGCTCCAAACTATACTAAAACATTCCTTTTCAACAGTAGCCCACCTAAGTTCTCTACCCTTGAGTTGTCTACTGATGAATATGATAGGATGTTCTCTCCCTTTGTCATCTAACTGGGACAAGACAGCTCCAATTCCGGTGTCGCAGGCATCCGTCTGGACGATAAAGGGTCGGCTGTAGTCAGGCGCACTCAACACAGGTGCCCTGCACAGACTTTCTTTCAAGCCATCAAAGGCCCTCTGACAGTCTTCAGTCCAATTAACCTTCCTAGGCTGTTTGGGTGAAGTTAGAGCTGTCAGGGGTGCAGCTATGGTTCCATAGTCTGCCATGAAATTGCGATAGTACCCAGTGAGGCCCAAAAAGGCTCTCACCTGGGTTTGAGTAGTGGGAGTCTCCCAGTTCTGTACGTCCTGTACTTTACTGGAGAGAGGTTGGATTTGACCCCCTCCTACCTCATGACCAAGATAGGTAACTTTCCCCTGAGCTATCTGGCACTTGGTGGCCTTGATAGTGAGGTTAGCCCTTTTCAAGGCCTGCAACACCTTATCCAGATGTGTCAAATGCTCTTCCCAGGTGGAACTGTAGACGGCAATGTCGTCTAAGTAAGCCACACAAAAGGCTTCCAGCCCACTGAGCGCATGGTTGACCAATCTCTGGAAGGTGGCAGGGGCATTCTTCAACCCAAAGGGCATGACCCTAAACTGGTAGAGTCCCTCAGGTGTGGAGAATGCCGTCTTTTCCTTGGCATGGTCCGTCAGAGCTATTTGCCAATAGCCTGAGGTAAGGTCAAAGGTGCTCACAAATTTGGCAGCACCTATAGTGTCCACGAGCTCATCAGCCCTGGGCAATGGGTGCGCGTCAGTTTTGGTGACGGCATTGACTCCTCGGTAGTCCACACAGAACCTCCAATCCTTGGTACCCGCCGGGGAACTTGCCTTGGGGACAAGGACCACTGGACTGGACCAGGGACTGGTGGAGGGTTCAATAACACCCAGATCCAACATCTTGGCGACCTCAGCCTGGATGTGGTTTTTGACGGTATCTGACATACGATAGCTCCTGCTTTTGACAGGCACACCGTCACCAGTGTCAATTTCGTGCTTACACCACGGTGTAAGGCCCGGTGTCAGTGAAAACAGAGGGGCATACCGCTGGAGCAAAGCCCGGCAGGCCCTCTGCTGCTCTGTTGTCAAATCGGGAGAGAGTTGTACTCCCTCCACTGAGCCATCCTGAGGGTTGCTATGCAGCAAATCAGGAAGGGGCTCACTCTCATCCTCTTCTTGCCCTGAAGCTAGCAAGAGACATGAGACCTCTGCTCGCCTGTGGAAAGGCTTGAGCCTGTTGACATGGAATACCTGGGGGGCTACCCCAGAGGCTCCCATGTCCACCAGATAATTGACTTCGCCCATCTTGGAGATGATCCTGAAGGGTCCAGCCACTTGTCTGCCAAAGCTCTAGGCTTGGTAGGCTCCATCACAAGGATTTCCTGTCCCGGAGTCCAATCCACTTGCGAAGCTTTCAGGTCATGCCAGTACTTATTCAATTCCTGGCTGGCCTTGAGATTTGCTGTTGCCTGACCCATCATTTGTGTCATCCTCCGCCTGAGGCCTAACACATAGTCCCCCACTTGCTTGGCGGGACCTGGAGCGGTGGCTTCCAAGCCTTCTCGGATCAAGGCGAGGGGCCCCCTCACGGGATGTCCAAAGAGTAACTCAAAGGGGCTGAAACCAACACCCTCTTGAGGTACCTCTCTGTAAGCAAACAGCAGGCATGACAGGAGGAGATCCCATTTCCTCCTTAGGGGCTCTTCCAAAGCACCTAGCATGCCCTTGAGAGTTTTGTTAAATCTCTCAACCAGACCATTGGTCTGGGGGTGGTAAGAGGTGGAGAACTTGTAGGTTACCCCGCACTCTTTCCACATGGTTTTCATGTAACTAGACATGAAGTTGGATCCTCGGTCAGAGACAACCTCCTTGGGGAATCCAACACGGGTGAAAATGCCCAGGAGAGCCCTGGCAACCACCTTGGCAGTAACAGTCCGAAGGGGTATTGCCTCAGGGTACCTGGTGGCATGATCTACCAAGACCAGGATGAACCGATGTCCACCTGAAGTGGGAGGGTCAAGGGGACCGACGATGTCGATGCCCACCCTCTCAAATGGTGTGCCAACCACTGGTAATGGCTGCAGTGGGGCAATGACCCTGCCTCCAGTCTTGCCAGACAACTGACAAGTTGGGCAGGTCCTGCAGTGGGACTCCACCTCTACTCCCATCCGTGGCCAGTAGAAATGGGCAGAGAGCCTCTGCTTAGTCTTCTTGGTCCCAAGATGACCAGCCAAGGGCACCTCATGCGCCAACTGCAGTAGGAAGGGCCTGTAAACCTGGGGTACCACCAACCTCTTGCGGGCACCAGGTTCGGGCTTAGTGGGCTCACTAACAAGGAGCTCACCCTCCCAATAAATCTTGAATGTCCTAGGCACTTCACCTTGTGCCTGGGACAGGGCCTGTTTCCTCAGGCCCTCGAGAGAGTGGCACTCTCTCTGTCCCTTACAGAAGTCTGCCCGGGAGGGTCCCCCTTCAGCTAACAAGCATTGAAGGTCGGGATGATCCTCCGGGTTGAGAACCTCTCCCACAGGAGAGTCTTCTGTCTCTTCTCCCACAGGAGTTGAGTTTGGGTTTTCCACTGGACCCAGCCCGTCCGGAGCATGGATCCCAATGGGTGCTGTCGGAACAGCAGGAAGAGAAGGTGTTCCCTCCACAGAGGTGGCCTTCTTGGTCTTCCTTCTTCTTGCCTTAGGCCTCGCCTTTGGCTCGGGTACCTGACTCACAGCCAGACCCGGTGTCACCTGTGACCTAGTGACTGCAGCAGCAGTCATGGGAAGACCATCCGAGATCAACCCCAACTCTACTAGATCATTTCCTAACAGAATGTTAGCAGGGACATTGTCCTGAACCAGGACAGGAAGCTTTGCTGTCTTGTCTCCAATCATGAGTGTGACTAGGGCTACAGGCGATAATTTGGGAGGCCCACCAGCTAACCTGGTGGTTCTCAGAGGAGCACCTACATAGTCCTCTGGCTTGAGCAGGGTCCTGTCCACCACTGTCATGCTTGCCCCAGTGTCTCTCAAACCAGTAGAAGGCTGGCCATTCAAGAGGACACTTCTCAAAAACCTACGGGTGTTCTGCGGGATAGTTGCCAGTACTTCTGCGTACTGGTCCCAGGCCCCAAGGGACACTAAGGAAATCTCTACCGGAGCACCAAATGTGATTCCTGTAGAGGAGGGGAGGACAGTGGCCTCCACCTCAGCCACGGGGTAAGGGTAGGTCAGGCTGACAGCCTGTACTCCAAGTGCCTTACCTTTACACTTGGGGTCACCCCTTTTGTGATCCAGAGCCCCACAATCCCAACAAGTGCCAGGAGTGCGGGGTACGGTACTGGAACCACTGGGAACCTGCTTTGCAGCAGGTGGACCACTACTCTTATTCCCACCCACAGAGGACTTATCCCCACCAGATTTTTGGGTCTTAGGAGAGGAAGGTTTTGGTTTACCCGACTGTGATTGCTTTTGGGACTCCTCAGCTTTCTGAGAGGTCCCCTTTTCTTTGTCCTTGTCCTTCCCACTGGAGTCCTTAGGGGACACCCGGTGGGAGACCCACTTGTCAGCCAACCTAGCCAGCTTAAAGGGGTCCAAAATGTTCTGGTCAGCCACATACTGACGCAGCTCTGGTGAACAGGCTTCAGAAAAATGCTCAAAAAACAAGAGGTGGGACAACTCAACAAAAGTTTTCACCTTGTAACCGTCAATCCACCCCATCATGTTCATGTGCGCAGTACTCACCCAGTCAACCCAAGACACATTCTCTCTTTTCTTAAAATCCCTGAACCTTTTAAGGTATTGGGTAGGTGTCTTGCCAAACTTGGCAATCAAAGCAGACTTCATACACTCATACTGACCCCTTTCCTCCACACTCAGCTTCAGAATACAGTCATATCCAGTTTGAGGCACTCTGCTTAACAAACACTTAGCCCAATCTCTTTTATCTACATCATGAATTGCACAAGCCATTTCAAACGCTTCAATCCATTGGAGGATATCTGAACCCTCCACAAACACACCAACCAAATCTTTCATAAACTTGGTGGCTGGGGACCTGCCACTCTCAATTGGTCTAGCTGAAGTCTCCACTCTAGCTCTCTCTAGCTGGATTCTCTGACATTCAGTGTCCTTGTCTTTGAGCGCAAGATCCCTATTCTTGAGTTCCACTTGCTGTGCCAGCTCCTCTTTCTTAAGCTCAGCTTCTATTTCCAACTTGCGATATTCAAAGGCCAATTTCATCCTTAATAACTCAAGTTCCATGGAATTGCTGGGGTTTGGAACAGAGGCAGCAGGAATGGTGGCATTCCCAGAAACAGATTCAGCGACAACCCCAGGGGCAGAGTCCTCACTGGTTGCATCCCCCCCTTCATCAAGGGTTTCACCATCAGTCTGGTAGTCCACCAGGGCAGCTATCAGCTCAGCCCTAGACTTATCCACAAAGTCCAACTCCCTGGCTTCACAAGCACTCTGGAGAGCCTCTAAGCTCATCCGAGTCAATTTACCATTTGCAATGGGCTCCATTGCCTGTAATGCAGTTATTTGGTACACACCCAAACCTTAATCTAATAAAGTGCGGATATTTTGTAAGTGGCACGGTTATACACTGAGTCTTAAAACCATAAGCATCCCGCCGCTGCCACCAGCTTGTCAAGACCGGTGGGGGGGGTCTGTACTTCCGCTCTCTATATGGTAGAGGAGAGGCACAGAAGACCCCAGCCAAGATTCTCGATTACGGTAGCGATGGACGAGCAATCAAGGCCTAGCTTCTCAGGAGGTGATGCAGGCTGGTTCTTAAGTACAGTGTATCCCCAAGCCCCCACAAAGGAATGTCCACACACTGTATTACTGAAAACACAGTCTTTATATAATTAATATTCAAGGGTTATGTACACTTATCACAACAACGCACTTTGTGCTCAGGAAAACCAATAATGATAAATATCTACAATTCTAAAGTGGTACCACTAATATTAGACCTCATAACAGTGCATTCACAATACTGTAGCAATGGCACGCAGATCAATAAGCAGGAAACCAGCAAATAGAGAGAGGAGAGATAACAGAGGGTTGAAACAATAGGCAGAATACTGGCCCCTACCACTGGACACAGTTCTGTGTGGAGATCCCCCCACCTGGGCAACCTGTAAAATAAAGAGATATAACACAAGCCCAGTCCATATATTGTTCAACAGTCTTATTCCCTCCTACAATGTTTTTACCCCCCCAATGTACCTGGTGGAGTCGAGTTCTTCGAAGAGGCGTCGACAGATCCTTCTTGAATGACCCCCTTTAAAGCAGGAGTCACGGATCGTCGAGAGGCGTCGAGAAACGTCGAAGACCTCGGGGTTCGGCGACGGGGAATCGACGGCCCTTCTTGAATGCCTTCCCTTTCAAGCGGGAGGCACGGGGCGTCGAACGTCCGTCGACAAACGAGGTAGAACGATGTCGAAGAGGCGGCAGCTTCGTCCGAGCGGTGCTCGTCGGCGTCGGGGCGTCGGCGTCCTGCAAGGCGGAGGTGTGCGGGGCACCTCGATGACAATAGTTCTGGACCGCAAAGATTGTAGAGACGGGAGCCCAGCAAGGGCGTCGAGTCGCTCGAGTCTTTGGGGTCGTGAGGTGGCGGGAAACCCACCGGCGGATTCTCCTCGGCGCGTTGGTCGTCCTCGACTTTCTCCGGCAGGACAAAAGCGGTCGACGGTGCGGACGAGGGAGTCCTTCGAGTCAAATGTTCTTAGGCAAGGAGCGGACGGCTCCGGTCGTCGGCGGCACGGCGTCAAGTGGTTCCCACGGCTGGGCAACACAACTTCGACGGGCCTCCAGCGGTTACACAGACCTGCGAACCCTGGTCGACGGCAATGGACTTCGACAGCGTCGAGGTCCGGGTGCTTCACTTCGATCTCCTCGGCGGTCCCGTCTCGGGTCGGCAGCCTTTCGAGGGTCTGACTTCCAGGGCGCTTCGGCGAAGATTCAGCGGTGCTCGATGGTCCCTCGGAGCACGGGAAGAGGGCGCCTAGCCAGGTCCTCTCTCGGGTCAGTCCTCGACGATGTCGACAACCTTCAGTTTCGTCGAAGCAAATGCCACAGCAAGTCTTCTTCTTCCAGCTGGACGTCGAGGATCAGCAAATCCAGTTACTCTTGAGTGGAGACTCAGCTTCTGAATGCTTCTGAACAATTTCCAGTGGTGAGAGGTCCCCAGATATACTATTCTGTCTCTCATCCACACTGCTGGCACACACACAGCAGCCAATCACACAGAAGGGCATTCATGCAGTCAGTCAGCCAATCAGGCACACAGTGCATTCAGGCCACACTCCTCCCTTTCAGACACTCACAACAAGGAATGTGGATTGGGACAAGTACCCAGCCATTCAACACTACACACTGCATTCAGGCCAGTTTCGGGCAGGGCTGTCTCAGTCTTTGTCTCTCATGCCAGAAACCAGACAACCACAACAAGGAGTGTATATTGGTCACACACTCCATTCACCCAGGTCCCACCCACAGGAGGTACCCACAACATACAGTCACTGGGAAGGCTCCAGTCAGTCTAGCTGGGCCTTCACAACAACACCATATATGGAACTTCCACCCAACAGCTAGTCAGGGGGAAGGGACAGAGTCAGGGCTTCCCAGGACTTTGGGAAAAACAAGATAACAGGCAATAGAAAGCAAGAGGCCACAGGGGCCATCTTGTTTCCTATCAGGAATCAACTGATTCCAATGGCAGGGCCTGGGTATCCCAAAATGGAGGACACCCAGAGCACCTGTCAAATTCAGCATGGAGCTGCCACCAGCCCATACCCTGCTCTGTGGGCCACCCACAGGTGCCCAAAAACATACACTAGGGGCACAGGGTTGTACCCCTACCCATGGGTGCCATAAGGGTATCCCATGGGTCTGTTCACCAAACCAAAAGAGAGCTGCACTGCCAGGAGTCCCTCATGGACTCCTGGGCAGAAAACATGACAGAACACACGGTAAAAACAGAAAAAGGACAAGGATTCAGAGGCCCTGTCCCTCAGATGCATTTCCGGCATCACAGTTAGTAGGGCAGAAAAAAATGCGATAGCTTTGCTTTTGTAGAAATTAACTGCAGATGTGATTTGCCATGTGGCGCTTAGCTACAAAAGGTTCTAGTAGAAATGGTTGTTGTATGTTTTGTCCCCACAAAAATAGACATACAATATCAAGGAACGAATGACAACGTAACAGTGATAATTATAAACATCCAATGAGAAATCATTAGACAAAAGCAATATTTGTTTTTTTGAACATCACTGCCAAATATATGTTTCTCAACAGGAAATATGTTTGGAATGTAAGCTTTTCAATTCTGTCTTTTTTTTAGGATTCTTTAGAGTAAAATTAAAAGGAAATTTGATAAGATGGCCTGCGAGAACCTCAATATTATGCAGAGGAGGAGGAGCCAGAAAACTAAGACTCAATAACGGAAATAGTCAAAGTGAATGGCAAAACCTATCAATACACAAATTAAAGCGGGGGCAGCATACAAGGAACAGGGTCTCAGCTTTCAGGCAAACACTTTTTATATCAAAAACACATCATAGTGACAATATCCTAATAGAAAGCCTACGGGATGAGGGGATTGGTTAGGGGAATAGACTATGTACATTTTCTATATGGGTTAAACTTCTAATTGGATAATGCTTAACTGATGGCTCCTTCTAAGACCACCTCTAAAAATTGATAACAGAAATACATCATTATTACGATACTTTATTGGTTGGCGCAATACGCAATGGGCGGCTTGTCATCAAGAGTTTTGATTGGTTGGCTTTAACCCGACCAGCCTTGGACTGCTGACAGGCCATCAAGACATGAGCCAAATGGGAGTGAGGGGAGAGGTCCACAGACTGCCTGTATTTAATTCAATACTACACCTTCCCTCATCTCTAGGCCATGAGCCTGGGTGATCACCATTGTAGTCAGCCTTGTACAATGTTTCGTGTCTGCGAGCATGTGTAAGGATTGAGGTGGGTGTCGCATCTGTGTTTCTTGAAAGTGAATGAACAGTATTCGCCAATTATGGGTGTCATGTGAGAGGACAGAGTTTGGCTTCACCCTGCATTTATGAAGGTTTTAGCTAATATTAAGGCAAATGTTATGGTCTCGTCTAGGGGCTTTCTTTAGCTCATTCTTCATGGGGTCTTCTGATATAATTATCCTGCACCTCGCACACAATGGTCGGCTCTACTTTTCCAGACTTTAATTAATTCGGGAGTATTCCATTTGTGGCCTGGGAACACTTATCTCATGCCTTCTCTGTGGCACTCTCTCATTTCTTTGTAACCTTGGCTCAGGCAACGAGCTACTGTTTGCTTTCTGCAAGTATCTTCATTTTGTAATTTAACTCTCGTGAAACCTTGAGGCCTTTCTTTAACTTAGAAGCGTGATGCAGCTTCCGTTTTAGAAAAGATGGCTGTCCATTAATGTTGCATTTCTATGTCAGTGAGCTATACTCGCGTGTCGTTCGCGTTGCATTTAGCTTATATATTGCTTATGTTTGCATTCTTCAGGTCTTTATGGTTGCAATGTTAGTATTATTCATATATAAATGAAGTTTTGACCAAGTACGTTTTCTTCATGGTGAGTGCATATGTGCTTCATGTCTAATGGATGCATACGCGTGATTCTATGATCAGTTTTTAGTTATTTTCGCCATCTTCAGCTTACATTATATTCATCCCTTGCTATACCTGCCTGGGATAAAGGCAGTATGGTTGCCTTAAATAATAAAATTTCTCACCTTTTCTATATTGGGTCATAGTTATGGATGATGTATTCATCTGTCTCTCAAAATTCCACCGTCTGGGCGAGTTGTACAATTCCTCCTTTTTGCCCTCCCTGCATAAGTATTTTGGGAATCCATATCCTAGCCACCACCCTCAAGGTGCCTGCACGTCTTGTGTTCATTCATGCTCCAGGCCATATAGCATCACTCCCCATTGGCATCACAATTTACCAATCATCTGATGTAGTTCCGAAGGTCTTGGCGACAAGTCCACGAGTATTCACATTTATCACTGTTTCCATTTCAACTGCTCCTTTGGCAGCTTTTTTGCAACCATTTATTGCTATTCTCTGTGCACAGAAAGCCAGTAGTTTGAATACGTCTATGGCTATTGGTATTGTGAGGGGTCCGAAATGTGAGACGAACACAAAAGTTAGTTTTCTCAATGTTTGCCGTTTTATTAAAATAAAAAGGATGAGATAAACGCCCATCTTTCCCTTTCCTAACGAGAATGTCCCTACCTTGCAAACTAAAACTAAAGAAAGATAACAGTGTCCAAAAAGCACCAGACCCTCACACTAATGCATACAACACAAACGTATAAGGAATATTTGGCTATCTTCAGTTCAAACATAAAATATTTAGAAAGTACTCCAGGGTTGGGCTCCCTTCCTCTGGATCAATTCAGGAATACTCTTAGACAAGTTCTGATTTAACAACCTCTACGTCTTTCCACTTGGTAAAGCAAATGTCTTTTCCATACACACTTGTTCCAAATTAAAGCAATAGTTCTCTTCAACAATATCCTTCTTAAGTCAAATGTCGCTTTCATAAACACAAATTCATAAACCAAGGCAATTTATTTCCTTCACAATAAAATGTCTTTCTCTGGTTTCAAAGTAAATCTTAACTCATCACAAGTATTCTTCCAATGGAATGCTTTTGTCAGGATAGCACAACCGTTACTTTTGAAGATGAAGCATTTTATAAAATGGTATGGTTATCAAGGTCTTTCCACAACACTTCTTTTTATCACAATCACATTTCTTTCATTCAACGGTTTCTTTCCTTGTCTACTCGCCTGCCAGGAAGAAAATCCCTTCTTTTACAGTTGATCTCTTCTTAGTGACAATATGGGTTACAGATTTCCACAAACTGGTGTCTCAGGAAAGGAGAATTGGGCCCTGGTTGCCTTTTGACCTCTTTGTTATAGTGTCTGTACTGTGGGCAAGATTGGTTACAGTTTTCCCCAAGTTGACCTCTCATAAATGGAGAATTGCACCCTTCTTGCACTATCACATCTCATCTATTAGGGGGTTTGATTAGTCATTCATCCAACTCTTTGCCACCCCCTCCTTGTGTCATTTTGCTCTCTGACTCCTGTTACTCAATTGCGGGAGACGTAAATGCTGCACAGCGCCCCAGTGCTCTGACTCTTCTGAGGCTCAACTGTTACTGTTGGCAGCTTTGGCGCCCTTTCCAGGTGCTGCACAGTACAGCAGTTCTTCTTTCTGGGGTTTCGGCATCTCGGGAGCCTCTTGAGTTCTCTCGCTGTCTGGGTCTCTCTCTCTCTAGGAGCCGCTGCTGCT
The DNA here is from genome assembly GCF_040938575.1 of Ambystoma mexicanum. Classification (NCBI taxonomy): domain Eukaryota; kingdom Metazoa; phylum Chordata; class Amphibia; order Caudata; family Ambystomatidae; genus Ambystoma; species Ambystoma mexicanum. Next base: position 934,484,910 of record NC_090923.1, read on the forward strand.
CCATCTTCAGCAACCACCACTCTCTCAACCGTCCCGGTCTACTCGCAGAGGCTGCTGTATCTGCTTCCACGTCTCTGTACATCTGCTGCTCTGCATGCGACCCAAGCCATAGGCTGTGTGATTGTAGTCTCTCCTGCTCCTTCTCTCCCCCACCCCACCACTTCTCCACAGGTGTGGTTCACTTTCAGATTTAAATGTCCCACTCCGGTGCTTTGCCTCCTAACAACTAGGCCATGCATTTTCTTCAGTAGCACTTTTGATCCTCATTAACTCCTAGCCCTTCTTCCTCACCCCAGTACCGCAGGCATTATGGTTCTCTGAGTCCTGTGAAGAATCCCACGGATTCCTCACTGAAACCCTGCCTAAAGTCTCCTGAAAGGTGGCAAGGGAAAGGCAGACACTTCCTGATCTGATGGTGTACTGTGGGAGGATCACCTGGAAGAAAACAGGGCCCAAGGTGGTGAGAAGATTCTATGGGATGAGACGCAGTATTTTTCCTCCAATCGGAAGATTCTTCCCAATGTGCCTGAAGAGGTCATGGCTTATTGCCATTATAATGTCTCTAAACCTTATGTTAGATAGGGGGTTGTAAACCCTAGGGTTATAAAATCAGAGCAAGTTATACCAAACGAAAGATCTTTTTTTGGTATCCCAAACTAAACACCCTCCTCAAACCCAAGGGTACAATGTAAAGGAATATGGAAATGTTGTCTTCACAAAACCATGTTCCCCTGAAATAGCTAATTCTCATAACCCCTCTGTTGAAAACCTTAACAGAATCAAATCTCCCCTTACATATAATGTAGAAGTTGAAAACCCTAACTTTTACGGGAAACACTAAAAGTCCCAGAGTGAGTACTGAGACTAGGAAGAGGGTAGAAGAGGAATGCAGATGTAATAATCAGACAATTAAGTTAAGCCTAGTAGCCATTGCACTAGTCCGGCAATTAAGGTCAATTGCCCATACCTGAAGACAATCATAGAACCAGTAAGGCATAAAAGGCCCCAGCAGGTAAGGAGGAGTAGAAGGAGCTGGAAGGAGAGCTGGAAGGCTGGCTGTAGTAGCAGTAGTGGAGAAGAAGCACAAGGCTGGCAAATCACAAGAAAGTGGAACAACAGAAGGGACACCGGAGTGTGGAGACTTTGACCTGCAAGCACCGAGAGAGTCCTGTTCTCCCAAACTCTTAAGTTCAGAGACTGCGCAACAGAATACGTGCTGGAGGCTGAGTATTCCCCATGTGAGCCTTGTTGTCATGATCGCAGAGCCGTGGAGGTTCAGGATACTAAGGCCAGAAGCAGAAGGCAAGCCGAGGGTCTCTGGATAACAGGAAACTCCCAAATGAAGTGGCCGAACCAGAGACACCTGTGCTGGAGAAGGTGTGGGTCCACAGCTAGCCAGGAGTAGTAGTAGAAGCATAAGAAGCCGGGACAGCAGTGCAACCCCCAAACCCAGTGTAGTCGAAGTCGGTGAGTGAATCCCAGCATTCAGATACATTGCGGAAGAACGTTGCCGGTAGCTGTAGCCAATACTTGTGCATTGGTAAATGCGAGTAAAAGCTGTTCGTTATAGCAGAAGTCTTACTGACAATGGAATTGTAGCACTCGCGTATAACGTTGAAGATCACTATTCACGTGAGCAGCTAAAGTACTTTAAAACCATTGTTGATTTATCTGAAGACTGCTGCCGTATAACGGAGTGGTTGTGTGTCTCTAATTATACAAGGGAACGCTTCCTAAACCATTACCAAATACCGAACATTGTCCATCTATTGGTTGCGAGGTACAGAGAGTGAAAACTACTTGTGAGAGAGGTCACGTGCACCGAATTAAAATTCCCAAAGGAAATCAGAATCTCATCCTTTAACATTACATGAGAATATAATTAATTACTCAACTTTAAACCTTATAATGTTCTTGAAGGAGAGATTGTGTGTGCCGTTGTGTTGTCACCTGAGAGAGTGAACTCTACAATCTAGAAGGGACATTTGTTCTATTTCAAAGAAGTAAAAAGTCTAAAGCCTTATAGAGAAGAGAAAGCATTACCCTAAACCAAGAGGCATCCCCTTTATATAGTAAAACTGTCTTACCAAAGCCATCTAACCGCAGAGTGACATTGTTAACAGTCAAGTGGCATAAGAAGCACGTAACCCATTGTTACCTGAAACTGAAAGAGTGGCACACAAGCTTCTGGGTAATTATTTGGGCTGATAACTGGCAGAACGATGGGAGCAAAGCTGGGGAAGGAGAATCAAATGCTTATGAAGAATACTCTGAAGCAGAATACAACCTGTGGTGCGAAAGACTGCTGAAGCTATGAAGGAGAGCGTATTGTAGGCAGAAGCCGGAAGATCTTGTAGTAGTAAGAGAGACAGAAGAGGCAAAATGGCTGCCCCTTTTAAGAAAGCCACTAAAAGTAAGAGTAACTTGCCTACATGAAGAGGTTTAAGTGTTTCTTCAAATCTACTTAATTCAACAGTACTGAGCAGTAGTAGTACTGCGTGAACTGTGGTGGTATATTATGTTGTCATAAGATGTCACACTGAAGTGGTTGAAGAAGTAGCTGTAGAGCTGCATGGCCTACAACGCTTGCATCAGTGCTGAGGGCTGCCTGCCCACACAATGGAAATGGAAACAGGACCAGCGGCATACACCGCACTACTGTAGAGACACACGGCATAAAGCACTAGCATCAGTTCTGAAGGCTGCCAGCGCACACAGTGCAAAGAGGACCAGCAGTACACACAGCACTAGTGTAGAGTCACAGGGTCTACAGCACTAGCATTAGTGCTGAAGGCTGCCAGCCCCAAGGACAACAAAAACATGTGACACACACAGCACCACTGAGAAGGCACGTGATCTACAGCTCTAGCATCAGTGCGGTGGACTTCTAGCCCACAAAGCGCAACCAGGACCACAGGGCACACAGCATTGCTATGAAGACAAATGTCCAGCACAAGAATAATTGCTGGTGTTTTCATTTGACACAGCACAACCCACGTCGATCAGCACAATCAGCAGTAACACAGAGATACAGTCTGCAGCAAAGGCATCAATGCAGAGGCCTGGACGCCAATTTTAGTGACAGTGCATTGTGCAGCAGATCATTTTGGGGCCAATGTGCACATAGCTCACCCTAGGCTTCAGTGTTGATAATGCAGGCCACAGGATCGAATCCTGCCAAGGTTGACTCAACTCTTCTTTGCTTTAAAGTTGATAAATTGAGCTCCATCGAATGTGATGCAAAAAAGGTGCGAGTGTGTCAAAATCCACTGGTTGTCACTCATCCTCTCCATTTTGCACCCTCATAAAAACGAGGGTGTAAATAGCACTACTTTTTTCAACAGTGTAAAGAAGCAAGTTGGAAAGGAGTGACCTAATTCTAAGATACGCACGCATAGTCTACTAATATTTCTGGAGATCTACATACATGTGAACTTGGGATGAGACTTCTTACTTTGCCTCCTTGCCCCGACTTCCCCCAGTGTTGGCTCTCGGTATTCACCCCACCGCATTTCGCACAGCACACTATTTCCTGGTATGTAAAGAATGATGTATACATACATAGATACATTTTCTCCTCTTTGCCTGAGCATAAGTAATCTTGCATGCAAAATAACTGCGGAGGGCGAACATTTGAAGGCTAGTAATGTGGACAACCCACAGCCTACTGATCTCAATTGATCTGTTGACACTCTTGCTTCCTAAAAGTATGCTGTAAGACTTCTCAAATCATGTTCTGTGGGTTTGTGCATTGTTCACACATGTATTTTGCATTCATGCAGTTTGCAAAAACAGGCCAAGTACCTACACGCAGAAGGATAGGGGCTTCCAAGCCTAGACTGATGTCCCACTTAGCATGGCCCAGATGGAGAATTTGCCCAATCACTGGTACCCCATAATGTCAAGTGCATATATTCACCATATGCCTGGGACTCTATGCTTTATAGGTCTTACTATTGCAGTTCCACAAAAAGGTTTAATTTCTTCTTTGCACATCAAACAAGCAAATAGCAAACCTCATCTGCTGCCGGAACAGCTCTGTACACAGCCACGCTTGGGGGAATGAGGCTGCTGCTTGCTCCTCATGCCACGCACTACACCACTGCGTGTATCCCATGCCATGGACATGCTATGCCGATGTGCATCACCTCTGCCCCTTTGCGATGGGATTTATCCAGTTTTGGTCTACAGTCCGCCAGAAACACAGATCTGTGCAAGCGGGCACGCCCAGACTGCCCAAAGGCCTACGCGCCCATACAACTGGCAGACGAGCGCTCTTCCAATGATTGCATCTTCGTATTTATTAAAATAGCAAGTGCTCCACTAGAAGGCACTGCGCAAAGGGAACACGTATGGTGGGAGAGTCCCATGTATTAACCAAAAGATCATGGCTTTAAATAGCACGGAAATAGTAATCAGTACATTAAACCAGATGGTGATGTGAAAGGAATGCGAAGCAGTACATGGTTGACAGCACAAGACCCCTATTAAACGCACCAGCAATGACAGGATACACATCTGCCATCCCTGGATTGTGGATTATTTGGGGGCACTGGTAGGATAGCACTGCCAGAATCCAGGACACCCTCTTGGGGGAGCAGGAGGTTCTCAAGAGTGATCATGAAGTCCGTCACTGTTGGAATACCCTCTAGATCTGGGTGTCGGGAGTCCCAGGGGTGGGGGCAGGTCGCGAGCGGGATGCAGCACAGGGTGGTCGGGGCATGGTGACGTGTCGGAGGAGAGCTTGGGAGCACAGATCACGAGGCGGGGGGCAGCAGGTAACATTGTAATTGTAATCGTTTATTTATACAGCGCTTATAGACAGGTGGAGTGCTTCAAAGTTTCCGAATGATCTAAACAGAAATAGCCAGCATACCAGGCCTGACGGCATTTCTCCCAGTGCGAGTGCATGGAGTGTTAGAGTGATCGTTTCAGCCAGCTGGGGGTAGGAGGCAAGCCCATGGATGGATTTAATCACAAGAAGAAGGGATGTGAATAGGGGTGGAATCGGCATGTGGGGTGCACGATGGTCATGGGGGATTCTAGAGGAGACCGGTTGGATTGGAAAGTGTAATGCCGTGATGAGAGGTGCATCAGAGAAAATGGCAGACTGCTGAGAATGGCACGCAACTGACAGAAACCTGCTGTCCCTTAAACCAATGGCGAGTTCTTTCCCATTCCCGAGTAGGTCAGAGTACTGGGAATCCAGTGGAGCGCTCTGGCTCCTTCCGAAAGGGAAAGGTTTGGCCGATGGTGCTAGCTCAGTAAGCTGGACATTGGCACATTCCGGGCTGGACATGGTAGCCTGGAACTGTAATGTGTGCTGCGGCAGCTGGGTGTGCACTTTATCAGCACACGTCTGATGATCTGATTAAACGATGACTCTGCCGGGCCACATTTAAAGCACGTGTCATTTCCTCCAGCTTCTGCTTCATGTACGACATTTTACCCACTGTAGTATTGGCACAGTGCCTCGGGCAATGCTTGTGATGTGTCAACAATCTAGATATGGCACTACTTCACCTGCAGTGCTTCTATCCAGCACAGAGTTTTCTGACTGACATGGACATGGCTTACTGTGGCAAGAAGTTGCAGGCTACTCTCGGTGGTAAACATGTGTTCTCCCTTCAGAACAGGCTGTAAATGCTACAGCTTTCTATAGCTTTCATCTAATTTTGCCAAGAATGTAAAGCGGGTCATTTCGACCCATAAAAAACATATATATATATTCACAGAGTTTGATTTCCTGCCAAATCCCTTGGGGTGGGGTCGAGACCGCTCCCTGCCACCAGTCAGAGAAAACATTTATGGCACACCACCGATACAATACCAGCAGAGCCGGCCTAGGTGGCATAAGATGTGCGGGCCCCCTTATTTGCTTAACTGGTCACCGTTGATATTACCGGAAGTCATTTCACAGAATGAGTCTTTAATATACAAAATGTCATGGGCAGTTACATTAAAAACACGTTGCCATTAGTAAGGCTGGCGACAAATGCAATGTGACGTCCAGTATATGATTTGTCACTGTTAACATGTACCTATGTGGCAATATCAGGAGTGAGGCTTTACCTTGTAGTAGCAAATGAGAAGGGGGTCCCATCAATGTACCCCCTGAGCCTTCATTGGAGGGGGTGAGCAGGCCACACCTGTTTGGCAGGGTGCAGGAATTTAGAGGGGAATCAGGGGCTCCCATAACAACTGAGCAGGTTAGGTGACTGTTGCAGAGATGTTATGTTTATATCTCCCTGTAAATCATATGGCCTTTTTCATATTCCTGCTCCAAAATATGCTGTAAAATGTGGTGTGTAGACTATGGGATGGGCACAGCTCCCTCACATCACAAGGTGAGGGAACTTCTGGCCTCATAGCAAAAATCAAAAGCTGGCACCTGTGAATATACGCACAGTAATTGTACCTATCTAGTGAAATACACAAGTTTCATTCACTTGACATTTCGCCCTAGAAGAAAGTGCACCAGACAAAAGAGCATTGGCATTTAAAAAACATCAACACCAGAAAAATGACCTGAGAGGGGAGATTTTCCAATGACTATGCTGACAAAGTGTAAAAGGTGCCCACCTTTTAATCCCAACAATCTATAGTGAAATATTCACATGAAAACAAAATCCCATTAGCAGACATGTGTTTTGATGACACTTTCATGTGGTCTTATGGGTAAACATCTGCACTTAGACCATCTGAGTGAAATCCTTGTAGCCGAAAATGTGGGCAAGTTTTCCGGACTCAAAAATACCCTGCAGGGTTACGGCCACCCCTGTAAAGAAGTGTGCCCACCCACATGCATCCTCTACTTATGCCGTAAAAAAACCAATAAATGGCCACAATGAGGGAAATAACATCTCCAGGATTGCAACCTCTAACCACAGGGTATATGTAAACGACTTGCTTCCCTTCTCATCGTTTGCCCTTACCCCATGTTTGCCCTTGAACAGTGCTCTGTTTTTATAACTATGACTTCAAAAGTACACAAACCAAAGTGAGGTATTCACACAAATATATAAATTTGTATAGAAATATGTTAGGCAACAATTGTGGCATTATTTTCGTCTTCTTGAATGGGAGACTACAAATACCAGAATGCAATTCAGCAGAAGACAAAACATGGCCTTTGAGTTTTGAAAATGTACTTTCAAGACTTATGCTATTGTGAAAAAAGGTTAGCGTTTTGTGTTTCAATGTTTGGCAAATAGAGGCTTTATATATGGTGTGATGAAAATATTACGTTCTACCGAAAATAAACTTTTGTTGGTGTGTTAAATATGAACATCTGAAAATAATGTGGTTGGTGTAAAACTGCTCTGTGAGATATATTTTAAGTGGCCTGGAGAAGGGTGTACATTTAGGCAGCTTACTGGCACTTTGTGTGTGCTTTTAGACAGTGCTTTAAGTGGGACTGGAAATTGAGGGGGGCCCTAGTTAGGGTGTGTGGCCTAAGGACCTAACGAGAGACCACCCCCCCTCGATTAAGGGCGGGGGGCCGCTGATAAAAGTTGGAGCTGGATCACACTGGCATCATTACCTTTGATGCGCCCAGCCCCACCTTTTAAACAAAAGAAGGGGGTGGGCGCAGCAAAAGGTGTGACCTGTGTGCCCCAGCTAGCACACAGCAGGCAGCCCTTTTATTCAAGGAGCCCGCTTTAACCACGGGCTCCTTGAATGAAAGGTCTGTACATGAAACAGGAGGAGGGCTGGAGGGACCAGTTTTTCCTTTTGTTTGAGTAACTAGTCATCACCCAGCATCATGCTGGGTGATGACTAGATAGTTACTTGAAACAAAAGGAGAGCTGGGCAGTCCAGCCCTCCTCCTGTTTCAAGTACATAGACATCAGGCAGCCCGCACTGCACGGTTATGCCTGCTGCTTGCAGGTGTCAGCACTTCGGAAACCGAAGTGCTACACCTGCAGGCACCTTGTATAACTGTGCAGGGCAGGCTGCCTGAGGTGTCGGCTGGCTGGGGCTAGTCGGGAGTGGGCCCCGGCAGTGCCCCAGCTCAGGAGCCATTTCTGGAGACTGCCGCGGCCCGGGTCGGCTGGCCCAGGCCCACTTAAAGCCCTCCTTTTAGAATACAAATTACCCTTTGCATTTAACACGGAAAAGCCTTACCCAAAAGAGTGGTCTCAAATGAGCCATGACGTAAATTGCTCCTGCTTTAAAAGCTAGGGTAGAGCAGAGAAAGTGATTAGCAGTTATTGTGGGGCCTGCAGCGTCTGATGGGCCGCTAGAAGGAGGTATTTGTCTTCAGAGCATCACCATGGCTTGGGGAGGAGGTAACACCACAACCTCGCTCGGAAAAAGCTCAAATCGTCCAAGGAAGCAGCACAGCCCCTCTTTAAAATAATGTGATCTGCGATAGTCGAGGCAGGCACTGGTGCTTTCGGGGGGCCCCCTCTGAGACCAGGGCCCTGTGCCACGGCACGCACTGCACATGCCTCGGGCCGGCTCCGAGTGTCAGACATCAGAGCTCTGCCAGCACCATTAGCAAGAGGAACAGCGCAGTGCTGGCCATGCACAGCACTACCCGAGAGCCCCAGCACCACCCCTGTTTTTTATGAGCCCTGGCTCTCAGCAGTGTTGTTTTTCCGTTACATCATCCATCCACAAATTAGCAAGTTCAGTCGAAGCAGATGGATTGTTTCAGGGTGAAGTTATGTCACTTGGGCGCCCCTTCCCCACCCTCATTGAGTAAAGCTCACCCTCTATTCACATGTCTGGGTGGCCATTAATATCCGGGGAATGTCGTGATGCGAGGAGCCAGCCCAATCGGCTCTATGGGGTTCTGATGTCAGAACAAAGACAATTATGTTTTATTACCCTGAGCACCGTTTACAAGGGAACAGCATGTATTCTATGAATCCAACAGGCACGTTAAAGTATCTGCAGTGCTTTAAATGGAAACAAAGAAGTGCAGGTACTCATCAATCCACGAAGCCGGACGTTCCGGAGCAGCGCCTAGGGCCCTGGCTGTTTCAGCAGGCAACGCCCAGTGAGATTAAATGATGTGCCAAAGATCACACACTTTACAGCAGGGTATTTGGGATCCGTTCACACAAACTTCCATTTGTTGTTATGTTTGTGTTAAGAAATTTTGAATATCCATATCAAATGAGATTTTCTTTCTTGCATATCAAACAATCAGATGTCATCGCTGTAAACTAAGCTTTCGAAGGAGAGTTTTATTATTGGTCGCTTTCATTGCCTAATAAGAAATTTGGTAGGTAACTGGAGCTGTGTGAGTTTTCAGTCTGTAAACCATGCCATCCCAACTCCAATTTACATATTAGAATAGGCACTGCTAATAAAAACAAACATCTTAAAAAAGTAATTTCCCCGGCTTTCAGAATCAATCCCTGTTTCATCAAATAAAAGGTGAAGGCCACTCAGCGAAATAGTGGTCTGTCTGCTGTGCTGAGAGCACAGTTGCTGCATGTTATCATCTCCTTTCGTTCTGCAGGGTGGACCCTAACAGAGACATTAGGGGCACTGCGGCGGGTGGAGAGGGTAAGAGGGAGAGGGCGCTGCCTTCGCCAGCCAAGGCTGCAGTAGCTTAGTCTTTTAAGTTGCGATAAAGTGAAATTAAAAGCTTTCATGTTCGCATCACCATATAGCAGAGTACCAATACTCTCTTTCAGGCATTTAGAAGGGCAGGTACTCAAATTCTCAAAAATAAAAAGTGCCCATACTGAGGGCTGGGTGGGACCAGCCCGTTTAAAGCACTGCGTATGTATGGCAGCAGCAGTGCAGCCTCACCAAGACCGGCACCTCACATGAAGAGCTAGCAACCAGTGTCAGATTGGCCCCAAAGGAAATTTTGTTTTGCAGCTTTATATAGCGCGGACTGGGCCCCGGAGTGCTGCAGCGCTGTACAGGGCTGTAATCAACATTTAAACGTTGCATTTACCAACAATAACAAGTGAGACTGCCTCCCTGATGACGTGATAAGCACATAAACCGATCGGAGGAGAAAAGCAGTAGCTGTGCAGGTGAATTGTGCAGGGAACCAGATTGCACCCCTTCCATCCAGTGCCGTTTATGTTTAAGGTGCTCTAGATGATGGAAGCTCCAAGGTCCTATAGGGTGCTGCACCCAAGGCGATGTATGCCTGGCTTTGGAGAGTTACATTGTGGGCTACTCCCCACCTCCCCCGCTGTGGGTGTTTGGGAGTGAGCAGGTTCCCTGCACACCTAATGACTACAACTACCATAATTCCTTACAGCAAAATCAACATTGGTTGATTACACCTGCACTGGCACTTTGCTGGAAGTGAGACTGCCTCCCTGATGACGTCATAAGCACAGTCACTATATATATTTACCAAGAAAGTTATGGTGGGTTTAAAAAGGACTGAAAAAACCCTTTGACCTGAAATGTGAAAGTAGGAAAGTCCATTTGAGCCAAGTCCCACATTCCACAATGCCACCTACTAACCATCGCTGGAAGTTCACCTCCAGTTCTGAGCTACAACAGCAAGGCATTGTGGGTATGCAAATTAGCTCAAATGCAAAACTTTTCTCCAGGAAATTCTTGGGTTGATCAAGCTATGTATAAAGTAGCACTGCCCTCTTAGACAAAGACAATTTCCTCGAGAAAAAGGTTTGCATTTGAGCTAACAAAAAACATTGTTAAATGGATGTTAGTTATGATTCTCCAGTAGTTAGCCAGTGGATGTGCCGGGCTGCCCCCGCGGCCGCCAGTGATCTCTTGCAAAAATATATTACCTCCTGCGTCTCAAAGAAATCTAATTTTCCATTGTGAGAACAGCAGCTTAAATAGGAGTCAAAATTGCAGAGAGAAGAGCGCAACCAACGCAGGATAACATAACAGGCATATTTGTAAAGCACACATTCACTCCCCAAGGGGCATCTTGGCACTAATAACAGATGTTTATTGTTACCCAACTTAATAGTACTCATTTTATCAACCTCAGAAGGATGAAAGGCTGAGTGGACCTGCCAGGATGCGAACCTGTGACCATGAGGTCAAACACAGGTACTGGTAGTGGATGCATTAATCCACTGAGCCACAGACCCAGGATAGGATCAGGATGCACAGGTGGGTTACTGGAACTCACTTTGCAACCATGTTGCTGACTGCTCTCAAGCACCCATAGGCAGTGGTGAAAGTGGGTAGTATCGGAATACCACTAATTTAATTTTGTTACTGTTATATGATTTTTTTTTATATCATGCCTAAGTGTTTCAAGGCATGACGAGGTGAGGGAGGGGAACAAGAGGGAACAAGACAACGATCTTACTAGGCATTGAGATTGCACAAGTGCAGGGGAGAGGGAAGGAGAGCAGTGCCAGGAGAGGGGGAGGAGGAGCAAGTGCATGACATAGGATCAAACATGAAAACGGGAAGTGTGGCCTGCAGGTGGCAGTGCAAGGGTTAAGTGCAGAGCAAATAGGTGATAGATAAGTACAAGTATAGGGGATTCTACAATCCTCCCCCTACCGTGGCACTTCTCCCTACGGTTGCAGATACATCCCCAAGTGCAAGCTTGCCAGGGGGGCAGTGCAGGTGTGCAACTGGGAGGACAGGAACCTGGGCCCATGGTTCAGTGGATGGCCAGGTAACCAGTGCTGTATCAGACAGGAGATCAGCAAGGTAGTGGAAGAAAGAAGGCAGAAGCAGAGAGGAGAGTCTTGAGCATCTTCCGGAACCGGAGATGGTTCTGCTCAAGTTTCAGAGAGGCAGGGAGGCTGTTCCAGAGGGAGGTGCCGGCCAAAGAGAGAGCTGCCCCCAACTCGTTTCTTGGAAAAGCGCCTGACCCTCAGGGGTTGGAGGTGGAGGAGCGAAGTGCTCGAGTAGGAAGATACTTCAGAAGAGAAAGCTGGAGATATTTTGGTCCCAGGCCCCAGACGACCTTGTGGACAATGCAACAGGTCTTGAATTGGATCCTTGCAGCCACTGGGAGCCAATAGATCGTTGTCAGTGCTGGAGAGATACAATCTCTGGGCTTGAGGCCAAGGACAATTCTTGCAGTCCTGTTCTGGATGAGTTGCAAAGGACAGAGAGTAGAGGCAGGCAGATTTAAAAATAGGCTGTTGCAATAGTCCAGCCTAGAGAGAGGCAGAGCTTTGGAGATGGTGAGCTTCTGGGGGAAGGAGAGGAAAGGAAGAATACCTCTGAGGAGGTGAATTTGGTAGTTAGACTTCTTAGAGATGTTGGAAATATGAGGAGAGAAGGAGTGTGAGGAGTCGGCTCACTGTTAACAGTCGCACTACTTCTTACAACCATTTTCATCATTCCAGAATGGTTATTTTTTAAGTTAAAACACACCTCTTCCTTTTAACACTCCCTAAAGCACTTACCACTAAAAAGAAATCTGTTTCACTCTACATTCGAAGCTTGAATGATATCTCAGCCTGGATGAACTCTATCTGGCTTCATCTGAACTATTGGAAGTTGAAGGAGTTTCTACTAACACTAAGAAATTATCTCTCGCAACACCCCACCTCCCCCTGATTTTTGTAAAACTTGTAAAGTTGTAATCTCAGGTTAAATGCTAAGATTTTATAGTCGATGAAGGCCATTTCCACAGGATTTTATTTTAACATTTGGCGGCTGCACTGGGTTTTCCACTTCATGCCACTGGACACATGTGCAGTTATAACAGGAGGCTTGGTGACTAGTTACTTGGACTACTGTAATGCACTCCTGTGGGGATACTCGGACCCTGCCAGACTAGAGGAGAGAGAAGATTTTCAGTCTTGGGATCCAGGCTTTGTAATAAATGACCCACATTCGATTTGTGTCAGCACACAATTTTCTTGTGGCAGGCCCTCTAGAAGCAGCTGCTGTTCAGGTAGGCGTTAAGTGTAGGTTTCATCCGAGTTAAGAGCAGGGAGTTCAGGCAATTGATTTCACAAGGCCATATATAAATGTTCCATCTGATGGACCAACTGAGAAATTCATGTAAAATCATACAGAGGGCCTCCCTTTGCCTGTTCCACCCACTTGGTCGTCAAACTGGACCATCCACAACCCCTTGAAACACATGCTGCACCTTGCTCCCTCCCGTCTACCCAGTCCCTGCCGGACGTCACAGTTCCCCTACTTTTTATTTTATTTCAGTACAAACTTCTACCACTGCCCACAAGTGAATATTGTTTCCAATGCATTATCTTTTACTCTTGGTTATTTTTGATTCATTTTTCTAACTGCATACTCCAAGTACAATGGCACTAAGCTTTCAGGAAAAACTTTAAGACTCTACTCTTCTCTCACGATGTCAACATAGTCTCACTTAGTAACAAATTTGATTTGTTCCATTTAACTTTGTAACCAGCGCTTTGATGCCTCTGAGTTTTGTGCGCTTCACAAATGAAAAATAAATAAATAAAATGAATAAGAACAAACTTGCCGCTATTTGAAAATCCTTATGGACATGACTTAACAGTTGCATTATCCGTCAGTCTGTAAGTCTTTGGCAGAACTTGATAAACACAATGCATGCAGACTTTACTGGAATTGAAACCAACAAACTCTTTTTACCACTTATTTGGTCCTCCATTGAAGATATTGCTCTTGAAAGGCGAGACGAGAAAAAGACGAATTTCAAGTATGGCTTGTTCTTTGAATAATATGAATATCAAGTTAGCCGTACAAAATCTACATCCTTACTCCATCTGGGCTCAGAGGAAGCATGACACAAAGTAAGGGGGATCAGAATAGCAGTTGCTTAACCATGCATCATCAGAAATTAAGAAGCATCCCCTGAAAAGCAGGGAAAGGATCAATGAAGCCACTTTATTGCTCTGTGACGCTCTAAAGGAACACTGCCTTTGGCCAATGTCTTCTGCACGGTCACAGAGCACCTCAGTGCCTGGAAAGGTCCTTGCAAAATAGGCTGGCTAGGGCTAGCTTGAAAAAGTTAATGATGCCATTCCAAGCGGATTAAGGATAGACAGTTGCAGTCATCTTGTTACTTCAGGGACACAGTGTTAGGATCCAAGGCACTCAGAGGTAGAGTGCTCACAGGGAGCATGCGTCTGTCGAGTTGGGGCCGTATGCATGATGCGCAGTGGTGCAGCCATTGGCTGAGCATGCCCTCGGTTAGGATCACAAATGCCCAGAGTGGAGCCGAGCACATCCATGAGAAGTTGGTTTTTGCATGTTACCCAACTATCCCAGTATCCCATAATGTTTGCCAATCCGTTACTTTGCTCTCCTATTCTCCTTCTCACGCAGTAAATCCTCATCTTCGCCGTTTTAGAATGCTTTAGCCCCGACAACCCCAGGACGTTTCCATGGAGGGCTCTGCTGGATAGGATGCTCATTCTCCAGCATTTTGGCTTACATAGACCACTGGAATACTTAAGCACATTGCACAACCATTGACACCCCACATGCCCCAACCACGAGAGAACCATTTAACAACGCACTCCTGAAATAACACAAAGGATACATACATCACTCTGCATGTGACCTCTTCTCAGCACAAAGTGGAGTATAGCTGGACCCATGCTTATACTATCACTTCCTCTCCCATCTTTCTGTCATACTGATCAGGCATGCTGCGACTTCCACTTCTACAGTCTAGATAAATCCAACCTTTTCTTTTCTACCATAGACTCTGGTCAGGACAACCCAGGCTTTAGCCGTTATGTGCTTACTTAGACAAGCCTCAGCATTGAGCGACTACTATCTAGGAACAGGAGCAGTATACATCAAAGTTTACTTACACATTGTTTTTTCAGGTGCATTTGTTTAAAAAATAAATAAATAATAAACGCTCTTCCTTTTTAATGAATGTGTTTTTGTAAACATCACTGAGTTAAATTAATGTATGTGCTTATTGTATGAATTTCTTTAGGCCTTCCTTTTCGGTGAAGTGATGGTGATTTGCAATTTGCTAGCGAAGGAAAGCAAATTTTGGGCCTCAAGCCGCTAGCATTGATCCAGAACAATATTTGTTTCTATCAGGCTTGATGGAAACACGCACAGTATTGTGGAAGGGGGATGATTGCGTCAGCCACAATCGCATATGTATCATGACTTATTGACGGGCTCCATTGGGCCAGAGGACTTTTGCGTTATGTCCGAGATGGGATTGGAGATGATGTAGAGGACGTTCGATTGAAGCCAAAACAGGAAGTGACCTAGCAGTTCCTGCTAGGCAGGCCCTCTGGAGGTAGAATCAGGCCCCATTGCCCCTAGTGTACAGGCGTGGCAGTGAGAAAAACAACAGCTTGGAGGTTTTCTCAGAGCAACACAGGAGGTTCAACTTCTGATTGATTCAAACCTTTCCAACCCTGACTTCAGAGCTTTGCATGCCCCTTGACCCCCACCCAATGGCAAATCAAGGCAGCCCCCTACCAAAACATTTTGTTCTGCTCTGGTGAAGCATTTTATCAAGCTTAAGCTTATTTAAGGCTGTTTTTGGCTCTCTAATGTAACTTTCCGTGATATCAGTTCCCCCAAAATAATGGGATATCACTTCCTATGGGTTTGATGTGACTTCCTTTACCTTTGACAATTAGGTAATGTGACAAACATTGCTGTCCTCATCCAGGAACTGAAAAACAATGTTTCAGTATGAGACCCTTAATAGCGGATGGCTGGAAGGATCAGAGCCTGTCTGAGAGGAGAGCAAGTGGGTATATCAAGCAGGAACACAAGGTCTCGCTGAATACATGAGAACATAAAATCGCTAAACAGATAGAATTAACAAGTTACAAACAGAAATCAATGGCCTGGGTGAGAAGTTTGAATGATGGCTTGGATTGCGATGCATGAGAAATTCATGTACATGTCTGTCATTCCACAAATTATGACCACATTAAAGGGGGTATCAATTTCCTTCTAATGCAATTCGGGGATGGAGGAGAATTGAGCTGAACTTATTAAACAAACTGCATGCACTTCTGCTTTACACATTCTGGCAAAGAAGTGCAAACAATTATCCAATTGTTAGACATGTGGGCAATTAATCCTGGGCCTTCTTCCCTCCAGCCCCTATCCTCTGAAAGGCAAACTGTAATCCTGAGTAATAGGACATAGGAGTACAATGAATGTATCTTCAGTGCTGGTAGGCACACCATATCCATGCGTGCAATTCCAAGCAGCTCACTACCAGCACACATCACCAGCTCAAACATCAAGAATAATCATTGAAAGACAAAGATGAAATATTTGATGGTGTAAAAAAACAAAAAAAAAATAAAAAAAATAAATAAAAAAAAAACTCACCTGGCAGCTGGACACCCATGCAACGGAGATCAGAGAAGAATACGTCTCTGGAAATCGCCTACAAAAGAAACACAGGGAATTTACTTTTGAAAACCTATGTTATGTCTTACTGGAATGAGAAAACACAATAGGATTTGTAAGGGTTACCATTTGAAGTGAACACTCAGAGCACTTGGCTTGGGAGGATCTATGCGATGACTACGACCGCCAGATTTCCGACAGCCTGAAAATGCCAACTTTTTTTTTTCTTCATTTCAACCCCCTTTACACCACATACATATGCCATATGCAGGTGGAGACCCCCACAGCCCCCATACCACTATTATATCCCATACCCTCACCAGATAGATATGTGGTGTAAGGGGGGTGTGGGTGGGGGAAAAATAAGTCTGAATTTCGGGAGTCGGAATTCTGAGGGAGACATTTTGGTGCATTTCCGCTTGGGAGAGCCCCAATGGTTAGACTCCATTTTAGCACACGAAGGTTCTACAGAAAACACTGGCAAATGCATACATAGCATACCAGCATGCACAATGGGTCTGTGTCCTTCAACAGAATTCTAAAGTCGGGGGGAGGGGGTGGGTTGCAGGAATACACAAGGTGGTAGCTGCAGTGTGGGAGCAAAAAGAGCTGGAGACAAAGGCAGGTCTATGTTTTTACAGCAGGCCCAGACATTTGAATGGGAGCTCGGTCGTGTGTTCCGCCTTTTCCATGAATTGCCATCAATTTCAGATCGCAACGGAAAAGTACACGACTGGAGACGAGAAGCGTGCAATATCCATCCATGGTTTTATATGCAGTTTTAGTGTCCCTTAATCCCAGCCACAAGAATCAAGCTCAGACTAGTTCACTCTATTGACCATATTTCCTATATGAGTAAACATACAGGTTAAACTGCCCTTCCTGCACTTGCCCTGAGAAATCAAAATCCACTTTACAGACACCAAGGGCCTGATTCACAGAAACGTTTTATAATGGCACAATTCCGTTTGAAAACGCTCCGTGAATTAGGCCTCAAAGATCAGCTTCAGCCTCCACGTACAAGACTTTCTACTAGCCATTATGACAAATGGATCAAACCCAAGCCGAAACGCATGCAACAAGCGTGCTTTCTAGGTCACATAACATGCATTGTCAGTTACGATAAGTTTGGCTTTTTAAGTGTACATTGGACCAGACTTTTCTTTCAGAAAACAAAATAAAAGGCCACGTAGGCTAATGGCTCCTGCCCTTCCGCCCGCACAGGATTTCCAGCATGGAGAAGCTTTTTTCCAAAGAGTCACAACCAACCCTTTGGACATGCTCTTTTTTTTCTATGTCTATGCGATATAGATGACTCCTTAAAAAATGCAATAATACTTTGAAAGTCCTATTGAAGGTTCTACTGTGGAGGGCCTACCCGATCACAGTGTGATAGAATTTCCAACATGGGAAGTGTAGCTCTTTAAGAAATTGAGAAAAAATTCCTACAGCACTCTGCCATTCCTTGCAGTATCTTCAATGTTTGTTAAATAACATGCTCAGCACATGGAACGGAATGTTAAGCTTGGTTCATTCAATCGCATATTTTCGAAGGTGGTCAAGAACTTTTTTTGCATACGGGAAGCACTTTTATTCACTTACAAAATTACAATTTAAATACATATTTTAAGAGCGTCAATGACAAAAGAGAACGCAAAACAAGACACAAAAATAGAGTGGGATGTACAAAAACAACAAAAGGGGCAAAAATAAAAGAATCATTTCACTGCAATAATGGGTATCCAGTCAATATATTTAACACATTACAGAGTGGTACATTTCAGAGTGGACCTTAACACCGAAAAACACTGCAAACATTAATTAAATAAAAAGTATTGGGGTAAAGGGGTTAAAATGGGTCAAGACGGGATTTGGGGTGGCGTTATAAGGATAAACAAAATTGGGCGTGGGGGGGGGACCCCACAAATTAAAAAACAAAACATATTTGGTGTTTTTCGGTACTTTGTCCGCAATGAAATTTACCACTCTGTAATTGTGGTCGGTAAAATCACATAACCAAATCATACAGAAAGGATCAAATGAAAGTGACATTATCAATGCTTTTCTGAATTTCGGAATGCTACGTAACATATAAAACAATATGAACGAAGATGTTCACCGGCCAAAACCCTACCTCTTGTTGCGCTTGTTGGCTGATGCCTTCCTGGGGTGAGTTTGAGGTGCCGCAGTTAAGTATTTATTGGGTGTGTGGGAAGGAGGTGGGCAACATGGACATATGAGAATATACCTACCCAATGGACCACTGACAGTTAATAGATAGGAAGGAGCGGGGGAATGATAATATAAAATCAATATCACACTAGGGCATAATGCTCACCCAGCCGGGTGTACTAAGCTCAATAACCGAGCTGAGAACCAGCCACGCCATCGCCCTAGAAATTAGACAGTCAGGAAAGAAAGAGAAAGACTATACGCTACCCAGTTTGACAACCCGATACATGACAAAAATACAAGATTAAGAGACCCAAAACCCACTAACCAAAACCTCAAATTTCTACATACTTAACTCACACAAAAACCGACACAACCACTTCTCTCACAGCAAACCGCACACACTTCACCACACCGCAACAACAAACGATCAACACATAGATTGAAATAACAACACATGAGGCTTCAATCCTATATTCACACCCAAGCTCAGCGCACAGTAAAACCCGAACTGAAGCTGCCAACAGGACACCACCTCTCACTTTCCTACACCCTCTTCACCCACTAACCCAAGCCCACCTCTTTGTTTACAGATCTGCATGAGCGCCTGGAGACCAACTCTGTTGGTGACGGTGCACTATATAAAAACCTTTAACATTAACATATTTGGGCCCTTTCAGCATGACAGCGTGTTTTACAGTGTAAAATAGGTGTTCATGCTGAAAGGGCACAAATCGGTCATCCTTACAGTGCATCGTGGAATTGTGCTTAGTGGCAACGCGGGCATCTTTTGCAGGCATCATGAAAAGGTCCTTGTGTTAATGCTCTTGTGTATTATGGGCACAGACATCAAGTACTGCTCTAGATAACATCTGCCAGAGTAAAGTCTCCCGGCAGCAGCATCAAGGACACTTTCAACGCCACTCTAGAGTTTGAAGAACACACACTGCCAAAGCCAATAGGTGTAGCTTATGTTATGAGGTGCCCTTGACTAGTTATAGGGGATCACCAATCGTGCGACTGAGATTGCCACCTCGAGCCAGTGGATAATAGACCATTTATTTATTTCTGCATTTATTTCAGTGACCGAAACCACGGCCATCTGGGTGCGAGTTACATAAGTGCATAGTACATTAATATGGTGACAGGAATACGCGTAGGGTTACAGATAAATGTATGGCGAGTGTATACTGAATGGTAGAGCCTTGACTCAAGCAGTGTGACGGGCTACATCAGGTATGCAGTTACAGGTGGGTAAGAATAAGCATTTGTATGGGAGCACAGTTTGGAAGGCCTCGCCTCAGGGCACGGGGGCTACTTCAAATATGCAGTTACAAGTAGGTCAAAAGCAGCATTTATTGAGTGGAGGAGGAGAAGGGTAGGGAGTGACAGGGAGCAAGGGAGAAGGGAGGGTGCAGCTATAGCAAGTTACAAAGGAGAGCCAGGACACATTTGGTGTTAAGCAAGAGGGGGGCCAGACAGGCAATACGACGGTCTGGTAGAGCTGGTTACAGGCTTGGAAAGCTGCGCCTCCTGGTGAAGGGGGTGCATCAGTCAAGCAGGCCGGTAAGTATAGTTGGTTCGAGAGCTTAGGTCAGGGTAGTATTCAGACAGCAGAGGCCAACAGTTCCAGGGATCCATGAGTAAGATAGTTGCCGGAAGGGTTATGAGCCCTTCTTACCTTACATGTGGTGCGGTGTAGTAGTATGGTGGCGCATCAAGTGGATGCCGGAGGTGGTGTGGACTGCTGGATGGTCGATGTGGAAAGCGCTCCATTGCTTGGTGCAGGCCCAGACAGGCTTAAGTAGGGGCCTTAGGTCCGGGACGCTGGCAGAAGATTACAGCATTAGCCTAAATAGACCCAACATGAGCCAAATTAAAAGGATTTTGGGACACTAGAAATCCCGGAGAAAGCGGGTGACGGATTTTAGACTGAATGCAGACCTACACCTGTGATAAGGGAAGACTTCGGGCCAAGGTCCTTCAGATAGCCCAACTGATTTGTATAACTACAATTCCATTTTGCTCAATAAAACCCCAATTTATCTTGTGCTGATACAGAATATAATGAAAAGTTAACTGGTTTCAAGTCGTATGCAGATCCCTTGCTGTGCCACATCCAAGCAAAACGTCTGCAGCAATGTAACTGATATAGATATATATATATATATATAGCAGAGGTGCACAGAACTGCACATGCGTACCTAGTCAAACCACAACAGCTTATGCAAGCATAAATAATAATACATAAACTGACTAGTACCTGCAACCTATCTGATTTGTTCCCTGGCAAAAGCTTTTCAACATGCAAATAATCATATGCCATCCTTCAATTCGAGCCTTGGTCATGCGGTGTGGGGACAGTGCTGCTGTATAATACAATGCGTGGTCTGCGGTCACAAGGTGCATCAAATGAGTGGAAGCTCATGACACCGGCACCCCAGTGCTAATGCGCCACGGATACACCCTAAGCTGACAAGCACTGCCCTGTCCTGAAAAGGTATCTGAAAAGCACAGCCTGATCCCCCAATTACTCCACTTTCTCAAGCATGTACACCAAAACCAACTGTTACCAACCATGGAAAAAAACCAAGATGGAGTAACAAGGTCCTAATAGAAATGAAAAACTATGAGAAAAGGAAACTCGGAGGAACTGAATTCTCCTACTTGATAGCCAAACTATGGAATTCGGTACCAAAGGAAACTTCTATGAAACACCACCTAATGTTCAGAAAATGACTGAAAACCTAGCTATTCAACCCCCAGAGACAATCATAAAAATGCACCCACCCACCCCCACTAACTACACTCTTGGAATAAAGCAAACCGTACTGTAGGCGTTTATATAGCGCCATTTCCTCATTTGTATGACCTCAATGCGCTTTGTGGTTGGAACACCCTCGGGGACCGAAGTCCATGTATGGGAGGTTCCAAGAGTTTAAGATGCGTGTGTGCATTCTGCCAGGATGAGGAATTAGGAGAGCTGGCTAGGCTCCAGTAACAACTGGAGACAAGGTTTGGACGGTCTGAAAACAATAAAATCAAAAACAAAACCACCCACACCCAAACAGAAACCAACGAACCACTCCCTCCTTTTTTACACACCTGCATACCTCTCACATACTACACCTGCCCAAAGGGCCAATAAAACCAGATATCAATAACGCGCAAACCACAACCACCACCGCCAATTGTTACAAACAACCCAAAACTGGCTGCTACCCCTCTGGGCACTACTAATCCCAGTGCCCATGACAAAACACACCCAGAAACGTCACACACAGAGACACCAGTTCCTCCTGGCCCTACTAGCATCAACAGAAGACCACCACCTCTATCCCAACCCTCTTCCCTCACTACCCAACCCCACCCCACTTTTCATACTGAGCCACGTGAGCACCCGGATGCAAATGGCAGCCGCTTGTGGTATAAATCACCATAGCATAACATATAAGTAAAAAGTTTGATTACAATTTAGAGTGCCACTAGAAGGCTGCACACAATCTTCCCACTCTCCTCCATGTTAGAGTTATTTTCAAATGGTACTTCTAGAAGGCACACAGGGCAACTGACACACAGCTGAGCTCCATCCTACCGCCCTCTGATTTATGATCTGGTCGAGCAAGTTATTTCAGCCAGTTACGTGGCTCTTTCCAGGGTGCTCATGAGCACTGCCAGGACCGCCCCCAGTAGAAGAGTCTCAAATTCAATTTGAATCCGAAGAAAGCAGGCGAGTGCCACTCTGCCAGGTAAGGCGTCGGACTAGTGTCTTAACAGTTGCGTGTGGAACGTTATCAAGGCCCAGCCTGACCTGCTGTCGGGTTACCTGTGACCCTCGAGGGTTTTGCATAAAATCGCAGGCCACCTCGCAGCTCTGATTGCGTTTCAGGGGACATTTATATAACATTGTGGAATGAAGATACCCCTCCTCCCACCCCCATTGGATGAGGTGCATTAACATAAGACCTTGAGGAAGGCTGGACAACTGGATATACCATACTCCTAGCAGGTCATGCCGGTCAAGAGAAAGGTCTCGAGACCAGAGAATGATTCTACATTTGTACTGAATCAATACACATTTTTTTTTTAAAAAAAAATAAAAAGAAATCAGACGGGGAAAAAATCGGTAGGGGGATTAACTATGATGCAGAATGTGCAACAGCACGGGCGTGGACAGCAGAGTGCATGAAGTGACAGCAAGGCCACTCCACTATGAGCCAATGGCTGTGCAGTAGGGCCAGTGACAATTCACTTGGTTGTCAATCATGTTTTTGCTTCTTTCACCCAAACTTGTATGGAAAGTAACCAATGAGGAGGAAATGCTGAGGTCCAATATTTCTAGTTATGTGGAAAACCACTCATCACTTTAATCAAAGTCACCCCATTCCCCCTCATTTAAAAAAAAAAAAATGTAGATCCTGCATGACGTTCTGCACGTCGGGGCTTGGAGTTCATATATTTTGAATTCCTGTAATGTAAGTATTGTTATTTCCCTTGACAAATGTGTATTGCCAAATAGCAGAATGCAAATTGAAGCGACTATCACCAGGGCTTTATGCAAAGATTACACCCAACAAGGGGCAACTAGTCATCTCTGTAAGCTCTCCCACTTCTTTAAAGACTTAAAGATGCAAACCAAAGAATATGATACGATCGCCCATTTTTGGTGCAGTGGGAGCCCATCTTGAATGAACGATGACGCAGGAAGAAAAATGTGCATGCGCTCTACTACCACACCATTAACAGGACCTCCGACGTCTGTAACAAGGTCCGGTGTGTGAAGCTCCGAGGAAGGATGAGTGGATGTGTGCGCTCATGTCTTCTCTCTGCGCCTTCCAGTGCCAGCACACAAGTTATCTGTGTGCGCGCGTAGTCCCATTCCGCGTCACTACCACACTTGCACGGAACATATACCCGATGAGCACTACAGGCTGCCACATACCTACTTTTCTTTCAGAAGTCCTTTCGTCCATATTTACTGAGCACATGTCAACATCCATGAAGCTGCTGGGCAGTTTCCTTTCTTGAGTAGATCTTCTTGAAGACATGGTGTCAGCGGGTCTTTCTGCCAAGACAAAGTCTCCAGGCTAGTTCTCGTGAAGCTTGTGTCCATGATCTGGAGGGTGGGAAACGTTATTGTCCTGGATTGTTGCTCCAGAGTCATTTATGATTTCTGTGTTTTGAAGTGAATCTCGGTCCAGACCAGCTGCCTAGATCCTGGGTTCATTGGGTTCTTGATCCGATTCCCTGATTCCCTCGGATGTCTGTGCATCATCCCTTTTTCGCCCTTCCTTTTGTACAAAGCTACCCTTGCCATGCTCAATACTCATTGGTCATCGTTCAGTATGTACGTGTTGCCTCTTTTGAACTCTTTGGGGTGAACTAAACTTGGATGTGGTTGGGGGTCTTTGTGGTGAGCTTGATCTTGACTCAGCCTCCTTCCTGAATGTCAGATACCTGCCATGGCATGTACTGTCCTGCATTGCACTGCGCAGCTCTCTGAAGAAGGGCCGTTACCAGTGTTAGAAGTGCACCAAAAAAAGTAGTGGAACTGTCACACGGGGCGGGGAGCGCCATGCAACACATTTTTCAAGGGTTGCAGTCATGCTGCTTGACAGCCAATTGAGTTGAAACAGATTTCAGTTTAGCTGTAACTGCTATTAGGTGGTAAAGTGGAGCAATGTGCTCTAACTTCACAAAGATCAGTTCTGGAATGGTAATAATTGTTCGAAAAAGTAGTGGAACTGTTAA
The DNA here is from genome assembly GCF_040938575.1 of Ambystoma mexicanum. Classification (NCBI taxonomy): domain Eukaryota; kingdom Metazoa; phylum Chordata; class Amphibia; order Caudata; family Ambystomatidae; genus Ambystoma; species Ambystoma mexicanum. The sequence continues at coordinate 934,509,069 of NC_090923.1, forward strand.
CAGTCAAAAAGAATAGTGGTGGAACTCCGCTGCAGAGCGTTGCCGCTCACTTCGACCACTGGCCGTTGCAACGGCTCCTCTATTAACCTCCTGTTGCTAAACTATTTTATCCGTTTATTTTCGTTTGCTTATCTAAAATAATCTACTAGTTTTAGTTTTGCTGCTGCATTCAGCCCATAACACAGCAAGTACAGCGCTCGCTTTGAAATCTGTGCAGAGCCTGCTGACAGAAGGTTCGAATCCCAGCACGGCAAACTCAGCCTTTCATCCTTCCGAGGTTGATAAATGAGCACCACACAGCGTGGGGAAGCAGCGCTCAGATACCTGAGGGTCTGTAGCACTATATAAATGCTAAATTACTAATTATTATTATACGTTTTAATAATTAGATTGTCTTGTGCATTTTAAAACCTGTAGTTTTAATTTATTTTTGCATTTTGTTTGCTCTTCTTTGAATTGTATTATACTCTCCGTGCTATTCACAGGCGAGGGGCTCTGATTTTACGAGCACAACCCCTTTTCAAACCGGCTAATGTCAGTAATTGCAGTTTCACTTCATAGTCTGCTTTCTTTCTCTGCTTCCCAGGGACCACTGATTGGACTAGCATGATGACATGTGCTATATAAGCAAGAGGGCTAGACGATTGCGTAGCTACCACAAGCAGCAGTCTTACGCCAAAGTCTCGCCAAAGTCAGGCCCGCCTGTGCCCGTCTGTGCCTCGGCCGGACTGTGGCCAATTAAGGATTTAACTTCACCCAACCCGCCTTATACAGGTATCCCTGTACTTATTACTGGACCTCAGCACCTTGTACTACATGATGGCTTTCTTCCTGGGCTATGATGTATGTAGCCCCCCCACTCCCCCCGGGTGTATACCCTGATTTAGCATTTTGCGGCTTACTTTGTAACACACACTCTCTGGTGAAACATAAATATCATATATTTGATTTGCTAACTACTCATGAACCGGATTGTATAGCTACGATGAAAACTTGGATTACTGACTTCTCTGTCCCAGATTTAATGCAAGCTAGCCCATCCTTTTTGCAATCTTACCTGTGGATCATGCAGGGCCTCACCCTGGTGGTGGCGTTGCTTCGATTTATAAATGTCATTTTCAATGCTCAATGATCTCTTCTCCAAACAATATCAGGATGGAACACCTTTTGGCCCATATCTCCTTATCCCAAACCTCTACTTACTATTTCCTAATTGTGTATAGAACCCCTGGGTATGACTCCACATTTGCGGAAACATTTTCGAATTTTATTGCCGACGTCAAACTGAAGCATTCCCCTCTAATAATTATGGGTGATTTGAATGTATAGTCAGACATATCCACCGATCATCAGGCAACTAAACTTTCCTCCTTAGTGGCTGATCTTCACCTGGCTCAGCACATTCAAGTTTGCTACATATTGTTATTATTATTAAATTTCTTATAATGCGCAGCACGTCCAAAGGCCTTAGTGCGCAACAAATAAAACAGAACATGAGGGAAGGGCACAATCAAGTCAGAACAGGCTGAAAAAGGTCAAGTCATAAAGTTGAATGAATCATATCGTGGAACTATAGAAGCTATTCTTTAGAATTAAAAAGGAATTAAAAAGGAAGGTTTCGATAGCTTTCCTAAAATGGGGTAAATCCAGAATAGCTCTTGGAACCTCCCATAGCTTCAACCGTTCTGCCCCTTTTACCTGTATGTTGGAAACCAGAGTATGTGACATATACAGATCAGTTGAACCAACAAAGAGCAGAGCATGGACTTTGTGTAGTACCAGTGAAAATACCGAAAGCCAAGAGTCTCCTGGAGGCAAGGTTCCCATTGAGAAAACCATACCTACATAAAAGAAAATATGATGGCCATTTGAATTAAATCCCTGAAGAAGCAGAGCCAATAAACGGTAAGGACGAATGGTAACGTCACTAACCATCGCCAGTATACATCATGCACAGCTGAGATGACGTACCCAGAAGAGATGCAGAGACCAGAGAATGCAGATATTCTATAAGGCATCAAGAAAGCATCAAGGATAAGTGAAATCTTGGGATCAAGGTGAAGAAGCTTATGCCGCAGAAACAGATGAAGACATGGAGTCATTTTACACATGTACAAAATGCAAAAGAAACGCAAGTAGGCAAGGTAATCTTGAAAGCTAGCTCTAAGCTTATAGTTAATAGATTGCAGCAAGCGCGGACATATACATATATACTTATGGATAAGTAAAGGATGGATATTTCCACTACGCATTATAGCAGTGCTGGACAGCAGCAAGAAAGCCTCATTTCCTGTGTGTTGCAGTTAAAAAGCAAATTGAATTACAAAGTGAATCTCAGCAGACGAGGCTGGATGAGCTAAGAAGCCAAGGTCTTATCAAACTGGAGTGAACTGACTTGCGATACAAAATCATGTGAAAGAACAAAACTCCTGTTCAGAAGGCATGAACATAACAAGAAAGACGTCAGAGGTTTATTAAAATATAGTATTAAATGCACCAAAAGTCTTGATTGTATGGTCTCTAGTCACATGGAAGTATGAAGTTGAAAAAACGAAATGGTCAAACCTACGTACAAAGGCAGACCGTGCTCCTCACTCCCTAAATTTCTCAGAGCTAAGAGCAAACTGAAGGCCGAGCTTCAAAGACTAATTGACAGTAGACCACTGAGGTGATGATGGATTGATATGCCAATTGGTGGGAAGCAATGGTTACGGCAAGCTCACCAGCAACTGTACGCCCAGCCTGCATGCTGCTAGACATAGATGGAAAAGTATTGACGAAGGTTAGAGTGCCAACCAATTATAGAGGACCGTGTAATTCGGGGTCCTATAGTTGTGAAAACCAATGGGACGTCGTGTATTCAGTGACGTTCATAGTGGTCATGTTTAGGGCAGGGCTTAGTTGCCCCACCTGATGTTAAGTAACCAATCACATATTCACACTTTTTTAGACTAGTATGGATCTTATACTTCGATGTTCACTCAGAGCAAATCGCCCATACTCGTAGGTTTTTGTAGTTTGCCATGTAGGATGACTGGTACATACCTAGGATAACGTCATTGATGACAAGTTTTTCTTATAAAATCTCAGTTTTTGCTAAGAATGTTTGAGTAAGAGGATCGAGCGAGTTCGTTGATGTTCGTTATGCCCCCTGTTTTAGATAATTGATATTAAAACAGTCTTCCTTTTGCTAACTACCTAAGTCATTTCGATTATTGATGTATGAATAAAAATCTGCATCCCCATCCATCTCCGGGGTTATTGCTACTCATCTTAAATGGCTGGGCTATCCAGTTCAGCTTGCAAATCAGGGGCAATTCCAGAGATGTGGAGCATATGAATCAAAGCTAGTACCACTACAATTCTTTAATTTGTGTCTAGGCTGATGGAGTTTATTGAGGTGACCAGAATGAAGAGAACGGGCAGTAGGCACATTGCATAGCCCCTTCATCAACTAGCCATGGGCTTTACCTTATAGGAATTTATAGGTTAGTGAGAGTATTTTGTAGGAGATACAATGTTGAATTGGCAGCCAATGTAAAGATCACCAGGCTTGAGTAAAATGGTCTTGATGTGACATACCATAAACTGCTATAACAGCATTGTTCTGGACAACCTTTAATGTTTTAATGTTCTGTTTTGAGGTACCAGCAAGAAGACTATTGCAATAGTCGACTCTTGAGTTTACAAGCACAGTAGCAAGTGAAGGGACATTGACCTCTGACAGGTATGGTTTGATTTGCCTAATAAGTTTAGTTGAATAGGCACAAGATGCCTTAGTTTGCAAAACATGTCTTTTCATATTTAAGTTTGAGTCCATATGAACCCCAAAGTCTTCACCCAAGGACTAGTTTGGATAGTACAATCAGCTATTCTAAATTCACAATATTTGGATCTAAGTTGGACAGACGTTGGGTGGAGCCAACAAACATGAGCTCAGTTTTACTGTTGTTCAGAGGGATCACGTTGGTGTTCATCCATTTCTGGATGAGCTTGTATGTTTGGCTGATCATTTCAGAGTCTCCCTCATAATCACCCGACAGAGCAAAGGCCACCTGTTGTCATGGGCATAGTTGGTCTAGCTGACGCTGTCCAGGTGGTCAAAGATAGGGCAGATATATAGGTTAAATAAGGTAGGGGAGAGACAAGCCCCTTGCAGAACTCCACGAGATAGTATTTCAGGAGGAGATTGAAAACCACCAGAGGCCACTCTAGCCGTCCTAGGACCCAAAAAAGAAGCCAACCAGGAGAGGGCCAGTTTTGAAGAATTGGCCAGCCCCTCCAACCTCTCGAGCAGCAAGATGTGATCGACAAGGTCAAATGCTGCCGAGAGGTCGAGTAGCAAAAGTAAGGCACTTGTCCTGAGTCGACATTCTTGGCGAGGTTGACTATTCGGTCAAGCATGGCTGACTCTGTGCCGTGCATAGCACGGACTCCCGACTGTAGGTTACCCAGGAGATTACAGCTTTCAATGTGGGCCTGAAGTTGCAAGTACGCCACTATCAAGGATTTTTAATGTTAAAGATGCGGGGGACACCCCCACAACCCCTTTTTGACATACTAACATGGACATAAGGAGTTGGGAACACCCCCGCACCTCATGTTCAGGTTAGTAGGTATTAACCTATTTGACCTAAAACAAAAAGGTCAATTTGGACCAGATGTAAAAAAGGTCAATTTGGACCACTCAAAAGGTCAAGTGTTTTAGGTCAAATATGCTAATACCCTGATATCTGCCTGGCTGCATAAAAACAGTACTTTAGTAAATTGGGCGATAATGACTAACTATCCTAAGATCAGAAGTTTCATTTGAAAGGCCATACATTAGACCCAATCATTGCTGACCTTTATTTATTTAATAGTTTTTTTTATAATGCGCCTAATACCATACCAGAGTTCTGTTTCTAAGCACAGATCTGTTGCTCTGCGTGGTCTTGCTTCCAAGACCAGCACGTTGCTCCTATGCTATCCTCCGTTCACAACCTCCGAACTTGATATGTTTAATGTCTATTCAGCTCTTCCTTTGCCTTGGGCAGATCATTTTTTAATACAGTTCTCAGAACTGCTCTAAGCTTTCGCCAACTAGCTAGCTCGGAGTCCGGAACCCATCGTGGCTGTATGAAAGTGGACCTCCGTAAATTATCTTCTTGTATTCTTCAGCATTTTAACCCTTTTTCTCTTCTAACTTCCACTGATCCCCTTACACTACTTCAGGATGCTTTTCTTAAGGCGGCATATAAAGTAGCACCTTAAATATGCGCTCACACCCCTATACGTCCTCTGACCCATGGTATACACCCTCACTTAGAGCGCTCAAGTTGCTCTATAAACAAGATGAGTGCACTTGGTTCTCCGCATATCTTCCTGAAGATAAAATTACTTAAAAATGTGTCATCTTAAGTATTACTCTATCAAAGAGGCAAAATCTATCTTTTTTTACCAACGTGATCCAGATGGTGCTGAACAAACCGACATAATTCCTCAATAGCTAACGAACTATCTCCTCCCAACATAATTTCTACTCCAGTTCGTCATACACTGGCTGTCTGTGATTGTTTATCAGATATCTTTATCCAAACAATCTTGACTGTCAGAGTTAACATTCCGGCATCTATTATCATTGATGCAGCTCCAACGGATTCCTGTTCCCCATCCTTCAGCTCATGGTAAATTATTCTTCGAGTCCGTTTCTCATCTCTCAGAAGTCATTTTATGTCTTATGTCCTGATCCCCACTTGACCGATCTCTTTGAATGTCTTCAAGGATATCAGTATGGACCTGCTTGCAGTGATTGTTCCAGCGGTTGACAACTTCTGGACCAAAAGGTTGGTTCCAATGGCCCTTAAGCATGCTTTAGTAGTCACGCTCTTGAAGAAGGCTACCCTAGACCCGGCGTTACCAGACAACTACTGGCCCATTTCACTTCTCAGGTTTTTAATGAAGATCCATGAGGCTATAGTTACACCTCTGCTTAGAGACCTCCTGGAGGACTCATCAATTTTGGACCTGTTCCTGTCTGTATTCCGCCCACTCATGGGGACCAAGCCAGTTATTGTCTCAGTTGTTGATGACATCATGCCGATTAGTGACCAGAGCGGAGTTGGCCTCCTGATACTATCACACTTATGGACAGATTTTGGCATTATTGATCATTTGATGTTGTGTCAACGTCTCTGAGATGGGTATCTCAGGTTCAGCCCTCCAGTGGTTCATTTCATTCTTATCCAATTGGTCACAGACACTTTCACTTCTCCCTTTTAGATCCAAGTCATTTCCTTTTACCTGTGATGTTCTGCAAGGCTCAGCATTGCTTCTGCTGCTTTTCAATATCTACATTTGTCCTCTAGTCAGCCTGACCCACTCTATTTCGGTTACCATTTCTATTCATATGCTGACAACACCCAGCTTATCCTTAGAGTTGACAACATCTCCGGAGACAACTCAGTGTCTGAAATCTTGTTTGACAACCATTGGCGAGTGGATGCCAACTGCCTCAAACTGAATGGTGAAAAGACCAACATCCTGGTCCTTGGCCCACCTATGGCACGTGATCTCTGGACTCCCGATTTCTGGGCACCCAGTCTAGGGTCTTTCCCTATACCGGTAGATTCTGTGAAAAACCTGGGAGTAAACATGTCAGCCTCCCAGTAACCTGAACTGCAGGTCATTTCTGTCTGTAAAACAGGTTTTTTTTAAATTGAAAATCCTGAAAAAGGTTCTTCCGTATTTACCTCAAATTCGTGGAGCTCAGTGGTTGCCACGACAGTATCAGACACACTTGCTTACTGCAATGCCAGCCTCCTTGCTCAACTGAATTATTTTCTTAAAAGATTACAAGTCCTTCAAAATACTGCTGCCTGCTTAGTTGTAGGACTGCCTAAATAAAGCCATGTTTTAGCTCAGCTATATTGGCTTCCAGACGAATGCAGAGTCAAATTTAAGGCTCTTTGCCCCCACTCATCAGGCTCTACATAAACAGGGTGCTCCATTTCTCCAGGAAAAGATTGTTCCGTACCACCCTTCCAGGAGTCTTCGCTCTGCCAATTGTGGCCAGCTGGTAATAGTTAGGCTTAAAAAGAAATTTGTCAGCGGAAGAGCTTTTTCGGTCTCAGCCCACCTCGCTTTGGAATACGCTTCCTTTAGCGTTGAGGCTGACCGAAGATCATACTCAGTTTTGGAAACTCCTGGAAACATTTCTCTCTCCTTACTGAGCCATCATTACGTTTCTCCTTCTCAAAAAAGGTTTCCTCGTAACCGCCAGGATACCTTCGGGTGGCAGAGCACTATACAAGAAACACTGACATCGATGCTTGAATCTTTCCAATAAGCCACAGCATATCTTCTACAGAGAGGGAACTGGCCTCTCTAATGCTGGGCAGCCATGCAGATATCAGGGTATTAGCCTATCTGACCTAAAACATTTGACCTTTTGACCAAAATGACCTTTTGAGTGGTCCAAATTGACCTTTTTTACATCCGGTCCAAATTGACCTTTTTGTTTTAGTCAAATAGGTTAATACCTACTAACCTGAACATGAGGTGCGGGGGTGTCCCAAGCTGCCAGACTCCAGTGATGGAGAGGGGGTGAGTCTGTGCATTGCTACTGCTTCCAGGACTGTGGGCAATGACTTCTTAAGTGATGTGATCACAAGTTGCAGGCTCTCTGTTATGAATCTGTTGGCCTCGCTCAACTTGGTCTATGGATAAGAGTGACACTTTGCATTGAATTGACTTAGTTCGTCCCCTTCAAAGAATTTCTTCATCTCATGAGACATTAACAGTACCGCATTGCCAGGGACTATGCATTTGGGAAATCCTTCTGTCTGAAATATGTCTTCCAACACCGCTATTATTGTTTAGGTGGTCAAATTGGAAACCAAGTGGAGTTCCATCCTCTTTCAGAAACAGCGAGTGAGAAATATTTCATCCGTTGTTTTTAGGTGCCATGTGTTCTAATGGACCTATAAAGTCTAGCCCAATTTTTCTCACAGACCTGGTGGCATGTAAGTGTTTTGCCGGGGCGGATGGAAGCTGGCTTACATGTAAGTGCTTGTCACTGTTGTGACATTTGTAGCAATATTCAATTTTCTCTACGTCAGTGTCCATCTGGGGCCATCAGTATGTTATCCAAGTTTTATAAAAACGCATCAAATACCCAAAGGTGTCTCGATGCTATTAGGGTAATGGAAAGGCACTAGGCATAGTCAAAACTAGGTGAGGTATAAAGTGGAACAGGTGTTAAAGAGATATGCTTTGAGGTGCTTCCGGAAGGTCAGCAAATTTGTCTCTTTCCGGAGTGCGGCTGGGAGGGTGTTCGAGTCTGGAAGCTTGGACTGTAAAAGTACGACCACCCTGTCTCTCTTTCCGAGACTTGGCGATACAGGTTCTTGTCCCAATCGGATGTGAAGGTCCGCGAACGGGCACATAAATTGATCCGGGAAGAAAATGGATTGGAGTCATCCGAAGAGAGGCACATGCTCTTAAAAGGGATTCGATTTCTGACAAGGAGTCAGTGCAGCGCCCGCAGCACTGGTGTGGTATGCTTCACAAACTTTATCTGGTAAGTGACACGCCCAAATTACCCAGGTGAATGTTATTGGTAATGATTGGTCTCATTGCAGCTGGTGGAGCAGCTTTGTCTCCTTTGAAGCCCACATCCACTCGTCAGGGTGCGCTGAGGCTCTATTCGCCTGTATGGTTGAAAGGGAATGGGTAGGTTTCTTTTGTTGGGCCACCCACCTACCACCTTGCTGCTTATTTCGTTGAAAGTTTCATCCTTGGTTCCAGCAGTTTTCCATTCCGTTTCATTTAAAGCTGCTATGAGTGGGTTATATGTGAATTTACCAAAGGTAAAATCAGAGTGGTACATTTCAGAGTGCTCAAAATACCGAAAAAATACGGAATGGTTTTATTTTTTTTTATTTGGGGGGTTCCCCAAAACACCCTGTTGTTCAATACTTTTAAACCCACCACAACCCCATCCCCACCCATGTTAACCCCTTACCCCACTACCATATATATATTGAATTAAAATGTTCAGTATTTTTTCAGTCTTTTGGTAACATGTACCACTCTGGTGAGTCTTTGACCGAGAGTCGTGAACTACAGCGCGGCTTGGCTGTTTTTCCACCCATCCAGGGACATGCTTCTATGGTGAAGATATTTTCCTGCAGCTTTGCAACAATGCCAACTAATCTGGCTGTGGAACATTTCATGCCGTCAGGATTTACCATGTGTATCAATGGTGTGTGGTATGCTGTTGCCCAAGCGCATGCCAACATCTCTCTATTACAGAATAATGGTTCAGACAACGTGTTTTTGACGCAGATGATATTTTCTCCCCCTTGCTTTTTCTTCCCAAGTGTGGCCCCTAGTCCGTAGACACTTCATTCTACAGTGACGATGGTGCCGAAAGTTGGACCAAGGGGTTGGAGGCACGGGCCAGCAAGAATGCATGATTTTACCTCCTGAATGCTTTCTTCTAGTTGGTTGTCCATGCATACTCGGTTCCTTTCTTTTGCAGTGCTCAAAGAGGTTGTGTTTTTTCCCAGAATGATGGCACAAACGCTGCCTAGTCCTCAGCCATTCCAAGAAAGGATTGGAGTTTTTCATTTGTGGTGGGTGCTGGGGCATCAGCAAGTTCAACTTTGGTTTGATCCCTTCTGCATATATTGTGTATCCCAAGTATCCAACTGATTCGTTCCCTCTTTAGGATTATACCCACAGTCTGAGATCTTTGAAGAAACATTTTCATCATGATACTCTTCAGACATGCCGTAAATGAGGATATCGTCCTGGGAGTAGGCCACATTCCTGACATCTCGCAATAATCCATCTGCTGAAACATGGATGCAGCTCAGTGGAGGCCGAAGAGCATTCGTGTTTGTCTAAATGTTCCAAAGGACGTTATAAATTCTCTTATTGGTATCCCTCATATCAACTTTGGAAAATACCTTTGCATCTCGCTGCATGAGTATTCATTATGAAACAACGGCCAGTGACTAGCAGTCTGCAATTACGTCTCCATAGAAGCTGCCTGCGCAAGTCCAGAAACAGGCCTAGCTTGTCTGTAGGTTTTTTTGTGAGAACTACATCGCTTAACCATTTTGATGCCTACACTGGTTGTTACCATCTTGGAGATTTCAAACTAGTTATTTCAGTGCTTGGCGGACTGCTGCCAGAACTGGGCGAACCTTGTGCTTGGCACGCCTGCTCCAAGGTCTATTTTGATCTTGTGCGAGTATTTTAGGCACAGCCCAACATTTTGACAAACCGGTTACTGTGATGATCTAATATCGATTGAAGACTAAATGAACTTCGTGTTCCCTGCCAGCTGTGTCCAGAATAATGACTTTTTGGACACTCCAAACAAAAATTGTTGGTCCATATCTAGGAAAGTTGGTGGTACGGCCAATGAGCTTAACGTTTCACTTTTCATAACCTAGCAATTTCACACCAGTGGCACCATAGCCAGTAGGTATAAAGTTTCCTTTTTTGATCTCTCTGGAGCATTTCTTTGCATATCGAAACAGGAATGGCTGCAAGGTTGGAGCCTGGCTTTACCTTCACTTCATTGCCGTCCACTTCCACCAGTCAATGGCCAGGGCGGTGGGTTGGGTTAGGTGTAGCGGTGCATTCTTAGTCATTAAATCGATTAGTCTCTATTGTTCATTCATATAATCAACAAGCACTTAAAAATAAATTTTCCTGGTGCTCCCTAATAAATCTGTGCTACCAGATCAGATCACTATATAGAAAATAGGCACATTGTACTAGACGAGATACAAATAGGGGCACACACAGTAACTCACAAGCTAAGAATATAAATAGACAAGATTCTGAATTTGTGCACATGTATCATGTGTTTCTTTATATCGTTTTTTTGTTTGATTGCAAATAATAATATTAAACACCATATCAGTTTGCAGACATATATGTACTCCTTGGTTATCAAAGTCTTGTAATATACAATTCTTGTCATCAAAAAATGTCATTCAAACAAGTAACATTTCACTCTCAATTTACATTTAGACAATAACATTTGTTTTTTTTCACAATGTAACCAATGTTCACATTATTTCCGTTTTTCAACAGAAATTATGTTATTGTCTAAATGTAAATTGAGAGTGAAATGTTACTGTTTTGTTTTGTTGTTGAGCCTACAGCACCATGTAGTCCCAGGCGGTCTCCCATCGAGGTACTAACTAGGACTGACAATGCCTAGCTTCCGAGATCAGACGAGATCGGATATTACCACCTGAAAGATCAGACAAAAAGGGGAAGACAACCATATAATAGAGGAAAGAAAACACCATCTTCACCACCTACAACATCAGACGCTTCCAGCACTGAGACAGATAATATCGAGGAAATTCCTGAGAATCGACAAGAAAAGACGAAAGATCCTAAAAACATGAGTCAGATACCGAGTACATCAAAGTCATTAGCCACATCAGAACCTACAAGTTATTCTTTTTTAGATCGCATCCGTGCAGACGAGGTAAAAAGAAAGAATCCACCAAGGAAAGTGACGCAACCGACAAAGATGACCTAGTGGTGAACATCTCTTCTTACAATTTAAGTAAATTTGAACGAGTGACTTTTCAAAAGGGGATATCATTTGTCCCTCATTACAATATATCTTTACTCAGAGAAAATCTCCTTTTTCAAACTTACAAGAAAAAAGAAATCAAAACTGTTTTTTGATACATTAGAAGTAACAGATACAAGACCAGAACCAACATTCATAGAGATGAAACCGAAGAGTACCTTTTTACCACCTGTACAGAACAATATAATGGATGCATTTCAAAAATTGGTCTTGAATGACATGAAAAAAACGGAAATTCCAAAGTAGGTCTCACTCAAGTTTAAATAACAGAGAGAAACAAGTGTTGAAACTATGGGAAAATCCAGAGATAATTATAAAACCAGCAGACAAGGGCGGTGCCCTGGTAATTTGGGACACCGATAAATACAAATCAAAAGTAGAGGCAACTCTCGGGCCAAGACACCTACAAAGATCCAACACAACAAGTTAGGGAGTTGATTAAAACTACACTGGATGAGGCAGAAAATTATGGACTAATCACACACAAGATAATTTACACCCAATCATGCCCTAATATATATTTTGCCAAAAATCCATAAGAACTTACATAATGCTCCCGGACGACCGATTATAGCAGCAACAAATAGGCTGCTTGAACCATTAGCTCCATAGGTGGACAAAATTATCCAACCACTAGTTCCAGCCATTTCAACATATGTCAAGGACACCAACAACTTCCTAAGGAAACTGAATATGACACATTTTGACAAAGAAACAGATATTCTGTTTACTATGGACGTAAGCAGTCTGTATACAAACATTACACACCAAAGCGGATTGAAGCAGTAGAGTGGATGCTACTTAACACAAGGGAAAATGTAAGAACCAATCGTGTTTTCGTTTTGAAATTATTGACGATTATTCTGGACAACAACTTTTTCAGATTTGAGGACCGTTTCTTTATACAAATATCGGGCACCTTGATGGGTGCTGCAATGGCACCAAGCTATGCAAACATCTATATGTCCCACTTTCAAAGAGACTTAAGTAGTGAATAAATAAATTCCAATTCTTTGTGAGGTATATTGACTATCTGTTTGGGATATGAAGAGGTACAGAGAAAGAACTCAACAGCTTTTTTCAAGACATGAATACCCTCTCACCCAGAATGAAATTCACCCGCAAATATTGTAAAATACAACTTGAATTCCTAGACGTATTGTTTATTGTAAAGGAAACAAGCTGGAAACCACTATTTCTGTGAAGAGTACAGACAGGAATAGCATATTACTCGCATAAAGTTTTCATCCAAAGAATACTATTGAAAGTATCCCGCTGAGCCAACTCCTGAGATATAGACGTATAATCTCGGAGGAAGAAGAGTTTGAGAGGAAATCAATTGACCTCACTAAAAAATTCTTGGCAAGAGGTTATGATTGGCAAAAAGTTCTGCCGCAATCTGAGGAAGTCAAGAAGATGACAAGAGAAGTAGCATTGAAACAAACTGCTAAAACAATTAGTACAGATTTGGTTTATGCCACGACTTATTCGCAACAGAGCAACCAAGTGAAGAAAATCGTGAAGAAGAACTGGAAATTACTAACTGTAGATCCCACACTAGCCAAGCTGTTCCCAACAACACCCTTGTTCGCACAGAACAAAAGCAGAACCATTCGTGACTATATTATTAAATCGGATTTTAGTTACAAAAGATGCTTGACATCAGAAAGTTACAAAGGCGCAATACCTTGTAACAACTGCAATTGTTGCCATAATGTTATTAAAGGAAACTGTGTGAATCATCTGCACAAAGGACAACCTATACCTCTGAAACATACCTCCACATGTGACACCACTAATGTAATTTACAGGAGTGAATACTCTTGCAGATTGTATTATGTTGGCCTAACAGGAAGAAAAGCAGAGGTAAGATGGGGGGAGCATGATTCCAATATCAGACAATCTTCACTAAAATCCCCTGTAGCAAATCACTTCAGAGAACCGAAACATACAGTGGCACAAATTCAATTCATCATCCTGGAACACGTGACTTTGCCTAAATGTGGTGGTAATTTGTCTAAACTTCTACAACAGAGGGAATTATCTTGGATTGATAGACTTGATTCAATGCACCCAAAGGGAATTAACTTGTACTGGGACCTCAGTTATCTATAGCAGAAACGAGACATGTCTGGGTGTTTGGACCAGGGACATCTGATACCTTCATGTTCATATAGAACTTATTGTGACTCATTGTCTAAGAAAGGATAGGCTGTTTAGAGTATGTCTGGTGTTGATATGTAATTTGTACTTGATGCCTTATGTTTGTCTAAGAAATCATTCATGGAATACAGATTCAATGAGGAAATTTAAATATGTGCATATATTGACAGTGTTATCATCAAATGTAGTTATAAGAGCGGTATAACTATTGTGCACAAAACAAATTATCTATTTGAATGCCCTGATTTAATGTATATCAGTGAAAGATATCACACCCAATGATTTAAGGGTTTTGTATGGCAATTAGAAATCCGACCAGTAATATACACATGTTGTGATAATTTGATCAGTACAACTCACAATTTAGAACAGAAATAATGCTTTACGTTCTGATAATGAGAATAATGTTACGGAATTACTCTGCCTTTCTCAATTTAAGTACTAGGGATACATTTGTTTATATATAGAGATAATATTCCCTATTTTGGGAGTATAACGCAATGGAATTCTGTGATATACTCAACTGAAGCCATAGCTATACATTCAGTCGATTATAACAAAGGGTGCATTTACACACACGCAAGATGGCGGACATAGCCGTCAAACAAACAGGGCAATAAGTAAGTTGGCAGATTTCTCCACGGAGGGGTTACTTAGCAACACGTGACCACGCAAATCCTTTCGATGAGGAAAGCCATCAGTAAATGCACAGCGGTTAGCTCGCAGCAGGTAGAACGACATCAGGAGCAAGTCAGCGCACACCTGACATCAGAGAAAGTACCCACAACACGAGCATGGAGGTATTAGGCAGGAAGGAAGAGGAGAGCTTGGAGCGAGTCACTGCGCTCTGGGCATTTAAAAGAAAGCATTTACAACACGAGAGTAAAAGTGCTTATCACGAAGTGAAGGTAAGGGACCAACCAATTATTTCTTTAGATAGTAATGCATGTCGAGTATTCCGTTTGATGAGGATTTTAAGCAAGTCATTTCTGCCTATGATAGATGTATTGTGAAAACACAGAGGTGATGCTTACGTTGCAAAGAAATTAAAGCTGCGGGTCAGGAAAGAACTCTGCATGCACATAAAGTAGCCGTTTCAGTGACAACGGAAAGAAAAAAGGTACAATTGCATAAGTGCTATATTTTATTATAGAATTTGAATACCCTTGACTGAAATATTAATATGAGATTTACGAATCTTGAAGACTTGATTCACACTGCTCAGTGAAGAAAAATTGGTACGGTCCAGACTAATCCGGTCTCAACAAGTGAAACCATCAAGTGAGTACACTTGTAAAATACTGAGTGAAGTTAGGAACAACTTAAGTAGTAAGGGTTTGTAGTGGGACAAAGTACATTTCTTTGCGACTGATCCCACACAAACCACCTTTTTTAGCGGCTAATAAAGACTTTTTTGTAACCGAAATATTTTTTCCATAGATTCCTCAATTAAAAAGAGGAAGGGAAGAATCAGTGGCCAAATTCAGTCACGGGTGAGTGCAGATTTGTTGATTACTTACTTATATACTTACGAATGTGATTTAAAACAGAAATTTAGAACTTATACCCATTATTGTTTTGTTTAAATTTACAGAATCACAATATTTGGATAATTCTTACCTGAAGGGCGAAATGATGCCCGAAATGGAATAGTAAAGGATAGGAATATAATATCTATCAACCTATCAGAATATCAGGATAATTTCTTTTGAAAAACGGAAATAATGTGAACATTGGTTACATTGTGAAAACAAACAAATGTTATTGTCTAAATGTAAATTGAGAGTGAAAGGTTACTTTTTTCAATGAATATTTTTGATGACAAGGATTGTATATTACAAGACTTTGATAACTGAGAAGTACATATATGTCTGCAAACTGATATGGTGTTTAATAGGAGTATTTGAAATTAAACAAAAAATCTATATAAAGAAACACATGATACATGTGCACAAATTCAGAATCTTGTCAATTCATATTCTTAACTTGTGAGTTACTGTGTGTGCCCCTATTTGTATCTCGTCTATTACGAGGTGCCTATTTTCTATACATGACGATGGGTTGGTCTATGCCGCTGGCATGGTCGTCCGCTTCTTCGATTGATATGAGTATTACTATCTTTTTACCAAAGTGTGCCGACAGAAGTTCAAAGTGACCTACTCGACCACACTCGGTGCACTCTTGAAATATTGTCGGACAGAATTGCTCGTCAGCTAATTGATTCTCATTGCCAATAAAGTGACATTGCATGCTTCCTGTTAGACCAAGGTCACACCTGCATTTTTTCTGTGTTGCTCAGTGTTTCACAGTACCATCTGCGAATTACTGCACGCACTCCTGATTGCATTTGTGGAGGGGCGCTTCCCTTGCGCTTGACTATAGTCTGCTCAGCAGATCATGGTGTATGGAGCACTCAGTCTAGCAAAACATTTTATCTTGTATCATTTTTAGTTTTGGCTGTTTGGTGACGTTGCAAGCACTGCCTACAAGCCACAACTATTGTAATAGGAAGTCAAGATAGGAGAGAGCTAGCATGTGAGGAAGGCCAAAGCCTGTCTGTGTTGTTTGGTTATTTACCCACCCATAGACTGTCCCAAACTAGGATAACCCTTACAGTTGATTCGACCCACTACCAGCCCCTCCCTGTCCAAAACACATCCCACAAGGATCTCTTTGACCTACCTCTGTAAAACAGTAACTTCTGGCTATATTCTGTGACTGGTGCTATTTCATGGCAGTCTCTTGAGATTAAATGGCTTAATTGCAGCTCATATTGGCTACTGGTGTAATTAAAAAAACCCCTAAGCAAATGTGACTTCAGCCACCTGATTTATAAGCAGTGTTTGTGCTCTTGCAGCTGAGGCTTTGTTAAAAGCAAGCATCCGAAGACCAGTGAATGCGTTTATTAAAATGGAAGCCTATATAAAATATGAAGACGCATAAACTTAAACGGAACAAGGTTCTTTTATATCGGCATCATTAAATGTAAAAACAGATCCTCACTTAGCAGCGCTTTGCATATCTTTTGGGAAGAGCACACCCGGAAACAAAGACTTCATGTTCATTCTGCAAAATCACTTTTTTAGTGTCTGGAGAAACCATTGTTTATGTTCATTTTTCCTTCGGTGCCAATGAATGGCGCCTTGAAG
Source organism: Ambystoma mexicanum (assembly GCF_040938575.1). Classification (NCBI taxonomy): domain Eukaryota; kingdom Metazoa; phylum Chordata; class Amphibia; order Caudata; family Ambystomatidae; genus Ambystoma; species Ambystoma mexicanum. The sequence continues at coordinate 934,525,992 of NC_090923.1, forward strand.
CACATTTTCGAATGGATACAAACGTCAAACGTAGAAAAATGTTCATGAGGACTGGGACATAAGGTTTAGGAACGACAAAAATGCTGAGAAAAACTGTCATCAATCTCAGGAAAAACATTCTAATGATGACAGAGAATATACCGAAGATGCTGACGGAGCTCACCAGAGCACGAGTCAAAAGACAGACAGCTTTGCACTTTTTTGTAAAATACATTTGCATGGCACTCGCCACCACTGCAGCTTTGCTGGCCTGCCGACATGGTCTCTTCCCCTTCCAATGCAATGGTACTGGTCCATCTTGGCAATGGCAGCAAGCTCAGCCCTTCTGGGTTTGGAAACAGTGGTAGCTAGACACAGGTCCTAAAAGTCCTCAAAGGGTCAATTCAGAATCATCACACTGCCGGCCACTCATGACACTTGCATGGGTTTGCGCGTAGAACTGCCATCTTTTCTTGTCACTCGTTGACCTCTTCAAATAACTGAACAACATCTTAACTAAATGTGTCATTTCTGAAGTACAATGGTTGAAATCCAAATAGCTGAAACTGTTTATGAAACATAAAATACAGCTGTTTAACGGCCAAATATTGAGTAATATCTTCCCCATTTGTTAAAACTATAACGGGGTTTGCAATACCAATGTAACTAACATGTGCTTCATTTCCATGTAAGTGATGAATCTACTGCACACGGAGCAATGGTACCCAATCACCCATTGATTATTAGTCACATGCATCAAAATATCGTTTGACGAATGGTCAATTGTTTCAAATAATCTTTCCCATGTCTGCACGTCATTGTACAAACACATCCATTTGGTTACTCCAGTTCATCCCAACCTATTTGGGTTTTTACTTTCAGAGTCTATATATTGTGCAGCCACTTATCCCAGCCCACATGACTACCTTCTGTTGCCATCCGATGCGTCCATTATTCCACGCATGTGGTGTGGGTTTTAATCCACTTGATCACATACACAGGATTCTGGGATATCCATTCTCTATCTTCAGAATGGTATTAGAAGCAAGTAGACACTTTGTTTTGTTTTTTTGTGTGTGGATATTGGCAAGCATTGAAATCGTTGACTATTAGCCAAAACTATGGTCAAGGAAAGTGAAGATAATAGAGAGGACATGTGAGGCAGGACAAACCTGTGGGAAATGTTTTAGTATTTATTCACCCATTGACCACTCCTTGCCATGCTAATCCCTATGGCCATATATTAACCCGCTACCTGCCCCGTCCCACCCAAAAAGTATTCCCCTGGAATGTGTTCGCGCTACCTAAGTGGCGCTGTACATGTGTGGCCTATTCTACTATGACATTGCAGGCAGAATATTTTTTCTTGCTTGCTTTCAATCCCTCATAACACATATGTTAAGTGTGATTTTTAAAAAAAGGTTTCCGACTACTGCAATAAAAATGTCTTAACCGAGATTCAGTCACATGATTTATGTTAACAGCAAGCATTGGCAAAGCCAGCAGTGTTGGTTCGTTTATAGGCCAAGTATTAAGTATTAAAAGTTTCGCAATGTACTCATCAGTCAGTTGGAGCACTCTATGCTCCCTCGTGTAAAATCATTTTTTGCAGCATCACATTTTTCATGATAGCAAATATTTTGGCAGGTCTTTCGGCCTCTTGGAAGGTGTTTTCATTGTTGCCAGTGGTTGTTTTCTACTGCTAAAGCTTTGCTTTCTTTCTCTATATTTTGCGCCTCTAGTCCAGACCCCGGCCTTAGCTTTGGCAGCGAGTGATAATAAAAAAAAGGGTGCCCGAGGGTGGTGTGGCGGGGGGGGGGGAAGAGGCCTAGCAGCAGGGAGTTAATCACTTCAATAGGGCGCTGATGCTAAAGTAAAGGCTGCCCCATGCTGGTTTCGCATCAGCATCCTATTGTAATGAAGTGCCCCGCTCTGTGCTGCAGCGCACCGCGCCAGCACGAAAACAGGGTGCATTTCCTTTCAATAGGGTGCCTTCACACACCACACCAGCTCGGGGAGCCCTTGAAAGACTCAACGGAGCCGCCATGGTGGGGGGCTAATGTGGTGCCCCAGGCGACCACCCAGGCCTGAAGCTGGCTCTACTCTAGTCACTACGAAGTAGGTGATAAACAGTTGACGCCACTATGTCCAATGAACTGGAGGCCTTCTAGGGATCGGCAGGAATTGTTGGGGAGGCTGTGCGCCAATCTTGATACTGGTTGGATAGAACTTTGATTGCAGACTCCTTACCAATGTGGTGCAGTGGGGACCCAATTTGAATGAACATAGACACAAAAATCAAGTTGGCTTTATAACACCATTAACAGAACTCTGAAGTCTCTCATAACGAGGGAGTGGTGTATAAAAGTTCAGTGGGAGGGTGAACAGATGCATCTGCTCCTGTCGTTACTCCGCGCCCTTCTGTCGGGGATGGACTGGGAACCAAAAGAGGCCCTGGAAATAATGTTCAAAATGGCCCCATATTACACATTTTCAGCAAGCCCAATGCTTTTCCTATGAGACCATTTGGAAATACCAGAGACAAGAGACCCAGGGTGCAGAGGCCTACCGGGAAATCTCCAGAGGTCCCTATAGGCCAGTCCACCCCTGCTTTCTGTCCGTCATAGGTTACCCCTCTACGCATGTGCACTCATATGCCCCACCATTTTTTGTGTACCGTGTCGCTGCTACGCTCATGCCCGACAGTTAACACACTGCAGGCTGCCACACCATGCATTTAATCATTCTTTGACACGGGCATGCAACTTGGTGTTATAAAGGAGATTAAATCTGCAGTTCATTGCAAAGGAAATGTGTCAAACAAGCCGTCATCATGGGCACAGAATATACAGCTTTTTAATTCCTTGTGTTTCCTTGAATGCAAGTAAATAGTGAGCATATAATTGTGGACGGTGTCGTGTTTTGGTTTTGAGATGCAGACAACAGATAAATGGGGAACAAAAGAAAAGTCGGGATGTTAGCAAGTAATTGCAGCACAACCTAACATTCTGCTGGGTTTCTTGTCCCCACATCCTCACACACGTTATTTGGGTGTTTATTGAGCACGGATATAGCTTCGGGACGCAATAGACTGCCTTATAATCAGAGGGAAGAACATGGGGAGGGAAGCAGAGAAACAACGTAGTAGGAGCTACCAGGGAAAAGGGAGGGCAGGCAATTTGTCAGCAAGGGATCTTTTTTATTTATTGTTATATGGTAATTCACACAACCTTTAGCAATCATAATTACATACAATTAAATATCAACAACAATTCATCTTACTTTCAGATAATTCATAAAACAACTCATGTAAAGAACATTTCGCCCTTGAAACTACATTTCATGTGATTACACAAATATCATTAACATTCTTATATAAAATATGCATCAACAATTACTCGACAGCAATTAATCTTTTTATAATAATATAAACGTCATAAAAAACACATATTACATCATTGCTCCCAATTTGTACCTGGAATGTAGACAATCAAGAATTATACAAGCAATGTGATTCACAATAATAAAAACTCAGCAGTAACATTAAGATCAGGGCGTAGCTCTAGATCAGGGGTGCACAACTGATTTTGACAGAGGACCGAAAGTACCTTACATGAGGGCTATAGTGGGCTGAAAAGTAAATGTGGGCGGGGCGGTAGGTGGGGCATGGCAGGAGGCTTTTTCAACCCCCAAATTGTATTAAACACATGGAAAAAGAATATGTTTTTGAGGGGTAACGATTTTTATTGCATTTCAAACTTACATTTTGTACTACACATTTTCCATTGTTATAATTTATTTCGATTTAGTTATTGTATAATCTGTTTAATTAAATTATATATATTTGATTGACCTATGATTGGACATTCCGTTATTTTGGACTGCTATAGTTTGCTGTTTGGGTTTCCCAAGAGGAGTATGGCCTTCGTTGAGTCAGGTTTCCTCAAATAAGCAAAGGATGTGCATCTCCTAACTGTGCCTGTTGTGCAACACTATGCCCCATGGCTCCCACCCACAATCAAACACTATGCCCCATGTCCCCCACCCCCAACCAAACACTATGCCCCATGGCCCCCACCGCCAACCAAACACTATGCCCCATGGCTCCAGCCCCCAACCAAACACTATGCCCCATGCCCATGTCCCTCACCCCCAACCAAACAATGCCCCACGGCCCCCTCACCCCCAACCAAACACTATGCCCATGTCCCCCACCCCCAACCAAACACTATGCCCCATGGGCCCCTCGCCCCCAACCAAACACTATCCCCATGGGCCCCTCGCCCCCAACCAAACACTATGCCCCATGGCTCCCACCCCCAACCAAACACTATGCCCCGTGGCCCCCTCACCCCCAACCAAACACTATGCCCCATGGGACCCTCGCCCCCAACCAAACACTATGCCCCATGGGCCCCTCACCCCCAACCAAACACTATGCCCCATGGCTCCCACCCCCAACCAAACACTAGGCCCATGGCCCCCTCATCCCCAACCAAACACTATGCCCCATGGGACCCTCGCCTCCAACCAAACACTATGCCCCATGGGCCCCTCACCCCCAACCAAACACTATGCCCCATGGCTCCCACCCCCAACCAAACACTAGGCCCATGGCCCCCTCATCCCCAACCAAACACTATGCCCCATGTCCCTCACCCCCAACCAAACACTATGCCCCAAACACACTCAAGCATGCACCCATACAGACCCGAACCTCCCACCCCCCAACTCAGCACACACACTCTCAAGCATGCACCCATACAGACCCAAACCCCCCAACCACCAACTCAGCAAACACACTCTCAAGCATGCACCCATACAGACCCAAACCCCCCACCCCCAACTCAGCACACACACTCTCAAGCATGCACCCATACAGACCCAACCGCCCCACCCCCCAACTGGGACACACACTCTCAAGCATGCACCCATACAGACCCAAACCCCCCACCCCCCCAACTCAGCACACACACTCTCAAGCATGCACCCATACAGACCCAAACCCCCCACCCAACCAACTCAGCAAACACACTCAAGCATGCACCCATACAGACCCAAACCCCCCCAACTCAGCACACACACTCTCAAGCATGCACCCATACAGACCCAAACCCCCCACCCAACCAACTCAGCACACACACTCTCACGCATGCACCCATACAGACCCGAACCCCCCACACCCCCAACTCAGCACACACTCTCAAGCATGCACCCATACAGACCCAAACCCCCCCCACCCTCCAACTCAGCACACACACTCTCAAGTATGCACCCATACAGACTCAACCCCCCCCACCCCCCAACTCAGCACACACATTCTCAAGCATGCACCCATACAGACCCAAACCCCCCCACCCCCCATCTCAACATACACAACACACTCAAAAACAAACATTCATGCACATCGGACACCCCCCACACCCCCATCTAAACATACACAACACACTCAAAAACAAACATTCATACACATCCGACACCCCCCTCCCCCCATCTCAACATACACAACACAAACACTCAAAAACAAACATTCATACACATCCAACACCCCCCTACCCCCCATCTCAACATACACAACATAAACATACAGCAGAACAGACCCGACACACAAACACAAACAAACAGACCACTTACCGGATGTGCTAGAAGGCAGGTAAACTGGAACGCTGGCGAGGTGAGTGGTACTACGGCTGGCGTGGCCAGCAAGGCTGAAATGCCTTCCGGCATCAAGCCTTACTGGCCACGCCAGCCGTAGTGCTGGCCCTCCATTGGTGCAGCACACACGCACTACGTGGCCCATAGGAGCGATGTGGTGCGTGTGTGCTGAGCCAATGACGGCCAGTGTTTTGTCCGGCCCGGAAGACAACAAAGACTTTCCTAATGGAGGGCGGCCGATGCTGCTTGCGGGCCACCCTCCATTAGAAAAGTGTTTGTGCCTCGCGGGCCGGACAACACAGCATGGCGGGCCGTAACTGGCCCGCGGGCCGTATGTTGTGCACCCATGCTCTAGATCAAAAGAGTGGAGAAAAGAGAACTACCGCCAAGACAATTGAAGTAGTATGACACGCTTGACAGATTTGCCAGACAGTGTCCTCTTCACTCAGACTAAGTAGCTTCTGAAGCTTACTGCATGTAATCTTTATTTTCCCATCCAATTCTTTACATCCCGTTAGTAAGTACTTTGAGGTCTCAGGTTTGTCCTGTTCCCCACAGAATCTGCAACGTATTGAAGCAAGTGATAACATTCTGTATCTCAATATTATTTCCTTTGTATACAATAAGTTCCATTTGACTTTGACGTGTTTTGACACTTGGACGTCTTCAAGGTAATATTCCAGGGTAAGATACCCCCACTGTTTGATGCAACAATTCGCTATGATCCAAAGCAACTCCTCTATTCTTCTTCTAGATTCCTTCTAATGCACAATCATTACCCCACTCCCACTTGTTAATACCAAGATATTTACATTTGTTTAATAACCAATTCCCTACAAACATATAATCAATGGTAGAGTACAAGTTCCTGTTGTACCAAGTAGCCTTACTTGGTATGTGTCCCGGAATGGCACCATTGACCATGCATAAACCCCAACCATCCAGACCTTTTAGCCAATGTCTTCCATAATATTCTTTCAAGGGTGTATTACCCAATTTAGGATTTTTTTCCAGTGAAATATCCACATTTATAAAGGTTGCATTTAAATCACCAGATACAATGATAGGACCACCAGTACCTTTATCACTCCACTAATTCATATACAGTAAATCTGTGAAGCAATAAATCTTGCCAACTCCAGTGTGTAATACACATTTGGTATTAGTATGTCAAGATCACTGAGCTCTCCAATTATTTTTACAGGGGTAACTAACACACCAGTGAGGACATTGGTACTGACCTAATTCTTGACAGGACTTCAAAGAGTCAAAAGTCTACCATAAGGGCGGCCAAGAGGCCTCTTCTAGCAGTGTGAAAACTTGAGACATCACCATCTAAGGAGGGAGATTGCAGTAACAAAGTCTCTTAAAGTGAGACCAAGCTATGTTTTTCAAGATAGGAGCCCACAATAATGTTGGTGAATAGAGGTCCATTTCCTCGAGAGTTCCATGATAAAGAAGTCATGCCCCTTTCATGTGCAGTCTCGCTAGAAAAAACAAGAAGTTTGCCCTTGATTCGGCAAACCTGGAGCTCCTGATAGCCAGGACCAATCCCTAAAGTCTAAATCATCGTGAGCCTGTTTTGAACAAACTGAATCTGTCTGGTAAGACCCATACATTGATACAGAGAAAGTATAATCTAAATGTAAAAGGTTACTCCTCATTCCACTTTCTCCTGTTTTAGAGGCAGAGTCCCTTGAGGAAAAAAGGGATAAATCAAAACCAAAAGGCCTGCAGAGACTGGACCTCGCTAATGACCATTTCAAACACAATTGAGACTTTGATAGAATACCTATTGTTTTGAAGAAGGATGGACCAACAGATGGACTGAAATAATGATCAACCAATTTACCACCTTTTGAACCTTTTAAAACACTGTAAACTGTTTCCCCAGACTTACTTTACCGCCCACCCACTTTGGAATCGTAGCAGTTTCTATCCTCTCCTAAAGTCCATTAACTTGATGGGAGCTTAATCCAGCATTTCCAATAGTTCCAGGTAATGTAGGCAAATTATGATGAACATCTGGGTTATTCAGCCCTAATGACGGAATATTACAAACTGAGATTGTTGAATGGTTCTACCTACTGCTTGCACACAATCACTCATGAATGGGGGTGCAGGAGTTAAAACGGGCAGGAGAGAATCTGTTGTACACAATGTGAGACATATGTTTTCATTTAGGGGTGGCGGGTCTATTCATGTAATGACATCCTACTGTAATAAGCAGTCTGAATATCTATTTACCCCTCACTGATTCAATGGTAACTTGGCAGATACTTTTTCTAGTGCTGCAATAATTGATGGTTTTGGAGCGCCAAACTGTGGGCTACTCCCTTCCCTCCCCCACTGTGGGTGTTTGGGATTGAGCAGGTTGTCTTCAAACCTAATGACTACAGCTACCATAATTCCTTGCAGCAGAATTAACATTGATTGATTACACCTGCACAGTTCTTTGCTGCAAGTGAGACTGCCTCTCTGAATACGTGATCAGCACAGAAACTGGTCGGAGGAGAACATCAGTAACTGTGGAGGTGAATTGTCCAGGGAACCAGAGTACGCACCTTCCATCCCGTGCTGTTTATTCATAGAATGAGCACATTTCCTGGCGGCCTGCTTGTTAGTATTTCGCAGAGGCATATTTTTTTTTTTACCTGGTTATCTTGTCTTTTCCCCTGAGCTTGCCTTTTCCTCTGTTCTTTACCCCCTTTACCTTTCTTGGTGCCCAGGTCCTCCTCAGGTGAGGAAATCATACTACCCACTTCGGACACCAGTACACACTAAAGAGCAATGACCTTTACTCCATTACAATCTGACCACCATGAGCAGCATCCTGAACAATTGCTTTACTTATCAAAGTGGGTAAGTTCAAACATGCTTGCGTGGACGCTAAAGAATATTAATGTTCCCGCCGATTGGTGATTATGCAAAAATTCCTTTAATCTACTTTGAACATTCACATTTTACCAAATTTAAACAGTAAAAAGATTCCAACAATGTAGAGAGCATTTTCGATTCAGCTTTCAGTCCTTCATATAAAGAAACCAAGACACAAAGGTCTGCTTTTCCATTCATTTGCTTTCCAATTGTCTTAGCGCCACCGAGTCTCCTCTGCGGCACTAGAGCAGGAGTCGACATATAGGATGAATATGTTGAGTCGGAATCATAACAGGCAGCAAGTGCTATCCAAGATAAATCTGGAGGCGAATTCAACATTCAACCATCATTTAACTGCCCTCCTACAATGGATAAGGAATGTGTTCCAGTATCTCTGTAACGAGACACAATCATGACGTCAGAGATATCAGAGACCATCTACAAGACTTCATCCGACATGCTTAAAGAAATATTGGCAGACCTTTTGTCGGGCCCGCCTCCATTGCAGTTGCAACAGCATTAGCAATCAGATTTTACTATGCTATATTAGCTTGTTTCAGTACTTCGGTGCTTTCTGTAACTTCTGTGCTTTATCTGCTATATATGATATATTTTCAGATATACAAGTTACTTACCAACTAGTAACGTTCTTTTGACTGGATGTTCCTCCAACGTATTCCACATCTTTGACATGTAGTGTCCACAGCTGTGCCTTTCGGAAACTTTTTCGGAAGAGGGTGTCCTGCGTCATTGACGTCGGGTTGATGTCCCTCGAACGCCTCCATCGAGGGCGACGTCACCGGATGCTACAAATAGGATGCACAGCACCCGTAGCCTCAGTTTAAGTTTTTCCCCTCAGAACGTGTGGCACCAGTCTCATGCCTGCTTGACTGCACTTAGCCTTGCGGAAACGAAAGCTGCAATCGCATATGAAATTCTCCAGAGGGGCAGGGTGGGAGGGCGATGTGGAATACGTTGGAGGAACATCCAGTCGAAAGAACGTTACTAGTAGGTAAGTAACTTGTTATTCGAATGGATTGTGTCCTCCAACGTATTCCAGATCTTTCACAGACTCCCAAAGCAGTACCAGTAAATGGAGGAGGGAAAAGAATTTAGAGTACCCAATTTGACTGCAGAATAAAGAAGCGCCTTCCCAAAGGCCATGTCCTGACCATGGATTGTATCCAGGGAATAATGTTTTACAAAGGTGTGGATTGAAGCCCATGTAGCGGCATTACAAATATTCCTAATAGGAACACCCCGCTGGAGGGCGGTGGAAGTAGCAACGCCCCTAGTGGAATGAGCTTTCAACCCTTCAGGAGTGTCCCTACCTGCCAATCTGTAACACTCTGTAATGGTAAGGATAATCCACCTGGACACGGTCTGTTTGGTAACAGTCTGGCCCTATCGGTGTCCAGCATATCCTACAAAGAGTTGATCGTTCACTCTGACCCTGGACATCCTAGAAATGTAAAAGCTCAGAGCTCTACTAGGATTCAACCGATGGAGTCGCTCCTCTTCCTTACCAGGAGGAGGAGGGTAGAAAGATGGAAGAACCACCTTTTGACACAAATGATATTCAGAGACTACCTTAGGTAGAAAAGAAGGACGTACTCTCAGTACAACCCTGTCCTTGTGAAACACAGTAAAGGGTGGCTTAGATGAAAGTTCCTACAATTCACTCACTTTGCGAGCGGAAGTAACCGCAACCAGGAACACAGTCTTTAAGGACAGTAATCTCAAAGGACAAGAGTGCAAATGTTCAAACGGAGCACCCATGAGAAATTTCAAAACCAAATTCAAATCCCAAACCAACAGCTGGAAAGGAGACAACGTGAATACATTAGTCAGCCCTTTAAGAAACTGGGAAATCCAAGGAATCTTAAAGTAAGAACATTCTTAAAACAAGTGCTTAAAGATAGAGAGCGCTGCCAGGTAACCCTTAATGGTACCCACTTGAAGGCCCCTGTGGGCCAAAGAAAGTAAGAACGACAAAACCATAGGAATGGAGCACTGAAAATTGATAGATATTTTATTTCTAACGTGCTCGTACACAAGTGTTTCAGAGCGTGACAAGGCAAGGAAGGGGAACACGGGAGAACAAAACAGCGATCTTACTAGGCCCAGTGACATTGAGAACGCGCAAGTGCATGGGAGAGGGGAAAAGTGCATGGAAGGGGGGAGAAGTGGAAAGTGCGAAGCAGAGGAGAAACAGATAAATAACAATAAATAAATAATAAAGGCAACAAACAGTGGTAGTGCAGCCAGCAATTTGCAAGTGCTAGGTTTAAGGCAGCAGACAGGGTAGGTCTGATAAGTACAGGAAGAAAAAGGGGGGGCTGTATGTGTACAGATACAGACCCCAGTGCAAGGGGTGGCCCAGAGGCAGTGCGGGAGGGTGGCAGGGTGAGCAGGTACCTGGGCCCCGAGGACAGAGGATGGCCAGGTGCATGGTGCCAAGAGAGAACAGATCAACATTGTGATCTCTGCACCAGTGCAGAATTTACGCCAATGGTACAGGGATTTTGTTACAGGCCGCCTGACCGAAAGCAGCACCTCCATCACGTCATCCGGGAGGTCCCAATCCTTATACCTCAACCTTTCAGATACTAAGCATGAAGGTTGAGATGCTTGAACTCTGGATGGAAAACCTGATGCCCCTCTCCCCCCTGCTTCATGCCCCCTTTCCCCCCCTTACTCCCCCCCACGCGGGAGCAGATCCTCTCGGTAGGGAGGACGGCGTGGAGGGCAGATGGACATTTCTAGAAGGCCCGGGTACCATGCTCTCCTAGCCCAATCCGGAACAATGAGGATCATGTTGGAACCGAACCTCCGCAACACTTGAGGAATGACGGGGACTGGAGGAAATGCGTACAGCAGTGGGAATGACCAATCCACCACAAACGCGTCTCCTAAAGCTCCTCTTGGAGGAAATTCCCTTGAGCAGAATCTCTCGCACTTCCGGTTGACATTGGTGACAAAGAGCTCCACTTGCGGTGTTCCCCAAAGGGCGAAGACCTCCTGAAGGACTTACTGAGCCAACGCCCACTCGTGAGTGATCGAGCTCTGCCTGCTCAGAGCGTCCGCCGCTGCATTTACGTCTCCAGCCAGATGAACTGCCAAGATCGAAATTTCCTGCTGGATGGCCCAGAACCAGAGTTGTATTGCTTCTCTGCAAAACGGCAGTGACCCTACTCCCCTCCCCCTTTTTTTGAAGAGGTAATGCATGGCCACTGTGTTGTAAATCATGATCATGACATTCTGCCCCCGTACAGAGGGCAGAAACGCCTTTAGGGCTAGCCTGATGGCCCTCAGCTCTAACAGATTGATGTGGAGTCTGGACTCCGGCGGAGACCAATGACCGCTGGCATGATCGCCCCATCCTGTGAGGGAAGCATCCGTCACCAACGTCACCTCCGGCCATGGTTGCCAAAATAGTTCCCGCCTCATCAGGTTCCCTTCATTGGCCCACCACAGAAGATCCTGGGAGACCGAGAGTGGAATCTGAACGGGATCCGTCATCTTGCCGGAGAACTGCGACCACTGCATCTTGAGGACCCATTGCAGGGATCTCATGTGCAACCTGGCCTCTGGCACCAGAAAAATGCAGGATGCCATGAGGCTGAGCAACCTTAAGATTTCAAAAGCCGGAAGACTCGGTGCATATTGAAACTTGTCCACCATCTGCACAATGTGATGAGCTATTACTTTGGGAGGTGAACACTTCCCCCCCCAAGGACGTGTCTAACACAGCCCCGATGTACTGGAGCTGTTGGGAAGGAGGCAGATGCGACTTCTTGAAATTCAGGGAGAAGCCCAGCCTGTTGAGGGTGCGGCAGGTGAGACCGAAATGATCCAGCGCTTGCTCAGGAGAGCGTGCCCAGATCAACCAATCGTTCAGGGAGGGGTAAACGTGAATCCCCCCTTGTCTGGAGTATGCTGCTACCACCACCATTAGCTTGGTGAAGACACTCAGGCGGAGGACAATCGGAATGGCTGGACCCGAAACTGAAAGAGCGAGTCGCCAGCCGCAAACCTCAGGTACTTTCTGTGCATGGGATAAATCGGCACATGAGAGTAACCATCCTTGAGGTCCAGAGGCACCAACCAATCCTGAAGTTGAAGGGCCTGGAGGACTTGAGAAAGAGTGGCCATCTTTAACCTGTCCTTCCTGAAAAGATTGTTCAACCAATGCAAGTCCATGATGGGTCTCAATCCCCCCCATCTTTCTTTGGAATAAAAAAATGAGGAGAATACCATCCCTTGTTCCTCTCCGCTACAGGCACCTGTTCTATAGTGCCTTTCTCCAGTAGGCTCAAGATTTCCTGCACAAGGAGCGGATCCGGAAGCTTCAAAGAGTTTCCCCGGTCGATTGTCGTGAGGCCACTGAAGGAAGGGAAGGCAGTAGCCGTGGGCTATGGTATCCAGAACCCACGCATCTGAAGTAATGGCACGCCATTCTTCGAGGTGCTGAGACAGTCTTCGCCCAACCGTCGAACCATGAGACATGGCCTCATGACTGTTTGGAAGCGGCTGCGGCAGTGCCTGAAGGCACCACGATTTCTCTGACCACCACAGGTACTTTTTTGGCGGCCCCTCTCGTTCTACCAAAGGAGGAGTAGTAACGACAAGAACCTCCCCTCCACTGATGTCCCCTAGGACGAAAAGGCGGAGGTTGAGGCACTGCAGCGCTTAAAGATTTCATAGCAGCTTTTGAGGTCTGCAACCTCTCAAAGCTCTCGTCAGCCTTGCTGCCAAACAATTGTGCGCCATTAAAGAGCATGTTCAGAAGACGGGCCTGCACATCCGGAGCAAACCCAGACTTTCGCAACCAAGCAAATCTGCGTATAACGGTGCTCACAGCCATGGACCAGCCAAAACTGTTGGCCGTATCCAAACCCGACTGAAGGGATTCACACATGGCATCCTTGCCGTCCTGCATGAGAGCAAGCAACCCATCCCTTTCTTCCCCCTCGGGAATATGCTCAGCCGCTAAAGAAACATAATTCCACAGAGTGTGTGAAAACCTTGCCAATAATGCACTAAGATGTGCCCTTAACCTCCCGCGCAAGGCTCACATATCCAGGGCCAGCAAAGAAGTCCACTGGCTCCCGATCCGCGACAGAATCAAGCTAAGAACCCTGGTCATCACCCATAAGTGCCTGTCACGCACCGCCCCTCGCTACCTCTCAGACAAATTCGCTAGACATTGCTCCACTAGACCCACCAGAACCCCTTACCTGCACCAACTAAAGATCCCCAACTATAACCTAAAAACAGCAGGAGGTTCAAGCTTCCCAGTGCTCGCAGCAAAATGCTGGAATACCCTCCCTCTTGCAATTAGATCAGAAGCCGCATTCTGACCATTCAGAGCCATGGTGAAATCATGGTTACTAGCCTAAACATCCAATCTCTCAATGACACATTCGGCCAGCCGCCGTTCGCCACCATGTAGTAATGTTCACCCTGGCTTTATCCGTTTCAGGACCACCCTGTAACCCGGTCCTCACTCTCCACTGTAACTATCTTGTACACTGTTCTCTGTATACTTTATTCTTGTATGTAACTACTCAGAGCCTGGACTAATGTATGCTCCGACTGGTGTATTAAGGTGTTTGTGTAACGATATGTAACTCTGCTGTGCACATGATTATGCGCCCAGCTACCTGAGGGTTCGGAAGCGCTTTATAAATAAACAAACTAAACTAAGGCACACATGGAGTTGGCCGATTTCAAGGCCATGCTCCCAGCAGAAAATACCTTCCGGGCCCAACCATCGAAGTGCTTGTTGTCCCTATCCAGAGGGATGGTAGGGTACCCCGCCTGCCTCGAGGTGGCCGTAGCCACCTGAACCACCAAACTCTCGGGAGTAGGGTGAGTAGATAAATAGTTGGGGTCACTAACGGAAGGGCAATATTTCTTGGTCAAAGACTTATTACAGCCAGAAGAGATTCCGGGGACTGACAAGCAGCTACCACCCTTTTGTGTAAGGTAAGATGAAATGGCAAAAATCAGAGATCTAAGATCTAAGGACCTTGATCCAAGATGTCCGTTAGATCATTCTGCACAAAGTCTTTCGGAGGTCTGGACCAGCCCAGATACTCTGAGACCCGCGCCATGAGCCTCCTGTATGAAGCCTCCAGGCTCCGGTCTACCAAATTCCACTTCCGGGGAAGTGTCCAACCCACTGGCATCATGGAGGCTCTGCCCAAACTCCTCCAACTGACTGTCTGCAGAAAAATGTGGAGCTTCATCAAATTCACCTGGGTCCTCAAACTCAGACCTTTCCTCCTCTTCATAAATGTCAGCCAGAGGGAGTTGAAACCCAGGTCTGGTGACAGAAGAGGGCCTGGAGTCCAAAACTGGCCTCACAGACTTCGCTGTAGCCTTTCTTGGAGGATCCACGATATCCGTGTACTCCAAAGGCAAATTTCGAGAAATAAATCCCTGAAGGCATCAATAGCGCCGAGAGCGTTGACAACCTCGACATCGTGATCGCCGAAGGCGCTGACGTCGACACAGGTGCCGATGGCGCTGTGGGCTGGTACGGTGGTAAAGCTTCGACATCCGAGTCGGATGGACCAACTCAATGCCGGCATTGAGCCCTCAGTAGGTAACTACAGTCTCGCCGGGGATGAGGATCGAGACCTAGAGACACGTCTCTGGCCACTCTTCGAATCCTTGTCCGTACGGGTCCTGGAAGGCTCCCGATGCGAGTCGCGTCGTTAAGAGGGATTTCTGAACCCTGACCTGGAGGTTCAGAAGGCCAACCTAGTTTCTTGGAACAGGGTAACCCCTGGACAAGCCAAACCAATCAGGGTAGCTATGGCAGGCAGTCAAGACTAAGGGCCTCATCACGAGTTGGGCAGTAATGCCGGCGCTATTAGCGACGGTGCTTATAGCCCTACCGCCAAACCCCCGGCACTATTAGCGCCGGATCACGGGTTTGGCGGAAGGGTTATTACCCATTCCCCATTGGGCCCATTCGGGAATTCCTCATTCCCCATTCCCCATTGGGCCCAATGGGGAAAATTTGCGCTATTACCGCCGGATGATTTCCCGCTGGCGGTAATTGTGCCGAAAATCAGCAATTTTGCTAAGGATTTCCCCCCAGCTCACAGCTGGGGGGAAATCCGCCAAAGCCATGATCTGGCGGACCCTTAAATGCGGCGGTAATAGCGCTACCGCCGCATTTAAGGGTTACCACCAGACTCGTGATGAGGCCCTAAGTCTCAAGAGGGGTGAGGGTGACTGAAAGACCTCAATGAGCACACAAAGCAAGGTACAAATTACTCCAGACAGGTGTTATATTAAAAATATAGACACATTCATTACAAGGCCTTTGTAACAGACCATAGCAAAGAATCACAATAATACTAAAGTAAACCAATACATCACAATCAACACAATATATATACAAGACCAGAGGGGTCGAACGGATTAACAGGCACGAAATGTCTAGACCACCTAGATGGGGAGGAAAACAGGCAGTGCAAGTAATCTTTAGACCCAGTTCCACATCAAGAATACACCTAACTAATAGGCAGTCCAAGCCCTACGAAGAGAGGAGCATTATGCTCAATAGTACATGCACGCGCTTGTGCCAAGGGACAAAATAGGGTCTCTTCAAGGGTCACTAGCAGCTCAGGAAGGTGGATAAGGTCGATGAAGAACAAGTCCCCCACTATTCAAGCAGGACCTCCACTTGAGGGCAGAGTCAGGTTGAGAGTGCGGGATGGAGTCACTATTTCGCAATAGCTGTGGAAAGGAAAGGGGCCCTTGGGGGCCACTTTGTACGTAAAAATGGGCTCCTGCGCTAGGGGCTACCGGTTGGGGTATGGACTACTCACCGGTCCCCGATGCAGGCAGACCCAGGTTTCGTCAGTACAGTCCACTTTGCTGGCCGGTTCGAATGAGTCAATCAGGACGTCTCGACACTGTGTAGTTTCCGCGGTACAGCAGGGATTCCCAAACGGGACAGGGGCGATTTCTCCGCTCTGGGTGGAGGAATCAGCCCAATTCTACTGCAGCAGGCATCAGGGTCAAGGGGGTCACAAGTGCAGCGAACTTGCACAGGCCGTTGCCACAGCTGGGCAACACAGTAACAGCGTTTACTCCGGTCCGGGCGCAATCGTCTCACTTCAGACCTGGGAATGCCAAGTGTATGGAATTCGGTGCGAGGGTGACGTGGACACAGAGCAAGTTTCAAGGGCTTCCTCAAAACCGCGGCGTTAACAGAGCAAACGTCCCACGTAAGCTGGTCAGCCCACTGGTTGGCCCAGGGACACTTCTGAAGAGGTTTACTTGCAGGGTTTGATGAAGGTGCCGAGAATAGTTGGTCACGCTATTCCAATGGGTCGAAGCGTCTTCGCAGACTTCTAGGATAATCAGATGCAGAGGGGTCTCGCCGGACGACAGCGGGCTCAGGGTGCCAAACCTTCCAGCGGGTCACCAGCGGTAACTCGACTCAGCTTCTTGTTGCAGGATACTTGGCTCCTTATCCTTTGTTTGTGTGAACTCAAGAGATCGACCTGGTAGTGGTGTTCTCGGCCTCCTCTTATCCAAAGTTCCCTTCGCGCCAAAATGGAGAGGACCCAATGGGAGATCTGTTCACAAACACTCACTCCATACGTGGACCAATTACGGACCACGGTGGTCCCAGGCATTCAGGACACTCCAGACTCTCTGGCACCCAGGATGTCTATTGGGAACAGACATCCCAGCCCACATCCTGGAGTCACACACACAAGGCATGCAGAAGCCTGGGAAAGCTTTGGGTTTTGCGGGAAAGTGCATGACCAAATAAGGACTGACCTGGGTCGGCTCGACCTGGGGAAGGTGAAGGGGCAAGATGGCCAACAGACAGGACAAAGAACCTCGTGGCATGGCCATTTTGGAGCCAGGCCACCTATTCGTGGCAAACGCGGTAAGCACGGATAACATGGCAAGAAAGGGTCAAACATAAGAAAACGATAGCTGTCCTGTCCGTGACACATCTGCACAGTTCATAAAAAGTCCAGCGAGAGTTTCTAGGGCCTTTGGTATGACTAGAGACCCAAGGGTGCGGTAAAGTAAGTTACTTTGCACTCTTGTTACATGTTGCACAAAAGCTGCAACATGAGGAAAGGACTAAGGAAACAAAGTCTCCCAGTACTGACTGTCTTAAGGGCATGTCAGGTTCCCCATAAGAAGTGAGCGAAAGCCCAGAGGAGTGCAGCTGAGGGCTGCGCTTCTCTGGCAAAGGGTAGATCAGGGTGTAAAACAGCAGCAACATGTTTGGGGGTTGACACATGGAGGGAAAATTATATTCTAATATGAAATCTTTCCTAACAGTCGTGGACCCGAGCTCGAAGGCATGCAAGCCACAGTACGAGACCGATCCTGGCCGGCTTCGTGAGAAGGCGCAACCAGACCCATGCCCTGCGATTGAAAAATCTCTAACATCATTTCTTTAAACGCAGCCCATTCCTCCGGAGTTGAGGACTTCGTCAGGCATGCAACCTTCCTCAAGGCACCCTCCTGCAAGGAGGACGGGGAAGGCGACCGGTGACTGCGCTTCCTAGAGTGCCAGGACGAGGAAGAAGAATGACGGGAACCACTCCAGGACTGAGATCCCAGGGACTCCTTCCGACGCGGAGAGTCTCCCCTCGAGTCATTGGTGGAAGCCACCTTGGACTTAGATTTTCAGGACGTAGCAGGCTTAGAGGCCTTACCTACCTGGATCTTCCCCTTCCGCAAGGCCTTGGCAGTCAGCGACTGGCATTTGAACAGTCATCGGTGTCGTGCGACTCGCCCAGGCACCACAAACAAATGCTGTAGGGGTCGGTGAGCAACATATTTGACTTGCAGCCCCAGCAAGTCTTAAAGCCAGAGTCTGAGGGGTCAAAGAGAAAGACATCATAATCGAACACACGAGGCGCGCCGAGTTCTACGAAGTAACACGTTCACAGAAAAAACAGAACTGAGGCTACGGCCACCGTGCGTCCCATTTGTAACATCCGGTGACGTCGCCCTCGACGGAGGCCTTCGAGGGACATTGACCCGACGTCATTGACGCAGGACGCCCTCTGCCGAAAACATTTCCCAAGGGCACAGCTGTGGACATTACATGTCAAAGAAGTGGAATACGTTGAAGGCCACAATCCATTCGAAATCAAGTTATGCCGGATGGACCTTCACCTGGTGAAAGTGGCAAAGGCATATTAACTGTCAACATTAAAAAAAAGCCCAACACACGTGGCATTTTAGAAGAAATCTCCTTACTCCTGAAGTTGTACATAAATGCCGACAAGAAACCAAATTTGCTCACAAACTAATAGGTAGCTGATAGGAATCTGCAATAGAAGGCAGATCACGGCAGGGGGAGGGAAACACTCAACTGCAGCTTTGTAAGCGGCCCCAGCATACCACAACTTACTGCTTACAGAGAAAGTCGGCAGAGAAGATCCAATCTGGGACTCAGGAAAGCAAAGCGGAATGCAGAAAGTGCAGACAAAACTTGGCCTCAAGCCAATGACCTCAGACTGCAGGAGCGCTGAACTGCAGAACTGCACACTTCAAGCACACCACGCATGCTCCGTGCTCCCACAGTGTTTTGAAGTGAATGATCCTCCTCCAATAAACATTGTAGACATCCTGTAGATGCACAGCAAAGAATTACGCTCCACCAGAACTGCACACACTGAGCACACCATCTGCAAGGGTTCTACAAGCAACCAGGGAAGGACACAGTGGGAATCAGATCACCCAGTCTCAGGTAGGGTGGGAGAATGGAGGGTGTGTCAACCTAGTTGTTAGGGAGGATCCATTCCTTGAAGAGGAGGGCCTTGAGCTCCTTCCTGAACTGCAGAAGCAAGGGGAGAAATCTGCTGTTGATGGGGAGGAGGATCCAGTGTCTTGGGGTGAAGACAGAAAAGGCCAGTCTTCTGGTTCATTGCTTCCTGCACCAGCAGAGTTCAAGTTTGAATATGTTCTTGCGTCTGGTGTATCATAGGCCTCCATAGATGCTGAGTTTCTCAGTTAGGTGGCTTGGAGTCTTCAGGGTGACGCCCTTCTAGATGATTCAGCAGGATTAAAAAATGATACGCATTTGCAGCAGAGCCAGTGCAGTTATAATAGGTTTGGGGTGATGTGGTTGAATTTGCAGAGTCCTTCAATGAGTCGTGCTGCAGCATGCAGGACATCTCAGGGGTAACAATGTAGTTAGCAAAAGGCTTTCTAAAAGAGCTATTGCCACCACCCATTTGGTAGGACACCAAGGTTTGGACAGCTGATTTCTAGTTGTTTTCTGGGATTAAGGGCCTTATTTTCTGCAGGAGAGCAAGCTGTTACCATGCATTTTGTGTCTTCCTTGCTATGTGCTGTTTAAAGGAGAGGTGTCTTGATATTGAACCCATGGAACTTGGTGCAGGTGGCCAGATGTGGTGTGAAGCCCTCAAGGTGCATAGCAGAGAGCCAGATGTGGATGTCCGGGTGTTTGGTGTTGTTGGTGTACAATAAGAATTCAGTCTTAGAGGTGTTGAGCTTCAGGTCAGCACTGGATATCCATGACCGGATCATTGAGAGGTAGGCTTTGAGTGTGTGGATGTCTACGATGTTGGATACCTTGGAGGTAGATCTGTAGGTCATCTACATATTGATGGACGTGGATGTTGTGTGGAGGGTGGAGATTTCCGTGTACATTTTGAAGATCACAGGAGAGAGGATGGATGCTTGTTGGACTCCACAGGTGATGGGTAAAGTTGGTGATCTGGAGGAATCCATATGTGGAAACTGGTGGTGACTAGCAAGGTAGGATTTGCACCAGCCGAGGATGATCTTGCTGATCCCCATATGATGAAGTAGATGGTCGATGAGTGTCTCAGTCTACTGTATCAAATGCTGTTGAGTTGTCAAGGACAACAGGCATTGATGGCAATCATCAAGGAGTTTTAGGGCATCGTCAATCACCTTGATGGTAGCAGTTTCTGTGCTGTATCTGGAACTGAAGCCAGATTGGTGGGACTGAAAGAGGTTGTTGGTTTCTATGGGCTGGAGGAGTTGCATGGCTACTGCTTTCTCAAGGATCTTATCTAAGACGAGAAGATTGGTGATGGGGTAGTAGTTGCTCAGGTCATCAGGGTTCAGTGTTGGTTTCTTGAGAAGTGGGAGGATTTGTTCAGTCTTGAGGGCACAAGGGATGGGCCTTCGGTTAGGGAGCAATTGATTGTGAGGTAAACGAGGAGTGCTTCCGTTTGAAGGGTCTTGAGTAAGGAGGCAGCTAGGATGTCGTCCATGTATGCTGAGGCCTTGAGGGATGCTAAGGCGGTAGTGAGGTCTTCCATAGTGAGTATCTTGAAAGTTGTCCAGGTAGTTATGGTTTTGCAAGGTGGGATGTGAAGTGTGCGGTCAGTTGTTGCATTGGTTTCTATGAGTTGGTGGATCATGCTGATAAACAAACTTGATGGTGGTGGATTTTTCCATACTGTCTAGCATGGGTGGCTCGACCAGGGGGTTGATGCAGTGCTTAATGGCACTGAAGAGGGCTATACTTTAATCGATTGCCTTGACTATGGTGTTTTGGTAGTAGTTTGCCTCAGCAGTGGTGATCAGTCGTCTGTCTGTAGCACAGAGTTCCTTTGGCAGGGCAAAGTCAGATGTGTTGAAGGTTTTTCAGCAAGTCCTTTCTTGTTTACTGATCAATCCTTTGTTGAAGTGGAGCTCTTGAGTGTACCAGGGTGTGGAAGGTTTAGGCATGAGAGTGCATTGTTTCACTTGGGCATGGCAGTTGATGCTGATGGGGAGGTTGAGGGTGGTGTTGAGTTCTTGGAGAAGCAAGTTGCAGTCCTGGTTTGCCTGGGGTAGATCAGCCCATATGAAGTGGCGTTTGGTGGAACTTCCTCCACTGGGAAGTTCTTCAATGATCTGAAGGCTGGTTTGCTGACTTTCAGATGGGTTTGTTTGACTGGTATGGTGTGACTAATGTCAAAGAGGATTTCCAGATGGTCTGACGAGTCAAACGGGATTGAAGAGTTGTGATGGAGGGTGGGTGAGGGATGACAATGAGGTCAGGATATTACCTTTCCTGTGAGTTGGGTCTGTCATGTGCTGTGTGAGATTCAGAGTGTTGAGTAGGCAGTGGAGATCTTCCTTCATTGACTTGGTTGCTGGTGTGCCAGGGATGTTTAAGTCGTCGAAGATGATGTTGGCATGCGTGAGGGACAAATCTTCAATGAAGGAGATGTTGGGCTTGGGTGGTCTGTATATAAGGTGAAAAGTGGCTGTGTCCATTGAGGAGAGCGGGAAGTGGAAGGAAAGGTTTTAGAAAGAGCCAATGGTGGAGACATCTAGTTCAGTGTTTTGTGAATGCTGGCGAGGCCGCCGCAGATGTTGTTTGGATGGTCACGTCATAGAATTCTGTAGCCGTTTGGTATGAGGACATCTGGTTATTGGTGCAGGTGGAGGTGGATGTTGGTGGATGTCTTCCAGGTCCCAGTATGAAGATGGCATCCAAGTCGTGTGTCATGATGAGGTTATCGACATCTGCTGCATTGTTAGTTGCTGAGCGGACATTGTGAGCATCAGTTTGTGTTGTGGTAGAAAATGGAATGCTGATGGGGTCTTATGGTGATGTGGTTAAGATTTCTTCAATGTGGTGTCCATGATATTGCTGGTGAGCAGCATGGTTGGAGAGGAGTGGTCAATGAATTGTTGGGAGAAAGGGGTGAAACACATTTGAGGGAGCTTACCTGGTGTTAGAGGGGCAGGAGTTCTGGTTGTGGTTCCTCCCAGTTCGGACCGGTTCAAACGGGAATTGGCCTTTTTTTCATTTTCCCTTCACTTAGGATGCCCAGATAAGAGATGCCCTTGATCTAAGCATTAAGAAAAGGAAATGTAAAGGGCAGGGCAAAGCAAGTGGTGGGGTGTAGGTCACGTGATCAAGATCTACTTGCACCAACTGCAAGAGGCTAGCTAAAAGGCACAAAAACTGGTGGTGGGCTGAGCAACTGAGTGGCCTGGCCTGGTGACGTGACCAGCAGCCTCCTCAATGCATAGTCCCATCCTACCTCGCTAGCCTAACATACAGAGTCACATCTCTAAGCATAGTAAGAGTAGAGGGGTTTGAGAACTCACTGTTGCAACAATCACTGTGTTGTGGAAACCTTTTAATTTATTCTCATAATATTAAACTGTGCTCCGATAAGGGAAGTGATCATTTATATGTGCTTTATAGCAGGAAAGTGTGAATACAAGAGCAATGATCCCTCATTGTGCAGCTCCCACTCTTTGAATGATCTGTAGCATCTCTATCATGCTTCTTGTTGGGTGGCTCAGGTCAATTCATCCTTTCTCCCCAGAGGGGAGCCATTCCCTGTCAGGCTAGGGAGGTGAGCCCGCTCTGCAAGATACTCCCTAAGGTTTTGGGCAAGTGGGACCTCACTGGGAGTGACTTCACTCTCTGGGACAAGGACTCCCATTCTAGGGACCTCTCTGCCTGGACCACCAAGTCTGCCTTTATGGGACTGGAAGAGACTGACTTTTTAACTACAACACCCAGAAATCCTCCTTTCACCCAGTTTACTTAAGGTAATGCTGGAGTTCATCTGAGCGTTATAGCCAAGGAAGGAGAACACACCCACATTGTCTGTGATGGCGTACTTAAGCACAGGAGGAGCAAAAAGGAATCTCCAACGCAGAGATGAGAGTGAATCCCACACAGAGGCAAGCCTCTGCGGAAGAGACGTCCTGGAGAGGCAGAGCTATGCTAGAGCAGAGCCAGCAAGTCTAAAGTTAGCCAGAAGCTGGAAGGCTGGCGTAGTGTGACTGAGATGCCAGGGTTGAAAGCAAAAGCGGAAACCAGGAAGCACCGGTTTCCTCTGGTGGCGCGACCATGAAGAAGCTGTGCTAGGCCTGGGTCCTAGCAATCAACACGGAGACCAGTAGGAATTTCCAAGCTCCAATCTCAAAGGACATTGACTGTCGAGAAGAGCAGCAGCAGGGAAGTGGACGCTCCCATAAAGATACTGAGTTGAGTGGTGCAAACCCATTATACCAAGGCTGGGAGAGCATACAAGGTTTTGGGAACCTGAGAGCAAGTGCCCATGAACCTCAGGAGGAGAGAAGTACCAACACAGTGCACAACAGATGGGGAAGCTACAAGGAACCCTATATAGAGCAGAACAAGAGGCATACAAACTCTGTACAGGTTGTAAGGACCTACAAGGTTATTGAGAAACCCGAACAGGCAAGCACCCTGTGTAAGCCAAATTGACTAGAACACAAACATTTTGCGTCTAAGCTGGGGAAGCTGGTGAGGTTACGGGAACCTGAGTAATGCAGGTGGACAAATGCCCTATAGAAATGTTATACCCACATGTGCACACGTCTACCAGAGAGCCATAAGACATCAAGGAGACCAAGAGCCACACACCTGTTCTCAAGATACTGTGGGTAAGAGAAAACATATTGAAGAACCTTTCTTTTAACCATCTGCAAGGAATATCTGGACTACTGTTCACCCTTATGTTTCTGGTAAACAAGTCTCTCAAATCATATTGTCTACTCTTTCTTTTCTTGGAACACTGTCTGCAAGAAAGACAATCTTTTGCGGTACTTTGTGAACTATTAGGAACACAGGACCAGGCAGAAGTGTAACCCAGAGACTGTGTCCTGGTCTCCTTTTACTGTTTGTTTTTATAATGTGGCAGTGGCAGTTAGCAATTAGGATTTGAACGGAAGACATTTTATTTGGACTTTGACGAGCACCCTTGGTTTTAGTTTGACAGACAGGGAACTTTCCGCATGGAAATAGGTTAAGTTCGGCGTTTTTCTTTTTATTTGAATAAAACCATTTTTGAAAATGCCACCAAGTCGTCCAACTCCTTCTGGTTCCCACGCTCTGTGTAACTAGAACCAGTGATTTCAATCTTTAAAGATGTATTCCTCCCTCACTAGCATTCAGTAAAGCCCCGGCCACGGTGGCATAGAGCTGGATAAAGTATACAAGAACATAATGGCCCCAAATCTGATAAGAGTATGGGAAGAAACGTGCATCACGGGTACACTACCGCCTTCCATAACAGAAGCGATCATCACAGTTCTTGCAAAACCAGGCAGCCCCCCGAACGAAATGTCATCATACCGCCCACGTTCATTAATCAATGCAAATCTGAAGATTTTCACCAAAGCCCTGGCAAATAGATGATTACCCTATATGCCTGAACTGGTACAATCGGACCAGTCACGTTTCATACCGGGCTGATCAACTGCCTTAAACTTGAGAAGACTGTTTGGCACAATGACACAAATAGACCCAATAGTTCCTGCAGCCAAACTGCTTCTAAATGCTGAAAAAGTATTTGATTCCGTGTCATGAAACTTCCTCTTTGGGGTCCTGAAACGAATCTGACTAGAAGAGCGATTCAGTAAATTTGTAAAATTACTGTATAGTGGCCCCAAGGACAACATACAAACGGAAACTACTCCACTATTATTGAATTGTCCAGAGGCACTAGGCAAGGTTGCCCATTCTCCCCTCTGCTTTTCGAACGGACCATTGAACCATTTGCCAGCAGGAGCCAAGAATTTCACAATCGCAGAGAAATACATATATGGGGTCCGCCACAAATATCAATGTACGCAGATGATACCCAAATGTATCTCAAACACCCCGCTGAAAATACATTCAGGATCTAAAATCAATACAACTAACTGAGAGCTTTTCCCCTTAAAGATAATACAACCAGACCACCACATTTACACGGGATGAAATAGGTGGGGGAAACGGTCAAATACCTGGGAGTGGGGGTGGCACGATCACACAAACTATTATATGATGTCAACTACGCGGATTACATAAACACACTTGAAAATAAACTAAATCTTTGGGCAAAACTACCGTTCTCATTGCAAGGCAGAATCGCAATCTTGAAAATGACTGTAGTCCCTAAGCTCCTATTCCTTTTTTTTTTAACAACATCCCAATATGGCCCGAGCGACAGCTCTTTAATGCACTTCAAAAGTTAGCAGTGGGCTTCTTATTGGGTGGTAACACGGCCCGCATGAAATCGGAATCTCTAACCAAACCATATGACAAAGGGAGCCTAGCAGCTCCTGACTTCGAACTCTACTACCGGCTGGCTCAAGCACATTATGCTGGATATTGGTATAGCCAGGACAATAAATATGCACATATAGACTTGGAGACGTTCTGCAGCACCTAATGATATTAAATATACCCCGATATGCATCACACGGCAGACCCCTGCCCATTCGACCCACTACCCAATACACTGGAGGCCTGGAGATGCATAATTATCAGACTAAATATAACTAATCCCTACAGCAGAAACATCCCATTACGCAATACCCCTGTTCACCCCCCTACATTAGAGGTAGATGTACAGTGATCGTGGCACCCTGACAAACCAATTAAACTAGGTGATCTAGTTCCCGAAGGCAGATTCGTCACAACTAAGGAATTCAAATATAATCTAGGCAACAACCCAGTAAAACTGCTCCAATACTCCGGATGAGAGCATCTATAAAACAGAAATGGCCATCGTTCCCCTAAGACCTAGACACAAATGACTGCATCGAAATAGTGGTACAATGTGAAAGCAGGAAGAAACTATTGTCCAAATTATACGTAAAGATACAAGATGAAACGCCCCAGACAGACACCCTAGGAAATACAGGGGAGGTGATAGACGAAAGCAAATGGCAGATGATGTAAAGCTTCACCAAAGAAGTGTCACTTAATTCACGCCTGAGGTTGATACAATTCAAAATACTCAACAGACTCCACTACACCCCTAAAAACATCACCAGATTGAATCCCCAGAATTATCAACTATGCCGAAATGCAGGACTGCGGAAGCTGACAATACACATATTCTGGTACTACCCCAATCATAAGCTTCTGGCAGCAGATAGCAAACATACTACATGAAATGACGGAAGTACCTCTGACACTTCAACCTTTGAAATACCTACTAGGCGATATTGGCAAAGCAAAAATGATTTCCTGGAGACTTAACATGGGATGCATACTCGCCAAAAATGCTTAGCAGGAGATGCGCCAACAATAAAACAATGGCTCAGAGAACTGTCAAGGATTAACGACTGCGAGGAAGGATATATACAAACTGTTAATGCGACATCAAAACCTAAAGAATTATGGGCCCCATAACGCCTATATGTTGAAAACTCAACTTGACCCTGAAACCACATGTCAGCATCTCAAAGCGGAAATAATGACACTAAACTACTGGAGTGTCTAGTAAACCTACGATGTACTATGATGACTGCAACAGTATTTATGTGCGATATGTTCAAACTATAACTTAAATGGGAAAATTACCTAACCACTTGTGAACCATTGCCACTTGTTAAATTAAAAAAAAAAGATGTAATCCTCTCATTTGTAGAGGTCTTCTAACCTCTAGATTGCATCTCAGTTCCCCATCTGTTTAATGTACAGGAGGAGAATCCTCCGCGGCTTGACCTCTGCCGCCATATTTACTGGTAGTATGTCTGCTACACATTGATCCCAATACTACTCATTCTAGCTTTCAATAGCTCCCATGCGCTCTCCAACCTCGATCCAGATGGTGGTGGGAGGAGGTGGCAAAATTGAGGAAGAACTGGGGCTGCGTGCCACAAAGTCCATGACTCACGTCACCCTCAAGTTCCCTGAGCCCATCAAGTCGGCCGCCCCTGTGTCAAGGATTCACTGTGGCTCTGCATCAGTCACTGATTCAGCACAATCCGCAGCAGTGTACACGGAGGTACACACAGCCTCCTTTACGTATGCCAGATGTGGGAAAACAGGTTTATGAGTAAGGTCCGCTGGCAAAAAGCACCTACGTAAGGATCAGGTTTCGAACAGGATAACCAACGCCATGGCGACCGCACAAACAAAATGGCAGACCAGGACGTTCAGGCTGAGATCCAAAGCTCGGCACCTGACTTGCAGTGAGTTAATGAACATTCCTCTGTCGCGCCTCTTGGGCGCCATGTTTGTCTGACTAGTTTACAGCCGCATTTCCCACCTATCCCCTTACTTTCCCCTATTGCCGTAGCCCTTGCTAATTTCCGCTTTTGCATTGGTTGTATCTGCAAATTAATTTGCACATTATCAAGTTATCGATAAAGCACCAGAAAAACTGCAAGTGCCTATCGAGACCCTGCATCATCGCTAGGCCATTTTATTTAAATAAAATGTTTTTTTAAACAAAATGTTTTTTCACAAGTCACTCCAATAAAAAAAAAAGAGAAGGGGAGGGACGCGAATCAGATTCAAGTCTAGGAAGGCAGTGCCATAATCTGTTCATTACACAGCATTTAGTTCCAGCATGCAGCCCAACCCGAGAGCTACCAATTTTGCAGATATGCAATATATGAGCAAGGGGCCTGGGGGGCTACGAAACCCGGTGGCCAATTTGGGGAATCAAACACCACAAAAACGATAAACTACTGATAAAGAAGTTGAAATGAAGCTTACTGAAAATAACACAGCCAAAAACGAATGAAGGACTACACCGGCTCTCAAATAAAACAAAATGATAAAAACAAACAAAAATACTTCTGGCAAGGAGCAGAATAGTTTGGGGTGATCAAAGTGGGTGGAGGAGGGTTTGGATGGTGATGGGGTGTATAGCGGGGGCCCATCTCCACCTGTACAGGCGGAAGTAGGCAAGTACCAAAGACGGGGTGCTGAATTTAGCTACAGTGTGCGATACTGGGCCTCCACCCCTTACTACTAAAATCAAAAGGGAAGCAAATATTCTTTAAAGCTCTGCACATACATTTCACATCTTAATGGTGAGTGGGAGGAATGACGTCCTTTGCCTCTACTACTCCAACACTCAAGGCGCCGGATCCCCAGGTAGCAGAGGTTTGGGAAATCCCAGATTTTTCAGTTAGAATTGACTTCAAGAAACGAAGACAATACCTCGATACTCACCCACAAGAAACCAATAAATGCAGCTACCCCGAGATCCCCGGTCCCATACAAGCTCTCCCCATGCAAAGAGAAACAATTGCACACAGTGCCCAAGTCCTCATACAAAATGAAGTGGGGACTTCTTAACATACAGGATGCACAATATGGGGGGAGGGAGGGGGCGGATGGGGGTGTTCCCGGACAAAGTGTCGGGAAGGCAACGGCAGACGCGTTTAGTAAATGGGGATAAACCTAGATCCTAGAGTAAAATGTACATGATTGGCAGTAGAACAGGTTTTCTCTTCGGCCACAGCACAGTGGTAGTCTGCGTGGAAAGGCTGCATTACAATAAACCTAGTGCTGTTGACAAACTATTGGCCACGTCTCTGACCCAGCACTGCTCCTTGAATATTCCCATGTATGTTTTTTTTTTTTTTTAAATACGGAGCGCCCACAAGTTATGTCCTGTGCTTGCTTTTAACTACTATCTTTTGAATTCTTGTAGTGTGTATGTATTGTTTATGCTTTACAAATGTAGGCTCAAGAGTACCGCAATGCAAAGTGATGCAAGCTCTAACCAGGACTAGCTGAACAACTTACACCAGATAAGGGACAAGGCTCCTACTACATTAAAGATTTAAAGAGATACCCCAGCTGAGCCTGTGTGGTAGTGCCCGCATTTACAGGTACAAGATGGATGTTCTGCGTGATGAGATTAATCTGCAGCACAAAAAAACACATGCTTTTTTTAACATCATGGAACGTCAATGGGCAGCTTTGAACAGGCTAGTCACTTCATTTAGTCTTTGGCTTCTCGGACCCGGATAACACTGATAAGCCAATGGAGGAGTTTCACCTTTCAGAGGCAGTTTTAATAGCAAACAACTGAAAGCGAGGAGTTGGGATGGTAGTTAATTACAGCCCACTGAGAGGCTCAAACTCACATGGGACACACACAGCTCTCTCTCCTCCCTCTGCTCACCGATTCCCCCTTCACAAGTAGCGGGCGGGGGACTCAGTCCACCTACGAGTACCCTCAACTTGTGCCTTGCTTGCGCTGGCCCTCGCACCGCTATGCATGCCCCAAGGCAGAGGTGTACAGACTCAAAAATTCAAAATGACAAAAAGGGGGTATGTCATGAGGCAACCATCATCATTCAAAAGACTGAGGTGTTCAATGGCATCTTAGAAATTCTCCAGGCAGCTCCGGATTTACCCCAGCTTTAGGCTTTGAAAATATCATAGAGGAGCAGAGGGCAAACCGGAGATGCTCACAGAATCACCTGATTTTCATCAGTGAAATCTGTGTGAAGCGGACCCAAGGTAAATGCTGACAAGCACGTCCACATTTACATTTTCACGCGCGTGCACAAAGTCTGTTGATGGATACAAGTAAACTCTCTGCCTGCCAGAGTACGAAAAGGAGAGCTAGTTGCACAGCAAAGTGCAATGGAAAACAAACCAGCTATCAGGGACGTAATTCCACCAAAATGTCAGGGGTAGCGGAAGTGACATCACACGATCCTTGACCTTTGATAACATCACAGGAAGTGGTGTAATTGGACTCCACCCTGAAGTGACATCACGGGAAGAGATGGAACATGACCTTTAACCCCTTGACAAAACAGGAAGTGGCATCACATAGCATTTTACCGAAGTACAATACGAGAAATATGGTTACGATATCACTGTATTGTAATATACATTTCGTACAAGAATGGATCACCATATGTATCGTTAATATCAGTGTGTATAGGCCCATGTTACCAAATTACTGTGAATGCAAGCAGACGTACAAGGCCTAATGATAATTATGTGTTATTATATAGCACTTACGCTTAAGCGCTTTATATAGAAAAAATATACATACAATATCACCCAACTTGTGTTGGTACTCTTTTATCGACCTCAGAAGGATGAAAGGCTGAGTTGGCCATGCCGGGATTTGAACCTGCTACCTGCAGATCAGACACACCCCGCTGCAGCGAACACTTAACCCACTGCGCTATGTTACCGGCTATAGCTATTTTACTGACTATAGTAAAATGAGCAATTATGTGTCTGAATATTCTCAAAGTCAGAAAGCAAATTACACTGTGTAGTGGACACCAATAAACTAGTTACTGAGATTTAACAGCAGGCCAGTTCATCTGCAGTTCTGGTGCAAAGTTGCCGCATGTCAAGCCTGCGTGGATCGACTTTTCAGGCTTCAGAGGTTGACAAAATACTTACCATTGGGAGGGTTCAGAACTGTGTATTAAATAATTTAGAGTAGCGCAGGGAAAGCAGCGCACTCACGAAGCATCCCGTACTCTGGACACTCGTTACTTCATACATGCAAACAAACATCCTGAACAGCATGCATTGGACACATTACAGTAAAGCATTAATTGTGGCACAATGAAACCAAGGGCCACTTTATGTGCTATGGTCAAACATTTCTACACTGTACACAAGCTTTTAGGCACAAGGACTTTGTCAAGTGACAGAGGACACCGAGATGCAATGTCTTGTGATGATCGTAACAGACATCAGAAAAAAAACATGCTACAACTGCAACTTGCAAAAAGCAAAATACATAGGGCCTCATCACGAGTTTGGCGGTAACCCTTCAATCTGGCGGTAGCGCGATTACCGCCGGATTTAAGGGTCCGCCAAATCAGGGCTTCGGCGGATTTCTCCCCAGCTCTGAGCTGGGGGGAAATCCGCCGAAAATTCGCGCTATTACCGCCGGCGGGAAATCCGCCGGCGGTAAGAGCATGCAAAATTCCCCATTGAGCCCAATGGGGAATGGGGAATTCCCAAATGGGCTCAGTGGGGAATGGGCAATACCCGTTCCACCAAACCCAGGATCCCGCGCTATTAGCGCCGGGGGGTTTTGCGGTAGGGCTATTAATGCCGGCGTTAACAGCGCCGGCGTTACCGGCCAACCCGTGATGAGGCCCATAGTCCGAAGTGGATGCTTATTCTACTCGAAATGCTTTTTGGAAGTTTTGGTCTGCATTGTGAATTTGAGGTGTTTAAGAACAGACTAAATCAGTGACTCACCCCCTGAAGTGTCCCTGAAATAAACGTGTAATGAGTCTAGCAATTATTGTATAGAATTCCAGAAAGACACATGATTTGTTATTCCAATTCTTTCTTATTTAGGGTCACTGCTCAAAGCGTTACACTTGTGGAACCCTCTGCTTTTTCAATAGGCCTGAACAAGAAAGCTAGCCACTCCAGAAACAAAGAGCCACATGGTGCTGGCCACAGCCCAGGAGCTTGCATTAGAAAAAAAAAATATATATAGTTAATTTTTTTTGAGGTAGCCAGGGAGACCACAGGGGTAGCACGGGAGACCATACGGGCCTCAGTTGCGACCCCTGGTGCCCCTGAAATGACGTCCAAGTTCCACTGAGTTCGCCTCTCCGAACTGGGTGCATAGGTGCATTCCCCCGTGATGATGGGAAGGACTTGTAAAAACTCATTGTAACCTCTGTAAAACAAGTTTAAACAAATGAAACGTTACTTGTAACTCTGAATGCAAAAAACTACTTGCCAGCTCTTAATAAACGTGGTAGCAAAAACACACTTCAGGGCCGTTTTGAAGGACGGAGGGAGTACAAAAGAAAATAAATAAATAAACACCAAAAAATACGAGCCAGACAGTCATAGGTGTCTGGGTATTGCACCGAGTTTAAAATAAGACTTCCAGTTGAACCTCAGATTTGTTTTTAAAACATGATCGTATTTTCATTTCTCTTGAACAACACTTTGTCTTCGGTTTAGTTCTCAGTCTCGAAAGAGAGTTCAGCTATTAACCCCCCGGCCCCATGGAACTTAGGCACTTTGCACATTTAGAAATCAATTCATTCTAGGACATTATTCTCAAAAGTTCACTGACACTCTGGCCATAGCGATCAGATTTCAACATTGCAACATGGGAAGGATCTGAACTGACCAGAGACCTTTCGACCCCCCACTAAAAACTTGGAAATGTTCTGTACCCACTACACTTCCTCGTGCTGCTTCAGGAGTCTGGTCCGTTTCTGTCCTTTCATCGCAGTATTTAAAATCCCCCAATGTGGACCCGAGAGAAACCTTCTTCAAAGGAGCCCTAAAAACGTTACCTTTTTTATGTCGCTGCACCAAATAAAATTGGCCAAAAAGAAACTGCAGTCCCTGGTATTCTCAGGTGTTCAACTCCAAAGCATTACCCGTCTGGAAATTACAACACATCTGGTGGAGATCGAAGTTAAAGGCAGATCTTAAGACATTACGAAAGACCCGAATAATTCAGAAGCCCCCGATTAAGGAGCAACGTCCCATTAGCATTCTGGAACGATTGGGCAGGGTAGCATTGGGTAGAATTGGGTCTGGGGATCTTTTTTCTGGCATAAGGAAATGCATGGATTCCTGTATATCCAAACCTGTGTTTCACTCGCTAGAGCTTTGTACAGGAACCCCCCTGTGTATGCATTGGCATACACAGGGGGGGGGGGTTCCCCACCTGGAGCCCAGGGGGGGCTTCACCCAGGGGTTTGGCCACTTCATCACCTAGGGCAGTGGTCTTCAAACTGTGGGGCTGGCCGGGGGTGCTAAGCTCTTTCAAATGGGATTACGGTGACTGTTTTTAATAGAAAGTACCAAAATGTAGAGCTTATAGGCGGGGGGGGCAGTATTTTTACTCAAGGGTGGGGGCTCAGCATAAAAAGGTTTGAAGATCACTGACCTAGGCCCATAGGCTCCTCCATCCAAGTAGTATGAAGCACCGCTACATGATCATGGGCATCATTTTAGGAGGGAACAAGGGTTTTTGCCCACCCCAAATTTTTGTGGCACACCATTTTGTCCCACTCATTGGCAGGGGCCCCTTTCATTTGGCTGTCATGTGCGCCCCCAACATTTTCAGCAAAGTTACTCCACTGTACCTGGGCCACCTTTGAAATTCTTGCTGCCTGCACCCATCGAAGCGGCTCGACTACAAGTTTGCTCCCGCGTTACTGCACGCTGCGGTACGTTGTCCTGCAGTTTCACAGGGAATAAAAGTATCTCCACTGGGTGAGCAGTACTTGGTCCTCAGTAGTTTATGCTCGTTGAATCTCGAGATATTGGTTACCCTTCAAGAATAAGCACTAGGCCGTGGAGGGACTGCCCAATTTCTTACTGATAATCTTCATTGCTTCTACTGCTACACTTCCTTGGGCCAGAACATTCACTGCCTCCTCATCCTCACAACAGTGCAGATCATTTCGACTACTTGGGTAGGAAAAAGTTATTTTTTGCCAAGTTGTCTTTTATGCGGCTAACTAATAAAGTTGCAAGAAAAAAAAAGTACAACTATTTAAGAAGCTCTTGGAAGAAAGCCGTTATCTATCAAAAATGACCAATGGGAATGGGAAGGGTGAAGCTAGGAGTAATGTAGCTTGTGGACCGTGTTTCCCGGTTAAACTGTTAGAAATCAAATTCATAATGTTGACCGACACAAAAAGTCCCTTTCCTCCCAGCCCAAGCTAATGTTCATAGATTTAGCTTGCCTGTCAGAACTGATTCTCTTACAAGAATGACACCTGCTGGTGAAAGCTGGGGAGTGCTGCTGAAGAAATTCTGGGAGAGGGTTGATTAGTCGCACATCTCAGCAGTTTTAGGCCTTGGTTGTTTAAGCCTTGCCCTCGTGATCAGAGCTTCTGAAACTCTAATTTCGTCAAAATTAAATCGGGTTCTCTTATGACTAAAATTGGGAGATTCCTTTGGTTATTGAATAACATGTGAATTTTCATTTATCGTTCCGTATGGTAGAAGTGGGCGGTATAAACCTGTGAAGAAATGACTACTGCTAATACAAGGACGAGTAGTAAACTAAACCATATACTCAGCCATCAGACTGCATCAAAACAGTGATCCCAATCAAACTTGAAACCGGCACAGGTGAGATCTGCTCCCTTGGCCTTTTGTGGTAACGTGGGCAGGATATACTCAAGAGGGGTGCAAATCTGAAGCAGCATCATCAACCCAAACAGCAATAGTACAACAGTCCAAAATAAATCAACGTCCAATGAAGGCTGTATAAATATATATACTTAAATGAAACACAAATATGCAATAAAAACAGTAGTAGAAAACACTAACAAAAGCCCGCCCCGGTAAAGGAAGACCGAGAAATGCAGAATTTAAAGATGCAAGCACTCTGGTATTTATCAGGCAGGAAAAAGGCAATACATCCAGTGGTCGATGTGTATGAAAAGAAGAAGTGGAACTGTGTTCCCTGCTGGCCTGTCCCCGGTCACCACAAACCCCATCGCCACGCCCCTCCCACGCACAATCCAAACCTCCAAACAAATGCGTCTGCTGTTTAAGGTGAAGTGCACTCAAGTGCAAGTTTCAACTGCTTCCTACACTTATTTTAAAATGAAACCCGTCTGGAACGGTTATTTTTTAAAAAATAAAAGTATAGGAACAGTAAAACGTAATTAAAAAAAAAGGAGAGGAGCACTGCTCTCGCCCACTTCGACCACTGAATAAATCGCCACAATGTTTAAAATGATATGCTTCTTGACTCAAAAGGGGGGGGAAATTGACCAGTTTTAGGAGTCCCAACAAACGGAGAAGGGGGGGCAAGGGGCATTCCAACAGTACATTATTCAGTTCTTGGCAGGTGAACAGCACCAAATCAGACTTACAGTTGTTCGAGCAGTTTGATTTAGGTATGGATGCGATGAGCCATGATGATCCAGATGGGAGCTGGCGTCAAGTCTGCTACAAAGTGAGGCTCATTGCGGTTCAATGCAGCATTCTAATAAATCAAGTCGATAGGGTCACCAGGGTCAGTTCGATGTTTAGTCATGGGTAGAAGATGAAGATGCTGGTTATACGAGGCATTTGGTCATGAGGTGGCGATTTTAAGACTTTTCGCAGAAGCAAGCTTCTAGTTCAAACCAACGCAATGATGTGCTCAGCTGGCGCTGTGCAGCAGCAAACTAGTTTGACTATGCCTCAATAGAGGTTCAAAGAAGTTCCAAAATCAGCAACACAGGTTTGATTGGTTCAAATGCATTTGAATACATGTTTCGAGTGGGGAGAAATGCAGTAACCAGCCGCTTGGCTTCTTCAGTTGTTGCGAGTCCCAATCCAGGGGCTCAGGGATAAGGAGTCCCTTTTCTCTTTCTCCCTACCCGGGGGAGTCAGGCCAACACCTGCAGGAGTCCATCTTCAGGAGGTCTGGCTACCAGTTGAGCTGGCAGAGAGGCAGGTCTTGCTCCTGCAGCAGTTCACGCCCAACCAGCCCCTGGGAGTATGTATGGAGCAGAGCTTAGCTTTACCTTGGAACAAACCACCTCAAGGGGTGAGGCCTATGGAAAGGTCAACTCGCCCAAAAGAGGTCCAAAATAATTATTTTTGCAGACCTACGTAAGCAAAAGGCCTAACAGGATTGGAGGAAAGCAAGCCTGATTTAAGAGGTCCAATCTCTGTCCTTATGACAAGTGGTCTTTGCCTTATTCAGATCATCCAGGATATTGCTGCATGAAATTTAACCTTTTGCAGCATGAACAATGACATTTTGCAGCACAATGGTGTATTTCTGCTGCATTTTTGTAGCACATGTTTTTAAATGCCTGGAGGGTGTGTGAGAATCAGGATATGACTAGAAATACATTTTGTATGTTGGTTCTGCTATAGTATAATAGAAAAGAGTCCCAGATGTCCCAAGCTTGACAGAAAAGTGCATACCTATTTTCAGCTACCAGCTGATTTCACATTTATTTTGTGAATCACATGCTAATGAAAGCAGGAGGCAGGTAGAGGGGAGAGGTAAAGAGAAAAGCAAGATAGTGGAATTCTGCCCAAACTATGCTGTGCTCCCTCTGGCCACACTAACCCCACCCATTTCCCAAGTCCATAGCCTCAAAGGACTGTTTTTATGCAACACCCTGGTGGGAGGCTAGTCCTTTTGTTCATTGGGTGCCCTCTGAAGCTTGCTTCCCATGCTGCACCTTCTGAGAGCTTAAGGGTTGAGAGAGACACATTACCTGCCCTCACATAAACAGCTCAAACTGGCTATTGTGCCGCTGGTTACCACAAAGAGGGAGCGGAGGGGGGAACAGGGATTCCTTTGTTGGTATGGGGATGTTCCAGTGAAGTGACACAGGGATGAATTATGGGCTAGCTTGGCCTGGATTCTGGCAAAAAGGGCATTTGGGCAGGTTTGAACTCAAGATCTGGCTCCAAGTGCGGGTGGGCTAGATACTTAAAGATGGTGACAATAACACAATCAATAGACTATCTGAGCCAAGTGTCACTACCAGAGACATCAAGGTTGGCCACGACTATTTCAAACTATTGCAAATAAGATAGTTCTTTGAACTGCAGGGTAAAAAAATATCAGACAGGATGAAATAAAAAAAATTAAAAATATACCTACAAAATGGCATCTTTATTGACCGACCTAAACGCATGCAAAGTTATTGTCAATAGTGTTGATACTCAAAAAATGGTGGACGACACGAAACAATGGGTGAATGACCGGAATAGAGGAAGAATTAGAGAAATGGACAAGTAAAACAACTTGATCAGCTCTGCTGCAATAGTATACACCATAGGGATGAGGTTGATTGGGGAAGGTACAATTAATAATTAAGCCCGATGGGGCAAAAACTGTTGAATCTGGGGTTTTACTACCAAGACCATACGCCTAAAAGATCTGGACATTAAATGACAGAGGTACACAGAAAATCATATAGGTATTATGAATTGGTATGATTTATTAGCAGAGGAAGTTTGCTTTAAGCGATTTAAAAAGTTCGACTGTTCGCCAGCCTAGCTTTTTTATTTTTCTTGCAATAGATTGCATTTTTATGAAATCCGTAGGATATATCCAGTACATATCCAGAATGTCTCAAAAATGACTTTCATGAATACTCTCAAGGAACATGATAGTACCATAAAAACCTCAAGGAAATTAAGATTCGAGTTACTGGTGAACCACTATTTATTCAGTATTCAGCAATCTAAAAACAATGGAAGTTTGGCTTCGTTTTTTCCTACAATTTATGCATTTCATTAATTGTTTAT
Organism: Ambystoma mexicanum; assembly: GCF_040938575.1. Classification (NCBI taxonomy): domain Eukaryota; kingdom Metazoa; phylum Chordata; class Amphibia; order Caudata; family Ambystomatidae; genus Ambystoma; species Ambystoma mexicanum. The sequence goes on from NC_090923.1 coordinate 934,563,481, forward strand.
ACAGAGTCCTGTATGAATGGGTTATCTCCTGGATCCTGAAGGTGGTGTTCAAGCTAACATGCGCCGAAATGTCTATTTAATGTTGAGTTTGTTTTCTCTAAATTATTATGAATTTTAAAGATTAGATTTCACTATGTGCACACAAAAAAGCAATCATACTATCTAAAGGTTTTCATTAATGTTTACAGTTTTGCAATTATGTTTATTTGTGAACTTCTTTAGAAATATTTATTTGGAATTAATAATGTATCGATATTTTGGTAATTTCTTGATTAGGATGAACAATGTTAATGCCTTGCTTTGCTGTGATGTGATAACGTATGATCATGTACTGCCATGCAGAAGATAGTTTGCAAAAGTTCCTCTAGGCTTTTACAGACCTAGTTCATTCTCCTGCCCGGTATTGCCACGAAGATGATGAAAGGCGAACGTTTTTTCTGTTTTTTTGGAAGACCTGGTTCACTCTCCTGCCAGGTACTGTCTCGAAGAAGATGACTGGCAAAAGTTCCTCTGGTTTTTGGCAGACCTAGTTCTTTAGAGTTCTTGTTGGCTTCCTTTGTTTGGTCTGGGGCTCTCAGAGCTTTGGCTTCGGTCTTCCCGTGGCTTCTTTGGCTCTCCGACGGGCTGCAGTGTTCCCACAGTCTGCAATTTAGTGTTTGCATGCACCGTCCAGGTTCTTCTCGTGCCCAGACATTCTGTTGACAAGGCTTCCATCCTGTTTCTCCTTGCTGGGGCGTAGCGGGATGTCTTGGTTCACTCGTTCCTGCTGCATGGGCTGGCTTCTTGCCAGTGCTCCACCGAACTGATTCCTCGCTCACAGTTCTCCCACAGGGGTTTTTCTCACAAAATTATGTCCTTTGGTTTTCCAAAATGATTAGAATGCATATGTATGCTCGACTCCTCATTGCTCCACCTTATCCCAGTACCTTCCAGGGAGATCTTTCTATAGTCAGCCCTATTCTTCCTTATCACAATATTTTCTAGGTTATTAATGCTACAGAAACAAATGCAAGTGTGGGGTACAGAGGGTTGAGTGAAGGGATAGGAGAATGTATCGGAGGTGAGTGGAGGTGATGAAGGGTTGGTATACCACGTTTCCCTTGGATCCTCATCCTTCGCCCAAGAGGGGGCGTCTCTCCACATGAGATCCTCCCGCTCAGTACCACCCCAAGGTGGACTATCTGGCAGCGGCCTCACCTCCCTGGCCTCAAGGAAAGGAGTAGTCATACTTGTATGTTGTAAATCATTACAGAACATGTTTCACTGCGCTCATTAGGCGAAGCAATACACGATGCATTTGCCTGCCCCTTCCCACATCTAAAATGAGTATAGGATAACTAAATAGCTGGTCACTGTGTGGCTTTTTAGAGACGGCCCATCAATGCTCTGCTTTACTGAAGTAGGAGGGTCTGGACCAAAGGTGGCCAGTGTGGGAGGGAAGTGGCGACTGCAGAGGCAGGCCAAGAAAGAGATCAAGGAGAAGAGGCGGCGAGAAACCTGTCCCCACCACAGGAGGCAGTGAGGAGGGATAGACCGAGAAATACACCATATTTATTGGTGGTAGTACAAGATCAAAAGAATACTAAAAAAGGGGTAGAAAACAAAATAGGAATGCAGATGCCTCTTATACATAAAGGAGTAGGGATAACGCAGTATGTGCCATTGTCTCAAATGGACAAAAACATTTTGATTAAAGCTCTCCCGCAGCTTATAGCTGGAGCTAGTAAATGGATCTATGAATTTGAAAAACAAACAGCAGGGGTATCCTTAGCACTAGGAGACCTTAAGAGTTTACTCGTCGCCATAGTTGGGGACAAGGCTGTGGACATATGGACAAGGGCTGGGTACCCTGGGGTAAGTCTTGCAGATAATGAACATGATTGGGCAGCCTTTAATGAGGTAAGGGCAAGGGTATGGGATGCCCCATGAAAACTACCCAGATACCCCCGACTTACATTTTTTATGCAGTGCACAATGGGTGATGATGAGGATCCAGTTAGGTTTATTCTTAAGTTACAGGAAATGTGGAGAGTTGAGACCGGGGGGCAATTGGACCATTTGGTACAATTTTTCTATTTTATCGTAAAGAGGGGATTACCAAAAGAGGTCCAGAAGGCACTATATAACATTGTGGGAGTTGAAGCCAAAGGGTGGGCGGAGATACAAAGTATAATAGTCCACCATTGTAAGAGAATCAAGGAGTGGGACAAGTAGACAGCCCAGAAGTGGCAAACAGACGAGGCAAAAGTAGTGCAAAAGAAACTAAATAAGGTTGTCATTCAAGCACCAGTGATGACACTGGTTCAGGGGGAAAAGGACAGGAGACATTCAACACATTTTGAATGCCACAATTGCGCCACTATGGGGTGGAGGACATAACGATGGGAGGGGGCAGTACCCCGAACCACAGTGGCAGTATGAAAGAGCACCAAGGGGAAGGAGGATTTCGAGGAGCAAGAGAAGCAAGCTTGGGGGGGGGGGGATAGGGCCCCGGGAGGACATCACAGTGCTGGTATTGCAGGTGATGGGGGCATTTCACAAGGGAATGCAGGAACAGGCCTGGGATGGGATTTAATTTTGGGCCTTCACCAACAGGGCAGGGATTCCAAGAGCCTCAGGAAATGGGACAACAGCAATTTGGGCAAGGGGGTCAAAATCAGTTCTCTCATTGAACTGACAGGCAAGGGCAACATGGGCAACAACCACAGCAGCGTGAGGTAACACAGTTTAACCGGATGCCTTTGGAAACAGGTGCCCCATTCCAAGGAGTTACAATGGCGGGGCGGCCCTTTTTCATTCCCCGGGACAAATTCATATTCTGATTAGAACAGCCCAAAGAGAGCACTCCTGTGTCATTCCTATTGACAACCGCACACCCTGAAGAGGAACTCTTGGTGGAGGCGAAAATAGGAAACGCGCAATTTATATTTATGGTAGATTCAGGTGCAACTAAATCATGCATTATGGAGGGGAACTTTCCATTATCAGGTAAAACCATGCAGGGAATCCCTGGGGCTATTTCTACAGTTCCATAATGCTGCAGTTTTTGGGCTTATGCAATTATTGTAGGGCATGGATCCTAGACTACACAGTCTAGACAAGGCCGCTGTTAAAAAGTCTCAGGGAACGACAGAGGTCTTAAAAGTAAATTGGAATGGACTGACAAAATGAATAGACAATTTGAGGACCGCAAAGAAGCTATTTGCATGGCCCCCGTTTTAGCAACTCCGAATCATACACAGGAGCTTTATTTATTTTCCCACTCTGATGAACGGCTCATGCATTGACGGAAGGAGACATACTATATGTTGATGGGTCATCAATGATTGACCAGGAGATGGGACGGAGGCATACAGGGGCGGTAGTGGCGCACGGTAAATGGGGGAAGAAATAGTGACCACCCCTGTAGAACACCAGATCACAGTTTCACACACAGCATTATCCATATTACAACTGGACCATTATTACCTGGGGAGCTGGTCAGCCGAGGTTTTAAGGTCCTTATGAGGTGGTGTTCTGTACTCCTCTCGCTGTCCGTGTGAAGGAATTAACATATTGGATGCATCTCTCGGATGTCCGAAGAGCACCTGAGACAGGGAAAAGCTCAATCAACAGAGTAAGATAAAGGATCCATGCTAGGGTGGTGTGCAGTGGCACACGACTGATTTATTCTTTTTTCATTTTTTTATTGTTCTTTTATTTTTATCTTCTTTCAATGTTTTTATTTATTCAATTTTTGAAGGTGCAGAACCCGATTGGCCCTGGTGGAGAAAGGGTCTTTCCCTCTCCCTCTTTCTCCCTCTCCCTTTCTCTCTCTCTCCCTTTTTCTCTCTCTTGATAACCTTTTTTTCTCCTCTCCAGGAATAAGCATGTATGCCCGACCAACGTGTTCAAACCTCTCTGTTATGTAGGAATAAGGTTAAAATAAATGTCATTTGTTTTAGGAATTTTGCAGTACATCCTTTTAGTATTATATTGTTTTGTGTGACACTGATCAGGGTTGTTGGAGTGCATGAAGGTATGTCTGTTATATGGGTTGGCCATATAAAGGGGGGGTGGACAGTTGGAAAATAATACTAGTAGGACTATGTCTATGATAAAAAATGATGAAAAAGAATCACACAATGGGCCTCCTTATGACCCTGCTGGTTCGGTAACAACGGTAATGGTAGGCTTACTGGCACAGTTGTTACCGGACTGGCAGAGAACAAGTTTGTGGGCCCGATAACCCCCCCTCCCAGGTCTGACATGGCAGGCGGAACAGCACCCGCTCTCAGACTTTGACGGTAGCACCAGCACCATTCTGAATAGTGCCGGTGCTACTGTCCTCCTCATTCCCATTGAGTCCTACGAGACTTGAATGGGGAAGTTACCGACGCTGGAAAAAAAACAACTCCATTGGCAGCTTGCCGATTTTTACCGACACAGCTACCGCCGGAGTTGTAATGAGGCCGAATGTCTCACTTTTTGCCGGACACCCCTACAAGTTTTCTTAGACAAATGAAACGGGAAGTATGAATGACGTATGATTTATTTAAGGGGTTGGGCTATGATGCCATTTCTGATATCGAGTACGCAGAATCCCCCAATAGCTGGTACTCCGATGTGCGTACTGCAGGAAGGAATGTGATCAATGGAGGCTGCTATGTGTGTGCACTTATCCCGCACGGATCAGGGGCTCCTAAGGTTTTGGTTCCACATCCAGTCCCAATTACAGAGGCACACTGCCTGGTACATCTTGAACTATGAAGGCTAAAGGACACATTCCAGGCACACAGCGTGAAGTTGAGGAGCATTGATCTTGACCCAGTGCTATGCAATGGAAATACAAAATACTGCAAGTGTCTACAAGTACCATATTTTTCCTTGAGAGGTTACTCACATGTCAACGACAAATGGCAGGGCACCACAGTGACGTGTCCGGCAGATGGACTGATCGAGTACAGCAAAGAAACAATAGCCCAAGTAGACACTGTGTGCACAAATATGGTCCCAATACATCACAAGGCTGACATTGTTTGCAACAAAGGAGAAGCCGGTGCGAATGCATAGAGACATAGACTATGAACTTTGTTTTAGCAATGAAGGAACAGTTCCTGTTGGCGCAAACACAAAGAGCAACCACACTCTTGTGATCCCCAATATGACAAAAGGTACGGCAACGGTGATGGATTACTACTGGGTTTGTGGACGAGAAGCCTACTTGCACCTCCCACCATCCTGAAGGGGCAAGTGTTCACTGGTCACCCTGCACTCAGTGCTACTAGTAATCCCGAAAGAACACCTGAAGGGAGACGAAATGCCTGTCAAGGTGCCAACAGCCACTCCAGCACCTAAAGAAGCAGAACAAAACATGCGGATCACACAAGAATTTGGTATGCTGCAAGAAAAAGGATGATTTCAACAGTAGGGAAGAAAGAAGAGATCAAACTATGTCTCAAAGGACTCTTCCGCACTGCTCAGAGGAATATGTGTATCGACTTTTTAGCTCAGCAGAGACATTTCATCTTTTTTGGCTCCTGGTGTACAAGCGGCTGCTGCACTTTTGTAGCCCCATAGGATGCTGAGAATGGGTCACTATCCTACGTCATCGAGATGGTGCACAATCTAGGTGTTCAAATGAAGAAAGAAGGTGGAGTTCAGAACAGGGATGGGCTATCGCTTTCCTTTGATTGGGTCCAGTCATGGCTGGGGGCAGCAGTAAAAATACTGGTGCCCGTTATCGTATTCGTCTTGGTCCTCTTCTGCATGTGCCAATTGGGTCGCCGATGTTTTGTCAATATAGTCCCTAATAGTGAAAAGATGACGGTATCAATTGGGGGATCTAAAACACCTTCCCATACAATAAACAGTGAAACTCAATCTAATATTTCTGGGGATGTAGATAGGACAGGTGGGGATGAGTTTGTTACTGTAGTAATGAAAGGGGGAAATGTTGGGAAGGAGCTAGCACCTTCCTTCACCCAAGCACTTTAGAATTAGGCAATACTTCTTTTGACTGTTTCTAGACAATTCAAGGGACCAGAAGGGAGGAAATGCACTGGGAAAGCTCTCTCATGCAAATATAATCATATACACAGACATGGGCAGGCACTAAAAGAAGGCAGTTATTGTTTAAAATATAAAGCACAATTAACTATTAGCTGAATACATTTGTAAATGGCAAATTCTATGCAGTTCTAAAAATCTCAAAGCACGATAGAAGCAGGCATTATGCCGGGAAGAATGCAGCCTGTGCTAAAAATGGATCGCAGGGCTCATGCGGTGTTGCGTCACTAAGCTGGCAGTGCAGCACAAAGTAGCTCAGCAGCTGTCTGCTGTCTGTAAAAAAGCCCATGTATGCTAAAAGGGGATTTTAACATGCTCAATGCAGAATTATGAAAACCAGGTTTAAAAGAAATTACAGGACCACATAAAAATATGTGTAGAATGAGTGGAGTATGAATGAAAATTAGTTCTATAAGTGTTTAATTTTCCTGGGGCTAGGCCTCAAAGTTTGTAAAAGTCTGCAGGGCTGCAGTGTGTGTCTATGTAAGGTAGCAATATGTAAAGTAGCATGTCCTAACAGAAATCACCGACAATGAAGAAAGGAAGACTGGAGCATCCCTTGTATGGAAGCAGGATGAGTTGGGATAAAGCCATGCCCATATCCAGCGATGCCACTAAAGCAAGTTATGAGTATAAAAGCTCTGGCCTGGCACCAGTCTGCAGGAGAAAGGAACAGAAGAGGGACAGAAGGCCGTTCAGGGATCAGAGTTCTTTGGCCCATCCTCATTTCTGCAAAGAATACATTTATTATCCTTGCAAGATAGACTCTTGGCCTTAATTCCCTAGAGGGGTGTAATTCACTCTGTTGTGAGCATGATTAGGTGCACCCTTCTAATTAGGGATATCCCTGTAAGTTAGGCTACCCTTACAAATACGCAACGCATACTAAGCAAATGGATTTCCTCTCTTGCGGGAACAAAGCCGCAGACTGAGAAACCAAAAGGGTTGCATATTCTCCAGAGACATACACTGAGAACGATCAGAGGAGAATAGTCAGTTTCAGTCATTATATATCGACTATGTCGATATGCTCCAGACATGTAATGGATATAGGTACCTTTTAGTGGTGGTGTGTCCCTTCTCTAGGTGTATTGAGGCAGGTCTGTGTACACACCCTGATGCCACTTGCTCAGCAAGGTTTCTATTGCGCAAAGTATTCCCGAGGTGGGGTGTGTGTGTGAAGTACTACGATCTGATAATGGGCTACAATTTGTCAATGAGCTATTCAAACAAATGGGGCTTTTCTCTTCTGCGTATCACCTGAAAGTGAAAGGGATATGTGAACGACTCAACAGCCTCCTCCAAGAAAGGATTGCCCAGATTAAATTGACTTTGAAAAAGGGATGGTTGTATTGCCTACCCCTGGCCTTATATGCACTTCGGAAATCAACCTGGATCAGACCACCTCCTCACCCTGCATGAGTTTGTTACAACGCTTCGAATGACGGCCCTTAGTGCTCCGTCGAGGATTAGGAGTGATGCCCAGAGTGTAGCAAGAACTTTAGGTGATGAGATGCATGATTATTTGACAAGTATGGCTACCAGGATTTCTTTCATTTCAGATTAAGTCAAGCATCAGGGGGGGTGGTCTAAGAACACAGAAGAAGATAATTTGTCAACCAATCCAAGCAAACTATTACCACCACCTTAATTATATGTTTGGGTCCTAGTGTTAATTAGAAATTTTACCAGGCAGTGGCATGGACAGCGTTTCAATTGCTCATTCTGTGTTACAGATGTGTCCCCTTGCGCTGTCAAAATATCAGTAACATGAGCTTGGTTGCACCTAAACGACGTGAAAGTTTACAAAGGCGAGACGTTCCCTTGCACCGTTGCTGATCCAGAAGCAAGACAAGAAGAAGAATTTCCTTGTGTGCAGACTTGATCGATGACTAAGAAGAAGGATGATAAAGCAACGAGTGATTAACACTTACTTTATTTGTACTGCAATTCAAAAGACACTCCTCATATATATATATATATTAGCAGGAAGTGCAAGGACTTGCAGAGAATTCCAGGAGTTTTTAAATTAACTTTTAGAAATATATTGAAGCAGACAATAATGCATCAGAGTTATCCCTAAACGTCAGTTCTTCATTAGAAATTGGAAAAGAGATCAGTATCCGGATTCATTTTGTGGAGAATATTTGTTTTAAATGATAAAAACACACGATACCTGCCGGCAGTGACGTTCATCGGCTTGTGGTTGCTGCGTTTGTGTTCATACTTCAATGTTACCCGGCTCTTGTTAGAAGAGACTTTAATATTCACACTTTCTCACAGGATCCTGAAAACGTTCCAGTGATAAGAAGACTCTGTATTGGTGCAATTGAACAAATTGTACAGTTGCAGACATAAAAGAAACTTGATTGTATTAAAAATGATTAATGAAGAAGATGGCATGATTATAGAGAGTGAACAAGTTCAGCAAGAAGTAGGATGGCACGAGAAATGGTTGCCCACATTTTTATGCATGATATATTTTTGCATGATTGTTCTCATTGTCTTTCTTGTCCTTATCTTTCAGTGTCTATCATAATGTTTCAACTGAACAAAGAGCTCTTATGGTTCTCCCCACTATGAAAACGAATAATGACAAATTCTGTGTTATCTAGAAGTATATTGGAGACATAAAAGAGATGCAGAGGAAGATAATGAAGGGATAAATACATATCTTGATAATGCAGCTCACCTGGGGAATAACATGTGGTATTAACACATGAAAAAAGTGGGGGAAAGAGCATCTGATGAGAGTTACTATGTCTGCTCTCATATTCCCTAGGCCATGAATACAGTAAGGACCTTCATTTCGAAGGAGGTTTCAGCACACGATGCGAAGTGCCTCAGTGCTCGGAAATGCAGTGGCATTCCAACTCACCTTCCTCAGCGTTCTGCCATCAGCTTGTTCCGTGGTTTTCCTGCACGCTCCCCTTTCTGGCACTTTGCGACGTCTCTAGCAAAATGGCTCTAGCAAAATGGGTATTCGTCACGGCAAGGACCCGTTTCGCTGAGCGCTGCAGGTTACCTTGGCAACTGGGACGGCATCGGCAGCTTCCCAGTCACGTGCAACGTCACGCAAGAACACGTGACCAAGTCCTTTTAAGAAACCACAGGACAGTACCGCGGCACTCCTGATTTTGAGCTGTTCCTGTCACAATGCCTGCGCCCAGACATCCGGAACAGGTCCATCTGTCCAGGGAACAGGCACCCAAGAAGACACAGGAATTCCCAAAACCCCGCCTAGGGGCTATATTGGTTCAGTCCTGGCGCCATAGGCGCCAGGCTCATATTGCCAACTTTAAACTATGCAGGTCATCCTGCAAATAACTCATGTACAGGCCATGAAGGGACTACTTTCCTTTAGGAACTATTTTGCTGCTTGGGTGTGGTACTGTAACTTCTTACCTGGGAACTACTTTTTTGATGCTATTTAAACCACGCCCGAAGAGCAGCACACGCTTCACGTTATTCTGCATCTTAGCAGCGTAACGCTCACCGTGTCTGCAGTCCAGCATCCAGTCTACAGCCACACCAGTCTTGTGTCCAGAGCCGATCCTAGAGAAAAGGAAAGAAGAAGAGAAGGTTAGAACAAGGAGATTTCCATTTGGTCATCTTTTTCTGGAGCAGCCGCTCCTGTGGATAAAGGAAAAAGACATTAAAATAAACCGCGTCGCATTGCCAGCTGCAGCGCCACGCCATACTCACCTGTCTTCGGAGCATCTCCACGACCCGGCACAGCATCCGTTGAATCGCCACCGAAACATCAGCATCTGAAAAGACCAGAACAAAACAAAAGGTGAGCGGGGTTCCGCCAAAGACTTTCTTTTACTTACTGCAAGATACTTACTCAGTATTTTACCGCTCGAGGCAGCGCTGGTCACCATCCTACGTTAGACATTTTCGGCAAGGAGCCGCACCTGCAAGGAAGATAGAGAACTATTGGTTAATTACATTTGGAACAATATTACTTGCTAGACAGTGCTAGGTACAAACTGACTCTTACCTAAGCGCTACCTTCATCCATCGAGGCAAACTCACTCCTTGGATCACGCTGCAAGGGAAAAGGTATGAAAGGAGCAAGAGTGAATTAACAGACATTTGAACTCTAAAAGAACTATACATTCGGTTTACACACTACTTACCTCAGAGTCATTGTTGTCTGGTACTCTGCCAAATACCTTCGGATCAGTGAAGTAACTGAACTTCTACGCGCCCCTGCACTCCACGCAGGATGGAGAGTTCATCCTTCCAAACAATAAGGTGAGACTTTATGAAGGGTAATACTGGAAGTTTTCAGGGAAAATAGTATTAGTGTAACCTCTCTACCACGGGTGGCTAATCCCCTTTACTGCTTTTAGGAAAATATTCTTGTGGGCCAGGCAGACGAAACTGAGTGGGCAAGTGCAGTCGATCATCACTTTGCTACGAGTCACACTGGTGGAGACCGCAGCAGTACAGCTTCGTTCGCCGCCCCTGTGGAATCCAGGTGAGCGTAACAGTTCCATGTTTTTGCACTTTGTATTTGAATTTCTGCCGACCTTGACCCTTGCATTGTCCCACAGATTTCGCTGGATTCGTCCTGGTCTGTCAAGGCCCTGTTTTTCTGTTCAACCTCGGTTACGTTGCAGGACTGCTCTTTCTCCTGCCCTTTGCTTCTGTTTTTTTTGACCCGTTCGTTATTGACCTCCATTCTGTTACACCGTATTAGCCATTGCCTGCTCCTTGTCTGCTTTGTCGTTATCGGATAGTGCTTCTATCCAAAAGTTTCATCCCCATTTTCTAGCTGCCTCCCAAATCTCCTTCTCCTTACGACCTGCTAATCTACTGTGCTCTGTTCTTTGGACCTACCTGAAAACCACGTTGCACATCTGAACTACAGAGCAACAGTTTTAGGATATTGGATCTCCCTGGATTTGCCCAACTGGCCTGCGTGTCCTACAGGAGTTCTTCATCCATCCACACCCACCACCACAGGACTCCGACCACCCTCTGGTCCCAGCTGCACTTACCTCCTTTAGGCGTCCTTGTGCCGTTGTTTCCGGTGGCATTTGGGACTAGAGACTTGCCACCTTAGAAGCAGGCGTCCCCATGCCGTCGGTTCCGGTGGCAAATTGGAACTAGAGACCTGTCACCCCAGTTTTAGGCGTTCTCTGTCGTCGAGTTAGGATATCTCCTGGTGACCAGAGGTACCTACAGTCTACGACTAGTCCAGTGGTAAGTCCTTCATCTCTATCTTTCACTCTATCTCAAGGAGCATTCTTTCCTGGTACTTTCATGATCTGTGGTTTACATTGTTTCTGTAATTCCAGGGGAATTGGCTTTCTGGTGCCAACACCTGAATGTTCCTTAGTCCATTCACTCCGCTGATGCAGGTTAGTCCTTTCCCATAGCTGGCATTACTGGAAGATTATTTCATTGTGGTTGGTGGTACCTGCCCCTTCTGTTCCCCAGGTACTTTCGCGAATTGCACCACTACAACCTACTCCGAGGAAACAGGCAACCATCCTCGGGCAGTTCACAACGTCTCCTGGTCTCCATCTTCTGGTTAATGCATTACTTGGTGTGTTCTGGTTCTTCCTCACCAAAGGACTGTATTACCTTGAGGATATCCACAGCTACACTACGAGTTCAAGGCCGTCCGGATTCCTTACACTCAGCCATCATGCAGCATGTACTACTCAAGGACAGTTTCAAGGAAATTGTGCGACCTTGCGATGGAGCTCAAAATGGTGGTTTCCATATCAGGATGACTATATCAAGACCACACAAATGGAGAAGGAGCCTGGATGGAAGAGCAAGATGCACGTATATACTGCTGCGGACGACAGGAAGAGGTGATCATTGAAGAAATTAAGAGAATTAATTGTCCTGATGTGACAGAAATAGCAGGCTCACCTGGATGTTGGGAACAAACTCAAATGTTGATCTATGGACGAGTGCATACCAAGAAAGGATGGGAAGAAGGAATGGTGTCCTGTGCTGCTCATTTTCTGAAGATGGACTACATGCATGAAGAACAGAAAGTGAATCATGGATGCTTAAAGTCATGGGCCAAGCACTCCAAACTATTGACATGGGTAGAAGATGAATCAGGCCCAGTAGTTGTAATCCCGTTGGTTAATGCAACACTATGCCTCCGAAGACATGGAAAGAACTATGTGGGATATAACAAAGAATGCAAGACCAAAATTTACGTCCCCAGAATGGGAGAAGGGACAGCCGTCCTTATGGATCAATCTTGGGCTTGTGGATCTAGAGCCTATATGAAGTTGTCCAAGAATTGGGGGTTTGGGGGGGTATGTTCCCTGGTACCCATCCACGTTCCAGCATTAGTGATTCCTCAGAGCAATCTGGACATTGGTGAATTTCCAAAAGTGGATGCCCATTTGAGAAAAAGAAGATCGCTTGAACTTCTCCGACGGACAAATAGAAAACATTATTTCTCTGCAAAATTGATAACAGCGTATAACATTCCTGAGGAGCACAGGTTGTTCAGCAAGACTGCTTATGATAATGACAACCATATTTATGCCTGGAATCCAAACAGTGTCAAATGCTTTTGCAGATAATCAATGCTACCATAAAGGGATTCAACGCCATTAAATAAGAGCTGAGGGCATACGACTGATGACCCTCCAGAATCGATGGGTCCTTGATATGATCACAGTGATGGAAGGAGGAGTTTGTGCCAAAATCGGCCATCGTGTGCTCATTCATACCTTCCCCCGATGACCAGAATGGAACCTTAACAAAAACACCTAGGGCTAGAATGATGACCAAACATGAAATTTCTTCATTCCTACCATTAGGGCAATATATGATAACACAAAGAACGGTATTAGGAGCAAATGTCACTGGGGAGGGGAAGCCTCACTTGAATTACAAAAAACACCACACGCATACAGGCTGTCCCTTCAAAGAAGAACACCTTGTCCCTATTCCATAGGTCTCTCCCTAGGAGTTTGGTGGTGCACCGCCCATCTAAAAGGGATAGCGGAGAGCCTCTCCCTACCCAACAAGTACACACATATACCTAGAATGCTATATGTGGTAAAAAAAAAAGTCAAATACAAGTATACAGATGTTACATCGAGGCACTATAAATCTAGATATGTCTCTCCCATCTATGAATTGGTTCTGCTACTAGGAATTTCGATTTGTATTTTATTGACCACATAGTATAGTAATTCTGTCTATTCGGAACTTGTTCTGATTTTAATAAAACAAAGGGCCCTCTATGGAGGGAAAACAAAGAACCTAAAGCCATGAAGCATATCTAGGCAGAGAAGTAATATTAAACGTGCACTGGTTGTTTAGTTTTGGCATCATTATGCACATGAGGAGGAAGATGCGCTGGTGGGTTGACCAGTTTCAATGACCATATTCATTTGGGTCATCTTCTTCAGCACCAGGAATTCTAAACAGAGGAGTCACTCCTTCTGTGGACCTTTGACTGGGTTCCAAGCAGCACCTCTGTTCCTCTGATAACGAGCCTCTGTGATGAGTACTGGTTTTTGGCTCCACGTATGCTAGGTGGCTGGGTATTCATATCAATATACGTGCAGCTGTCAATGGCAATGGTACGGGAAAGGTTAGGCTACCTCGTCTAGCGTCTGGTAGATGCGCGTAGGAGCATCGGATCGCAGAATTCGTTCTGCTGTGTGAAGAACATGGAATAACACAAACAGTGTTGTGGAGAGAGGAATCCTCCAAAAGTTGTGCCGGCTGCTCCACCTAGCATACGTACAGCAGCCGGCACACCTTTTGGAGGATACCGCAGCTTGCGTTCACAAGAAGATACCCATTGAGACAACCGTACCGGATGTATCCCCGAAGCGATGACAACCTAAGGGAGGAACTCCCTGAAGGAATATGAAAAAGAGCAAAGAAAGGAGCTAGTGACGTCACAAGAGACATATGACGCCCCAAGATACTGGGTCAAGAGGATGCTCAAATGAAAGTAGACCAAGTCATCATAGAAGCTGGATATATTAGTGAATAGAATGCAGGCGAAAAACGCCATTGTACAGAAGCTGGACATCGGTATCATGAATTTAGTAAACTAGGACTCATGAAGAGGAAATGGAAAAATGTGTTGCAGCAAGAATAAGCTGAATCGCGGAGCTGCATAGCGAAGTTGTCTGGCCTGGAGTCAAGACTGAAGCAGCCAAGGTCAGCTATCTATTCTGGAAAGAGGCAAAGGATGAATCATCCCTTGTTATGGTGCAAAGAGAGAACACAGAGAGTGCTAAGTTTAATTCATTTAAGACATTTAAAACCTGCAAAATGGACCAAATCATGGTCTCCTGTCACCTGAGGCAAGGATGAAAATAGAGTTTGGATTTGGAGCCCCAGAATACGATAGTGAGAGCTCGCAATCCCATGTATTCGGAAGACAAGGATACTTTTGCAAGGCCAAGTTCAAAGATAATCTTCATGGCAGAAGGCATGGGAGATGAGAGAGGCTGGGCTAATTGGGTGGGTAGCTAGTGTCATGCCTTATCTCCTTGCGCCTCGGTTTACGTGCTGCTAAGTGAACCGAATGTTCCAGACATGGCACAAGCATGACGACCAATTGTAGTGGTCCATGTAACGAAGGACCTTATAGTTTGAAAACCAATGAGAAAACGTGTATCTAATGTTTCTGAAGATGATATGTTTTAGACGTAGGCGTATATTGTCCACCTGACGGTGGGCAGCCAATCACAATCCTATTTCCTATAGATAATATACTTAGATGTTCCCTTTAAGCCAATCCCGACACGTAGTAGGTTTTTCATTATTTGCCAGGTAGTACGAGGTCACCTTTGATGTATTTTGTGATATAAAAGATATGATTTGTGTGAGGATTGGTGAGAGAAATTGAGTGTACCTCCGTTAATGTTAGTTGTAACTCCATGTTTTAGATAATTGTTAATAAAACATTACTTTTCCAGCTTCCTGAGTTGGTTCAGTTATTTGGACTCATTCTGAGTGATCCCATCCATTACATGCACGTCCCTAAAGGCCCCTAAGCTCAGATCACTCTACAATGGCCAGCAGGGTGCAGCACCTGCACAATATAATATTTATGTAAATAGGTTGCTGTGTCCCGCTCTCATAAAATGCGTGAGCCAGCAACCTATTTGTGCATGGAGCGTTCACTTACAGGACAGCCAAAAGTGTTGTACCAAAACACAACATACCGACATGTGTGTGAACTGTCTAGGATTCAGAAGTGCAATGACGCCTCCCAAGGGTGGTGGAGGGAGGGGGGGTGAACCCCGAACTACGGCAGCTGCATTTTACCAGATAATGAGCCTTGAATGTTGTCCATCAGTGCCATAGAATATTGTCCAGGTATTTTGGTACTTGTAAGCTACGTGCCAGGATGCCCACTCCAGGCTTTGCCTGTATAGGAAAGAAGCCATGTCATTTGTACTCTCTCTCGCTCAGTAAGTGCTATGAATGTGAGGGTGACATTGCAGAGGATAGTGTGTTTGCAGAGTCCCTCTTGAAGAGAATCTGCATATTCACAATCCTGAGCCAGCTCATCCTCATTTCCAGGGAGAGGTGCAGCTGGTAATTTCTTTGCATGTGAAACACCGAAGGGTATAATTATGTTGATGTCGATAGCCAAAGAGCACATTAAAGTATGCAGCGTGAGCCATGGATGCCATTGGCTGGAAGCTCCCATAAGCCTCCCTCAGGTTAGCTTGCCAGTCAGAGGCACTGGAATCAGATTTAATTACGGTTTGTTTCGCGTCTTGCAAGAAACAAACAGAACATCCAAGCTTCCCTTCATTGCTTAAGATGCCAACCCACTGGATCAGAACCTAAATCTCCTCCAACTTGTCTGCACTCAACAGCATTGTTGCAGCAAAGTATATGAGACGAAAGGAGAAGATCCTTGCACCGAACAACAAAGAAACTACTGGAAATGTGCCTGTCAGTTCCAACTCCTTTAAGGGTCGCTTTCCCAATTAGTAGCATTTTAAGATCAGGCCCCCTTTATATTCCCGTCAACAACATGAAATGCATCGAGCTCTGCTGCCTGCAAAAGGAGTCTGGAGGGTAGGACTTGGATACAAAATAGGCTGTGCCAGTGAGGGTGGACAGTCCTGTTTTTTTCCCCCCAAATGTACTGCTGTCCCAAGAAACGTATCTAAAACAGTTAAATGTCTCACATTTTAAGAAAAGACATTGGGACTCATCACAAGTTGGGCTGTAGCCCTTAAGTGCAGCGGTAATGGTATTACCACAGCATTTGAGGGGTGGCCCTATCACGAGTTTGGTGCTAAATGGGCTGTTATACTGCCAACTTTTTTCTGGACATTTAGCACCCTGTATTACTGCCAGCTGTATTAGGGCGCGGTATTAGCACCAAAAATGCCCCATTGGAATGGACCCAATGGGGAATGGGAATTTACAGTTATCACCCAAGCTGTGATCCGGCGATAATTCCGCTGGACCGGTGGGCACTAACATTATTACAGTTGGGTAGTATTACAGCCAGGTTACCGCCCAACTCGTGATGAGGCCCATTAAAGCAAGATTATTAGAATGTCTCTGATAAATGATGGGCATGGTTGTAGCTGCTGGAAAAATCTTGGCTAAACGTGTAAACAGAAGGCCAGATAGCTCAAAAAAACACACAACAAAGATGAACAAGAGTGTTTTCAAAGATAGAATGGAGGAAGTTGTATTATGGAGAGTAGAAGACCTAGAAAGTGGGTAAAATGAAGGATGGCCCATTAGTGTCACCATCCAATATTATCCATGTGATAGAGCATCTTCACTCTGCACAAAAGGCCACAAAATCTTCCTGAACAGGTTTAAACAATTTTAAATCTCCTGAAATAGTTGCACCTACAGAAAAAGCACCAGCTAAGCCAACAGTTCTGGCTTTTGTGTAGCGTAGGGGTGCATAAGTAAGACTCTTACATAGAGGTGGTCATTGTGGTTTTATTCAAAGTGTTAAATGAAAACGAAACCAAATCTCATCCTAACTCTAAGAGGGGTTTCCCTGCCTCAATCAAAAAGACTAGTGTCAATGTTAGGATGTCCAAAAGCAAAAGTCCATGGTCCGATGTCAGAATCCTAACTCTGTCTCTCAAAAAGGAGTTCGTTCTAGTCCAGAGGAATGACTCAATTTCCCTGGACAAAAAGGCAATTCTGTGCTTTGCCAGTTTCTAAGCTCAAGTGTTGGGGGAAATGTCCCCCTTACCCAGTCTTTCTCAGGCTTCTCGTACAGTTCCTTAACTGTTCGGGGACTGTCTCTCGTCCCAGTCAGCCTTTCTCTGGTTTCCTGGCTTGGATGCTCCTCCAAGCTGTGGTGGGTACCCGATCCCGGTTGCACGTCCTGGTTTCCCTTTAACAGGCACTACAATAAAGAAGCGTGGCCTGCAGGGTAGGACTGGCCTATACGGCAACAGGCCATGGGCTGAACCATAAACACAAAATGCTGGTGTGGGCCAGTTTTTTTTGGGCCTCTTTTTTGGCCAATTTGGGCAGTTTGATGAGTTAATTCATTCTGTGGCTAGTAGTTTTGACCAGTGTCGCTGAATAAATATTCTTTAAAATACACAATTTGCATCACATTTTATCAAAGAAACTCCCCTGTTGGCACTATTCAAACAGAGAACGAATAGCCATTTGCAACTGTGGGCTGCTTTTACATTGGTGCCTAACACAATGTTATGGCCCAGTCTGACCCTGGTGGCCTGGATGCTTCTCTGCAGTGGGTCCCTGACCCTGGCTGGTAGTCCTGGATTCCTTCTACAAGGTATTCCTAAGTAGATAATGAGTTTGGGTGTTTTTACAAACTATGGTGGATCCTAGACCCCAGCTGTTAGACCAGATTCCCTTTTCTCTCAGGCCTCTTAGTCCCAAACACAGAATTGGTTTACACACCTGCCAAGTACTGTATTCACATATATTACTCTCATGGTTCTCTTCATAATATCTTGATCTTACATGCTGACTTGGTTAACTCCCCTGTCAACCACTGCTTTCGTGTGGCTGATTCACACAGTTCTCTTCATCTTCTCATTTATTATTTGACAGCCCTGCATCACCTTCCCTTCAAGCACTGTCATGAAGAAGATTGCACACTCTTCAAACTTGATATGATCTGCTCTTGCAAGGGTCCCAGACCATATACCCCTCATTATGGTGTTGCGATTATGTATCTTAGTGTCCCTTAGGAGTTATTGTCTTTCCCCCACTTTCCAAAGATAATTGGTTTCAGGGTTTCTTCTACCTGCTGGGGACCCCCAACCATAGGCTCACCCACCCAAATACCTTTAGGTTCTTGGCCGCAGCCCTCCGTTCGGTTGGGCGCTTCCCTCGGTCTTTCTCTGTTTCCCCGGCACTCTTGGGATCTGCTCGGCTTGCGGCAGGGCTCTACAACTTCTGACTCTGTCCAGCATCTTTCTCCAAGTTGGACCACGTGGTCCTGTGGCTGTGCTGCTGGCACCTTCCCCTGCCAGCCTCTCGGTTCACTCAGCTTGTCGCACCTGCGTCTGTGCCTGCTGCTTTCCTCACGAGCACTGGTCCCTCTCGTGGTCCCTTTCTGTAGCATCTGTCATTCTGGTAAGTCCATCGTTAGTTTTTATGTTGCTATCCAGTAAGGCCTGTGACTGAAGACTAGACCCCTCAAACAGCTTCATCCGAGTGATCCCTGTAGATTCATGTCTCTTTGTCAGAGTTTCTTGACTCAGATCTTCACAATAGTCATTCCCATTCTTCTTCGTCTCATTCCTTTCTACTTCTAACATACTATAGATGTATTTAGGGTAGGAGAATAGGGGTGAAGAGAGTCAGGGTGCAGGAGAGGTGGGGGGTCTTGGGTGGATACCTCATTCTCCCACAATAGTGGTCACTGGTCCCATAAGGGGTTTCACCTCCCATAAGATCCACCTGCTGAGTACCACCCCCACTGGGACTATCGAGTAGCGGCCTCACCTCCCTTGCCTCATGGGAAGGGGCTCCCCTTACGGAAGCAGTGACGACATGCTGGTATTCGTCAGAGCAGTCACAGGATAGGAATTTACCAGGCATTTTCATAAAGTTTCTGCCTGGCTATAAGATGGCAACAGCTACAAAATGGTGCGATTACCTGGGCATAGGATAGCAGTGGCTGGAAAATACCCTTCTAACACAAATACACAGAACACTGAATACCCCTCCCCTGGCTTCCAAGAAACCCCTTACGGGGGGAAAAAGGCATTTAGAAACCATTTTGATTGCACCGATTGATTACAATTCTCCTTGATGCTAGAAAATGTTAAGTCTCAGGGTTGATCTGTGTTGCCACAAATGTAGGTGTGTTTCTACAGGTTAATGTAAATCTGCCCGAGCTTTGAAGGCATTTTCGAAGGATTTCCCCAGCTCATCAAATGACAAAACCTCCATTTATGCTTCTGCTGAAAAGGACCTATGTCTTGGTATCGGCTTTGCTGCAAAGATATTGCCGCTGCAACAGGTTTTATTGCAAACTTGCCTGTTGCTTTTGACGGGTTTCCGAGTGTATTAGTCCCCCACATTTCAATTTCTCTTGCCCCTGGCTCAGATCTTGGAGCAAATACGTTTGTGCTTGAAGCCCATTTACTCAATTCTGGCCATGTCCTGGGACTCTGTACGACCACTTGATAACCCAACTATGCACCAGCATCTCAGGGAATGAGGTTGGAAAACGGTGGCTATGTAGATTATTCCAAGAGGAGCCCAGAAATCTCCAAGAGAGTCCAAGTCACCATAACAACCCAGGAATCCTTAAAGGTTTGCTGGCATGGCACAATGACTTTATCTGGAGTAGGCAGACTAGCCTACCGAAAGCCACCCAAAGCTGGAAGTGTTTTTGGGTTAGGTTCTACTATACAACTGGCCATTTGTGGCTCCGGGGACCTTCAGTGAAAGCTCTCTGCACGCACTGGTGCTTAGGTAGCTGGCTCGCAGCTAGAAAGATTAACTCTGCAGTGCTGTGAAGTGGCCTTACTGTGGCTCTAAGAACTATACATAACACAGAGGTTGTCTACTTTCCATCTAGCACCTGACATAACATTCACTTTATTAACTCTTGATTGCGCTCGCTTGCCTTTTGTTACCAACAACATTCATCTTTCACACATCCTATTCTTGGATTAGACAGCCTTCTGAGTTGGCTTGCCAGCACCAGAATTATTATTTGGGAATTTACCTGCAGTACTATAAATAGATGCAGCAGGTATTTTAAGCCTCCATATCTACCAGGACGGCCCGAGCATGCCCTGGTAACCCTCACACAGCCAACACTACGCAATCTCTTTCTAAACTACACTACAACTTCCTTTACTCCAGTGCAAATATTAGCTCAACACAGACCTTTTGGTGTTGCCTCTCTAGAAGATCGTCCATTATACATGGACTAAGACCGAAGTCGTAGAGTATTGGTGGGTGGAATAAGGTGGTGTCAGATAGTTGTTTAACTTCCCCAACCTCTTCCTCACCTGGGCCTTCGGATGAACTGTCCTTGGAGTCTGTGGTGGTCTTCTTCCGGGACTTCCGGTTGTCTTACGTTGGTCTTTCCTTGGATATCTTCTTCTTCTTCTTATCGTGCAAGTAGGGTCTAGCTTCCTCAGAGGCCACTTTGGCAGGGAGTGGTACCTGCCCTAGGGGAACCCCGAGGAGCTAAGACCCAAAGAACAGGGAAAAGGCAGTTGGCAACAAAAGACCCTGATAGTCTTCAAGAAGAACAGTTGGGAATTGTCCAGCACTGGGATGTTGGGAAGGGGTATATGCAGGTTCCAAATCCTCAGCAAGTCTTGCCTCAAAACAGGAAGGGCGGTAGTAGATACTGGATGATCTTTCAAGGTGGAAACGGTCCTCAAAGATAAAGATTGAAGAAATTGTAGCAGTAGGAGGGAACTCCTTGGTCAGAAATTGGCAGTATACAGACGTGCACTAAGAGATAAGGTTGCACAGAGAGAAAGAGAAAAGACCCACTATAAGACATGTTAAATAAGAACACAAAAAAAGAATTAGGTAGCGCAGGCTTGCAGGACACCCACAAGAAGAATCGGAATAACCGTGCTACGCATGTAAGGTAACGAAGGTAAAGAAACAAAAGGCTTTGTGGTTGTGCCGCGAAAGAAAGCTCAGTACCGAAGTTGGATACAAAATAACCAAGAGTAAAAACAAGGTATGAACAATTGAGGTGGATTCGCAGAGAAACCGCAAGGAGGCCCTCCGTACAGCAAGGTGCTGCGGGCAAAGTATAGAAAATAACAATGGAGAGGAGATAGAAATGCAGAAGACCGCGAAGAGGAATTTGTACCACAGATTGTGACGAAACACAAAACAAGGCTGGAGGTGCCAACAGGACAGGAAGTGAGAAGGGTAAACAAACTACCGCCAAGGCACCGGAATAGACAGATAGAAAAAGACAAAGGCTAAACTACCTAAAACCAGAAAGGCGGAAGGCACAAGAGAAAGGGTGGAGGGTTCCAACAAAAGCCAGGAAACCGGGAAGGAAAAAACTAGGTTAGATTCCTAAGCGGAAAACACTCCGTAGAGTACTAACCAAGCGCTGTAGCGAAAGGAAAGAGATACAACACGCTGCACCATGGGCGTGGCTAGTATTTATATCTATAGCCGCCATGTTGGATGAGGACTAGACAGTAACACCACTTTACTCTGAAAAAATCTAATGTCTCCAGGCATGCCATACTTTCCACGGGCGAATCCTTACAGGTGGATGGGTGAAGAAGTGGTAGTAGACAGGAGAAATGGGAGAGTGGTATGTTAGGGAAGCTTAAGTGTAACAGGGTAATTGCGAGGCACTATCCCAATTCTCTTAAGCACACCAACGACTGGATAGTGTAGAACCAGTTTAAAGTCCACGAAGTAGTTTAGATAGCCGGCATTTAGGGAAACAGTAGTGAACGACAATGATTAGACAGTATGTGTCAACATTAAGTAGCACTAACCGGGGACTACAGATGCCTGGTTTAGGGAAGAGGGTCTTAAGTCAAGATAGAGAGGCAAGGCCATAGGTTAGTAAACCCCCTTGAACTGGCTCCAAGAATCGGAGGGTTTTCTGTGCCATCTGTGACAATTGTTTCAGGAAAAGTTCACCTTCTGTCCAAATCAGGAAAATGTCATTGATGTACCACATCTATGTTATTGGTTTCTGGGATTGCTGTGAAAACCGCTACTCGAGGTGTGCCTTGAAAAGGTTGCATACTGGGGCACCATTTTATTGGCCATTGCCATTGCAGTTTTTTGTAGGAAGGGTCTTCCATTGAAGTAGAAATTGTATGCAAGTAAGAACCTCTTGAGATCTGTTATGGCTCGAATTAGAGTATCTGTCTGGCTGTATTTTGCAGTCGACTCTGGCATGCAGCTATTCCATCTTGATGTGGAATGTTGAAATAAAGAGAAGTGACATCTAACATGGCCTGTCGTGCATTCAGTGGTTGTTTGCGCCCACCCCCAGAGGTTTTAGGATGGGTTCAATGTATCCAAATATGGCTTTGGATAATGTGCGGATCTTTGTAAGCATGTAGAAAGTCCTAGGAGTAAGATTGTCTGGTATCACATGTTGGAGGTGTTCCTCCACACTGCTTTGCATGGACTGGATGTGTTCCAGAATATATTTTGTACTCCACAGTAGGGTCATCATTCAGTTCCTACTAATACTCTGGGTCAAGCAGATGCCTGTATGCATCTGCTTTATACCTCCAATAGCCATTTCCACAAAATCCCCACCCTTGTCTGAAGGCTTTATTACGATTTCCATTTTTGTTTTGGGGGGCGGAGGCTCTTATTGCCCTTATTTCTTGGGAGGCAAGGGGTATGTTTAGTTGTTTTTCCAGTATGTCAGATCTTACACGCATTCTGGGACAGTCAATGAATGGTTCAAGTGTTGGTCTGCAATGTACATTTCACAGCTAAGCCCAGATCTCCCCCTACTGTGAACGAGGGATAAGGGGCAATGTGCTGTTCTTGGAAGCAAGAGCATGCAGAGCAACAGAGGTTCGAATCCCGGATCTGTGCTTAGAAACCAAACTCAAGTACGGTATTAGGTGCGTTATAAAAAAAACAATTAAATAAAAATAAATACAATTGTGGTTTCCAACAAATTGTCCCGGTTTTTGGGTTGCTATATTTCGGGCAGCAATAACAAAGTGGCCCACAGTGATGAATGGGCGTTTGTTCCTTTTGAGGCAAACTGAGGGCTGAGGGGGTGTTTTGGCACATTTTGTTGCAAACAGCACATGTTAAAGCACATTTGGCCAGTACAATTAGTCAAAACTGCCAGCCCTCTGAGAATTGCTGTATTGCCCCAGAGGCAAGCCCACGCCTGGGATCAAAAGCCCAATACAAGAGGCCGCTTGAGCCAACGCCTCCTGCAGCAAATATGCCGCTTTGCTGTGATGTGTGGCAGTGCCCCCAGGAAACAGAATCCTATAGTGCACCATCAGTTTGTTCTCAAGTTGGTCAGACTCCCAGACAATAGTATTTTTTCAGCATATAACTCCCCTGCTAGCAATTGTTAGTATTTTTCTGATCTATGTTGTTACTTCGAATCAGTCTTGCGTCTACATGCAGATTTGGATAACACATGTTCCTCTTCCATATATAAAGTGAACTTTTAACCCATAACCCACCGAGCACCCCCTGAAACCACCTTTAAACCCTTCCTCATGCCAACAAAGTATTTGCAGCATTTGAAATTGGATGGTGGTTCATTTTTAAAGCACATTTTTGCTCATTTTCTTAAAAACATTTTCGAATAAACTACTTGCTCTCTGAATTGTTTTGAGACAATAGCGATTTGTCCATCCACATCCTCAAGGTCGGACTAGGGCATAACGTTGCCTCAGTCACCAATGAAAAACTGGCCCACACCAACATTTTGCCTTTTTGGTTTGGGCGTTGCCCTATTGCCCTGTCCAAGCCTGCGCATCCTGCAACAAGAACATGTGTGCTAAAGCGCCCCCCGCCCCCTCCATTTTCCTCCAACTTGTGTCTAGCGGAAGTGTGCCGGAAGTGATATCACTTGACCTGGATAACATCACAAGACATGACTTCAATAATAAAACTACAGTAGGTTGTCATATTATTTTATTAAGTTAAAGTAGACAAAGGGCTAATTTAGTTACCAACCATATGTGGGATACATTCATCACATGATTAAATGACATGTTTTGTACTGAACTTAACAGAACGAACAGCAGAGCAAACTATATTGCCCCTAGGAACTGTAACAGTGAATCACAGGATTTACCAGGAAATCCTAACAAGAAGTCTCAATGGTGGGTTTACTGCTTTTTGAGCAATGACAGATTGGACATAAGACATAGCTCTGTTGTAAGGAATTGCAGATCTTATGGGCTTGCCCCGGAAAGCTTCAATCCCACCTGATTTTGAAGTTATAGCATCGTGTCAGCAGGGGGTGGGGGTGCCAGAGGACTGCAGTTGTCTTGATTGAAGATAGGAGGCAAAGCTGGAGAGCAAGATAGTCGGGTTGCCATTCCATGCATACATTTAAAGGCCAAGCAACAGAGCTGGAACTGAAACTACCACTCAATAAGCAGCCAATTTGGTTGGCGCCACATGGTAGTGAAGCCCAAAAATGAGATGCACAGTTGCATCTGCTACGCACTGCGGGCGCTGGAGCTGGTAAGCAAAGATGCCAGCATAGATGCGAATTACGTATTCCAATGTCGGTGTTTCAGCTAACTTAACTTGGGGATCTCCTGCCCTCGCAGGGTCGTGGTGAAGTAAAAAGGTAGCGACGGTCCAGGATGAAGGAGGTGGGGCCATCAGAGAGCCACGACTGATGGCACAATGGCAGTCAGGTGGAAGAACCTCGTATAACTCCTCCCTCAACATGCCTCACACTTTACTGCCACCTGGTTGAGAGTGGTAGGCACTGGGAATACTGGGGCATCCTTGGTGCCTCCCCGCACAGCAGAAGATGGAAGCCAAGCGGGCAAGAGTCATTGTCCCAGAGTGAGACAAGTCCTTCTGTATAGGGCTTCTCTTCCTCTGGAACTTCTGAGACACAGTTCACAACGTCAGGAAAAGGACACTAGTGGACCCGACTCCACCCTAGATTTTCCTGATCATATGGAGGCCATGCTACTGCAACAAGAGCAAGTTATTGCAAGAGTAATAAGTTAACAGTTCTTGGTGGTTTTCCTGAAATAGATAACCTTGCACATTTCTCTTTTCAACATGTCTAATGGTAGGTAGCAGTTAATGGATTCCTTGCCCTAAAGAGAGGATCAAAGCACAGATACGGGGGCCAGGAGTGTTTTATTCTAGCTTGAGAACTCGTATTGCATTGAGAAAACAAAAGTGGTAGTCATCCCTTATATACCGCCTTTTCCAATTTGTATGGCCTCATGTGGTAGGAACACCCTTGGGGACACAAGTCCAGGTATGGGAACATTCTCAGAAAAAGCTTCGAGTGCGTGTGTGCATCTGGCCAAGATTAGGCATTAGGAGGGCTGGTTAGGCTCCAGTAAGCAGCCCAAAAGATCAGGCATGTGGATGGGTGCTGAGGGAGGTCAAGACCGAGTGCTAGTGGAAGAGACTAGATATGTGACCAGCTAGACTGAAAATTGTCATAGGTTTTCGCTGTATTCTAATGGCAGAGGTGTTAAGGCAAGTCTGGTGCAAGGGACAAAGCTGTTACATGTCCAGCTAGACTGACTTTGTGGTCATTGTAGATGCATTCTAAAGTGTGTGGATGGATAGCCATGCCTGCGGAAGATGTCCACCAAAGTGGTGTGTTTATACCTACCTTAAGCTCAGATGGAGCTTATTTTGATCTTGCTGTGTGATCCGATTGTCTGTGTGAAAAAGACAAGCTACCCTCCTATGCTCTTCTAGGCACTATACACAGACTACCCTAAAACTCCTCCAAGCATCAAGCAGACCGGCTAGTTTATACCGTCTTCTAGACGTGAAGACAGGCTGCCTTAAGATCTTGGGTCATAGGATTTTCTAGCACAATAGACAAGCTACCCTTCTAGTGTTAGTCTCAATATTCTAAGTTCCATAGTAGGCTACCAACCAGCATCTTCTAGTGCAGTATCATGGATGCCTGAATATATCATTATGTGTTACAATGGCTAACTTCTAGATCTTCTAATTGCAATGGAAAGGTTACCAGCCTTTATCTTCAAGCACAATAGACAGGTTAGCATAAGGGGACGCCAAAAGTGTCCACTCTCAGATTTAAGTGCAGTACATGTGCTACCCTTCACAGTTTCTTCCAAGCTAACCTGCATGTGCTATCCTTCACAGTTCTTCATCTGCCATATAACAGTTAATCTACACACTTTCTTCTAAGCGCAGCACATGTGTTAATTTACCCTATATCTTCTACCCGAATCCATTTAGGTGCAACAACTTTCCTGCCCCCAAAATCCATCTAGTGCGACACGTTTCCTGCCCCCAAATTACAACTAGGTGTAGTACATTTCCTACTCCCAATATTCATCTAAGTGCGACGTCTTTCCTACTCCCAAAATACAGCACGGTGCAATACATTTTTACCCGGGAATACAGCAAAGTACAATACATTTCCTACTCCCAAAAATCCATCTGCATGGAACGCCTTTCTTACCCCCCAGAGTCCATCTCAGTGCAATGCCCTTCCTTCTCCCCAGAATCCATCCGAGTGCGACACATTGCCTACCCCCAAAAATCCATCTAAGTGTAACACGTTTCCTAGTCTAAAAATCTACCTAAGTGTAATAGATTTCCTACCCCCAAATTACAGCAAGTGCAACACATTTCCTACCCCCAAAATACAGCTAAGTACCCCACACAAATAACACCCAGTAATTCTGTTGGGTGATCTAAGGGGTGGAGCAGGCAATATACACAGTGGTATAATAGGATAGTGGTAATGTAGACGTGGCAAGGTTTTAATTGAGCACAATAATGGCTGAGTTGACCGCCTGTGCCACCTTAGCTTAGTTGTAGCTGCACAGTACATCTTCGGTTGTCCCTGGGCGAACAGGGGCAAACAGGGATGGGAGCTGCCCTTTGCCTCTAGCCCTTAGCCAACCCCTTCCCTGCGTTTACTGACATTAACAATTGCCCATCAGTGACAAGTGATACAGGACATCAGTGCCATATTTGATGTCCAACACTGACATAAAGTCTTGCCCATCTGTCATACTCAAGTTAAGTTGCCACCATAAAATGGTAGTCGAGGGACTGCTAGGTCCTGCTACCACTGTCATGTGAACCTGTACTCCCTGTGTACAGTTACTGATCTATGATCTACACACCCCGAGGATGAATACTGGAATAAACTCATTTTCCAGATCTTAGAGTCAGAGTGGTACATTATGCTCTTATAGCCCTTCCAGCGGAGCCTATGGAAAGACTGCACTTTCTGTGGTTGTGCATCATTCCTAAATCATTGTATAATGCACTTGCACTGCACAAGACTTCTAGTATTTGTGAACATATCTTCCACATGAATTACAGACCAACCTCCAGTCTATGGGCCTAATTATGAGTTTGGCGGTGTGGGCAAAAACAGTGGGAATGGATTTACCAATGCATTGCTGCCACACTACCGCACTGCTGAATTATAGTTTTGGAGGTAAGGTAGAGGAAAAACCTCCAACAAAAAGCCACCTTACCGCCAATAACAGTAACCCCACCAAAATCCTCATGGAGTCCCTAACACTGCCATACCACCACTTGTAATCTGGGGGTAATTCCACCAACCAAGTGGCGATAACTGTAAATACGTTTGGTGGAATCTCTGTGGATTTAACGCTGAGATAGTACAACACTTGTAATGAGGCCCCATGTCTTTGCAGCATTGCTGTCCATTGAACCATGCAAAACTCAGGTTTAGGCAGTGTAGTGCCAAGTGCCTGAAGCTGGCTCAATCACCCGTCACACCTGTGGTCAGGCGCTGCGTGTTCTCTTATCACTCGACCTTTGAACAAGACCCATTTCCAGTTCTTGGTTTGTTTCTTCCAGATTGGATATTCAGCTGCACCTGTCCAGCCTGGCTTTGCACTCCTTGCTTCCAGCCTAAAGCGTTTAACTCGCCTTCCACACAAACATGGCTAAATCAGCCTTTAGGGCCATAGTGCTGCAATATAATGTGGTGATCTTGCTCAAGTTTCAAGGTTGGGACACATTCATGCAGAAAACAAACTATAACTATAAGCACAATTCTGATTAGAGGTGTGGGCATCACCTCCACAACCCGTGACCGTGCACCTCAAACTCTGAACACGAAATAGTTATAAACAAAGGAGTGGAGTGCAAGTGGATCCTAATACCTAGTGCCCAAACACTGTTGCTTACAAGTGCCTCATGGTGGTTTGCCTTATGAGCTCTTCAATCGCAATTCCTCACTTCACCTGTTCTATTCACTTTTGCCTATGGTCTAATCTCCCGCTGTGCATCTTGGCGTCTGTTCATCCTGCTTGTTATGCTCCCATTTAGTTGAATTTGTGTGTGTCCTCTTAGTGTACTCAGCACTGCAGGGCCTAGGATGCACCAGCAACATGCTCCAATCAAGCTCTAAATCTAGTCCAGTCCACATTGTTGTCCAGTTCATCTCTGATAAACTATCAATATAAATAACTGGGTTTATTTGTATAGCGCCTATACACAATGTGTTTCAAAGCGTTTCAAGGAGAGAGGGAACATGGGAGAAATACAGTTACATTCTTACAAGTCCTTGAAGCCATTCAGAATGCAAAAAAATTGCTATCTTAATCAGCCTGGCGACATTTCAGACAGTGCAAATGAAAAGAACAAATAGGGGACGAGAGGGGGGGGCGGATATGAGAAAACAGGCAGTTACAGTACTCTGTCTGACGACAATTTACTTAGTGCCGGCGAATTAAACAAGCGGAGGGGGTAGTGGGTGAAGGAGAAGAACAACACAAGCAACTAACATACTAGGTCTGACGGCAATTCAGAGTAGTGCTGGAAGGGGAATTGCGAGGAGCAACAAGAAGGGGAGGGAAGAGGAGAGACAAACAAGCTGCTATCACAAGATCAGGGGACACATGAAAGAGTAAGTGCTAATGAACAGTGATGGGGAGGGGAAGAAGAGAGTGGATGAGAAAGACAGGCAGCTACAAATTACTATGCCTGACAGCAATTGAGGTAGTGCCAGAATTTAACAGGCGGGAGGGGAGGAGGGATAAGGGAGACGCGGGGGGGGAGAAAGGACAAGAGGGTGACCAACGAATTAAGCCAGATGACCTTTCAGAGTGGTACTGGATGGGAGGGGTAGGAGAAAAGAAGAGTAGGGAGGGACACAGACAGGCAGCTGTCGTAAAGATCAGGAGGTAAGTATGAAAAGAAAAGTGCAAGTTAGCAGGGAGGGGGAGGAGGGGGTAAGAACAATCAATCATGGGTGACCAAGGGAGGAGGGGGCACACACAAACAACATAGGGGGGTAGGGGTGCACTCAAACCATAACGGAGGCAGTAGAGACACAACACATCATAGTGGGGGTAAGGTGGTACAACACATCGTAACGGGGAGCAGGGGGGCAGAAACACCATAGCAGGAGGGCAAGGGGGCACTCAAACCATAACGGGACAGTGGGGCCACAACACATCATAGTGGGGGGTAAAGGGCAGACACGCCCTAACGGGGGTAGAAGGGACACAATACCTCATAGCGGGGGGCACAAACACCATAATGCGTGCAGTGGGGACACTACACATAGTGGGGGGTAAGGTGGTCCAAACACCATAACGGCGGTAGTGGGGACACAACACATCATAGTGGGGGCAAGGGGGCATACACACCATAACGGGGGTAGTGGGGACACAACACAAATCATAGCGGGGGGAAAGGAGGGTGCACACACACCATAAAGAGGGTAGTGGGGACACAACACATCATAGCGGGGGAAGCGTGGCGGCGTAGCGGCGTACCGTGGTGGACGGGGTAGATAGGGCCTTTCTTGCAGGCCTTCGATGGCGTGGCCGGCTCGCGTCTCCCGGTTGCAGCCATTGGCTTAAGGGGCCAAGGCAACCAATGGGAGAGGGAGGTAGGAGCTATCCCAGAAAGAAGGAAAACACATTCACAATACTATGAGGAAACGGCATCTAAGAAGGCCTACAGGCATCAGGCATGAATATGGCAAACATATGAAATCCCAAGAGGGAAGTGCGGGAGGGAAGCAGAGGAAAGTGTGCTTTATATCTAGAGTGGTCAGTAGTAACTCAGGTTGTCCCTTGGCAATTTGTTTTCCCTCCAGGTTTGCACAAGTCTGATTTTCTGTCTTGAGATGGTTGGGGGTGGCCCACTTAGCCACTTACTTGCCTCTTGCGTATTTGAACATTTTATTTGAAGTCAGTAAGTGGAAACTAGGGAACGCGGGAATCCTGTGAAAACCAACATCCTCTTAAACAAATAACATTGTTTTGGGCCACTGAGGGGATTAGAATCTACATTCCTCTGCCCGACACTCTAAAAGAAAACAAAGCTGCAGCAACAACGCCAAGCACCCATCCACCTGCTCGTCTCTGCAGCATTCCACATTATCTGCTACACAATTCTGCTGAAAAGAATTGGGGATTTCAGTTTAGAGCATTGAATTTTAATTCCTTGTGTACAGGAGTGAGACGCCAGTGACTCTCTCGCCGCTGCACCATCACCTGGGTAGTAAGTACCCCATGGATCCAGTCTTCACTTGACTGAAAACGTTTTGGGACTCGCATCTTGGAGCTCACTAACAACTGAGGCTGCACATGTTTCAACTGCGCATAACATCCCCAGATCATCTATACCCCTCTGGGCTCAACCACAGATAAACAGTATCAACCTGCCTCAAACAAGTCAACTCGTGGTGACCACAGGCGGCTCAAACGTAAACCACAAATGAAAATATAAAAAAGCACCCCAGAATCTAAACCCATATCTCTATTCCTTGGCTCGAAGAAATGAGAGCCTGCAAACACAGAACCGCAACTATGAAATCCTGAAATTCCTCATGGCAGTGTCCTCGCACTCCTACTCCAGATAAAACACTTGTAAGAAGTTGTGTCGTCTTAATCTCAACTACTCGTGCATCATGTCATACCTACCTCCCCTCACAGAACCGTGGGAGTCATTGCACCTGGGAGAAGAGGTTGGAGCTGAACTTGGCATGTGACATGTAACACATGTCATGGTCAGCTGCAACCCCTACTGAGTGCCTCCCCGGCCCAGCCTTAACCCTGATGGGTGAGGACTGGACTGGGGACCCACAAGACCTGGTGTGGCAGGTCCCTCTGCGCCTCAGGAGGGCCCGCTACACCAGGAGCCCCCGATTTTTTTTGTAAGGGAATATTTTTCTTTTTTACATTTAAAAAAACAAATGTAAGTTGGGGTCGCACGGTAGTCCCACCGGTTGCAACTGTGGCTCCGAGGGGTTGCAATTGCGACCCATAGAAACCCCCAAATGACGTCCCTGGTGGTCGCTGGCCAAGGTGATACTTCAACATCGACTTGTGTCCCACGTGGATATGATACAAGATGACAAGATGCTCTCCCTTCTGCTCTGAAAATATTCTCTCCTGGAGAAGGCTGGGTCGGGAAGAAAAAGGGGATACAGAGCCGAAACTCGAGTTGGCAAGAAATTCATCATGTTGATGTGATTCAGTCTTTAGTTTCCAGCATAGGTTATGGCTGCAGTAAATGCAACTAACATGCAGATGGCCCTTTGAAGAAAATAACTTATGCATCCATGTTCATAGTGATGGGCTTCTGGGATGAATTATATTGTCCGGCTTCAGTCTCATTTGTTTTAATGGCTTAGATTGAGCACAAGTGCATGTAGCATGTTTGGTAATATCAGTTTGGAACGATTGGGTCGAGTGTGTGACCTTTTTGCACATAAGGAGTATGCACTTGCACTTTAACACTATGTGATTATTTATTCCGTCATATGTTATGTTAAATATTGGTTATGTATATAAAAAAAAAACGTTCGCGGCTAATACTACATTTGATCTTCCAAGTTTCTATTCAAATACATTCATTATGTCCAAACATGTTTTTCGAATTGAATGCAGATTGCACAGAAATGATTAGTTTCCAAATGAAAGCAGTTGAGGACCACTTTTGTTTTGTAGACAATGCAAAGAGCCTCCACCAGAGCCTCCTGGAATACTCACTAAACAGACTCCAAGGAGCCCAAAAAGCTGCTGCTAGTCTGGCCCTGAGACTGGAACAGATCACCCGGCCATGCAAGCACTCCACTGCTGCCCAGTCAAACATAGGATCCATTTTAGAACCCTACAGATCACCCGCCACCTTTTCCACGGCAGAGAGGAAACAGAATCCATTGCAAGCTGGCAGAGCACTTTGTCCAGGAACGAAACTCTTGTAGTAGTACCAAGCTTCAACTGAAAAGGTCACAGAGGAGCTGCCAGTGCTTGGTAGGCCAATATGAGAAAGAAATCAAACCAAAGGATTCTAGGCACAGAGAAAGGCCACCCACCAGTCAAACAATCCCACAAATCCTGTCTCTTTAGAAGATTGCAACCGATGCACCAGAATGGCACCCTACCATCCATAGCACAGTGAATCAGACCAGGCCAGTTTCCACCAATACCATTCAAGACTCCTACCCCTAAGGCACTTCAGAAACATTCCGACTAACTGACACGCATCCCAAAGGCAAACCACTTCAGACATTCAACAACCTAAATAAGCATTAGACTTGAACCCACAAAAGACCATCTGCAATACAGAACTTCACAAAGCCGGATGAAACCAGGAGAGTACCCTTTCATATTAGTCACATCAGCACATGCCATACTCACGCAATAGGACTTAGTTGGGTCGGTTTCCTGGGCGCTTATCGTAAAATATAATCGGGTGATGTCAGAACTGTTGCATTCACTGTAGAGCCACCTGCGAATAGACTAACTCAAAAGCTTCAACCTTGCACTAAACTCCATAAAAGATGTCCTCGCTTATCGCAAACACGCTCTTCTCCCGAAAAAAGCCAGCAGCTAACGCATTTGCTCTCACTTTGCCATAATTCTACTGAAGTCAGGCTGCTTTTACCAGCCACAGCTTGTCAGAATGACCACATGTGACAATCGCCAATGCATTGCCTGCGACCCTTAAGTAGCAGCAGCAGCTAAGGTACGGAGGGGAATGAGATGCTGAGGCAGGGGGGTGCGGAAGGTGGGTTTTGGTGTCACGGGGCAGCGATGACCACAGGTTGCAGCAGGTGTCCTCTGCATTCTAATGGGGGTGGGTTGCATGTTGGCCAGGGGTATCCCCTGCACTCAGTGCAGGAGGCATCACCAGGGGGCAGCAAGGAACAATGAATTATTTCTGCAGCAGCGAAATCGGGCTTCAGACAATCCTTTTGTGGGAATCCACCATGGAACTAGCTAACGCAGGTCTTGCAGCACTCATTTATTAGATTTTGGTGTCTCCTTCACTTTCTCCCGGCACCCCCCAAATAAATCTCAAATTCAAGTTTCTTGGTTCTTTTGGCCTGCACTCAACTGAAGTTTTGCATATGCCTTCCATTATTTTCCTACCAATACCTTAACCCATCCCACGAGTCCCCCCTTTTCTTGCAGCACCAAGCGCAACAGGGCCACAAGTCTGAAGCATACACCTTTTGAGGGTGAGGCATGGAGGCCTAACCATTACAAAGTGACTAACATTGTGAGCACGTGTGGAGCCTCTCAAATATTCACAACATGACACCAGGGTGCTGTTAATTGTACACGAGCAGGTGGGGTGGAGAAAAAGGCGCGAATCCAGTGCAGCAGGCAACCATGGTAGAATAAAAAAAAAACATTAGGGATCTTAAAGAATGTGGAGAATCCACCGAGGGCTTGGTTCACAATTGAAGAAAAGAACCTCACCCTGCTCTGTACCCAGCTCACCACATCCCGGCACAGCTGCCACTGGAGCTTTGCTCTACTGTACCTGGACCTTCACCACCGCCCATCACAGCGAGTAGACTAAATATATGGTAAGGTGCACATTTCTAGCCATACCACTCACCGCAGGGACCCCGTAAATATAGCGTCCTCCTCTAATGAAATGAGGTCTGGGTAGGGCTGACGTGTAGGCCATGCCTGTGCTAAAGAAATCAGGTGCATAGATTCAGATCTGCTCAGTAGGTGCAAACATTTTCAAGTCACTTGGTTTCTCGCTTTTTTGGTAGCAGTTCCAAGCACACGTCCTTTCTTCTGAAGGCTAAATCAATATCAATTTAACAGTAAGGTGATGCCACGTTAAATGGAAATGATACCTAGCTTGGTGGGGCTAGACAGGGCCAAGATGCATTAGGATACCACAAATGCCAGGAACATTAAATCTAGTTCCAAGTGGTCAATGCCAACTACATATTGCCCCTTAATGGGAGAATTCAATGAAAGCATTGCTTGGTGGTACCATAGCAAGAATTCCAGTTCAGTGCCGTCACTTATAAGGTGCGGGGGTGCAGACCGCACCGGGTGACACATCACCCCCTGAAATAGGGACTGTAAATATTTTATATGGTCTGGTACAGAAGGACTGCTCCCTCCTCCCTGATAACAACTCACGCAGGCACCAACTTGTACAACTGCAATGCCCCTCCCCTTCCTTCCACCCAGTCTCTGCCGAGTCAGTAGAGAGCAGATCTGGCAGCTCAGACTGTGTCAAGGGGATGGGGCAGGGACTGTCGGCTGTCTGATGGTTACAATTGTAGCAATGCCGTGCACAGAGCTCAGTCAGGTATCATCATTTGCTGCAATGTGCCCAGCTGCCCGCCATTTCAGGGCGAAGATTTTTTTCTGACTCGTCTAGTCTGGCAGGAGAGCCACACTGACTGCACCAAGACATTACTTAAAGAAGAGGAGTGCAGGCTGCAGTGCAAAATGCAGACTAAGGGCAAAGTAGGCAAGGCAATATCTTCTGCAGTGGGCAGTGGTGGAGGCCCAAGCGCGCCACCAGAACTGCTAGCCACAGAGAAGACCGTATCAGCCACCATTTCTGAGGGGACCATCATAAAACGCAGAGGTGTGGACGCAGCTGAGACAGACACAGGGAAGGTAAGTGCACACCTATCCACACACTTCAGTGTTAGCCACAATCTGCATGCGTCACAGCAGTGACTCCGCAGAACGAGGTTTGAGTGCTCGTGGGAACAAGGCGAAGGATGAGCATTAACCATCAGTGTCATCAGAACAGTGTCGGCGGTCCCCAGTTGGCAATGGCTGAGCCACAATATACACTTGCATTCCAACTCTGGCAAATAAATATGCGTACATACACATGCCAATGATCATTTGTACTGGGACAATCACCATAGAGTGGTCTCCCAGTGCTCAGGCATGTCCACTGCTAGCAGATGTGCGCCTCCGCAATTACCATCCAGACCGGATACTAACACGCAGAGGAGCTGGGAATGATGACGCAGAGGGAAGAGTGGCAGGCAGAATGACAATGCATCTAGGATAAGGCACGAGGTAGACATGAAGAGGGGATAGTGACCGTTTGTGGTTGGCTGCATGCAGAGAAGGGGAGATAGAAGGATTTGTTTTTTTCAATAATCTCCCAAAATTGTTCAGTCTACTTTGACAAAGAAATAGGTTGAAAAGGTACTTTTGTTTCTGAAAGGGACTGGCTTTTTCGTGACTTCTAAAAATACATTGGGTCTTTCTGGGTTTATTTCACATTTATTATTATTTTTTTTAAAATGATTATTGGTTGAACTTACTTAAAAATAAGTAATTTAACCATTTACATTAAATCAAATCCATCCACAATACGACAAGGAGAAAGAAGAGAAAACAAAATATAAAAATAAAAAGAAGATGCTTAAGGTTTCAACATTACTCACCCATTTCCATCTTCATTTTAAACATTTTAAAATCCAAACAGTATTTTTAACACCATTTTACAAAACATTAACACCCTGTTTAAAAACATTATTTTAAAACCGCCTCCATCACCTGGCATACATATGAGTTCTTATTAACCTGCGGGAGATTTCAAAGCTCTACAGTCGATTCCTCACCATCCTACTCATTTCAAGCAGGCCCTGTCTTCAAACAGCCTTCTATGCTGGCTTTATTCACAACTTCAATGAATTGTAAAACAGCCAAGCATCAGCTTATTCTATCTCCCATCAATAACCATTCCCACCACTGTTGGTCCAATGTTGTCAACCTACAACCCTGATGGGCTGTGCATGAACTCACCAAATGGCAAAGAGATTCCACTTCCCCTTGTGATCCGCAATATCTATTGCGAGACTTCCTTAGGGATTTGATTCCTGTGCAATTCCACATCCCTGGTAGCCGGTATGTTCAGTTGCACCATGAGCAACAGATCCCTGTAATGTGGAGAGGGGAATTTTAATAGATATTGTGGTGGCCGATTCAGACCCTTCCCGCCCCCCCCCACTTTCCAAACAGGGTCTCAAGATCTCTAAATTTCTTTGGCGAACAGTTTCTACCCAATCCTGGTCTTGGAATTCTTTTTTCAATTTTCATGGGATTTGAAATCAACTCCTCCCTTTCCACCTTACTCTCTACAAGTACTCCCTCTTCTTTTTCCACCA
The DNA here is from genome assembly GCF_040938575.1 of Ambystoma mexicanum. Lineage (NCBI taxonomy): Eukaryota > Metazoa > Chordata > Amphibia > Caudata > Ambystomatidae > Ambystoma > Ambystoma mexicanum. The sequence goes on from NC_090923.1 coordinate 934,600,076, forward strand.
TCTCCTAAAAGATGTATCAAAAGATTTTTCCATTGAATTAAACATTTCAAAGGGCGTTCCAAGTTTGTGTCCAATCGTAGACATTGCCAGCGAACTGGGTAGCTCAAGAATCTTTCTCCAGAATAGGCCCTCTAGCAGGGCGCATACCTTGCAGGATATGCTCATCATTCCTTCAGAACCATAGGTAAGTATGGGCACCACCTCCTGGTGGTAGAATGACGACAGGGGCAAGAGAGAACATTTGCAGTATTTACAAAGAATGATCATACCCTGGGCCGCCAGCCGTTTCGTCTTTGTGTGGAGTGAGAGGTAGTGGGCTCTATCATCAATGATCTTATTAATAACCACCCCCAGGTACACCATAGTTTCTATCACTTCCATCCTCTCGTTTTCTACCCACCAAATATGATCTTTCCTCCGCCTCCTGAGGGTGGACGACATACTCAAGACCTTTGATTTGCTGACATTGATTTTCATATCATTGTCTTTAAGGAACTGCGCAAACCTCTTAATTCGCCTCTGCAAACCAACTGGGGTAAGGTCCACAAACACTAAATCGTCCGCATAGAGGAATCAGAGGATAACGGTTCCCTTGATTTTTGGTGGAAAACCCCACACTACTGCCTGCAATTCACCAAAGTCTGAAACATACAAACTAAACAGTAGCGGGGCCAGGGCACAGCCCCTTTTCAAACTCAGATGAGTCATGATCTTTTCAGAGAGAACCCCTGTGGCTGCCAGTCTAACTTGCACCAATGAGCCTGAGTAAAGTGCACAGATAGCCTCCAATAGGTCTGCTGGACAATTCCATTTATTTTTGTATTTTGCCCACAACTTTACCCTATTAACATAATGGAAGGTCTGTTCCAGGTCCATAAAGGCCATATGGATACAGGTCACCGATTTCAGTACTCCTTGTTTTAATGCTCCGATTGCAAAGAAATTCAAGGAGGTTCCCACACCCCTTACGAATCCACTCTAGGTCGCGAAATAAAGTATATAGGTAAAGAGTTTGCCAATAGAATCAAGGAGGGCGGTAAGCCGGTAGTTCTGAGGATCAGCACATTCGCCCTTCTTGTAAATGGGAACAATTATTGCCTCAAGCCAAGTGTCCAGGACCTGTTTCATGCGGACAATCTGATCAAAAACCAGCATAGCCAGTAGACTCCACTCCTCAGGATTTTCTTTGAGGGGCTGATAAGAAATACCATCAGGACCCACGGCTCTTGAAGAGCTGAGCCCCTTTATCCCCACCTTCAGATTTTCCCTTTCAATTTTGATCATCCACTTATGGGAACACTTTCTCTCCTCCATTCTCATTAAATTGCCGGGATGCGCAAACAGCCTGGAATAGTGGGAATACCAACTCGACTCACTCACTTGGCCAAGCATAAGCCCCGCTCTATAGGTCCCCCCTGTTATTCAGAAGTTCCCAGAGGTCCTTTGTGTTCTTTTTACATACCACCTTTAGCATCTGCTCAGCCTCGGTCTGCAGACATTGGCTTCTAGTAGCTATGAGCCAATTTTTAAACTTCTGCTCATGAGATGATCAATTTGTCAGATTCTGGAGCCTTTTCAATTTTAATTTTCCTTAGGGCTGCACACAATTCTTTCTTAGCCCTGCTAACCATTAGACAGTAAGCATGCTTAGGAAGTAGCCCCGCGTTTTTACCTCTCGTTCCTGGTTGGATGAAATCTTTTATAAATCCAGTTGTATTCAACACAAGTCTTATCCCCTTTCACTGCCACCTTATAGTGCCTGCAGATTGTATAAATCTCCCTCTTTTCCACCCTCAGCCTGTTTCTAGCCCAGGTTACTTCCACCGGATTTATTGTTTTTCTGGCTTTATATTTTTCCCTGTTCTCCAACGCAATGGCTACCAAATCATGATCACTCACCTGCTGCTCCACTATTTCTAGTCTTTTCACTTTATCAATAATATTGCCATAAAACAATAATTCAAGCGGAATCTCATTTGCCCCGTACCCCATGTACATGCTCCTGGGATATCCCCCGCTGTCTACGCATTTAACATACGTAGATCCCTAGAGCCTACGCCCAGGAACCACTCCAAAGCCCTTCCATCCAACTCTGTCTCTTTTCGAGGGAAATCCTTCCCATCCAACAAATGTATATTTAGGTCCCCACACAAAATCATGGTAGCATTCTCCCATTCAGCCAAGACCTGGTCCACCACTTTTGTGACTAATTGGACAAAGTTAACTTCTTTGGATGAGTTTACCCTCCAATAGACATTCATTAGAAGGAGATGTTCCTGCTTACCAAATGCTGTCCTTGAGAGTTTTAATACATGGACATAGGGATTAGGGGTTTCATGGCTGACCACCTCAAATCCTCAGTCTACTTTTATCAGGGTCAGTAGCCCCGAAAAAGGCCTCCCCATTACTCCCTTTTCCGCTGGATTCAAAAAAGGTTTGTACCCATCACACGAGCGGACTAACTTAAGCCATGTCTCCTGTAAACAAGTAATGTCATATTTGCCCAGGGCCTTCAAATTCTTTGTCAACAATGATTTAAACCCTCTCTTGTTCCATTAGCAAATCCAGGCAATGGGGCCTTCCTCCTTGGGGACAGTCTATTTCTTGCAGCTACTGGCCAGTGCTCCCGTCAGCCAGTCCTTATTTTCTAACTTCCTCTCCATGCCAGGTTTCAAAGCAAGGGGACTGTTATCCACTGTAAATTTTAATTTATTCAACCCGGGACTGTCCCCTGGGAGGTTTGGGCCGTACTTGGTGTCAGAGACGTCTTACCAGTCTTAGAGGCCATGGTCAACTCTCGTCTTCGCCTATCAGCCTATCTTCCTTCAGCTCCACCTCCTGGGTTCCCCCAAACCTTCTCCATTACCTTTTGTCTTTGTAAATCCGTTGAAGACCACTACATCCCTTGAAAGTCTCTAATATCATATCCACGTTGCAGCATTTTCTCACTCTGCAGGACTATTGAGTTTTTAATCTTCATTGATACTAAATGCAGCACCACCCAGTCAATTTTTTGCTCAGAGACAAATTCCACTACTCTTATATGTCATCTGAGGACACAAATCGGAGCCCTGGAATGTATGGAAAACGTTTTATGACATTGCTCCGATTTAGAATGGGGGCTTTAGGTCCACTCACAATTGGCTCCAGATGGATTTTAAAGACTTCCACTTTCGGATCTTTGAACCTGACCAAGACCCTATCCAATTTGGGTTGCTTGCTGCCAAACTGTCTGGACTTTCCGGGATGGCCCAACAAATCACGCTTCTGTTCCATAGTGAGAAACGATTGGTCCAACACGGTAGAATTTGATTTCTTAGGCACAGTCTTTCAATTTCATTCTGAGTTCAAAAGATTGTTCCAGTCTTCATCCTCTACATCTTGCTCAATGATCTCCATTAAATCAATGAGGCAGGTATCATTCTCCTCCACAAGAGCTTTATTAAGCTCTAGTACCGCTGTTGACTCATTTAGTTTTTCTACTACCCCGAGGGACAACGATAGTTCCTTTCTGGATCTTTTTGGGGATTGGCTTATTGACAGTGGGGGAGGGGTTCTTAAATTGCAGAGAAAAGCCCCTGAGCCATTAAGTTTGTTTTTCCTCATGGGCATTTGATGGTTCCTTTTTTTTTATAGTTTGCTGTTTTTCCTTATCAGCTTTCTTCCCCACTGCGTCTTTACCTGAAAAGATACAGAACATATTTGCTTTCTTTCCTTGAATGTTCATATTTAGGACTGGAAGGGTTGCTCCATCTGACATCGTAGGTTGGTTCACTTTGGGGTATTCCTTTACCCACAGCTGGACCGACCAGTCTCTGCTCGCTTTTCCAAGTGGCGTGCATCCACTTGCAATCTTCGAGGATGGCCTCCATCATAGTAGACTTTTCTGTCGACTCCCTTTTTGCTAGATCGCACAAGCGATTTTGAAATTGGGCAGACGTTTCCGCCCCTTTAAGTCGGGCTTCCACTTTCGTTGCCAATCCTTCCAGTGCGCCAAGTTTTAACTGGAGCATCGCTATCAGAGTTCCCTGCTCTCGCATTGAGTCATTGATACTTATAGTTTCGTAAATGGCGTCAGTGAAATTGAAAGAGGCCAAGATTATTCTCTGGAGTTCTGACAGGTCGACATTTGTTTGTTGATTTTGGTAAATAGGACTCCGATTTCCCCAGGCCAAGTCATCCTGACCTAAGTCTTAGGAGTCAATTGAGCCGTTATCTGAAGATTTTCTGTGGACTGTGTGTGGAAGGAGGCCTCCAGTGTGCTGGCCGAGGGGCAACGATGGGGATACTAAATCTCCACCACCTGAGACTTCAGCTGCCTTACCCACCTCCGACTTCTCATTTGAGCATCACAATGCGAGATTGAGTGGGAAAACATTATCTTCGGGTCCTCCCGAGACATGTTGGCCTCTAAAGCTGAGAGCCTATTCTGAATAGAGGCCAAACTCTTTCTTTTTTTTGGTAGGGATTCTATCTGTTAGTTCAATGAGGTTCCGAGATATTGGGCTGCAATATCAAGAGTTTTTTATGGTTATTCATCTGGGTGGGTGGGCCAATGATCTTTGACTGAGTCTCTATTATTGGGAACTCAGATTTTGCATCTTTCCTGTTTTAGTTCACAGCTGCTGATAACAATTTAACCCCTTGGGTTGGCACCATGTCAATGGCTGTGTCCTCAGTCGAGTTCTCATTGGCCGATGTCACCTCTCCCTCAGATTCACACAATCACTCCCTTCTATTCCTCTCCCTAACACAGACAATTCTGCTACCAATTGTCTTTCCCAGGCTTCGGATCGGTCCCCTTGGGTTCTTCTGTACACCCATTGGGGCTAGCGAACTCATTGCACACTGCCGAGATTAGAGAAGCATTTTTCCCAATTGCTGGTTCCACAAAAGAATCCATAGGTTTAACAGCGGACTACGTGAGCTGGCGGGTTTTCATTGTCAAGTCAATGTGTCTTGAGGTTAGCCTTGAACACACGTCTAGCAGTAAGAATATTTAGATGGGTTTAACCCGACTTCTTAGGGAATGAGCACCCTCCTTAGGTCTACCAGAGCCCTCCACAGGACCACCGTCACATGGTTTCCTCGATAATACTGCTAAGCACGATCAACAGTTCCGCTGACGTTTTGACGCCTTTAGTTTCACCTTGTGACTGTACGTTTCCAAGCAACAAAACTAGACTGTATGGAGGTCTAAATCCGATAAGGCAATCAGCAACAACCTGGCCCCAAACTCACATTTACAGATAAGGATGGAGGTCTGATTTTTACGAGACCCAGTCCTTTCACAGCAATCGCGTGCACATTCCATTTAGAATAGGTACTCACCACCTGCAGAAGTCTCACACGGGCACCTCAAGTAAGCCTCGAGGGCGCAGGGTCAGAGGGGGCAAGGATTGATTCCTATGTCTTTTTCGAGATTTGGATGTATTTTGCGAGTGGGCACAAATGACCATAGGTTCAGTTGTGAGCTTGATCTTCAAAGCACGTATTCTTCCTACCATGGAGGAAGTCGGGAGGAGTTGGCGCACCAGGTGACACCAACCCTAGTGACGCCACTTTTCCAGCTTTACAGATCAACAATACAGATCAGACTCAAAATGTGAACAGGGTATCTTATTTATAAATATTTGCATGATGGTTCAGTATTGGGTAAGATTCCAAGATAGCTGCAGCTCAGAGATGCAGACAAAGAAACATGGAACTTTGCAGGCACACGAGTATTTGATGGCATCTCTACTATTACAGAGCAGGACATGCAGTCGGACTCATCGTAGAGTAAGAGCATCTTACCCCCATTGCTAATGAGGACACTGCATTTTGTAGCAGAAATTATAAGAGTGTATGTAAATGTCCAGAACTTCGTCATTGGAGAGTGGCTTCTGGAATCCCCTGAGTGTGTATCAAAATACGAAGTACAGTGGCACCTGGAACCAAGGAAGAGGGTCAAGCTCTCTAAACCTGCATCAGGGAACGCCCATCGTTCCTTCCTTTTCAAAATTGGACTTCTGACAACAAACTCCACGGTCTTACAGCTATGCTATAGTTGGGTCTGGTAATTTGCAAAGAGTGCAGGGACTGGGCCTGCATCTCAAACTGTACAATTGAACCCACAGTGAATACGAGACACAAGGCTTGGATGAAGCCCTAGCTCAGGTATGCAGCACCAGGTACCGGGCCAGGTACTATTTGTCCCTGTAAGCCTGCGGTCTGCAACCTATGGCTTATAAATTAGTTTGGACTACGACTCCCATGATCCCCGACCACTGATTAGGTTAGCTGGGGCTGATGGCAGTTGAAGTGCAAAACAGCTGGGTAGCCAAATGTTGCAGGCCCCTGCTTTAAGAACATCCCTGGGTGAGCAGACCACTCCACTGCATGTACACCAGGAGCCTAATTCTGTTAATCTCATGCAAGTCCTTAATAGGTCTCCACAAGCAGCTACACAAAAGAATGAAGTCTAGCCATTTAATTGGTTATTTATAACACACTTAATACCCAGAGGGCTCTAAGCGAGGACCCGGGGATCGATCCTGTAATGCTGCGCATCGTCTTGCTTCCAAGGCGAGCGTGTTGCCCCGGAGCTATCCTCCCAAGCCATTGAACCAGGTCTGCTTAATGGAAAGGATTGTCCCCCAAGAAAGCCCCTGTGCAAAGCATGCTTGGTTAATAAGAATTGGGCAGAGCGAAGGAGAGAAGTCAATGGCAACCTTGGTACGGCGTTCCAAAGAGGAGCATGCCAATCCCAAAACAAAAAGGCATTCATCTTGGCTCTACCCCTCAGGCAGCTCTGGAAGCCATGGAAATAAACAAATACAGAGCACACTGGCACACGGCTGAGGCACATTGAACTCAGTGTGGAAGGGACATACCAAAGGCACACCTGAAAATAAGGCTGTTGCCTGGGCACCCCATGCCAATCATGAAGTGACTTGCCTGCAAACAAGCAACAGGCCAGAAAAATCCATTTGAAAAGAAAGAGCGCTCCCTTTCCGTCAACCAGAACAAAGGAACACACATTGCTAAAAGCAGGGGCAGGCATGGTTGAACCAACAAAAGAAAAGTTGGGGCACCAAAAATTGGCCCACAATTGTGAATCACTTCTCATTACTTTTTGCCACAACTTGAGTGGTGCATGGGGCATATTTTGATAACATCTGGAGCAAACTGTGACATTTGTACGCACGGTGGGTACAAATCATTGTCAAAAACACACAAAGCGAACAGTGCATAAGCTCAAACTGGCACACATTGCCCGACAAAAGTGACCCACACTAGCTAGATGGTCCAGCCCTTCGAGCATTGCCCTATGGGATAGTCCAAGCCAGGCTAAAGGAAGTATGTATAGAGGTCTGTGAAAGATGCTAATACTGGACGGCCTAAAATGAAGGATAGAAATAGTGGCCAAGTACAGAGATGAGGAAAATGGGAAACAGGGAAAGGGTCCAGATACAGAGTCCAAGATAACAGAGTGGAGAGGAAGATCAGAGATTGAGCTTAGGGATGGAGACCAACGCTGAGGCAAAGATGGGAAAATGGCTGAAGCTGAAGGCCATGGCCAGAGGCCATATATGATGCTAGGGATGAAGACCAAACCTAAAGTCCAGGGTTGGAGAAGGGTCATACAGAACAATGACAGGGGACACCCAAAGCGCCAAACGATGGACGTTGGGAACGGAAACCAGGAGGCATTGGTGCTGGCCAAGGATGTAGGCCTCTAAAATTCATGTCACAGACTAAATTGGATATTAGTAAAATGTAACACCAGAACTCTCTACCGCCCCTACTTGCCAAAGAATGGTCCCCTTTTTTCATTTGATCTTTCCTGAGTGGATTCCTGCCTCTATCATTCCCATTCAGACCTACTCCTTTTTTGAATGCCTTATCTGTAGGCTTTCTCTCTCGCCTACCCATTCTCTTACTGTGGTTACCATCTACCGGCCTCCTGGTCAAATCACCTCATTTCTCTCTGAGTGAGCAGACCTCTCCTCCTCCCTCCTGGCCTCTACCACTCAATTCCTCCTCCTCGGTGACCTAAATATACATTTAGACTCTCCTTGCTCCTCCTCTTCCGTGACCTCTGTGACTCCCTCTCCCGTCCATCCTCCCCTCTTGCCCGACTCACTCTGCAGGGCACACACTCGATGTCTTGATCTCCTCCGACCTCCCCCTCTCCATCCCTCTGACCACTCCTCTCTCCTGGAGCGATCACTCCCTCCTCTTATCTCATCTCTCCCTCTCTTCCCCCCAAGCCAAGCCTACCCCAAAACTGCCACCTACCTTCTCGGACATCCGGCCCATGAAGCGTGTGTCAGTTGAGGCTTTTGCTGTCACTCCCCCCCCCCCTCCACCTTTGGCTGTCTCACATCCTGACACAGCCCTGTCTCTGCTCTACTCTACTCTTCAATTTCTGATACGCTTGATGCTCTTGCCCCTGTCATGAGGATCCGTTTAAAGTCCAGAGCCAAGTGCAACTCCTGGTATGACTCTGACCTAGCTAGACTTAAACGTAAGTGTAGGGCAGCTGAGAGGAAATGGAGGACTTCCTGTTCATCCTCTGACAAACTGGCCTGTCGCCTGCTACAAAGGCAATAACAACTCTGTCCTCACCAAGAAGAGAGTCCACTTTCAAGGTCGTGTCTCTGAGGCATCTAACAACTCGTCTGAACGCTTTAAAATCTGCAAGGGGCTGGCCAACCCTGCTGCAGTTTCTACCCCTCCTGTTGCCTCCCAGGCGCTTTGCAATGCCCTTGCCTCTCACTTCATTTAAAAAACCCAGGACATCCTGTCCACACTCTCCACGCTTCCCTCTCCATCTGTGCTTGCTGACACTCCTTTAGCCACTCTCCCACCATACCTTCTTGTCCTTTCCTCTTTTCACCCCTGACGAGGTTGCTAGACAAGTCCGATCTATGAAAGCCTCTTCAAAACAGGTTCATCCCTGTTCCTCTAAAACCATCAAGGACCACATTGGCACCCTCGCTCCGGCCCTTGATGATTTTTGCAACCACTCATTTGACTCTGGATCCTTCCCCTCCCCTCTGAAGCACTCCTTTGTGCATCCTCTTCTCAAGAAACCCACAGCTGATCCTTCTTGTCCAGCTAACTGTCGCTCAATTTCCATTACTCCCTTTCTTGGCAAACTCCTGGAAAAGTTGTCCATCTCTCAGCTTAACCTTCATTCCAATTCTGTTGGCTGTCTCCATGACCATCAGTCTGGCTTCAGACCTGCCAGAAGCACGGAAACTGCTCTCCTGAACATCCGTGAAGATCTGCTCTCCAACCTTGACTCTAACATTCCCTCTGTCCTCATCCTCCTCGATCTCCCTTCTGCCTTCAACACGGTCAAGCATACCATTCTGCTCAACCGTCTCCGTGAAAACCTGAGTATCACTGATCAGGCTCTGGCCTGGCTGACCTCTTTCCTCTCAGATCGACCCTTCCAGGTCCAACTTAGGTCCTTCCTTTCATCTATCTTCCTCTCTACCTGTGGTGTTCCCCAGGGGTCTAACCTCTTGCCCTGGCTTTTAAACCAATACCTGGCAACTCTCGCCCACTTCATTGCCATTTTCTGCTCAAATTTCCAGTGCTATGCTGACGACAACTCATTTTCAGGCTGCCCTCTGCCACCTCCTCTCCCTCTCTCATCTCTGATTGCCTAAATGTCATTCAAGATTGGTGTGCCGCCAATGATCTTTGTCTGAATGCCAGCAAGACGGAGATCCTCCTCATCGGCACACCTTCAACATCCTTTCCTCTCACTCTCTGGCTGGCCTCTCTTGGCCCTCCTCCTACCCCCCACCTGCGAGGCTAAGAACCACGGGTCATCTTTGACTCCACCCTTTCCTTCTCCGCCCTCATCTCTGGAGTCTCTAAAAAGTCAAATTTCCGACTGCAGCTCCTCAGAGGTACTCTGCCTTTCCTCTCCTTCCCCCAGAAGCTCATGGTATCCCAAGCTCTGGTTCTCTCTAGCTTGGACTATTGTAACAGCCTCTTTCTAAATCTACCTGCCTCTACTCTCCGCCCCCTGCAACTAATCCAGAACAGGACTGCGAGACTTGTCCTTGGCCTCAAGCCCTGGGATCGTATCTCTCCAGATCTGAAATCTCTCCACTGGCTCCCAGTGGATGCAAGGATTAAATTAAAAACCCTCTGCATTGTCCACAAGGCTTTCTGGGGCCTGGGTCCAAATTACCTTCAGCTATCCCTCCGAAAATACCTCCCCTCTTGAGCTCTTGTCATTTATCTGTTTCTCCTCTGCTTCGCACTTTCCACTTCTCCCCCCTTCCATGCACTTTTCCCCTCCCCCTCTCCCATGCACTTGCACGTTCTCAATGTCACTGGGCCTAGTAAGATCGCTGTTTTGTTCTCCCCTGTTCCCCTCCCTTGCCTTGTCGCGCTCTGAAACACTTCTGTACGAGCACGATAGAAATAAAATATCAATCAATCAATTTGTCCTCCGACAACTCCCCCTTTTGTTTCCTTTGAAGTGCAATGTATTTAGTTCCTGCTTAAACTAACTTGTCTCCTAAGCTAGGCAAGTAATAATCTAATTCTGACTTTACAATAATGTCAGCCTTCCTTTCGTTTGTCAGTATTTAATGAAGGCAATACATATTGCATTAATGTACAGGCTTAAGGAGACTATTTGTGCTGAAATTGTTTTTGGTTGCTTCGATCAGAATTCATGCACCTTTTTGCATGTGTGCATAACATTTTGATATGTTTATATGTGTACACTGTGTATTGTATTCCATCTCCCGAGCTTTCCACCTGCATGGAACGTGGAAGGCTTGGGAGATCAATAGGTGGCGGTTGGGAGCAGCAAAGAGGGAGCTGTATGCAATGGTGTTCCATAGGCCCAAATAAAGGAGTTACCTACTTACCGGAGCATCCTCATTTATACATTGGCGACGAGGTTCCAGGCTGCGAGTTCGGCCGGGCATGCGGAACCCCTGCCAGCAACAGGCGCCAGTTGAAACTCAGCAACCTCCCACTCTGCGATGAGGGCCCTACCGCAGCGCAGGGCAGTGACTACCAGAACACACGGTCGCCTTCCCTCCTGCCCCAGGCAGAACATGTTTGGAGGTGTGCAGCAAGATATGGGGTCCCCTGACAAAGTGTGGACATTGCAAACACTTGAAGGGTTAGAGGAAGGGACCTGCAAACATCACAGACGCATGGCAGCCATCTTGATTGTCACAGTAACAAATATACCGAACATAGGACATAATCCTCACTCATCATAGCTCAGCTTCTTCGTCAAAGTACCAAACTACTGCTTTAACTGTTACAGGTCAGTCAAACAGTTAAACAAGCTCTGTGACAATTAAAAAACTGCAAAGCCAATACTAACTTCCTGAAAAGCAAACAGAGTAAGTTCACTTATCAAGAGCCACCATGGTGGCGGCAAGCATGGCACCCCCTCCACCATTTCTAGCTGAGCCAGGCACACATCCCATTAGATGGGACAGGTGGAAAAAAAACTACTTGGCTCTTATTTATTAGACATCGGAGAAGAAAAATGTGCTCCCGCTAGACAACAAGCTGTTCTCTTCCGTAATTTAGGCGCTAAAGGCCGCAGTTTATATGATGGGCTTACTGAAGAGTCTGAAGCAGGTCAAGGCGACAGCGATGATTACACTATGGAAGTACAGAAATTACAAAACCATTTTGAACCCAAGAAGAATATCACATTTGAGCGTCACAAATTCTTTCAGAGGTCACAAGAACTGCAACAGCCTGTGGAGGACTTGGTGACAGTCTTAAGGGCCCTAAGCCATACCTGTAACTTTGGGGGACTGACCAACTCCCTGATCAGAGACCAACTGGTACGTTGTGCCAACAACAGCAGGGTACAGGAAAACCTTCTTTCCAAGGGTTTGCCGCTTAACCAAGCAATGGAAGTAGCAAGGAGTATGGAGCAAAATGCCCATTATATGAAAAGTATGAAGGCTGAAAAACATGTGCAAGAAGTGTCGGCTATCAGAAAACCAAAGAAAGTGAACAGCAAAGAAATTAAATGTTTCAAATGCAGCAACAACAGACATCTCACAGCTAGCCTCTTCTGTCCTGCAAGGAATGTGAGCTGTTTTAAATGCAAGAGAAAGGATTACTTTGCCTGGGTATGCCGAGAGACCACTATTGATGCTGTAGAGTTAGGAGGGCAGGGCATCACACAGAACAGAACCCTGACCCACTTTCAGTGTACCATTTAGACCTTGCAATGTATGGGGAGTTGAACATCCAATACATGACTTTCAGAGCAAAACTACAAATCAGGTGCAGACAGGCACAGATAACGGGGTATCTGCAGGAGGGGCTATGTAAGCTGTGATTCTTTCATCTCTACCTGAGGAAGTGGAGACATTCCACAAAAGCTTGAAAATATGCTAAATAAATGACTTTGTTAGCCTAATTAAGGTATCGGTTCGTTTTCTTCTGGATCTACATTCTATTTAACTGTTGGCGAACATGGTACAAGTCAACTGAACTATATATATATATATATATTACACGGCCACGGTAGCGGCCGTGTAGTTATGGTTATGTTGATAAACTCATAGGAAGAGCACGGCGGCTTATAACTTCGCTCCCCCTGGAGGAATCCTCACCAAACTTTGCAAAAAAGGTATATGGCCGACTCTGAAAGTTTTCACCAAGTTGGGAAGGTTTCGTGCAGGGGGGGCAAAGTTATAGTGGGGGTCCCAAACATTTTCTTTTTTCCATAGACTGAATGGGGAAAAAGTTTGCGCACAGCTACAGGCTGAACGGATTTTCACAAAATCTGTGTCAGGAGCGGGGGCTTGGGCCAGGAAGCGTGCTTGTGTGTGTTCGGTGGAAATCCAACCGGTAAATATTGTGCAAAATACTGAAATGTACGTCCCAAAAAATGTGTGATAGTGTAGCAGATCCATTTCCCTGTTCGCTCCGTGGACCGAAGTGTCATTGGCATGCGGTATACCGTGGTGACGGCGAACAGTGGACGCGGCCTGTGGTTGGCTGGAGGGAAGCGTGCTGTGCATCAAACATTTTTGGGAAACGCTGCCATGGTGTATCGGAGGCTAGTAGGGCGCCGAAAGGCGTTGGAAAACATGGTTTGCCGGTTCGGCTGGGTGAAAGAGGCCCAACCGAAGATATAGGCAATGTTTTGTGCTGTAGGCTACGGCTGCCGGTGGTTATGTTGAAGTACTGCGTTTGCGTTGTTTTGCGGCAGTGGGTTTGTGGTGAAATGTTCCCATGCTTCTATGACTTGGCTTGTAGTGGTTGTGGGTAAGGCGTCGCCTTTTTACTGCATGGCCATGACATGTACAAAGAACCTAGGGCTTGGGCACCAACCCTGCAATGTAATGCCTCCATGCATGGGAGAGCAGTGAGGCACTTAGCGGTTAGGTATGCGGCTGAGTCTGGTCACGTCGTCGATACAAGGTAGGTAACGACGACATGGACAAATGGAAGGATTGTTTGCCAGCACACTGTAGCGATATGGAGCAATCCTGCAGCTCATGACATACACTGCATTGGTGGGTAGATGCACAGGGGATTATCATATGTTGGTCAGTGTAGGCAGACTATGTAGGGGACGGGTAGTGCATTGGAGATAATGAGGATATTTGCAGTCAGTGTACTACGTTGTGGTGTGCCTGCAAAGGCCCTACTGCATTGTGTGCATGTTGGAAGTAGGTGTGAGAATGTTGCCTTGTTTTGGTCTGTTAGTGTAGAAATATGTACTTGTAGGCAGGAAAGGGTGTGTGTGTGTGTGTGTGTGTGTGTGTATATATATACACATATATATATATATATATATATATATATATATATACTAGGGCTTGAACACAGCCTTCTTTTAGGGAGGGTAGTCAGACATTGGCACATGGAAGGAATTTGTACGCTGGTACTCTCATATACTTTATTGGTGGGCAATTGTGGAGGCGACTATCATTTTTGGGGGTGACTGCAGGGCGACTCCATTGGGGATGGGGCGTGCATTGAAGACAATATGAGGATATTTGCAGTCGGAATGCTATGTTGCATTGTGCCTGTAAAACTCATACTGGTTTGTGTGCATGGCTGGGGCCCTTGGACATAACAGGGTGGGCACTGGTTGGAAGTAGGTAACAGAAAGTTGCCTTCAATGGGTACATTACTGTTCGGATATGTACTTGTGGACAGAAAAGGTAAGTGGTCACATGTTTCTATGCTGGCCAGTGGTTGGAAGTAGGTTGCAGAATGTAGCGTGGTGTGACTGTTAGTGGACCCATATGTACTGGTAGGTAGGAAAGGTACATGGCCACATGGTACTCTGCATGCCTGTACTGTATTTTACTGGGTGTGTTGAAGGAGTAGGGACTCAAGAGCCTAGGCCTTGAGGACACCCACGGCAGTAATGCATTTTTGTCTGTGCATCAGTTAGAGGGTGGTGCCATGTAAGGAATGGTTGTGGAGCACATTTCAGCCATTATAGACCAGTGTTGCAAACAATGTGGGCCCTATCTCAGAATGCAAGCCTAGCTTTTAGCATAAAAGCCAAGAGCATTTCGGGAAGATAAGAATGCCCATAATTGTATATTTGAAATCGGTCTTAGATTGTGATTCACCAAGAAACCCATTTGAGCGAATAATGGAAGATTAATTTGTCACAATACTCACCCTAACAAAAAATGTCTGTAAATTGCAGAACATGTATACCAATTTGGACAGCTCATCAACAGGATGCGAGGCTTTTGCTGTTTCTTCACACAGTGCGGCCTAAACATGCAGTCTCGCGTGCCGAGTCTTCTTGGCTGCTCATTGGCGAGAGCTCGGCTTGAGAACAGATCTGGGAGTTTCCTGGGCTACCCTAGCCTGAGGGGTTTGGGTTTTAGGACTGAGCGGCGCTCAGGCAAGACAAACCTGTTCTGGCTCAGGTCCTACCCTGCATATTAAGTACCATTAAAGTAAGTAACAGCACTTTTTATTACAATGCGTAGACCAGGATTAATCTGGCATGAAGCACCATATATAAAACGTTATCTTATAAACCTAGCAGTGCAGTCCCCGACATTGGGTGATATTTCAAGCTCTGTTTAGCCAGGAGCTTCAGGTCTCTTGTGTATAGCACAAATGTAAGCATCGCTGGATTGCAACATTTTCATTTTTGTAAAGACAATGCGCAGTTGGAAAATGTAGTTCAGAATGTATTCTTGCACGATATAATTTTTTTTAAAATCTTACGCTTTTAAGACATTTCACTGTGTTTAATCAACTAATCAGAGTCTCACAGCAGTTGTCGGTGTACAGTTTCCACTACAGATATTCCTGTAAAGTGTTTGCTTTAGAGGCAAACAAACAGCACTCCAGATTTGGGAGACCAAGATTTAGTGCCTGTGAAAGCTCTATGAAATGCAGACCTGACCTGAGTGCAGTGGTCGAAGTGGGTGGGAGTGGTTGGGAGCAGTGCTCCTCCTCTTTTTGAATTATGTTTTACTGCTCCTATACTTTTATTTTTAATAAGAAACTATTCCGGAATGGTTTTGTTTTAAAATCAAAGTGTAGGAAGAAGTTTAAACGTGCACTTTCAGCGCACTGCACAGAACGTTCCCTTAAACATCAGTCGCATGTGTTTGGGGGAGGGGGGGTTGTATTGTACGCCAATTATCACGAGACGGTGAGCCAGCAGGGAGCTGAAACACTGAATGCCTGATGAATAGCTATGAATCCCTTCTTTCTAAGGAAGTGGCTGAGGTGGATGAACCAGTGTTGAAAGGCAACAAGGTGATAACACTTCCGTTTTCCCCAAAGGAAGTGACACGAAGTGAATGCAGGACAGGCTACGGCAAATTCAGCTTGTAAGGCGAGCACTACGAAGCGCACACTGTAAACCCCAGAATGTAAGTAATATATATACCCCCGCTGCCCCCCCCAACCCCTTGAGACTCCTTTTATTTGAGATGGTTGAATGTGCCCCGCGCTGTCCCTGCACAAGGGTCCCTGCTCCTGCACTTCAGGCATTTAAAAAAAACAATGCTCTAGAGCAATTGGGAGAGTACAAAGCCTGCAAAGGCTAAGGGCTTGTGGTAGTGTCAGTCAACTGTCAGATATTGAAGACAACGGAGGATACAAAAGATGTCAGATTGAGAAAACTAAACAAATTAACAAGGGGGGTCCTGGGAGTCCCTCTGCCAGACATTAGTCCTGGTTACAAGAGACTTACCCAGAGTCTTTAGCTCACTATCTTTCACAGAAAAGAAATATCCCAAACATATCAATCTTTGTCCTGCCCTGGGGCAGTCCAGCACCGAAATGCTGGGCAATTCTCCTCTGAACAAGAGCACGAACAGCATCCCCAGACACGTGTTTCGGTCTGGTTGGACCTCATCAGTAGGGAGGAGCTGTGCCTCTCTAAGAGTAGTGAGCAAGGGGTCCACGTCTGGATTCCCCTAGTAACATAGGGTGAGACCCAAAGTTACTTGAATATGCAAATTAACAAGATTGAGAAAACTATGCAAGAAAGCCCCACACCCAATGCAACCTTTTTATACTTCCCACCGATGTGCATCATGCATGCTCCAGAGGGCAAGGCCGCGTTCAGACAGTATGCCCATTCAATCACTGGGCTTTCTGCTGAGACTGCCAACAAGTGGACCTGCATTACCATGTTCTGTTCCAAGGAGGTCTTGTACATTCAGATTAAAAGGTAGAGGAAATCTACTACTACATGACTTGCATTGCAGCAGATCCGAGAATTGCCCCACAGCCCTCTGAAGTGGGCCAGGGTCCACATTGAACACTACATAAAAAGCATTACATTAAGCTAAACTAAATGTCCTTAAAGGGTAAATAAGCCCTGCTCACAACTTTTGGATACTTAATCCTGTTGACAAGTGGAAGGCTAATTTAGTGCTGCTGCATTTTTAGAGCTGTGATAA
This sequence comes from Ambystoma mexicanum, assembly GCF_040938575.1. Taxonomy (NCBI): domain Eukaryota; kingdom Metazoa; phylum Chordata; class Amphibia; order Caudata; family Ambystomatidae; genus Ambystoma; species Ambystoma mexicanum. The sequence continues at coordinate 934,616,986 of NC_090923.1, forward strand.
ACAAAACAGTGCTGCAACAGGAACATTAACTCACCTACCTACCTGTTCAGAATTTGAAGCAAGAACGTGCAGGCTAAGCCTAAACCCCTCCAGCAGGTTATTCAACAGAAATCTATATTTCCTAACAGGCTAATTACTCTTAAAGGTCCATCGCACTAGAGCAAGTACGAGTCACAGGCATGATGCACTGGACAAATAACTCGTTGCAGCCCACATTAACCAGTGTCTCGTTGCACTATCCTATATAGAGATTCGTAGATCTATGGACAGACCAGTGCTGGGATGGCGTGGCACTAGATTAGATATATACCAAATGTGAGACATGACAAAGCCCTGAAAAGGCCACACAGGTGCTCGGGATGGTAAAAGGGGAATTCAGAGAATGGGCATCAATTCCCACATACACTGCTGAGACTGCAACTAGGTGTCTTAACTGTTATTTCAAGGGGATTGGGTCCTCCGACGTATTCCATATCTATGACAGGTAATGTCCACAGCTGTGCTGCTTCGGAAAATCTTTGGCGTCTGCGTCCTGCGTCAATGACGTCGATGCGCCGTCCCCGAGGACCTCCTCCGACGGCCGACGTCACCCGATGTGATAAGTAGGACGCACGACGCCCATAGCCTCAGTTCCGTTTTTTACGCGAACGTGTTCGCTTCGTGAATCTCGGTACGCCTCGACTCGTTGGAGTTTGCTGTTTTCAATTCTCAGTTCGTTGAACCTGTTCGGTTTGTTGTGAAGACCTGTTCGTGGCGATATCTTTCTCATCTTCAACCCCGCGTCGGGCTTCAAGAACTGCAGGGACTGTGGGTCCAAGATGTCGGTCACGGACTCGTACGATGCCTGCCTCTGGTGCCTCGGGGAGGCCCACGATACAGACGACTGTGTCGACTGCCAGTCGCTCACGGCAAAGGCCTTGTGGGAACGCAAGAAGAAGCTGTCGGTAGGCCGGGTGTCTAAGCCCCGGAAGTCCAGTCTGCGGGGCTTTCGACGGATGACTCGAGGGGTGACTCTCTGCGTCATCGTCGGAAGTCCAGTGGGTCTCCTTCCAGGAGTCGGTCTCGCCACTCCTCCGCCTCTTTGAGGCATTCCCGGAAGCGCCGGCATAGGTCGCCTTCTCCGTCCTCTTCCGAGGACTCCGCCCGTCGGCGGGTCGCTTATCCCTCCATGCAAGCGACACCGGAGGAATGGGCTTCCTTCGGGAAGCAGATGCTAGCGATTTTTGAATCGCAGGGCACCGGTCCGTCCGCGCCTCCGAGTGGGGTCGGTCGGCACCGGTCGAGAGACACCGCCCGTACGCCTTCGGGCTCGGGTGGTCAGCACGGCTTGCGGGAGAGGTCCCGCTCGGACAAGGGTAGCCTTTCTCGCCATGCCCGTTCCAGGTCCCGGTCCTCGACACGCTCGAGACCGCGTGATCCTTTGCCGTCTTCGAAGAAGACGTCGACGCTTATGGCGTCGAGGTCGTCGACGATTTCTCTCAAGGCTCCGCCTACGAGGGTGTCGTCTACGCCGTCGGCGCCTAGGTCGCCGAGAGACACGCTCAGAGCTCCGGCTTTGAAGCCTGTGTCGACGCCGCCGATGCTGGCGGCACTGCAGCGGACGTCAACGCCGATTCGCTCGACATCGACGCCTTTTCTGTCGACGCCGGCGCCGACTCGTTCGGCGCCCTCGATGCCTTTCCAGGCGGTGTGTCGGAGGGGCCCCGTGGCACGGGGTTTGCCCCAAGAAAGGCTATGTCTAAGGTCAGGCACTGCATTGGTCCACAGAGGTCTTCCTCTCCCCGCCGGGAGTACATTTCAGAGGGTGATGAAGGCTCTGATGGGGGCTTGGTTCCGGTTACGGTTCCAGATGACCTTATCTCGGGCCATAGCCAGTTTGATGATCTGCGGCAGTCGCTGCATGATGCCAGTGGACTGGACACCTCTCCAGAGGTGGAGTTTTGTAGGCCGGAGCCTGGCACTCATGCCGATACTTCATATCGGCGCCTTATGTCTCGGGTCACTGAGTACTTGGGTTGGTCAGCTCCCCCAGGGGAGTTCGTTCAGGATGATCTCACGGACATCCTTGATCTCGGTCCCCCCACTGACCCGGTTTTGCCTTTTCATATGGCTCTGCAGAGAAGGGTGGCGGCGGCTTGGACTGCTCCGGAGAGTCTCCCGGCAGTGGGCAAGTCTTTGACGCGAAAATACCGTCCAGCCAGTAGCGACCCCTGCTACTTGTCTAGGCACCCCACTCCGGAGAGTTTGGTGGTGCAGGCGGCTACGGCCCCGGCAAAGCAGGCATCGTATCCTACCATCCCTCCAGATAGGGACGACAAACGTTTTGCCGGCTGGGCGAAGAAAGTGTTTTCTTCAGGGGGTATGGCGCTTCAGGCGGCCAACTCCATATGTGCCTTGTCTCGTTTCACACACACTCTGTGGAACTGTGTTGCATTAGCGGCTGAACATATTCCCGAAGGGGACGAACGGGATGGTTTCCTTGCTATGGTTCAGGATGGCAAGGATGCTATGTGTGAGGCCGTTCAGTCGGGTTTGGACTTGGCGGATTGTGTCAGCCGGTCCATGGCGGCGAGCACCGTAATGCGCAGGTTTGCGTGGTTGCGGAAGTCTGGGTTCACTCCTGATGTGCAGTCCCGGCTCCTCAACATGCCTTTTGACGGTGAACACCTTTTTGCAGACCTCCAAAGCTGCAGTGAAGTCGTTGGGCGCTGCAGTTCGCCAACCTCTGACTTTTCGTCCTAGGGGACAGCAATGGAGGGCAGGTTCCTTTCGCTATTACTGGTCCTTCAGTAAAGCGAGGGGAGCTAGCAGTCAAAGAGGCCATCGTAAGAGTGCCAGAGGTGGAACTAAAGGTACTCGAGGTGCCAAGGCTGCTCGGGCAGTTGCCTCTTTACCCTCAGGCAACGCCGCAGCCGCTACCACTCAGTCATGAGGCCAGGTCCCATGGTTCGCCGGTTGGGGGAAGGCTGGCGCAGCATCTTGTAGAGTGGCAAGCCATTACTTCGGATGTGTAGGTTCTGGAGATCATAACCCACGGCTACTGTCTTCCTTTTCGGCAGAGGCCTCACGACAATCCACCAGGGAACCTCTCTTTGAAGTGTCCGGATCCGCTCCTTGCGCAGGAAATTCAAGCCCTGCTGGAGAAAGGCGCCATAGAACTGGTGCCTGTAGCGAAGAGGAACAAGGGATGGTATTTCCCTTATTTTTTGATTTCAAAGAAAGACAGGGGATTGAGACCCATCATGGACTTGCGCGGTTTGAACAAACTCCTCAGGAAGGACAAGTTCAAGATGGTGACTCTTTCTCAAGTTCTCCAGGCCCTTCAACTTCAGGACTGGTTGGCGTCTCTCGACCTCAAGGATGCTTACTTCCATGTGCCGATCCATCCCAAGCACAAGAAGTACCTGAGGTTCACGGTTGGCAACTCGCACTTTCCGTTTCGGGTCCTGCCGTTCGGATTGACCTCCGCCCAGAGGCTTTTCACCAGGCTCATGGTGGTGGTGGCAGCACATCTCAGGAAAGGGGGAATTCACGTCTACCCCTACCTGGACGATTGGTTGATCAGGGGGAACTCTCCCGAGCAAGTCCAGGATCATCTGTCCATCACCTGCCACTCCCTTCACAGGCTGGGCTTCTCCCTCAATTTAAAGAAGTCCCATTTGACACCAACGCAGCGGCTCCAGTACATCGGAGCAATGCTCGACACGTCCCTGGGGCAGTGTTTTCCTCCTCAGGTGAGGGCTCTTCACATTCAGCAGATGGTGCACAAGTTTCAGTTTGCCCAGGATCTCCCAGCGTCCGAGTTCTTGAGACTGCTCGGCCTCATGGCATCCTGCATTCTTCTGGTGCCAGAGGCTCGTCTGCGGATGAGATCTTTGCAGTGGGCACTCGAGCTCCAGTGGTCTCAGTCCTCCGGCAGGCTGTCGGGCCCTGTTCAGGTGCCGCCCTCGGTGGCCCGTGACCTTCTGTGGTGGGCCGTCGAGGGCAATCTGATGAGGGGGGGGGGCCCATTTTGGCTGCCCTGGCCGGAGGCGACGATCGTGATGGACGCATCCCTCACGGGATGGGAAGCTCATGCCAACGAGTTGACAGTCAGCGGTCATTGGTCTCCGTCGGAGTCCAGACTCCATATCAATCTGTTGGAGCTGAGGGCCGTCAGGCTAGCCCTGAAGGCTTTTCTGCCGACTGTGCACGGAAAGAGTGTCCTGATTCTAACGGACAACACGGTGGCCATGCACTACCTCAACAAAAGGGGGGGGGGAGGCAGGGTCACTTCCGCTGTGCAGGGAGGCGATGCAGCTCGGATACTGGTCCATCCAGCAGGAAGTTTCGATCTCGGCTGTTCATCTGGCACGAGACGACAAAGAGACGGCGGACGCTCTGAGCAGGCAGAGCTCGATCTCTCACGAGTGGGAGCTGGCTCAGGAGACTCTCCTGGAGATCTTTGCCCTTTGCGGGACCCCTCAAGTGGATCTCTTCGCCTCCAGTGTCAACCGGACGTGCGAAAGGTTTTGCTCGCGGGAATTTCCTCCAAAAGGAGCCTTAGGAGACGCGTTCGTGGTGGAGTGGTCATTCCCACTGCTGTACGTGTTTCCTCCAGTCCCCGACATCCCACAGGTGCTGCAGAGGTTACGGAGGTTCGGTTCCCGGATGATCCTCATTGCTCCGGCGTGGGCCCGGAGGACGTGGTACCCAGACCTTCTAGACTTGTCCATCTGCCCTCCACGTTGTCTACCCTACCGAGACGATCTGCTCTCACGGGAGGGGGGTCAGGTTCTCCATCCAGAGGTCAGATCCCTCAATCTTCACGCTTGGCTTCTGAAAGGTTGAGGTATAAGGATTGGGACCTCCCTGAAGACGTGATGGAGGTGTTGCTCTTGGCCAGGCGGCCGGCAACAAAGTCTCTGTACCGTTGCCGTTGAAGAGAGTTCTGTGACTGGTGCAGAGTTCAAAATGTGGATCCTTTTGAATGTGACATTCCCATGGTTCTGTCTTTTTTGCTTTCTTTGGCTCACAGGCGCTTGCAAGTGGGGACGATTAAAGGTTACCTGGCGGCGCTGTCCATATTTAAGCGCTCGTCTGAAGAGTGTTCCTATTTTAAGATTCCTTTAATTTCGCAGTTTTTGAAAGGGCTCACTAATGTGTTCCCTCCGTCACCTTTTTTGGTGCCAGCTTGGGTTTTGAACCTTGTTCTTAAGTTTCTTATGGGTGCCCCGTTTGAGCCTTTACATTCTTGCACTTTGAAGCTGTTGACTCTGAAAACTGTGTTTTTGGTTGCGGTTACTTCCGCTCGCAGAGTGAGTGAGTTACAGGCACTTTCAGTTAAGCCACCCTTCACTGTGTTTCAGAAGGAAAGGGTTGTCCTTAGAGTTCGTCCTTTTCTTCTGAAGGTGGTTTCGGAATTTCATTTGAGCCAGAAGGTTGTTCTTCCGGCGTTCTATCCTCCTCCACATCCTGGTAAGGAAGAGGAGAGGCTCCATAGGCTTGATCCTAGGAGAGCGTTGAGCTTTTATATTTAGGGCATGTCCCGGGTCAGAGTGGACGATCAACTTTTCATTGGTTACGCTGGAAAGCGTTTGGGACAAGCTGTGACGAAACAGACTTTGTCTCGTTGGATTATTTTAGCTATCTCCGAGTGTTACCGCTTGGCGGGTAAGGACCCTCCGGCTGGCTTGTGGGCCCATTCTACCAGGGGAGTGGCTGCATCTACTGCCCTGCAGAGGGGAGTTCCTATTCGTCACATCTGTGATGCAGCCACCTGGGCTTCAGTACATACTTTTGTACGTCACTACTCCCTCGATTCCATCAGAGGGCAAGATCTGGCCTTTGGCAAGGCAGTTCCCTATTCCGCAATTTGATTGGGCATGCTAAATTGGTATTCTAAATTCTTTCCCACCTCCTTACTTGGTACTGCTTTGGGAGTCTGTCATAGATATGGAATACGTCGGAGGACCCAATCCCCTCGAAGAACAAGTTACTTTCTTACCTGGTAACGTTCTTTCGATGGGATGGTCCGACGACGTATTCCATATCGCTCCCTCCCTGCCTTCCCCGCTGCAGAATTTCTTTTACGATTGCAGCTTGCGTTCCGCAAGGCCTTGTGTGTCTGACTGGCAGAAAACTGGTGGCACACGTTCTGGGAAAAAACCATAACTGAGGCTATGGGCGTCGTGCGTCCTACTTATCACATCGGGTGACGTCGGCCGTCGGAGGAGGTCCTCGGGGACGGCGCATCGACGACATCGACGCAGGACGCAGACGCCAAAGATTTTTCGAAAGCAGCACAGCTGTGGACATTACCTGTCATAGATATGGAATACGTCGTCGGACCATCCCATCGAAAGAACGTTACCAGGTAAGAAAGTAACTTGTTCATTAACAGCAAAGCAGTTCTTCACAGATATATAAGCACCATCCCACTTAAATAGGTCCGCCTTACTATGACATGCTCAGAAGTTTAAATTATAGCAACCCTTTTATGAAATGCTACGATTACTTACTGGTAATCTTCATTACTCCTAGCCATACTCGTCCTCGTCCCAGTGCTCACCTATGAGGCTTGTTTTTTTCTTGGAGGCATATATCTCCCACTTACCCACAATCCCCAGTTCATAGCAATCCCAGACAGATCATGGGACCGTACACACCACGAGAGGGCACGGAGGGATGGTAGTACTGGGACAAGGAAGAGTGGGACTAGGAGTAATGAAGATTACCAGTAAGTAATTGTAGCATTACCTCCAAGTCCCTCTTCCTCATCCCAGCACTCACTTATGAGGAATACCCAAGCCAAAGCTCTGAAAGGTCCCAAGAGGGGCACAGGAGCACCACAGAGGCAACCCCAACCCAGGGAAAGGAAACAAACCAAGGGAAACCAACAAGGAGCTGGCAGCTAGCAACAATGGCAGGAGAATCAGCCAGGAAGCCGCCCAGCAAAGAAAGCGCAAAGGAACACCGAGAAAGGCAGACCAGAAGGCTGCCACACCCCCGGCAGACCAACCCTGACCAGCTGAGTAACCGGCAACCCAGAGGCCAGGGAAGCCTCAGAGAGAACAGACCAAACCAGAGATCGAAGAGTCCCCACTCCAAAACAAGGAAGGGGAGAGGGCACAGCTGGCAGAAATCGAGGACCACAATGCAGGACCAACAAAACGGGAGTGCCCGAGAAACAAGGGAAGGCAGAGCAGGGCCCCGACAACTGCCGCAATGCCGAAGGGAGTAACAGCACCCAAGAACCGCAGAACAAATTGCTTGAAAACAACCCGGACAAGAATGCTCAAGGAAGCCAATAGTAGAACTGTAAACTAAGGGACCAGCCCCAAGGCGAAGGCCCACCAAGACCAGCACCCGCAGGAGAACGCCGAACCCACCAGCAGGAACAAAGCAGAACACAAGGCCGCCCAGAAGCAGCCCCCAAATGAGACCCCTGGCCAACAAACCCCCATGCCAGCAGTCGGGACAATCCCAGGGCACGCCGCACCTCAGCCCGCAAGGCGCGATCACCCTTGAATGGAGACAAAGGAATTCAATGCAAAGGTGAGTCTCTGACGTGAGTATGTCTTTGAGGGGTGGAGCAGCGCTGCACAGCGCAGTCGGCTGTGGCATGGAAAGAACCAAGAGGGAGAGAGAAGCTGCTGACTCGGTAGAGAGCGGCACAGAGTTGGTGAGGAAAAGGCAAAGTAATGCAAGCTTTACCTGAAGGAACGACCATGTAGCGGACATGGTGGGGCCAGTGCCAGAACTCTGCTGCCGAAGCCAGGATGCAAGGGGGGAACAAATCCTCCCGATCTCAAAGCAAGAACCAAGGAAATAAGAAATGCTGAAACGAGCTGGACTTATAACCGGCTTGTGTACCGACTGGAAGACTAAAAAGCTGTGGAAAAGGCCACCACTGCTAAGCAGGTGCCACCTCACTGGAGCAGACCCTGTGACATAGAAGGTACATGGGTTGCTCAGAGTGGAGAACTGTTGGTTCACATTCCAAACTGGACCACTAGAATCTTTCTATTACTGCAGGCCTCTGTAGCTTCGGTAGTACATCAGTCATTATAATATGAAATATGTATTTATCATGCGCCAAAGTCCGCAGGCATCAGGGTGCACACCAACAAAGATGGACACATCAAGAACAGGACACAATGCATCAAAAAAGAAAAAGACAATTATTCAAATAAACGAGTTTTAAAACATTTCCGAAAGGAGAACAGATTCCATTCTTGTCGCAGGTCAGTGGGCAGGGTATTGCAGGCATAGGCCACCTAAACCGGGAAGGATCGACCATTCACCCTCTCCCACTTGGCTCTAGGGCATACCAATCACTTGGTATTACTGGAACGCAAGGCTCTTCTTGGCTCATACTGTTTGAGACTTTGTTTAAGATAAAGAGAAGGCACTTGTGTGTCACAGTACTTACCTTGAATTGTACTCTGGCAGTCACCGGTAGCCAGTGCAGCCCTTTCCTAAGGTTGGAGATATGATTTCCTCTAGGGACATTTCTGACTATCCGGACTGCTTCCTTTTGCACCACCTGAAGCTTGTGAATGCAGCCTTTACTGGCACCGCTCAGGAGTGCATTACACTAGTCAATTCTAGGCACAATTACAGCTCTGACCAGGAGTCTCAGGTGAAATTGTGAGTTTTCGACAATACCATCAGCATGTGCATTTGCACCAACCAAGAGAAGACTTAAAAACAACATCAAGAGTCTTCACCTTGTTCAAAACTGGAATACTACTGCCCTAGATACCAAAGATCGAATACTTAGGATCAAGCTTAGCTCTAGCTTGTGCTGATCTAAAGATCAAAAGCTCTCTTTTTGAACTGTTCAAGCAAATCCAATGGGTGGATATCCATTGTTTCACAGACCAGTAAATAGAAGCTAAGCTATCCAAGTCGCTGGTGTAATTACCACTCAGCTCTGTCAACAACTGGGTGTCATCTGCATAGTTGATAAACTGCACCCCTATTTTAGTAAACTGATCCCAGAGGCTTGATATACACGTTAAAGAGAGCAGGGTATAAGCACGCCCTCTAAAACGTGCAACTACATCTACATAGATCAGAGTCCTCATAATAGGGCTTGAACCATCTCTGGGGTTAGTGTAGGGCACCTGGACCAATACATTGTGCCTCAGTGCACTCATCCCAATGACCTATACTTTCCCTAGTGCATGATGTTCGATGCGCCCCCTTTCTGTTTGGCGAGGGATGGGAGAGACATTGTCCTCAAAAAGTTACAAAATGTTTACTTATACACGTCACCTCTACAACTTCTTACAATCCTTAATCCATTCGGGCACCTTACTTATAATAGGCGGTTTTCAAGGCAAATCGGACGTGGACCTCATTAGTGAGGACTAATTACCCTACATCCTGTCCAGGCGACATTATCGCTTCAAAAATTACTTTGAACAACATAAGCATTTTCGCTCCTTTCCTAACAGGCTTCACCAATGCTACCTTCTTCCATAGAGCAATCCCAGAGTACATTAAGAAAGTAGCTGTTACTCCACTATTAAAAAAAGCTTCAGATCCATCAGGAACGTTCCATTTCTGTTAAAAATCATAGATAAAGTGGCAACCATGCAGCTACAAGACCATCTGGAGTCTACCGACATTTTGCACACAAGACAATCTGGATTCAGAGCAAACCATGGCACTGAAAGTGCACTACTTTATCTCCAATCACAAATGCTGGACACGATTGATAAAAGTAAAGCAGGTCTGTTGATGCTGTTGGATCTTTCCACAGCTTTTGATCTCTTGGATCATGAAAAGCTTCTGTGGTCCCCATCAGCGAGAGGGCAAAGCTCTACCGCAACTAGGCTTTTCTTTCCAATAGGAGCTCTAGAGTATGCTGCGGACATGCTTTCTCTACCTATGAAGCATGCACCTGCGGAGTCCCTCAGGGGGCGTGCCTGTCTCCAGTGCTTCTCAACATCTACCTCCGTCCCTTATGTAGCATCTTGAATAAGAAGGGGATAACATTCACTAATTGACACGGATGGTACGCAATTGCTGCCAGAATTCAGCAGCGATTATTCAAAGGATTCCTAAAAAATCCAAGACATCTACAGGTTAGTAAAACATTGGATGACCGCCAATTGCCTATGTTTGAACAGCGGTAAAATCGAGCTGTTAATATGTGCATCAGCTCAATCCAAATCAAAATTAGACCCACGCTTTGTCAACCTTTCAATTGATGGTCATTATATTCCAGTGCAAGAGAAGGTTAAAACCCTGCGTGAAGCATTAGACTACTCATTGGGGTTTGATGCACAGATGAATAGTTTTGTCTCGAAGTCCCAGTACCATCTAAGGTTGCTCAGGCTTGTGAAACCCTAGGCCAAAAGTAAATATTGTGAAATTTTAGTGCAGGCCATTATAATGCCCCAGCTAGACTATTGCAATGTGCTCCTGAATGGAGTCAACAAAAGCAACATCCATAAGCTTCAAACATTACAAAACGACGCTGTACGCACATTGAGAATGTTGCTAAAAGAGACCATATTACCCCGGCAAGGAGAAAACTTCATTGATTACCGGTGGCCTCAAGGATTCTTTTTAAAACCCTTACCCTGACATAGAAATGCCTGTACGGATCGGCCCCTGTATACCTGAAGGAAAGACTTTCATTCCAACAGTTCTGCAGATCAACTAGATGCCCGGACACGCATCAGCTTATATGCCCAGGATTCGAGATAGCCAGAGGGAAAGGTTGTTCCTTCACTTTCCAGGCTTCACATGCCTGGAATGAATTATCGGTCAACTTACGCACAGAGAAGGGTCCCCTGACCATTCGTAAAACGTTAAAAACATATTCATTTAACTACCGATATTGCTTGTGTTTCTTGGGTCTCTGAATTGTTTGTTTGTCGCTGTGTCGTGTCCTCTATGTGTGCCCTGATGCCTTTGGGTGGCGGCGCGTAACAAATAAATAAAATAAATAAATTAAATAAGTGGGGTGTAAATAAATGCCTGCACCATATTTCACTGAGCAAATGAATGATTACTACCCCTACTACCACCACTCTCCCCCAGGACTGTTTCAGGTGTTCGTGCGCCTCCCCCAAATATTTTGAAGAAATAGCGCCCGATTGTGCATTTTAGAGCACAATTTTCTGTAGGGTTCAGAGGTTTTATGGAAACCACATGAGATTTTAGGCCAGGTCAGTTCAGACATGTCAAAATACACAGGGGCATATTTCTCCCCAACAGAAAACCCAAAATATGTCCATCAAAAAAATGTATTCCTAAAAAATTATATAAAAAGAAAAAAAACAATCCTAGCACAGGCAATAGAACATTTTGGGTGCCACACTATTTAAGTACATGATCAATTGTGTCACTACTCACTGATGAATAACACCAAGAATAGAGATCACGACAGTAGATATTGCATCAGGTTTAATTACCATGGCAGGAGATCTAATGCACCTTTTTAAAATATGCAAATATTTCTGTTTTACTTCAGGTGCCAAATACAATCAGAACTGCTCTTATATGTGTGGGTGCTACGATTTTATTGCAGGGTTTTCTATTCTACTGCTGAGTGTTCACATTTTCCAGTATGCGGTCAACAGCAGGACACCCAGCCTGCCAGGGGTCCTGCTCAATAGCACCATGCTACCTGCACGGAACCACTCTGAGTGGTGTATCCCACGTTACTGGAGATCAATGCTTCTCTCTTTGTACAGCCACCCGATACCAAGAGCCAAGCTATGCACCATATTGCTGAAATATCGCTTGAGTCCCCGGAGTGGCAGTCAGATCTCAGGCATAGGAAAGGTTTTTAAAGGTGGGGTGCCTGCATCATGACATTGGCAATCAGATTTGCTCAGATGAGGGAGAGAAGAATTCAGAATCCATTCAGTCACCGGCCTCTGGGTAGTCTGAAAATAATTACCACTAGTGGACCAATCAAAATAAAGCAGCTCTAGTGAGAAGACATTTAGACTGCAAATAAAAGTGCACCAGTCTTTCTGAAAAGAATATGGGTGTTGTGTATGGATGTACAGTAGTCAGCATTAGCATAATTGACCTAAAAACATTTGACCTAAAACATTTGATCTAATTTTGTTGACCTTTTTTCAGTCAAATTGTATTAAATATATATATATATATATATATATATATGGGGGTGGGTAAGGGTATAGATTAGGTTGAGGGGAAGACGGGGGAGGGTTGTGGGTGGTCTCCCCCGCATTTTAGAATGAAAAAAGGTCAAATAAATTCAATCAAATGTGATTAGATCAAATAGATCCAAACCCAGGAGCCAGACTGAGAAATGTGTGTAATTAACCAAAATATTATAGCAGGCACCAGAAATAGTTTACCTGTCTCAATGTATGGCACACCATTATCACTTTGGGTTAGAAAAATGCTAAATAAAGTAGGGCAGTTCTGCAGAGAATTGCTAGTACAGTTGTGACGAAATGACTATGGCTCTGCAGGAGTGCAAGAAAGAGGAGTGGCTAAAATGCCTACTCAACCCCACACTACTACTATGCCAGCAGGTAACGCAGGCACAGCTGACGGGTGTACCCTACTGCCCTTCTTTTGGTAATGTGGGCCGAGGGCAGTAGGGGTGTGAGCTGGGACAGATGCGACACAACAGTAATACGGTGGCACCAAAAAGAACATGGAACCAAGCTTCTATAAAGCAGGTACGTTAACTAAACTAATAAAAACACTACAGGCTCACCCCTGGAAGCCGAAACACAGATATCCGACTTGAACATGAAGGAGGCCCGCTGGGTTTGTAGAATGCTGAAGCTGCCAGGGAAGTTCTAGCAGCCTTTCTGGTTCTGCATTCTTTCAAGTGAAGCAGCCCTGCTGGTGCATCAGTTCTGTCCCATTATTTATTTATTTTTTATTTGTTTGCTTGTTAGGCGCTTATAGAACAAGAAAATACTTCAGAGAAAAGCTGAGGCTGCACTGCTAGAATTACAGAACCTTCCCGAGGTCCATGTGCTGTTGAATTTAAGGTATAGTGGCCCAAGCTGAGAAATTGCTGCATTGCCCTATACCATCGTTGCGTGCTTGACGTCCACTCAGCAAGTACAAAATCATTTAATTCAGACTCTAGGCACAGTCTGTGCTTGATCTCTATGCTGAAAGGTACAGTGGATGGACCTTCCCTTTCACACACACGATGTTTTAAAAGGTATTACTCAAATTGTTCGAATGACCTAATTGACCGAAAGTCAAGGGTCCGAATTGACTATATATATATATATATATATATCAAAAAATGGGGGGTTGCGGGGGTAACAATTGACCTTCACAATTCGGTCAATTGTGCAAAGGTCCATTGTGATTCGAACAATTGTAGTTCGAACAATTCGTATACAATTTATTTTAAAACTATAGAGTCCAAACATCTTTATACACGCAACATGCAAACGCTTTTCAGATCGGATGAACTTTGTCGAGGGGCGTTTTAAGAACATTTGTATACAACCCTCTCGCTTTACCCAACAGTCTTCACTCAAAAGCCTGAAAAACAAATGCAAATCTGACAGAGAACATTATTAAAGAAGTACTTACCCTCTCAAACGTGTTGCCTTTGAACAGACTGTACATGTCAAAGAAACCACGTTTTAATCACCTGCATCAATCCATGCTAGGGCGCACCACAATGCAGGAGTCCATGGGCGCAACCCACACCCTCCAGCTCCACTTGCTTAATAGTTCCCTCTTATAACCCGAAATCAGCGGCTTGAAGACCTTGGCGTTTCAAGGATCATTCCTATGGAATGATCTTCCAGCGTCACTTCCATCGCAGCCCAACATTTCGGTTTCTCAGCTATTTGCAACAATTGATATTTCTACTTTATTCCCATCGTCAAAGGTTCTTTAGCTAGTGCTATGGTATCTCCAAGTTCCCAGCGCGATATATATATATATATATATATATACATACTTAAGCACAAGTATAAAGTTATATCATTCTGTTTGGAGAGCTCTTTACAGTTGATGACTCGTGCAACTCATATCCGCCTGAAGCTTCAGCTACCTAACACTCCTCCAGGCAGGACAATGAACCTGCCAAGAATTCTGCAGAGGCCAGGAATAGTCCCAAATCTACAACCCCCCCACATATTGAAATATGTGACCGTGTTCTGCATCCAACTTTCCTCCCTGGGCCCACTTGCCTCTCTACATCCTTGTGTAGTAGCCGCCCTGTAACAAGGGGTATGGCTCCCCAAACGTGCCGACTTGATTGACTTTCTGCATCCTTGTGTAGTAGCCACCCTGCAACATGGGGTATGGCTCCCCAAGCGTGCCCACATGATTGACTTTCTGCATCCTTGTGCAGTAGCCTCCTGCAACATGGAGTATGGCTCCCCAAATGTGTCCACATGATTGACTTTCTGCACCCTTGTTTAGTAGCCGCCCTGTAACATGGGCTACGCTAATCCATTGTGCCTACCTGAACTATATTGCACCCCAGTTATGTAACTATATTCTGTTGCACCTGACTAACGAATACCTGTAACTACCTTCACTTACCTTTGTAACCATCATGGATGTTTTGTAACTAAGTAATCTTGTCTGTAACAGCGCCACGATGCCCAAGGGCTGCTTGTGCGCTTTATAAATGCAAATATATTTAAAAATAAATAAATAAAAAAGAAAGATATATAATCCTGGATCTAAACCTTATTGGTTGAAGTTTCCCCAAAACACATTCCTGAATTCCAACCTTGCTCACTGTACCAAACATTGAGGCGGCTTCGGGGCAAAGTCGCATGAGGGGCATCCGCTCGCAGGGTTAAGATCCCCTCTCTTTGCCGGAGAACTAATTCCTGCCTCAGCCACGAGATCCCTGAAGTCAAGGACTCTAAAACAAGGTTTCTGGGCTGCTTGGCACCCCCTAATACTTCCTTTTACGCAAAGCCCTGTTGTCATCCCCTTTTTGCTGCCTCTTAAGTTGGTGAGCTATTTTTGTATACTTTTCTTGGAACGTATATTTAACCCATCACCAATACCTGCCAGCAGCTTTCCCAACATGGACACTACTTTCACAACTCTGTGGTCTCCCCGCCCTTGCGCTCATTGTTCCCCTCCTCCTTAGGCAGTTACCCTTGGAGACCACTACTCCTGCTTGCACCTCCCCAGCGCACCAGTCGGGTCAGTCTTCACACTTCTTAGTTCCTTCCATTATGGTACCTCTGGGTAGTCACTCTGGGTAACCCTATAGCACTTCTCTTGACAGACGCAAGGCTGAAAAGTTGCTTTGCCCCTATATATCTGTGGGTATACCATGAATGTGCTTTTCGGGTACTGTGAATGTATTCTTAGTTACCACCTACACACCCACCGCATGCGGCTCCTGCCATTCCCACCCTGTCACTCACCCATATCCTCTTTCCCTCCCTGCTCCTTTGCCACTTCACCCCTGCACCTTGAAGCAATTACTTTTTCTGTAAGGCGCTTTAACAAACAGCAAGGCAATAACAATGAACATAACCCACCTCCTGTCGGTCTTCTCTCTGCTCACGATTCTTCACTGGATTAGATTGCTGGCTATGTTGCAAATGGCTTTCTCGTTCTTCTCCTCTGCTCTTTCGGTGAGCTCGAGACTGCATACATCTGTTAAATGAATAATAAATAATCAACCTCTAAGCACATGATTGTCCTCCAAACATATTCAGAGATCCTCAAACTAGACACCAGGCACACATAGGGAGAGCGCTTCTTCAGGACTAGCCATCCTAAGAGGCACCTCATGCCCCCTTTTGAAGCAGCACCTCGTTTTAGGCCTGCTCCTGGGCAGTGTTGAAATAGGACTCGCTTACCCAAGGTTCTCATTCGCCTACCACAGACGAGAACAAAAAACTCTGAACCCCTTCCTGAGGAGTAGCCACTTCCAGTCACCCGAAACACCCTGCAAGCATTTTTGAAGCTGCCATTTCCCCGGGTGGAACCCTCCCCACACTTCTCAAGCAGTTCATGGAGTCTCTGCCTCAGTCGCTCCTGTCATGCATCACTCAACGCTTGCCACATGGTCTCACTTCAAGGGCAACCAACAAACGCAATGCATCTGCAACCTGGCGATTTGCAATTAGATGGCGATTATGGCTGCTTTTGGGCAGATAATGTGGGCTCCTTCCACATGTGGTCAAAGCATTCTGGCTGGGAGCTGGGGTGGAAATCCACTGGCAACGTAGGTGGGAGAGTGATCCACATGCTGGCTGTGGTGAAACAGCGGCAAGGCTCAGGTCATTGATGAGAAGGTACTAGGAAGGACTTTGTGTTCATTGAGATGTCCTAGTGCTGTTGAGGGACAGGGTGTGGGGGGTTGTAAATATCTACTTGTTAGCGCCTACCGATGCTCCTGCTCTGCGGTCAGGTAGGTACGGAACAGTTTTATTGGAATAATCTCCATTAACAACAAACCTATACAACATTCAACATCTAAAACAATAAAAGAAATGATCACAAGAGCTTCCTTTGCACAGGTGAAGCCACGGCACATCCTCCTAACTGTTCCAGTTTCTTCCTGTGAGGCCGAGTGATGCGTTAGTGTTTTTGCGTTAGTGTTTTGCGACGACTGAAAACCTGACTGAATTCAAGTACACCTCAGAAAAGACTGAATCATATTGCTTTGCAATATACATAAAGATATCATGCATCCGGTAAAAATACAAGCAATAGCAACATAATTTGCTAGGGATTACAAAGGATGCAAAGATGCAAACAATTCAAATATCAAAGACCACCCAGAAAACATCAGCATGCTCTATATATCCTTCTAAATGCCGATTTTACAACATTTAAAACATCGTACATAAAAGCTTCATCACTATGATTCATAAACCGGGACATTGTCTCCCTACATGACCTAATATTATATTTAATCAAAGGAGGCCTGAGCCATCTCCTCCTAAAATTTATAAAGTGTACAAAATAATACAAAATGCACCATCCATACCCGGTCAGAATTATTTGCAGGGGCACTTGTATTGCTACTGCCGGGGTTCTGGTCTGCTGCGATGTGATGCCTGGAAGACAGGCGGCCACGTGGGGTCGGAATCCGGCAAGTCAGTAGCTGCCAGAACATCCCTCCCAGATCCTAAAAGCGTCAAAGTACAGGTATTTGCAGCATGTTTTTTGTGATTTTTCAAAGTATGTTGGATCCTAAGCACTGCTGCCATATGTATGCTTTCTAACTCTTATAGATTGAGGGTGAAGGTTAACCCCTGAAGTGCCAAAGACGGGTATGCTCGTCCTTTTTGCATAGACTTGCATAATAGCCTGGAAGTACAACAAAATAGACTGTACAAAAGTTTCTATTGCCGAGAAACCCGAGCGCCAATCTTGCCATATCAAAGGACCAGGCTCGGACTGGCCTATAGGGCAATAGGCCCATGGCGGAACCATGCCCGAGACTGGGATACAAGCAGGCATATATGCTTTCAACATATGCCCCATAAAGCCCGGTCCTGTTCCTCTGATATCAGGATGAACCATAGAGGAGGACTTGGACAGAACCATTTTAGCCACCGGATGCCAGTGGCTCCTACTAGGAGCAGGGGTCAAGTGGCCTTCTTATCCAGCCGAAGTAATAGACATGCCGGTGCATATTGAATAACTTGCACCGTGCTATGGCCTATTTGGGTAATCCCAAGTAGACATATTTACAATAGTTGATCTTTGAGGAAACCAAGGTGTGTGTCCATGTTTATCCAACAAGGAAAAGGGAATTAAGTATATTCTTCAGCAACCTAAGCTGGAAAAACACAACTTAGCCACAACCCTCAGCGTGCTAACCGAGTAACTAGATTTCCTACGTCAAATAGCAGACCCACGACAGGGCCCCAAGCATTTGTCCCAGATGTCTGGTCATCTGCATTTGCCCCCCGTCCAGCTAAGGACTTGGGCATCCCAGGCCTCCTAAGAAGTTTGGCGAAGGGTTGTAAATTATAAGAAGGGCGGTAACCATACATACCAAGATTTGAGCTATAAAGCCGAAGGGTGGGGAGGCATTTTGTTTGCCCCTCTGCAAATCTTTGAATGTGAAGCATCATAGAGGCCTTCAGTAAAGTAGCTGCGAAAGGTATCAGAGATATGCGCCCGAAAGGACTGGTCCACGTAGCGGTTTCAGGACTGGTCCACGTAGCGGTTTCACCACTACGAGCTTGAGACCTCTGGGACCCATCGGCCCTGAGGGACAGGATAACATCACTTGGGTCCGGTGATATATATATTATTAATCTGTTTAACCAGCTTGACAGATTGTACTTTAGTTGTACATTTTCCAGAATCCGGGCCGGATAACCTTTCAAATTCTAGAAATGTATCTGTCTGAACACTGAAGTATTCATCTCGGCACATGAGCATTTTTCCAGCTTTGTCCTCAGAATGGTCCCTTTATCATGGAAAAACTCTCAGACAAAGACCGAGCAGAAAGGATACTGCCGTGCAAGGATTTAAAATCACTAAACTCAGCGAAGATAGCAAACTCCATCCAGCCATTTTAGCGAAAGAAGATTTGGTCTGCATTAAAAACCTTTTTACAGGATCTTTTATTTTGTTGGAGCCATACCTCTGACCTTATAAACTGTGCAGGATTCATGGAAATTATCCTTTCACAAGTCAGCTTCAAATTTCTAGAGGAATTTCTTGGACAGGAAGAGTAAGAACCAGCTGAGGCAGAGTAAATATAAAGACCATTGGTACTTGGTCTCTTCCTGTCCAAGAGAATCCTAAGGAAACTTGAAGCGGACTTGTGAAAGGATTATTTTCATGAACCACTGATCTTCATATCTACTCTGCCCCAGCTTGCTCCCACAGGTGCAATAACCTAGAGTGTGTTACACATCCACAAATTATGAGTCCTGGACAGCGGAAGGGTCTAGCTCTGCCTTTACAAGAGGGGACAGCTTCCCTGAGCTATTTTTTCTAATCACAATGTAGTTGCACCAATCTCTCCAGACACTGCCATTCTTTAATGATGTATCTTTGATTTCAAACTAGAGAGGAAATGACACCCTGGCATGTCCAAGGAAGTACTTCCAAGCCAGTAACTAACATTCCTAGGAGGTTCTACCCCACCCTCCAAGGTATGTCAGCTACTAGCTCAACTAAGCATTGTGAAGGAAAGTCCATCTTTATGAGGGGGTATGCAGACCAGCACAACATTGGATGTGCAATTTACAGTCAGAGTACATTTCACATGAAACACAGCTGACCCACAACTTTATGTTACTTCTAAATCTTCTCGTCGCCGGCACTGCATGTCTGCTTTTCCTATAGGATAGCACTACAGAGTACTAGTCAATAATCATAAAATTAAAGATTTTGTTAGACTCATTCAGCCACGTTTCATCATAAAAGGTCAAGTGCCTATGTACCAGTTAGATCACTTGTATAGTAGCTACCGTTGGCAGCCCATCTTGTGTTGAGCAACATAGCTTTGTACACTATTGGTTTCGGCTGTGGTAAGTGCTGCTGCATCATCATCATCATCATCATCATCATCTCCCACCACCGCGTTTGGTAGGGTTCCATTTCTTCTCTGGGATCACCTCTCCAAACAGACTCTGTAGTAAAGGTCTTCCTCTGGCTAGAAGAGCAGATGTGTCAGGATTTCACAACTACCTCGAAGTTAATTTCTAGGTGCGGTTTAGGCTGTGCAGACATGCTTGCCTTTGGGGCACCGCCGGCACACCCAAAGTGCATGCCTGCCTCAGGAACACACAACTGGATCCTTTTTAAGGCCGCTAGAGTAGGACATGCAGTAATGTGAGCCAATGAAGGGATAATTTCCCACCCAAGATAAAGCAGGTTTCCTCAAATAAAAGTAGTGTACCGGCTGGAAATTTCACCTCTATCTGAAGGAAAACTATCATAAAAATAGGACTAGTTCCTCAATTCCCCGCACCCTCATCCCTGACGAATTCTGGCCCATACTATCTGGTAAAATAACTTGTTGCAAACTGAAATCACTCCTGTAGAAGCAAAGGCCAGTTTCAGTGACTTGCTGAACTGCTTAATTCATCTACCAACAGACACCAAGGCAATATAGAAATATTATGAGGAATTATCTACTCAGTGAAGAACAGTAACAGCAAATGCTAAAAGTACAGTTAGGGGTTACCCTTGTTATGGAAATAGAACCGAATCTAATAAACCTTTTTTGGTTAGGAAGAAACTACCTGAAGCCAAGGTAATTACTACAAGGTCAAGATCTGCAAAGCCCCCAAGAGCCACAATTCAGGGTAAGTGTATGGGAAATCCCCAAGGTAACTGCAGATGCGCTCTCAGATAGAATCACAGTGGCATCACCAGAATGCCACCCTCTTTGCCTTTGGACTGTCCTATCCCGAGGAGGACATTAGCTATTTGAAGGTTTTAAAGACTTTATCACAGCACATCATGGATCAAATCCTTCCTTACAAACAGAACGGAAACTGTATCGATGAAACCTTTCAAGTCCAACCCAAGAGACTCCACATGCGGAGTACCATAAGGATCATCTTTCTCCCCACTCCTATTCAACATCTACCTACACCTATTAATTAAAATCATCAAAAGACGTGGCCTCACCTGCTACAACTACGCCGACGACACATAGATAATCTTCAAAATACAAGACACCCGAGAAGAAAACATTATACTGGAGCTCTGCCTTTGTGATATTTTCAACTAGATGAACTTGAACGACCTCAAAATGAACACAGGCAAAACAGAGATAATGATCGTCACAAAAACCAGATGTCGACTACATTCCCTGGCCAAGTGAACTCGGTACGACCCCAGCGCCATCCTCGATTGTAAAAAACCTGGGGGTCCTGATGGACAACAATCTCTCTCTAGAGCCAAAAGTAAATGCCCTACTCAAGAAATGCTTCTTTCTCCTGAGAGCGGCAAAAAGAATCCTACCGTTCCTGTCATTCACCAACAAAACACTTACCATCATCGCCCTGGTCATGGCCAGAGTAGATTATGCCAACAGCCTATACCTGACCTGGGTATGCCTGAACGACTCCTGAAAAAACTACAATGCATACAAAATGCAGCAGCCAGACTACTTCTAAATCTACCCCGAAGAGAACACATCACACCCGCGCTAAGAATACTAGACTGGCTACCAATAAAACAACATTGATGATCAAATCAATGTGCATGACGCACAGAGCAATAAACAACCAAGGTGCAGAATTCCTAAGAGACAAATGACGTCTACACCTCCCGAGAAGAAAACTGAGATCAAGCGACGATATCTGCCTGGAACCGAAACCCCACAACAGAAGAAAACTTGGAGGATCCTCTTTCTCCCACCAGGCACCAAAAACCTGGAATGACCTACCAAAGAATATACGGAACACTAGAAACCACCTAGTAATCAGGAAACTGCTCTAATCCTGGCTCTTCACCGCATAACTAGAAGACCACCAACAAGAACTTCCAATACACCAAAACAACAATGAACAAAGATGAATGAACAACCAAACCGAACAGAATCCAAGGAAACAGACACACGACACACCATAAGACACAATGACAGGCCGACACAAGAAGAGGACATGAAATACTGAACACAGGCAGACACAAGAAGAGGACGCCAAAGACTGAACACACAGACAGACCAACACGGAAGCATTGAGATGAGTCTTCCACTACGACCTGGCCCGCACAACACCCGAAGTTCCGGAACACATCCACAAGATAGTAGAGATGAGAAGACCACTACCCCTGCTCCGACTCCCTAGGAGGAGAATAGGAACCAGAACATTACCATACATGGCTCATCGGAATACAACAGCACACATAGTTTAGATCACAACAGGGAGTGTGCCACGCGAAACCTGAATTTCTGTTAGGCGTAGGTCTCTCCCAACGTGCAGGATCTCAAAATCTAGCCGTGCTTCAGGAGGCTACTGAACTACTCAACTGTCTCTCAATCCAGTTGTGTGTGGTACTGTACTCCATTGATCTGTTAGGCGTAGGCCTCTTTCCCACTAAGCACGACCCTCAACTCTTGAAGCTGTTGCCACACCATGCACGTTTCCCGAAATCCAGGCATGTAGCCATACTGTGAAGATCGGATGCAAAGCATATAACCCATTAACCAAAAAGCTCAAACCTTCTGCATACGTAGCTCACTCAAAAATCTCACACAACCACCTCTCGCACCACAAGCCGCATGCACTTCACCACGCCGCAACAACACAAACCATCCCACAGCACACGAGGTCTGACATCGATCAGATACTTGCACCAAAGCTCATCGCAAGGTATACCGAGATGAAGCTGCCAACAGAACACCAACCCTCTAACTATCCTACTCCATCTACACCCCATTAACCTACCCCACCTTTTTTCCTTTGCAGATCCGTCAGAGTGCCTGGGGACCAACTTCGTTGGTGATGGTGCGCGGTACAAATAACTTTATCAACCAAGAAATCCATTGAATCCATGAGAAAAACTATACATGAGCAAACACAAGCCAATCATTGTAGAAAACAATACCCCGCAGGAGCCGAGGATTACATAGAATGCATTTTGGCATGTTTAGTAGCTAGGACAGCGAGTAGAACATGTGCAGGTATGCCCATTTGGGGTTTCATAATTTGCTTAGTCGCACTCATGGAAGGTTATATTCAGGAATGTACGGCTGTCCCTACGAAATGATTAATTTCAAGGATATGGCATTTATTCTGGTAGGATTTTGATGGTTTTAATTTTTGGGATCCGACCTTTTGATTTGTTGTAAATAGTACTTTGGAATCGTGATATTGAGCTATTTATAATTGGGAGAGGACCATCTGAATGTTATTGGGGAGTGAGACAAACCAGAGCAGCATTGCAAAAACACTGCACTCAAGTGAATACATGTTCAATGTTTGGCTCTGCAAAGGATGCCCAATGGATGAATGTATGCCATTTATAAAGAGATTCATGCTCAGTTAGGACAGTGAAACATGCAGGTGACTATGCATGGTGAATCTTACTACAAAGAAAGACAGGACAGATCAGGAAGATATTTATAGGCCAAGCAGTAGACGTAAAAAAAAGTTGAATGCCAGCATGCCAGCATAGCTACTCACTACTCTCCCATGTGCAGCACCACACGGGCGACAGGGAGCAAGGCAATCCCTCCAGTTCCATGACCCTGGGGCAACCTGCGTTCACTTTGAGCTGTGCTTCCCCAAACAGATATTTTGGGTTCATTTTCCATCAACGCCAGCTCTTTCTAAATTGGATGTCACATTTTCAGTGTTGGGTTGTAATTTGTGACAGTCCATTATTGTTCATGCCAGGTTAAACAAATGATACCAGTGAACAATAAAGGGATATATACACAGACACAAGTCAACTTACTAGTCAAGATCTCCCACCGTTTCTTTAACACAGATACGTCTGACAACCAAGTACCATTGTCCAATGACAAAGAGCACGAGTGTGTCAGTGCCAACTTGAAGGCGAGGATACACAATCAGGAGTCTTTTAACACAATCACTTTCCCAGTCGCCCGTATTCACATCCTTCTTTGGACTTCTGGGTACTCTTCCTTGCAGCACTTTATGGCTCCAGTCTCATGCAAGAACTGCAACAGTCGGTGGCAGTGTACTTGAGAGCAAGATCTGGACACACTGTTCTTTTTTAACACCCAAAACAGCAGTATCATCAACACAGCACCACAATGGTGACTACGAAATCTCCCAGAGATACAGCTGGTATGCGAGCTCATCTCTTTCAACACTACACATCTCCTTATTCAACCGTAGTTGTCAAGCCTGCACAAGCATGCTGTATGCACAATCTGTGAGAGTGTCATGGGATCAACTTGGGTCATATGCACTGAGGGATGTGGCATTACCAAAACATTGTTGGACCATCGGTCAAATCACTTGTCTGGGACGTGAGCAGCTGCAGGGGTTGTGGGTTCAATCGTCCCCACCAATGGATCTCATTATTAATTTTAGTCTTCCATTATTAATATTATTCGGGCAACCCTGCAACACCCCCTCTAGCACTACCCACACCCATGGCTTCCTCCCCCATCCCAGCCACCTCTGCTACCCCCCAAACCTACATGAAACCCCATGCGCATTCCATTGGAACAGCATGCCATTGCTTCCGACGTACATTCTTGTTTTTAAATCCCATGCTTAATGTACAGTGCAGTAGTCATCCAGAACCCGCCAACCATACAGTAATGCATGAACTAGAATAGGACAGCTCAGCGACTGCTAGGGGTTTTTTCAGTATGGTCACATAATATTTTTCAGGAGAGGATTACCCAGGAATGTTCTTCCACTCTGTGGTGTGTAGTCCTGTATTTATAATGGACACATCTGGAGTAGCATCTGCTGCAGCACACATCTCCATAATGGAATGGGGCATGTTGGTATTCATAGAGCTGTAAGGTCACTTTCAAGACCGGATGAGTTGGCTAGGGGCCTCGTAGGTTTTCTTTACCCATGAACGGTTTCAAAGAAAGGAACACAAAGCCTTTAAAAATACAGGTTTAGATTTTGTATGAATCATTTTATTTGCGTATCCAGCGTACGCCACCTATTTTAGTTTAATTTTCACATTACAACTAAGTGCCACGTCTTTCAGGGGACTCAAACCGTCGTCCACCTCCAAAGAAATGGTCATCTCCATTGACTAAAATATGATCGGGTCCAAAACCATTCACCACCCTCTTCCATCACTTCTGTATGCTGCCACAGCTGCAGCGCCATGTCCATGACATTTCATGCAATGTGTTTATTTTCTTTAGTGCCAACAAAGGAACTTCCATCACAAGTGCTGGACCTTGCACAGAAAACATCTTGAAGGAGGCATTGAAGGCCAAGCCACCGGGCAACAATATCAAATGCGAGAAATAGCAGGTGCCAGAACCACCCAGAGAAGTACAGAATCTGCAGGATAGCACAGCAACTGAAAGTAGCCAAAAGTGCCATGTGTGCCTGCTGCATAATAAGGCGCATCACCTAAGACACTGTATTATATTTAATCAGAAAAGGTGCACTAGAAGCTGGTAGACTAGATGAAGCTAATGGGGTGAAACAAAAGGGCCCTGCCAACCTGTGACATCCATATGTTGCCAAGGAACACCCGGAGAAGGACCAACTCAAGCGTTGTACCAGTGTCTTTCACATGTTCCACCTCAGCACCCTCCTGCATAACATAGGCTCTGATCCCCACAGTGCCAGCCTAGTACATCTCCTCCTACTATTGGCAGCCTTCATTACTGTTGCCTGGATATCTTCTCTTGACAGCATCCTCCATGACCACTTACTTCCTCATCAAACATGCAGCCAATCCAGCCATTCGGAGTGCAGGGAGAATGCACAAGGGACGCCTGCTCGGGGGGTTTCTCATACAACCATAAAGGTTTCAAGATGGCAGCCAAGCCAGATATCTGCTTGGTCCATGCTGCCATTCACCATGGCAGGAACGCAGTCACAGGTAAGATTAATCAAGGGAGGTCATTGACCCATACCCTTACTGGCCCACACCGGCATACATAGGTGTCATTACTCAAGTAGGGGCTGTCCCAGTGGGAGGGGCAGGCCTCTGTAAAAATAAGTGGAGCATTTTCTACTAGGCTGGGTCTGAGGAGTTGCCTTGTGATGCTCAGAGGCTACTGCAAGAGATGTAAGATGTGGGAAACCTGAGGAAAGGATCAGGGGGGAGGTGGCTAGTGGAAGCTGGTAGGGGAGGAAGGCACCAGGAGAGAATGTTGGGAGGAATATGGGCAGAAATATCACAGACGCAGATGGAGGGCAGGTAAGAGCGGTGGAGGAGAGCATGAGGGGAAAAGGTACTTGAAGGAGATAATCGGAAGGAGGTGGAATGAGCAAACGAAAGGGGTGGAGGGCTCAGGAAATACCGGGAGGAGGGGAGAACTGACATCAGGGAGAAAGGAAGGAAGCAAAGGGACCGAGAAAAAGTAGGAGGGGTTGTTCAAGAGTGATGGCGAAAATACCAAGGAGGGGTAGTAGAAGCTACCCAGAAAAGGTTATAAGAATAGAGGAAAGAGGAGTACAGTCGGTACTTGATAAAGGTCAACTGAGAGGGGTACAGGAATGAACATGTGAAGCATTGGGGGGTTCATAGTGATAATTTCTACTACAAAAATGTCGAAAGTCAAAATTTCGAAAAAAAAAATGTCGACTTTTTTTTCAATGCATTTTTTTTTCGAAATGGGGGGGTTCCCCCCCAACCCCCCTTTTTTAAATTTTTTTTTTACATTTTTCCCTTTTTTTTTTTAACTCCCGAACCCCTAAAATAAATATCTAATTAAAAAAAACGAAAGTCGACATTTTTTTTTTCGACATTTTTTTGTCGACATTTTTGTCTGTCGACATTTTTTTTTCGAAATTATGACTGCCCACCGCATTGGGGATGTGCCAGAAGAGGCAGAGATTGTAGAGGAGAAGACTGGAGGTAGAAGAGGTTCCTTTGGCTATGAGACAGGTATGGAGCAGAGTAAGAACTCAGCTGGTGAGAGGAAGGCCAGGACCTTGACAAAGGGAGGTGGAGAGGAAGCCAATGCCAAAGCCACAGCCTGCTGATCCAGGGGTGGAAGTTCTGGGAGCGGCTGCCCACCAATGTATTACTCCAGCTCCCTCCCTTAGGCAGCAGGCCTTGCAGAAAACCAAACGTGGGCCCGAACACCAGGTACATAGGCTGACCAACAACCAGCATGAGAAGTAGATTGCCTAGAAAACCAACCGAACCGAAGAGCCAAAAAGGAAAAAAGTATGGCAACACTTTCTTTTGGACTGAGTGACTAGTGAGAAACCCATATTTGGATTTGCAAGCGGAACTGAACTGTTACCCTAAAGGAGAAGGCATTTCATTATTTGTTGAAACACTACTTTGTGTAATCTTGGATGAACTCGAATTATGCAATGACTTATTAAGGTTATGTATAAATAGGTCAGTCAGAGACTGGGTCAATCAGCACAGGTGCCCGTCTGACCATTCCCAAGTGAACACACCAAGCACTGTAAGAACAAAATTAAAGATAGGCTCCTTGTGGAAAGATGAAATCTATGCCCCCCCCCCAAAAAAAACAGGTCTCAATCAATCTCCTTTCCCTCCGAGGCCTACAAAGCTTAGACTCACCGACCTCTGTTCAACACTCCCAAACTTCAACAACTTTCACTGGAATTACTGCTACATCACAAAATCAAAAAAAGGGCAGGTCACTTGACATTAGACCTGAAAATCAAAAATCACAGAAAATCTACACATGCTGTAGTATGGTGCCTACCTGGCCAGGGTTCCACCCCACTGCATTATCCCAAGTGCATAGAGTGAAACAGTGCCTCACCGTAGTATCCTCAGCTCAATGAGTCCTGCTGATCTGAGGACCCTCAGATCTCCTCCGCACCTAAAGCCACTAGGAGAACTACACACCCACCGTCTATGCACTGCTTATTCACAGTAGCAGAATAAGGGTGTCACTTATAATGAGAGGAGCAGTAGGGAAGATCAGTGTGCGTTCGTCCATTGTGAGGAGAAATACTGTGCACCCCATCAGAACTTGTACATGCAACATTGAACAGCATAGGCCATCAGGAGGCATCACAATGCCACGGCATAGGGAGAACGACAGTGCATATCGAGAAAAGGACCAAACGCTCATTCAGAACGAAGGTGCTTTGACTATTCTTCTATAGCACAAACATGGCACGAGTGCTTCAGAACGTTGTACAGTAGAAACACATACAAAGAGAAGACATTTAAAACAAGTAAGCCACACAAAAAAGAAATTCCATCAATTAATAAGCAGCATCGCAAAACCAGGATTTTAGAGCTTTTCGAAATTTCATATAGTCTGGTATCAAATGAGTTTTAGGTGAAAGGGCATTCCAAGAAAAGGCAGCACCAGAAAAGGATCTTTTCATCAAAATGTAACTTTTAAATCTAGGGACTTCAAGGTGTGGATTCACGACTATGAAGACCCTGGGAACCCCTCCAAC
Organism: Ambystoma mexicanum; assembly: GCF_040938575.1. Classification (NCBI taxonomy): domain Eukaryota; kingdom Metazoa; phylum Chordata; class Amphibia; order Caudata; family Ambystomatidae; genus Ambystoma; species Ambystoma mexicanum. The sequence continues at coordinate 934,644,945 of NC_090923.1, forward strand.
TGCCCCAAAACTTTTAATTATCAGCAAAGTAGGAAAGGGTCTAAAGATGGATGTCTTTGTAAACAGCACAAGTTAATTTGAAAAGGATTATAGACTCCAGAGGAAGCCAATTGAGATTTCTTTTTAGATTGCAGTAATACGGTCAAAGATGGGAAATGTGCACTTCCGCAGTACACAATGGGGAAATTGCTAGGTGGGTGGTAGATTTCAAACTTAGGTACGACTGCAGACGAGAGGGTAGCGTGTATTTACACTACGGTACAGCTTGCACCATACAGCAGACCCGTGATGGAATGCCTACAGTATTATCCCAAGTATCTCAGTCCATACCTCCCAAAAAAAGAAAACAAGGACAGAACTGCAAAACACAGCCCTTTTTACGCATGCAGTGAGGATCTGCAACGCTTGACGGGGCAGTGAAGACGCCGGTCGACCAGCTTCGCTCACCAAACTGCCTGATACCTGCCGCTGTCTCGCATATTGAACTCTGTTGCAGAAGCTGCAAAGCATCATGAAATCGACTTGATCGGGTCGAGCACCAAAAACTCCTACAGCACAAGGTACATTTTGGTTCTGTTCCCCTGGTCCTTCTCCAAAGACCCCTAGTGACATCATTTTACGGCCCATTGCTCCCTTTGTGTCGTAACCAAGTATCCATGAACTATTGCAATGAATTACTATACCTCCTGTCAGTATCCAGAGTGCATCCCTTTTCCTTCTTTGAAACGGTCTGTCCTATGCATTCCTTTACTGGGTGGGTTGTATTTTGTAGTGTGCTAAAACTTTCTTGTGATAATAATGAAGTAGATATGTGTATACAACCTTGACTGAACAGTCCCTTTTATCATTGGGTAATCATTTTATTTTTGCTCTGTTGCAACTAACCAAAGATCCACCACCTTGCGGAGATAAGCCTTCTGTGCCGTCCATGTTACCAAAATTGGACAAGGAGATTTTAAATTGCTTGCGTTTCCAATCTGTTTGGATCCCTTCTGGTGCACTAGAGGTGTGGTGGCAGATTGATGGTTTAGAAACCGATATTCATCCCTGGACCACTGGTGCCCCAGATGTTGATTCGTCACATGCACCCCTGATATTTCTTGGTCGCCATTACTGTACTGTGCATCAACACCTCAGATCAACTCTGCAATAAGCGGGATACCCCATCACGTCTCATATCCAGTCAATGCAGCTGCATATTTGGAACTTTGGGCGAACCAGTATACCACTTACCACAATCTGATAACCTGATCGCAACAAGCTACCTCTCAAAGTACTTTTAATTTTGTTTCTCCATCATGAAAAATGCCAAAAAAGAATGAGCTACTGTACAGTACAGCATGCTTTTTGGGACAAGGCACAGTACATTATGATTTACTTCACAGTGCCAAATACGGTACACTGCTCCATGTGAACGGAGGACATATTTTTCCTGGGAGACAGGTCCTGAATCATCTTTTTGAAGATGTGACTACAATCTCACACATATGCCCTGGAGTACAGTAAACAAAAACGAAGAGGAATATTGTGGTTCAAAGCCATGCAACACAAGATGTCTTATACACGGTGCAGTCCAATGTCCCTTCCAAAGGACCCTGCACCACTTACACATCTTGATGCTTAATTATTCCCTTCTGTGTGTGCGCTTTACCCCTGGCGCGGTAATAGATCGCAGACCACATACGTTTAATTCCAAGCATTAAGAACTACTGCTGGATTTCTTAAATGGTACACCCAAAAAGCATACTCAGTGTAGGACTCATTTCTAGGCCAATCCCAGTACAATCATTTTGGCCATTGTGGTGATAGGATCAGGGATGCAACCCTGCCAACAAAAGGGGGGAATAAGAGGGAAATTGACCCCCGAGAGTGTGTGAACATGTGCAGGAATATTGGTACCACTGTCCCTCTCACCATACCAATCAGCCTCTGTCCTGGCGAAGTCTATTTCAGAACCACAACTCCCAGAATGCACCTGACAGCAAGCAAGAAAACCCAGACTGGTATTGGGGGAATGGCATCAAGACCAGAAATGGAATGGACTGGACTGGGATTTTCCCCGACAACAAGGGATGAGACAACAAACCCACCAACCCCAGGCAGACCTGAGGGAAATGGTGGGGTGGCAGAAAATGAACTGAGTGAAAAGAGACTTCAGAGGAGCCACATAAATCCAACCTAAACCCATATGGGGGAATAACATACATTAACTCACCAGCATAGGAGAACCACAGAGAAAACAAGCAGCCACACAAACGGAGATTGAACAGGGGTGGGAAGAGAGGTTCAAACTAAGCAGTTTAATAAGTGACCTGAAAGATCAAGATTTGATTAATAAAACACCTTTACGCAAGTCCGTTTTTACACTGCGCATACTAGCAAAAGTATATAATTTATTTTTTACGACAAAATAAACCGGGAGCACTGGAAGAGCAGTTTGAAGCCAGCCATGAAGGATGAGTAAAGTGGACCACTGGATTGGACATTGCTACTGCCAGCAGGTTTATGAAGATTAAATAAAGCTTAGGTCTAGGTGCCAGGCAGCATGCTGGATTTGGTATTCTGTTCCTATACGGCAGGACAGTACATAATGACAAGCAAAGTACTCCGTGATTTGCCACCACTTTCCTCCCCTGCCCCGACACAAAGTAATCATTCCACTCCACTTTTGCTTGGTTTTAGGTAATGCAGAGTATGGCTGCTGCAAATGTTTGCATATTTTTTCAGTGCAAGTTCCCTTCCCCAGCCCCAATGTGAACTGCCTTCACGTTTGGGGAGAATTTGAATAAGATTCAATGCAGTTTATCTGTCCTGAGATTCTGACGAGTCAGGGGCATGCTAATGTCATTTTATGGCTGCAACGTTCACACTCTGGGAAATTGATCCAGTCAGGGAGAGGTCTGTGCCTGCAGGGATTAACCTGCAAGGTGGATTTTTGAAAGAAAAATACAGTACATTTTGCACTCTGCCTGACTGAAAAGAAACATGACAAATCTAAGGGATTTGCTCTCATGCGTCGATCATCTGCGCCCATTGATCCCTACGGGGGCTGCTCATGCATGTAGTGTATACCATTGGAAACAAACTGCAGGCCAGACATGTATACAATCCTTACACAAGGTAACAGATCCATTGTGCTGATCTTGAAAACAGCCCCGTGAGGTTTGGGGGACCTCAAGCCTTTAACATGAGCAATGCAGACCTTCTCAGCCAATAATTATACGCTCCGTACAATGGAAACTGTCGAAACATCTAGGGACTCCTCACGGGAACAAACACTGAGAGTCAAATGCTACAACTATTGCAGCGACATCTGACTCAACAGGTGTTGCTGGCCCACGGGTAATGGGCACGCCGCCTCTTGTGCAGCAATGAAAAAAGAACCAAAGGGCGTTGTGGATGATTCACTATGTGCAAAGGATCTCCAAGTTGCCCTTGCTAGTGCGGCTGCACCCATCAGCAAACATGGATTTTGCTCCCAGTTCAGGGAGACTGCAATCAACAGGTTTGAAGGGGCCCATCTTCCCCCCCTGGAGCTTACCCTTGCACATGCCTGATCCATATTGGATGTCCTGTTCTACAATAACTCAGAAAAATGTGTTGTCTTCACCGTGCATCGAATTGTGGTCTTCAGTGACAATACATTGAAAGTAAAACTACTGATTTGCTCAGCAGTAGGCAACACTATTCACACATAGTTGCATAATTATTTATGAGAGGAGTACCGTAATGCATTTTAAACCTTTCTTTTAAAATGATAAGATTCCAAGGAAAGAAGAAAACGTTAGTAATTTACTACAGTACTCTTCCCATAAGTAAGGATGCCACTAGGTGTGAACAGTGTTGCCTACTGCTGAACAAATCAGTAGTTGTACTTTACATGCTTTATCACAGAAGACCAAAACACGACAAAGACAACACATTTTCCTCAGTTATTGTAGAACAGGAAATCCAGTATGGATCAGGTATGTGGGACTAGAGAGATTAACAGAGTCAAAGCCACTCACCTTAGTGAGAACTGTACCACTAGAGTGCGAGTTTGAATTCACGCGGACTAGACAGGGGACATTTCTTGGTGCATAAAGGAATAACTCAATTGTGATTGGTCTGCATGGTCACGCCTCTTGAAGCGCCTCTCCCAGCCACGCCCCACTAGTCTTATTCCATCGCCTAGTCAGGCCATATCTGACTGCTGTCCAGTGTAAAGGGAGGTGGGACTGGGGGCTAGGAGTGCAGTAGTTAGTACAGGGATGGTTTTACTATGAAGTACGTTCCCTCTCTTCCTCCATTCTTGTGATAGATTATCAAGCATTCACACACTGAAAGAGGGAAGTGTGTCTGAAACTGGCTATCCAAAAACATTCTGCAGGACAGCTTGCCCAATATTGTCAGCTCGAGAAATGGAGTCCAAGCCAAGGGGACAGCAGAAAGCAGAAAGAGTATGGGGATCCCCTGGCAAGGACCTCCTAAAGAACATGTTTCTGGAATGTCAGAGATGCCCACTTAACATAAACTGCATGCGCATGGAGCCCTGGAGGGGACAACTCATGAAACTTGTGGTATTCGGCAATAATTACACACTTTAGACCACACTATGGAAGACTTGGAATTCAAATGACCACAAGACCGACCTCCATAGGAGGGCGAAGGGCCCTTCGGAAGACCCGGAATCACTGGTCCTGTCCAGATAAAACTTGACTGCCCAAAGTAAGGATGCAGAAGGAGCAGACGGACACACAGTGGCATGCTTGTTGGCACAAACATTTAATAGTAATGAAAATAAAAGGAAAAACCTAACTTTCACTAACTCTAAGAGGGGGTTCCTTCCCCCCCCCAACTAAATTACAAAGCGTCCGGTCAGAATGTCCATGTAAATCAATATTCCACCATTCTGTGTCAAAACACCTACTTCTATCACTTACATTTGCAACTAAACTAAAGCGGTAATGGATTTCCTTTGTCCAGAAGAATGATGCCCTTCTTCTGGACGTTTCTGCCTCAGAAGACTGCCAACATGGGCTGTTGCTCAGAGGCCCTCCCCAGCCCTGCATCCCATTTGACTGCAATGGTTGAAAGGCCTCGATGCTGACCCTACCCAAAACCTTATGCTTTCCACAACACTACCACATTCTAAAGCATCTTATTTGCATGTGACTCGATACCAAATTGATACCAAATTGAAAATGAAGAGTGACTCTAGATCCAATAACATCACCAGCCCTTCACAACATCCATAGCACTTGCGCCAACTCAATCCCTTGCTCTAATTATAACCTTACCCTCAGATAAACCCCGACTCTACCCAACCCTTAGGTTTATCCCAACATTAATCCTACTGCAAGATCATCAGCCTTCCCAATCGCTTTCACAAACTTTAACCAAAACCCTTACTCCGTTAACCGCAGCCTTAATTCAATCCCATAACACTTACCCTGACCCTTACTCTGCCTTAACCCCCTACCAGAACCCCATCAACGGCCCTCCACAACCACCATGGCCCTAACCCTTACACAAATTGTAACCAAAATATTTACTCTACCCACACCCCTCACCTTATCCAAGCTCCTATCCTTACTCTGAACTAGGCAATCATACACCCATCACAACCTCCTTAACTCAAACCCTTACCCTACAAGCACTGAGTTTGTGTTGTCTTTTACCCCAATTCTAACCTAAATGTTTACTCCAACCCCAACTCCTAGCTTTACTCCAACACAAACCTCAATCCTAACCCTAAACCAGGCAATCACAAACCTCTGTACCCACTACGCTCAACATAACGGCACTGCATTTTTGGCTACTTTTCAGCTGCATTTTTTACTACTTTCTACTTTGCAATGTTTACCTTTCAAAGGTATTTTAATCACAACTGTTTCACGGACTACATTTTTGTTTGAAACATTTTCACTGGATACCCATTGTGGCCATCTGCTCAAATGGCTTGTGAGAGGACCAAGTTTGGGTGTGCCACCTCCCCTCCGACCCCCCACCCCCCACCTCCGACAGGCAGAAGCAGGTACTCGAGGCCCTCAAAATGCCACTTCACCACCACATTAAAAAGGGAGTCCCTTGAAACTTTCTTGTAGGCTGCCACTGTCGACAAATAGATGTGACAGGATTCAACTGAAATTCCAGAATATTTCAGAACAAACATGAGCAATAGAACAGGGGGCATCCCACGCAACAAAGGGTTGATCAGCTCACCAAAGGACTAACAGCAAAAACGTGAACCGGTCTTCATAAACTTCCTCCCGATTCACATGGTACTCAGGATGTTGGAGGGAGGGAGAGAGAGAGGCAGGGAGGGAGGGAGAGATTTATAGATGTTCAGAGCCTCCAAAGAAAAGGAGAGGGGGGTCTCTCACTGAAGCAGTGTGTTTGCCCAACGCAGGGGGGAGCAGTGGGCACTTAAAATTTGGAAGGGCAAAAAGCGAACACATACACCAAAGACACCAACCTCATACAAGTACTGAATCCCCTTGGTGTGGAGATCCCATTGAGGGATCACCACCTCTGGTTGCCTGCGGAGGTGCCCGTTTCAGATTGGCCTCGCCTGGCAAATGGATGGCCTGCACCTGAATAGTGATAGTTCACTCCCACAGCTCTACATCACCAGTTGCGGGGTAATGGGGCCTCCCAGTTTGTTTTGATAGATATTAACTGTTGTATTATCCATCATCACCTGAATACAAGAGCCTTGGATGATATTGAGGAAGAGCGTTCAAGGCATTGAAAATGGCTTCATGCATGAATACACTGATGTGGCAAATCCACTCTGGGAGTCCCACAAGTTGTGTACTTGCAAGTAACCCAGGGTTACTCCCAAAACCAACAGTGGGGAGTACAAGAGGGAAAGAGGGTCCACAAACCCCACTCGTGCATCATTTTGGACTATTCCCTATACAACCTCAGGTCTGAAATCGGAAACGTCAGAATCTGTAGTACCTCTGACTAAGCTTGAAAGGGAGGGCACCAAACTGTTGCTAGGTAGAGCTGGATCCTTCTAATTTTGAGCCTAGAAGGAGGCCCTGATAGAATACAAGACATCATAAGGCCCAGGAGGATGTTTTTTGATCAAGACCTGAACTCGGTCCTCTGTGGAAAAAACCCCGAGATGGGCAGTGTCCCAAACATCAGATCAGATCAGACTTTTGGAGGGCATCAATGAAGACTTCTCTGGATTCATGGACAAGCCGAGCAGGATATGCAGATAGAGGAGCACCATGAAAAACTGCACAGCTTCTGAGAGACAAGACGCTCGGACCAGCCAGTCTTCACAGTAAGGATACATGTGGAAACCCCTCTGTTGGAGGAAGGCTGCCACTGCTAAAAACCTTTATAAAAAAAGGTGGGGGGTTGCATTGGGCCCAAATGGAAACACCTTGCACTGAAATTGCTGCCTCCTCCACTGAAAACCACAGAAAGGGGCGAGGAGGGTCCCGGATGGGTACATGCAGGTATAAATGCTTCAGATCCACCTCACTCATCCAATCTGCGATGGCATGATCATCTTGAATCGTACTAAAGATATGAATATCTTGAAGGAACACAAGTCCAGGATGGTTTGCAGGTCCACCTGGTTGCTCTTTTTCACTGTGAAAGCCTGGGGAAAATGTCCTGCCCCCGGGATGTGCTGACCTCTTCCTCTGCCTGGACGTCCAGCATCTTCTGAACCTTAAAAGCTAAGTAAACTCCTTCTCTGCTGCAGCAGAGAAAGGCTAATGTGATACCCTGGCCTGGCAATTGACAGGACTACTGGGTCAGAGGTAACTACTGTCCATTCTTCCAGGTGGAAAGTGATTCTGCCTCCCACTGGAGAGGCATAAGGGTGAACAAGCTTTCCATTGCTTGCACTTTAGTTTTGAGGAAGGGATGGTGGAAGACCCTCTGAAGAAGGCCCTGGGGATGGTGCGCTGCAACATCATCTGCCGAGATATGATTTTGGAATTGAAAAGTGGTCAACTTTACTAACCCACCTCTCTTGAAATCCTTTAAATCCCTGTGACGAATCCTTAGATGTCATCACTTCTCCCCAAGGGGGAGTCCCTTCCCATGAGGTCAGAGAGGTGAGGCCGCTACCCAATAGTCCCCCCTGGGGATGGTATTTAGCGGGAGGATCTCATGGGAGAGACTCCCCTCTCTAGGGACAAGGACGAACATCTAGGGAGAACGCGATATAACAACCCTCACCCAACACTTTACACACCTCCCTATTATCTAGACCCCAGCACCTTACCCAATACATTCATGTACCTCTACAAACCTGAAGAGTCACCATCTACTAATAGTACATCTTGGTATTGCTGCAGAGCCTGGAAAGCTGGCAAAACTAAACATACTGAGACGAGGTGACTCAATAGAGGCATAATTACCGCAAAGCCACCAACAACAAAGACAGACGTTACACCAGCCCTATAATAATTTTGTTTGTGAAGTACGTAAACCAGGGCAAGGGAGTCATTTCCCCTGGTAAGGAACTTGCAACCAGAACTGTGCCACCCAGTCCAGGAGCAGGGACTCATTGTCTTGGACCAAGAATGTTGCTGCTACTTATTAACTTAGGTATAAATGCAAGGGACAGAGACACATGACGGTGGACCCCTAAGTTACTAAGACATCCTAACAGACCCATTAGAACTTTAGTTGAGGCAGGGAAAACCTTCATAGATATAAGGAAAGATATATATATATATATATATAACATTTTCACTTGTGTGTATATATATATATCTGGCTCAGTGTAGCACGAAACGCGTTGTTTTGCAGGTCGTGCACCATGGTGTCCTGCCTCTGTTTGTGTATTGCTGCTTATTGTACATATATTTTATTGTACAACTTATCTTTTTCTGAAAACATTAAAAACATCCGCATTTATAAACACAGTGTTTTTCTGGGTTTGTCCGTCATCTTGGAGCTTGCCAATAGAGCCTGACCCGCGGGAATGCGGTTCACCTTCTCCTCCTTTTTTTGGATATATATATATATGTCAAAATGTTTTTGGTTGTAGCAGGATTTTTGGCGAAGCGTTGCTCCTTATACAATTCCACACCATTTCACCAATTTGCACCAGATTTTACATAGTTACCTTTTGGAACCCTCCGGACATTATCCAGCGACCTACAGGGTCAGTGTTATCATGTCTGTCTACAGAACCCCTTCAGAGAACAGGTACTTCTGCTTGTACCAAATAAAAGTCAAAAGTAATCACTATGCCACCTGTGTGTCATTCTCCTCCTTCTGCACCCTTACAACCCCCAAAGTGTGAGCTATAGCATCCAAGGCCCTTTGGAAAGAGGAAATGCCTTCTGGGCCAGTTTTGCCAAACCCGCAAGGGACTTGTCTTTTTGAAGGATAGCTTCTTGTCGATAGACTAGTGATGAGTCTGTGCCTTCAAAAAGGAATACACATAATTTCAAGGACCTCAGAGATGTACTTGGTGGCACTTAAATAGGCCTGCATCCACATATCCACTTCTACAACAATATCCCTGGCTGATGGATCCCCATGGTCAGCTGCCCCTAACAACAGGTACTGAGCAACTTGCCTCGCTCTCACAAGCCCCGAGCTAAATACCTCAGTTTTTGGCCACTGGCAGAAGTCTCTTAAATTCAGCCAGCTTCCACCACAAACTTTGACTGGCCATAGATGAAAGAACTGAGCTACTGACATATCAGAGCTGCAATGCTTAGTTCTGGTAAATCTTGCATTTGTAAGACTACAAAAACGTGTCCTCTTAATCCAAAACGAAAGTTGCTTAGGTACCAGCTGAGGACTTGGACTAAAAGGTACCCGCAGCCACCACAAAGACTAGGGTTGAGGGCCGGAGGCTACGCCAGAGGACAGGTTCTCATAACCCATCTATTGACCATGCATGCCAAATGTGGTTTCTGACAAAGTTGGATGGCCTCCGCCATCACGTCATTTTGCATGTGGTGACCCAATTTTTCACTAGATTGAGAAGGCAACGCCCCCGTTACCAACCACCCCTGTTTCAGCTGGCCTTCTGAAGATGGTCATACTCCTTTGCCTCTTATACCATTTCACTAATGTATCATAGCTGCAGTGTTCTTCCAACAACTGAACGTGCTGGCACATGGCTTCTTATGGAAAGGAGGTAGGAAAAGGATCGCTCTGCGCCCACCGGAGAGAGACCACATGGGGGGTGGGGGGCAGGGGTTCGGGCATAAGTGTTTACAAAGCAGACCTCCCTGGTTTCCCACAACCTGTGGATCTCGACCATTCTGCCCTCATCTTTTCTCGATTCCAACAGTCGCAATGGGGCACTCGGTGGTATCCAGGTGAGAACCCCTTGAGCGTATGCGGTGTAAGGCGAGTCATGCAGCATGCCTCTCAACTTCCTATCCATAGTTACCTGCCTTTCAGCCATGAGGTGTGTCTCTTGTAACATGGCCACCTTTGCGCCCTTCCTGAGCAAGTATGCGTGTATGCACAGCCTTTTCACGTAGTTATTTAGGCCCCTGGCGTTCCAGGTAACTACTCCAACCCCATTAGTCTTCAGTATGTGCGAGTTCTATTGGGCCGGCTTTTCCCATTGCCCTTGAAGCCCCCCCCCACCCCCCTGGCTCGTTTAAGTCTTTGTTGCACTTTTCCCTGCCTTGTGGGCTTGGTTCCGCCTGTCCAACCACACACCGCTTACACCCCCCTGTCCCGTTGCATGCCTTCCCCTCCCTCCACCTCCGAGCCCCCCCAAACCTCCAAAACGCAGCCCAGTGCGAAACATCTGCGTAGACACAGTCGCTATTCCCGTTACCAACTCCTCCCTGCTGGGCAATGAGCAGCAGCACAATGCCTCGAAACTGGCATCAGGAATTGCCGCAGGGCTCTGTGGTTGCAGCCACCGACTGCAAGCGGTCGAATACCAGGTTCCTGCGCTGGTATTCCAGTGTCTCGTGCCTCCACATCCTCTGAACATATATTCTGCTCACTCATTTATATGACTCCATGGGGAAGATGGCAGAGTCCATGACCCATGTCTTGGTCTGTTAGGGCGTTGGCGTCTCATGCGTTGTTCCCTTTCAGCAGCTGCAGTATCCCTAGTGTGTCCATCCAGGCCTGTACTTCTGTAGTGTTCTCAAAGAAGTGTGAACTTCCATTGTGCAGGATTTTTAGCTTGGCCGGGATAGATCAGCATGTAGCAGAGGTTTGCCCTCCTGAGCCTCGCCTTTGTCAGACCAAACATTTTTGCACCATAGCTGTGTAGTTTAGATATATATCGTTATTCGCAAGGAACCTCTCATGATGGTACCTCCTTCTCTTGAGTAAGCTAGGATCCTTTACATGTCCTTATAGTTCATGGTTTTTGATATTATCAGTCGCGGAGGGGCGCCCCCGGGGACTTCTTTGCCAGCAAGCAATGTGCTCTCACTACTGTGAAGCCTTGAGACAGCAAGCCTGAAGCCACTTCCTGAAGCATTATGTTCTTGATATATGCTGTGGGGTCCCATCCTTTCTCACACTCAGGGAGCCCAAATATGCAGATGTTTCTGCAGGCCCTTCCCTCTGCATCTTCTGCTCGGTGCTCTAGTGCTTTCAGTCGGTCGAGTAGGACCACCACCTGGGTCTGTGCTGTGGTTACACTGGTTGCGTTATGTTGTATGCCCTGCTCAGCTATGTTCAGGTGTTCTGCTACCGCTCTCACGTTCTGGCAAAGGAGGCCCACATCAACTATCACTGCGTCAATCGTGCATTCTAGTGTAGACTTCAGCGCGGCTATAACTACTAGTATGGGGCCTTCCTCCTGTGCTGCCAATTGCGAAGTTGCTGCAGTACCTGGTCTCTCTATTGCGTCAGGCTGGTCTCATCTATTTAGGCTTTCATAATCGTCTGCCTCGCCTTCCCATTGCAACCTTTTGTCTGGCATTTGGAGTTGGCTCCCGCTCCGGGCCTATGTGGGCACAGTAGTGGTGATGTGTGTCTTAACGTCCTCCTCTGTGCCTGTTAGGGGTGCCCTTGCGTCTAATCGAGTCATTTTTCTTTAGGTATCCACACCAGAGTTGTGACACAACAGGAGCTCCGTAGGGCACCCCTCACCAGTAGCGCCCAGCAATCCACATTACAGGCCTGCGAGTGTTGGCACGCACAGACCGTTATCTCTCTTTGCCACAGTCCGCGGGCGATGAAATGCGGCCGCCTTATCGCCTGCTTGTGCACTGGGGTTGCTTGTGCCACTTGCTTGTGATTCTTGCTCAGGTGTCTGGTTTGCACAACCTGGCTCCTTGTGGCCAGTGTGCCCTCCTGCCGCCTTATTGAGCCCTCTGCAGTCCGCTAGATCTCTGGCAAGCTGCACCAGTGTGTCCTCAGCAGGATCGAGTTATGATGTTCCCCGCGGTTGCACAAGTGTTCAAGTACTCCCCTGCTGTTATTCTCAGTGTGTCTCAGGGTGGGGCAATGTAGACTAGTCTAAGCGCAGGTGACCTGTGCTGTCTAAGTTCTTTTGCTGTCCCTGCGGTTTGTGCAGAATGCCTGAAGTCGGTGGTCTGCTGCTGCTCCCCCCCCCCGCAATATACTTCCTATTTAACTTGAGTTAGTCGGACCCACAAAGCAACGCAAATGCACTACTCCCGCTCGTACTGCGTCACTGTGCTTGTCCGTGTCAGCGCCTCTCCCCTATGAAATGCCAATGCCGCCTCCCGGGCACCCCCTCCACCCATAGCTCGGCCTTCTCCGATCCAGCGGCCTTCAGGGTGTAATCAGGTTTCCCTGCCATGGTGTCATGGCTGCCAGGGAGCGGCTCTGCAGTGATGCCCCTCTGACCTACAAGTTGTACGATGCAGCGTGTGTTGAGCCCAGGTTGCACTTTGGGTGTGCCCCTCATGGCTGCCTTCTCTCGCTGTCATGCGGTATGTCCAGTGGTGTCCTCGCAGAGGTATGCACAGCCAGCGCGGTCTAGTTGTGAAGTCTCAGTTGGCATTGTTAATATCGCTCTGACTTGTATGGCGGTGTCGGTGCGCTTGGAGCAAGTCTCCCACAGTAACTCTGTGTGAGCCCTGCTGCAGTGTGGGTGGTTTCACTGCCCTCGTCTATTCTCCTCATCTGCACTGCAGTTCACTCCTCAACCGCTGCCAGCAGATGGCTCTTCCAGAAGCTGGCGGGTGCCAGGGCTCAGCAACCCTTTGCCTTCACGCGGTCGCCATCTTGGTGTCCTCTGCGTGACCATCTATCTCCTCACCACCACATCAGCACCAATATTCTGCCACTCCGGTTGCTGCCCCAGCTGTCACAGGCTCGCCTGGTCCCCAATAAAAGTCGGTTACAACAAATTAGAGCGCGATTAGAGATCTTGTTTTAAGGATCATGCGGGAGCTTTGTCGGCGCGCTAATTCATTGCATGGCCGCTAGCCTTGCCCCTCCTTCTCTGGCATGGTTATGTGCAAAGCCACAAGCAGACCTGCCATCTACTCATAAAAGTCTCTTGCCAAGAATGGTAATTCCTCATCTGGATCATTGGCCCAGATCCTCCAAATCTGTCATAAGCGGATGGACCGTAGGAGCTGGAAGTGGAGGAGCCAGAACCGGAGGAATCACCGGCAGAGGCCCAATCAGCAACCGCGGCCTTGTCCCAGGCGAAGGCCCCCCCCATCCCCGAGGGAGAGGCCAATATCACTGTTCTTGTAAGCGTAGCAATGGTGGTGGTTAGAGGAGGAAACGGGACTGCTGGCTGTGGAGGTACCCTCATCTAGATAACATCTCTAAAGTAGCCTTGCATTGCTACAAAAATCTGTCCTCCAAAGAGCACTGTTTCAGCGGCAAAAATCGACACCACAAGGATGGTGGTTTGACAGGAACCTGCCAAGGCTCCAATCTCTCCAGTCAGCCACAGGTCCAAAAAACAAAAGGGGGTAAAAGAGGGGGTGAGGCTGAATGGTCAACGGTGGCAGGGGTGAGAAACATCCTTGTGGGCAGAGACCACTGCACCCTGAGACAAAGGCATTGAAACCCTGATATTGTGTGGGCTGAGGCTCCATTGGGAGTCCCGGTTCATGAACGAATGATAGGCCTGATGGCCCAGGAGATTCCTGCATCAGACACCATTGGTGCCATCAGCAATGTGGTGAGGCTGCTTAGTGTTGCTACGATCCCTTGAAGCCTTCACTGTTTTACGGGGAACATTGGACAGCTACCGTCAATTTTGTCTGGTGCAACCCCCCTTGGAGGAGTTGTCCGACTTCCCTCCTACATGCTTAGCTCTCAGTGACAGCCTGGTTAATCTTCTCTCGGTGTTGAACACGCCACACCCGGGCTAATGAGAACAATCCAAAACGTGAGATTAAGAACTAAGGTGGTAAAGAATGGAAAAAGGTTTCTCACAAAGTCGCAAGCAATTAGCCACTCCTGGCTGTGGCTCGAGGTCTGTGTCAATACCCTGGTGTTTTCAGGTTGCATGTTTTTGGGGTGTCTGAACCCGATGCAGGCAGATGCAATGTTGGGACTCGCTATCCTTAGCTGTGGCTTCAATGATGCCACTGGATCTCAGTGAGAGGGGTAAAGGACAGCTGTACCTTCCTCTTAACCCCCTAGTTCTCCCAAGAACCAACAGCAGGTATTTGGCTATCTCGATCTCTGGACAGCTTCCCTGGGCTAGGGTCCTGGTATCACCCACATGCTTCCTCCCTCTATCATAAGGTATCCGCCCCTCAGTGAATTAACACAAGTTTGTTCCTTCTCCCACCTTTACTATCTGCTCTGGACAACTGGAACCGCCCCAATCTCAATCGCAAGTTGGGTGCCTGTCCACCTCACTCCATATCAGGCAACGCAGCTTTCTCTCTCCCCAGGGGTGTTGCTAGGTCTGAAAAAGACCGGGGCTACGTTGAGGTCGAACTATCAGGACTGGGGGCTAGCTAGCCTTTTGGTTGTAGCTCCTGAGATTCTATCCGGGGCTACAACCAAAAGATCAGGGGCTATAGCCCCCTTGGCCATCCCTCTGTCTCTCCCTCTAGCTGATCAGCCTCTCCTACTGAATACTTAACAGATGGCATCAACTCTTTCTCCCACCAACCTCCTCAATACTCCTCCCCAGATGCCAATAGCTCGCTCTCCCACTCAACCTCCTCAATACAACTCTACAAAATTACTCTTGCTATTCACTAACAGGTTGATCTGGCTGCGTTAAAGGGCCCAGCCCCCCCCTCCCCTCTTCAACCTTCCATGTGACCCCTGAGCAAATAGTAAATCCTATACATTGCCCCATGTGGAAACTAAGAGCCTGACTGAAATGTAAGTGCAATTTGGGCTGAGGGTTTTGGCCAGTGGGTTTTCCACCATTTTGAAATCCACCGTTTCCCTCCCCTTGGTAGAGAGAGGGGGGAAAGTGAAGTAAAATAGGAGCAGTCTAGAGAGGACAAAAGTGAGGGGAGGGGGCCATGAGGTGCATTATTATACCTTTTATGCCTCAGCATGCCTTTTATGCCATGTTATGCCTTGCTATATATCGTTATTTATTTATACATTTTCTAAACAATCAAGCAGAGCAGGACAAAAAGAAAAAACTACAACCCAATTTTCCCAGCGTGAGCAAGGCAGTAAATCAATGTGCTCAATAAAGTCAGCCAATAATTCGTAGGCAACACACATCACTTCCTGTGGCAATAGAGAAATGTCAGCTGCTGCCATTTTGTATTCAATTGACGTCAGCCCATTTATTCCAGATCTTCCCAAACGTATCGTGGCAGCCTCTAGCTCTATACCCCCGTTCCTCCAATGCCATACAGCCTTCCATACCAAGCACCCATTTAGACACTTCAGGGGCTTCTTTCGCTTCCCATCCACCCCCCATTGCATGGCAACATTCCTTTTTGCAATTATGGCATTCGAAACAAACAACTTATCATACCTCGAATAGTCTGTGTCCCCCTAAGTACCTGGCAGTAGTAATTTCGGCTCCATTGGTACCAGCTGCAATTCCATGTCCGCCACCCTTCTTATAATCTTCTGGCAGAATCTCTGAATATGCAGAAATAGCCATATAGTGTGGCATTGGAAACAGTTAGCACTGACCGCCCTGCCCCAGCCAAACCGTGCCTCCTAGTGTAGTAGAGTCTGCACAGAATTTTCAGTTGAACCCATCTAAAACTGGCTGGTACTGCAATTTCCTAGGATACCATATGGGCTTCTTGCCATTCCTCTGCCTACAAAGGGACAACATCCATTTCCCATCTCCTCTGGAGCCTCGTCAGGGGGTACCTGGTAAAACTGCAAAGTACCAGTTCTATAGTGGAGAGTGGAGCGGAGCTGCGAGCCGAGGTGTGAGCCAGTCTGCGGCAGTCCTGCAACCAGACCACATCATTGTGTGAGGAAGTTCGTTTTCGTTTTTTTTAATCCCCAGAACACCGCGGAGCGGTGAGCGGAGCTGCGAGCCGAGGTGTGAGCCAGTCTGCGGCAGTCCGCTGCAGACGCGCAGTAAGCGTAAAATGGAACCTGAGGTGCGGCCCGAAGCACGACCGCTGCTGATGATTCCAGTATCGGAGTTGGAGCTGGAGCTGGAGCCGACAGGAGAGGACGAGGCTTTGCTGGCCTCCAACACCATCATCCCGGAAAGAGAACCAGCAGCATCAGCAGAGCCCGCGAGAGATGTTCCAGCAATGACTCTGAAACAGCCGAGAGGTAAGCCGTCAATGAGGACTCAGTTGAAACTCCAGAAACTCTCACAGACGGGTTTACCTGCATTATGGGCGCCGTCGCCGTTGCCACCGATGAGGCAAACGGCAAAGGAGTATCCACCAGACGCCAACCTACAGCCTTCGGATCCGGTGGACCTCTCAGACCTCGTGTGGCGATCCGGGGGGGTCAATCGAGTGCACCGAGAAGTCCGCTCGGAAAAAGCACTCACAGACGAGCGGCTCGCCAGCGAGGCCGAAGAGATGGATCTGGTGACGGACGTGAGGACCCAGAATAAAGCAACAGACGAGATAGACAACACGCCCGTCCCGCCCACCTGCGCCGCAGCTAGGGGCCCGCATACCGTCTTGACGACGAGGGGTGAGGAGGCAGTGGCTATTGGAGGATGGCCAGCATCGGCACCTTTGCGGGGCCCTAGCGGTGGAGCGGGGGGGGGGGGAGGTCGGAGCGGAGGGGTAGACGGAGCTTCGATAACTCCGGAGGGGAAATTTCCTGGAAAAACTACAACAAAGGAACAAGACCTCCATCTGGGGCCAACGTGGGAAGATCCAAAGGGACCCGAAGAACAGAGGCCCCCCTGCCAAAAGACTGGTGAAATCATAATAAACAAATCAGACTTTGTGCAGAAAACACTAAACGTTAAAGCGATGATCCACTCCACATATAAAGAGCAGATTTTTGACCAAAGCAAATCTAACAGGTCAAAGAAGAGACAATTGGATAGAAAAACTCCAAAAGTCAATAAGAGATCGGTAGAGATAAGCTTCGCTGAATCACTCTCAGAAAGTGACGAAGTTTTTACAGAGAGTGAAACAACAGGCGCAAATAATAGACAAACTGACCAGGAAGACTCAACTAAAGAAACAGATTATGAACAAGTAAAAACAAGCTGTAACCAACAAAAAAAGAAAAAAGTGAAATCGAAGAAAAATCAGACCCCGCGAAAGAAGACTATATCTCAAGTAAATAAGAAGATGTTGAAAAACCAAAATCAGAGAAGTAGAGTGGAAGGAAATGCGATAAAAATAAAAAGACTCTCAACCACAAAGCTGCCGGCACCGCTACTATCCTGTCCTTTAAAAACCTTCTTTACGCAATAGTACAAACGAAAATTAACAGTGGACTCGGAGGTATCAGACGCAGAGATGTTAGAAGTGTTGCAAGAAGCTATGCCAGGGTCGAAAGTAAGAAAAACAGTGGAAACCTCCACAAAGGTCGGAGGGTTGGAAAAACATTCAAACAACATAGAAAGTGTAACAAATAGTAATAGGAACAAAAGTGAAATTGGTGCCACTATTAAAGGTGACACCCAAACTCAGCTCAGAAAACCAGAGTCTCCAGGTATAGAGATCCAGTTGGACCCAGAAAACAATTCCCGGGATGTAAATAATACGAAAAAATAGCTGCAGAAGGTAACAACGGAGGGCAGTCAGAGGCGATCAGAGAACGTCGTATCCAAAGCCAGCTTGTGAAGGAAAATCAAAATCTATCCCAAATAAGCAAAGAAAAAGATATACGGCTAGCATGGACGCAACCCCATCTGACTGCAGGCCTCCAAATCGCCCCAGAGATTGAAACAAGCAACGAGGACATAAAACGAGACCGGAGAGCAACCAGGCAGGGCCAACCAGTAACAGATCAGGCTAATATCTCCCAAATGGACTGCCTGGGTCCTCAAATTCTGGAGACGCCAAAAAAAACAGAAAAAACACAGTCATCACAAAAAAATCGACGGTTAAGCGACATTGCCATGGCTATTCATAAAGATTCTGCAACCAAAAAACCGGACATGACTACAATCATGTCGGCAATGTCCATTGTTTTAACACCATTTTGCAAGTTATATGAAGCACTAAAAGAAGAAATCCAGGATAATACAGCAATTCTCTCCAATATGATAGCAAAAATGGCTCATGTAGAAAGCTATATAACAGCAGTAGAAGCACAAAAAAGCATTCAAGAGATCCTGTGGGAGAATAAAATAGAGACTCTAGAAAGGAAAATCGAACTTCTGGAGAAACAAAAAAATAATCCGGAAACATCACAACACTTAAAAGGGGGCAAGCACGTGGCAGACAAACTCAAAAAATCAGACTATGAGTTAAACGGCCTGGAGGTCATCATAGAGAAGAGCTCAGTAAATCCACCATCGACCCAAAATAAATCAGCAACACCGAGAGCTTCACATACACTCTCCTGGGAAGCTAGAGTAAAACCACCACATTTGGTTCAAAGTGCAAATAAAACAGAGATGAAGAAAGACGAGATCCAAACTCTCGACGTCCAGTCCTCCCCGAAATCTTCAGATCGGAGATCACCTAGGACGGCGGACGAGTTCATTTTAGATTCATCATTGATGAACATATCACAACATGACAAAAATATTCAAACTAGCACGATTACACAGGTGTTAACTGCTGCCCCGATAGACAATATAAGGAAGGAAAAAAAAAACATCACAGAAGAAAAAAGACCTCTGAGTAACGACGAAGAAAAGTGGGTGCTAGTGAAGCGAAGGGAAAAATCGCCCGAAAAAAGAGACGCCAACAATTTCAACAGTAACAGCCAGAAAGACAACAAACACCACAAAAAGCAAGGCTAAGAAGCAGAAGTAGCCCGAGAAAACAAGTACCCGTGAGGGGAAATGGGAAAATGAAATTAGTAGAAAGAGGCAAAACCCGATTGTTTAAATTTGAGCAACAGGTCATTAAAGAAGACAATTTAATTCTAAATCGACCAACGGTTCTGCAGATCCTGAAAAAATCTAAAACTCTTAGGGGCCTCAGAACAAATGACCTAGATTTGGTCGAACCGTACCACAGGGATAAGACAGCAAAAGCATTTTTACATGTAAAAGCTGAGAGCATAACGCATCTGGATAAATCAGCGTTTGAAGAGTTGAACGATATGGGCTTCCATTTGAGAGAGCTAACATACCCGCAGCAGGAGGAGCGAAGCAGAAACCCAATAAAAATCAACGAACAGAGCACACATTACCATTCAAAAACTGAAATGTGGTATTCGCATAATCGATGGAACGAAAAGAGGGACAACAAGTACGTTCGTGAAGATCCAAAATATAGTCGAAGAAATGTCCCACTGAATCGGGAGGGGGCCTCAAAGTGGGGAAACACCAAATCACGTCTGAGTAGCCATCAAGAAAGCAGTAGTGACCCACAGGAACGGAAACCTAGTAATAGAAGCAGAGAAAATGAGAAATCACCACAACAAACCAGGCATTCCAGAGGAGAAGTTATGCTTCAAAAGACTTCAGCTAAAATACAGGAATCAAGATCGCCGAGAGGACCGTGGGACTGGTTTACATCTACCTGGTCAAAGAAATCCCAAAAATAGCAACAAATAGGGCGGAGCCTTGAGACATCGGCATCGGCTTCATCCGTAGAGGAACGGCCCGATAAAAACCATTACAAGGTAGGCTCATGGAACACCAGAGGGCATAACCATTTAACAGTACCGGGGGATGTAAATTTGGGCATATTTGATATAGTATGCCTTCAAGAGACGTGGCTACTTGAGAAACCCACGTTGGATGGATTCTGCGTAGAAACCTCGGCAGCAATCAGAGGTCCTTTAGGAAGACCATCGTCTGGTTTGCTCACAGCCATTAAAAACGGCTTAGGACTGGAACCTCCAAAGAAATGGAGAGAAGCATATGAAATGCTGGTGACCCTTTCCACATGGTCTCCCCCCACGGGAAAGGGTAATGGCGCCATAAGAAATACCCTAGCAATCATAAATTGCTTTTGGAACCCGCAGCGGACGACAACAAAGGCTTTCTGTGCAATAATGAGCGCAACTATTGATCAGTTGTATGAAGATTTTGACGATATCGAGATCATGGTATGTGGCAATTTAACGCCATTTGCAATGAAGAAACAGAGAAAACAGGGACAACCGCAACACAAAAACGGGGAAAAGCATGGATGAAAGTAACAAGCTCCAGAAATTTACAAAATATAGCGACTCTCTTCCCAAACCAACTGAATATCCCGACCTGGGAAAGGGGAGCGTCAAAAGCTACCCTAGACTACATTTTCGTATCATCCGGATTGGCAGCAAACATAGTGAGCTTTAAAGTGCTGAAAACAAACAACAGTGACCATAACTTACTCACTTGTAAGTGGAATGGTCGGAGACCAACGAAATTGGTACACAAAGCCACACTCGAAACAAATGTGCAACAAACCCGTCTACGCATAACGGAAGCAAACATCCAACAAATAAAATTAGCCTGGGATGAAAAAGTAACAGCAAATCAACAAGCAAAAATACCTGAGAAACCGGACTATTTACCCCTCCTTGCACCATACCAGAAACCAATAGTAGCCAGAAATAAGGCCGTACCACAGCTCGCCCATGCATACAATAAAGAATTGGTAGAACAAAGGAAACTTGGGCGGCAATTAAAAAGAAAGGCAAAAAAAACAAAATCGGGTACAAGACTGGTCAAACTGGAAACTAGAAGTAAAAAGATATACTTCTTGGAGAAAACAAGCAAAAGCGACACAATATCAGTTGGACGCAGAAGAAATGATGAAAAAATTGATTACCAACAAATCTAGCGACTTCTGGTCCTTAATTAAAAAAAGCAACGTATCATATAATCTAATACCAACTAATGCCGTATCAGAAGCAAAATGGATGGAGTACATTTCAAAGGAATTTGAGGAACCCCAGAACTCAACAAAAGCCCTGAAACCGGCAATAAACACGTCCTGGGTGTCGATAGCCAATGTGGCAGACATTGAAAAAAAAATAAGAAGTCTGAAAACATCCAGAGCACCCGGCCCGGACGGATTGACAAACACCATCCTAAAAGAATTTCCAAAAGACTGGGCAAAAGTGATTGGAAAGATTTTCGAGACCTGTGAACAATCGCATCAAATTCCAGAGACTTGGTTAAAAGCGGTTATCGTCCCGATCTATAAAAAAGGTAGTCGGGAGGACCCCGCTAATTATAGACCGATTGCTTTATTAGACATTTTAGGAAAAATCTTTTCCTCCCTCATCCTGGACCATCTGAGGATATGGGAAAGGTCATCAAAATCCAAAGACATATTACAAACAGGCTTCCAGAAAAACGGAACGATAGCAATCAACATCTTGATAATAAACATCTTTAAAGCAAAAATCAAAGAAGGAGCACCAAAAATATATCTGGCCTTTGTGGACATGTCAAAAGCGTTCGACAAAGTGGACAGAAATTTGCTATGGGAAAAATTGAATGGGTGGGGATGCCCAACAACGGTAAGAGTGAAATTAAACCAACAGGGAATTCTCTCAGAGGAAATTCAAGTAAAAAGAGGCGTAAAACAGGGTTGTCCGCTTGCGCCCGCACTCTTCATCGCCTTCCTGGGAGATTTGCAATATTCGGAAAATGAGATCAGAACGTTCCCTCCGAAATTAGGGAAAACTACTATTCCCCGTCTCCTATACGCGGACGACGTGATTCTCATCGACCAGACCAAAGTGGGTTT
Source organism: Ambystoma mexicanum (assembly GCF_040938575.1). Classification (NCBI taxonomy): domain Eukaryota; kingdom Metazoa; phylum Chordata; class Amphibia; order Caudata; family Ambystomatidae; genus Ambystoma; species Ambystoma mexicanum. Next base: position 934,667,081 of record NC_090923.1, read on the forward strand.
ACAACGGAAATTAACAAATCTGAAAAAATATACAGATGAAAACCTCCTGGAGATAAACAAAAACAAAACAAAAATCATGACCCTGGAGAAACATCGAAAGAATCCAACAACAACGGAGTCATGGTATCTGGATGACACAAAAATTGAAAAAGTAAAAAACATCAGGTATTTAGGGTTTGAATTAGACAATACTACAACAGACAAAGCTATGCAAACAGAACTCTGGGACAAAGTGAAGAGCCTGATAGCGCAAATGAGAACAATAGACAAGAAATTTGGCAAATTCACTCTAACTCCGGCAATTAACTTTTATAAAATGAAAGTAGTGCCCTCGCTAACAAGCGGAATGGAAGCCTCTCTTTGTATTCCGGAGAACATATGGAATAAAATAGAAGGTATGGTTTGGAGATCGGTTTTGGGACTGCCCAAACCAACTGCAATTGCGGCCATTAGAAGGGAACTTGGACTAACTTCCCTGGCCTCGATAGTCGACGTCAGCGCAATGATGTTATTTAGAAAAATCATTCTGGCAGACTCCCTCCCAATCTATGCTGTAGTCAAAGAAGAAATGATAAATGGAAATTGCATGGTATTTAAAAAGTGGGCTGAAACCAGAAAAGAAAGATTGTCGCAAATAATGTGCACAGAAACAGACTTAAAAGAAAATCCCGACAAAATCAAGCGGAAACTGCAGGAAATGGACTGGATTAGAACCGTAGAGGTAGCAGCAGACAACAAATTGTTACAACATCTTCCGCCTACGTTCAATAAACTAAAGGTACCTATAAAATATGTCAGTAAATTCCCAGAAAAGGAAAAAAGAAAGTTTTTATGAAAGCGAGACTAAATATACTTCACACAAAACAAATACTCGCCATCCGAGGTATGGTGGAAAATCAAGTATGTAGGTTATGCAAAAACGTGGACACTGTGGAAACAATCAGGCACCTAGTTTTAATCTGCCCACACACTAAACAGGACAGAATTACTTATCTATCGCCGCTGATTACAAATCCCTGGATGTTCGAAGAGGATAACATATGGAACAGACTAATCTCAGGTGAAGCAACGCGGTGGACCATGGCCATGGCAAACCTAATTGGATTGGCTTTCAAACAGATAAACGAAATTCTCCCCATTGAAGCCGCTTCATCATTACCAGCCTAAGGAACTCCTGGACAATTGTATTTGAAACGCATCTACTGTTTGCAGAAGATGTCATCATTACCAGCCTAAGGAACTCCTGGACAATTGTATTTGAAACGCATCTACTGTTTGCAGAAGATGTATTTTGATCTGTTGAAAGCCAATTTTTCGGAGAATCCTGGAGGGTTAAATGTGTAGACCTTTGATAAAATTACAGGTTTTGGCCTGAAATATAAATCAAATAAATAAATAATTAAAAAAAAAATATAGTGGAGATCGCAAGCCCAACCAGGAGCTCAGTGGTTATGTTGGCCTTCAATGGGGATTGAGCTGGTTAGTCGTGGTTTCCGTGGAACTGGGACCACATGACATGGTGAAACCAGATGCACTGATAAAAATCTTGTCTCGATAGTTGTTGACTTACTTTAGGTCCAGAATGACTGTAAACGGCTCTCTATCACATACGCCATTTCTCTTATGCCTTTACTATACCAGTGAGATGTAAATGTCAGCTTCATCAATTCAGGCAGATCACGATTGTACCATAACAGAGCCTGTAATGTCACTATCCCCCACCACCACCACCAGGAGCCCATCTCCTATCTAGCCCTGTCCCATACTCTTACCACTTATTGCAAAAAAGGGGGACAATCCACTGTTCGTCACATGTCCATGGCGCGTATGTACCAAATTTTTGTGGTCCATACCGTCGCATTCCAGCCCAATGCGTGGACAATTTCTATCCCAATGTAACCACCCATTCGCCACCGCCAACTGTGAGGCCCAGCAATAAGTCTGGGAGACCAATCCCACCATCCCACACTAAACCAAACAAACAGCAAAGCTATTCTTGATTGGGATTCCCACAACAGCAATTTCCTCTGATTTTTCAATGGATATGAATTCTCGATCCGGAATCCCAACCGCGCTGTTGTGTAAAACATTTCAAAATCTGGGGAGCGTCATCATTTTAAACATTACAGCCCTCACCATTATAGGAGGGCCAGCCAGAATCGGGCATCTGCTGCTATTCTCGTGATTATGGGTGTCCGGTTGTGGTCGAGAAAGGCAGCGCGGTCCAGACCCACCTGAATACCCAGAGATTTAAAACAAGTCATCCACCACTCTAAATGCGTTACAGTGCGGGGTTACCGCTTGGTCGCCTTTCACCAGAAATAGGACTGACTTGGACCACTTGACCCAGAGGATGCCCATAAATCTTTAGGATTTCGGTAACCTTCGGGATCGGCCACTGCGGTTCTCCTACAGATCATCCATGTACAGGGACACGCGGTCTTCCTGTCCAGACAGCCGCACAAAACCCTTCATGAGGGTATCTTCCATGAGCCAAACAGACAGGGGATATATAGCCGAAACAAACCGGGCTGGAGAGAGCGGGCAGCACTGGAGCGTGTCCCTCTCATCGGGAAATGCCTAGCCATTATTCCATTAACCCAGACAGCCGCCCAGGGATGCACGTACAACAATTTAACCCATGCCGGGCAGCACATTCTAAAACCCATGCATACCATTATTTCCCAGACAAAGCCCCAGCATATTGAATTAACCACTTTCCTTCGCAAAATCTATGCCCACTAGGGCCAACGGGCCAGAGATACTGTTGACGATGTCCAGGGCAACGTGAAGATGACGAATGTTCATGAGAGTTGCCCTCCCTGGCAAAAAAACATTCTGATCTGGGTGAATCCGTGCTGGCAGCACAGGGAGTAGTCTTGTCACCAATACTTTTGCAATACTTTGAATTTCATGTTAAGGAGCGGTATGGCCCTGTATGAGCAACAATCCTCCGGCAGTCTATCTTTCTTGTGGCTGACTATAACGGTCGCTTGACGCAAATCTGGTGGTAACATGCCCCTCCTCAAGCTACCCTGAAAGATTGCCATCACGGGTCCAGTTACCTCATTTCGGAGGAGTTTCCATAGCTCCACAAGGAATCCACTAGGTCCCAGCGACTTTCCGAATCGCAGCGAACACCACTGCCGCCACTTCTACTCACGTGACCTCTTTCTCCAACTCCTCTATCTGAAGAGTTGTGATCCTCGAGAGAGGAATCTCCTCCAAGAAATCTGAATACGAGGGAATGCTCTAGCCCAAAGGAACTGCATAAAGTTTCTTATATTATTCTGCAAACACCCCACAGACCTGATGGTCGTCCCTCTCACCAGTCATTGATTATACCCTGCACGTGACGGCAGGTGAGTCCTGCTGCTCCAGCAAGGTAATCTACTTCCTGGCCTTGTCGTCCACTTCGTATACCCTAGCACGAGACACCAAAAAATCGTGTGTAGCTGTGTCCACTGCGATAGTGCGATAAGAATCTCTTGCGTGTAGCAGCAGGTCATGTGTATCCCGGGAGCGGTCTGCCATAAACTAATGTTCCAGGCGCAGTACCAACAGCTCAGCCTCTATTAGTTTCAGCAGCCTTTGCTTTTCCCTAGATGCCAATACAGAAATTGCCTCCCCCCATAGAACCGCCTTGTATCCCTCCCAGAATGTTCCAGGACTTTCTACTAACGGAGTATTTATTTTGAAATATCCCACTGTCTTGACCCAGAGTTTTCCAACCATGTCCAGAGACCCCAGATAGTATGTGTTCAGGCGCCAGGAAGAGCGGGCCCCTCAAATGCCTGAACCCATCGAGATCACCAAGGAAGAGTGATCGGAAATGCCTCTCGCCAGGAGCTGTGCATCAACCACCATATGGATACAAGATTGAGGCACGAGCAAGTAGTCGATCCTTGAAAGAGAGTGAAGAGAGGGTCCCAAGAATGCCCCTCTTCACCTCCATGAGAATGACAGGTCAACGAGTCAAGAACACTCAAAGTCACTCATTTCTTGAACGTACCCCAAGTGCACCACTGTCTGACAGGTATGCAGAGAGGTATCCTCTCAGGCCGCCATTCCAACCATATTCAGTACATATTAGTCCACCCAGAGAACCCTACGGAGATCGTGTATCGGAACACTATAATGGACTGCATCGATTAAATACAGAGAAGCCACTGTGCGGATTTCACTAGCGACACCACAAAATAGCAGCGTTAGTCTTGAAGCACACTCGTTGTCCTGCACCGCCTTACACAAACACACACTAACATACACAAAGAACATGCTTACACAGTTCTGTAGCTAGCAGACAGATATATACATACTGTCAAAGCTTTTATTATTTTTCTCATTAGCCAAATTAAGTAACTCTGAAATGCAAGGCAAAAAGAGATCCAGAGCAAGCTTGCAGATGCTTATGACAACTAACCTTATGGGACTACCGGAGTATATAAGGAGCCTGGTAGGACCACATAGGACTAATCTCTAGGAAACATAGCACAGTAGGAGCATGTAGAAATCACATTATAAGTCTAAGGAAAATGAAAGAAAGCCTCAGCTACAGGACACCAGACAAGGGAAGTGGGCTCAGGCTGCACGAAGTGAAGACTGAGCTCACAGCCAAGGTCAGAGATAAAACCAACACATTCCAATTCCAAACGGCAAGGGCCAGCTGCACGAAAACAGAATAAATCCTCATAAATGCAGACCCAAAGAGCTAAAAATGTTGTGGTCCACAACCACGTGATGCAGCCTAACTAGACAATCAGTGAGGGCGTGGCTACAGAGCCATGCAATAGGAAGTGTTCCCGCAGGGTTCCTGCCAATCCTGAATAATCCTGTCATAAGATATGCTCATGCAAAGCTATCTTATATGAAATTGCATAAGCGGATGCATGAATATGCAATCAACAAATCGTGCAGATCAATGTAGAGAATCGCAGTGTATAAAGCGAAATCTGGACGAGGAAGGGTCGGGCAGCGTCCCCTTGCCAAAATACCAAGATGGCGGCAAGCAAAGAACAAAGGATTCCTCCGGGAGGTCCCGTGTAACAGACGAAACCTGTGACACAGAGTTGCCGCCAGCGATTTGAGCCCGCACTGGAGTGCAACGGCAGGTGCACCGACCCCATAGCACTGAAGGCTACTTTCGCAGCTGTGGAGAGGAACGGTAGAGGAGGCGTGCCACGAAGGACACCATCAGGACAATGTATCTGCGACAACACACCACGGCACCTGAGGCCAAGGGTTGAACGATAAAGGAAGCGGCAGCACAGGGCTGGAAGCCTCATCGACCCGGGGGAGAATAAATGAAGACAGCTGATCGGAGCACACCTGGCTGCAAAAAGGGGAACACTGCCCGAGGCGTTCGCGGACATTAAAATGGCTGACACATGTAAATACTGTAGCAAGACTCGGAGCGAAGCCTGGGGCAGAGAGACAGTAGGACCCTGCACAAATCAACTAGTGTGCAACAGTGGCAGCACAATAAAGGCTCGGGCTGGTCCTCTGGGAAACTGAAATTGACGCGGCTGCTGGAGCCTGGGGGGGGGGGGGCTCCAATTACAGCGGAAGCGAGTGGCGGCGCAACACAGGCGAGCTCGCCGCACAAAGAGGCGCTGCTGGGGGATAACCCCAGCATATGCGGATTTGGGAAACTATTAAGGAGAGTGTGCCAGCTCACACATGGGGAAGCAAGTAGGCACCCCCACCACGGCAGCTGTGAAGTGGCCCGACGACAACTGGACGGAGCAGGGGCACAAAACCTCATACAGCCCAACACGGCGACTCTGGGAGCATCCAACATGCTAACACTGGATCTTGGGGAATATGGCCCACAATGGCTAACGAGATAAGAAGGAACACTGAGGAGGCAGCAATCATCGGATCCCCAGCCCCGGCGGAACAAGGCGGGAATGTGAACTGTTGTGAAAGCCATGGGGACACCATAGAACCGGCCGCGGAGCAATTTCAACAAGGGAGATGGGGCGCAGCGCTGCCCATATATGGTACTAGAACATCAGGCACAAACGACCAAGACCCCGAGGCGTATGGCATAGGACACATGTGTACAACGCCTCATGGAACACGCTGATACATGCAGGAACCTTCTCCTAGATACAGCTAACCTAAGCACTGGCCCGCCGTGGCAACAACATTGAAATCAGTGGTGGCCGCTGGGGGCTGTAGGGGAAATAAGGAAGACCCCACCCCCCCAACCCCTGAGACAAAACGGCCAGATGTACCTCGTAGACAGACTTACAACAACGGCACAATAAGCACACCACAAGGACACCTGGCAGAGGGAGGTGGAGAGCACGAAGACAATCAGGAGCAGACACCACGGAAGGCTATTAAGAAACCCCGGCTGAGGCCCCAGGAGCGGAGGGGATGCGGTGACAATTGCAGGTGTGAGGACCAGCCAAGGCAACTCCTGCCGCAAGCAGAGTAGTAAGGGGGCCTCGGCACATGTGATAAGTACCCTCACAAGCCACCCCCAGGAAAGAAGGGAGAGCTACTCAGCACTGGAACAAACTAAAGTAACACGATGGTGTCTAAATTCCCCAAAACTAAAGGGAAGCAACCTACGATGGATGAATACATGAAGACCCCACTGCCAGCAGAGGGGGCCAGAAGTAAAGATAAGAACATGCAGCCGGACACTATCCCCCACGCGCAATGAACAACAGATCCTAGACGCGATCGCGGACCTGAAGGCGACGTGGGAGACCAAACTGGAGGCAGCCACAGCCAAACTCAAAGCAGCGCTGGAACTCAAAATGGGCGCTGTACAGGAGGATGTTAACCTACTTAGACAAGATGTACAGAAAGTAGTGGAGCATACAGATGAACTGGATGAAGAAACAGCCACAAACAAGGTAGCACGCACATCCAATGCCTAGGAGATCCACGTACTGAACAGCAAGTGAGCAACTTAGAAAACAGAGTGTAGGAAGCTGAAGGACGCGCCCGAAGGAGCAAAACGTATAGTGGGCCTCTCAGAACGAGCCAAAGGCCCCAACCCAACAGACTACGTTGAGACTATGCTTCTTCAGGAAATAGAGTGTGTGGGGGGTGCTCACCCAGGGGTTCGCGGTGGAGAGAGCGCACAGAGCCCTTTCAAGAAGACCTCCCCCAGGGGCACCTCTGAGACCGATAATCGAAAAAATTCTGAATTACTGAGACAGAGAAAATACTTGAACACTTCGGGAAAGGAGGTACAATACAGAGAGCCTCTGCGACCATCACAGCATATCCAGATTATACACTTCTGGTGCAAAGACGGCGACTAAACTATGGGGTAGTGAAGAGGAGGCTGCGGGAGGCAGGCTTCAGATTATGCTGATGTACCCGGCGAGGCTGAAGGTGTTCCATAACAACAAGGCCCTCTTCTTCTTCGAGACACCAGAGGATGGAACGGAGTGGTTGGATGCCCAGAACTGTCCATCAGGAGCAGAGGGTCGGAAAGTGGACAGCACAGAGAAGTGAGGCACGATACTGGAGCAGAGTTGCTGTACAAACTGTGACTTGAATACAAGACAGGGCAATGCAGTCACGATAGGGTAAAGCCGCACACCACATAAGCTGCAACGCATGAGCATAAAGTGATGTTGCATGAGAGCAGGAGACACGTTGGAATTATTCTTATACCACTATAGACAGGATAGTTGGGTCTCCACTAGTGTGGTACCCCCCCTGCTGGGTCCCTAGCACCGGCATCACTGAATAGGTACCAAATGAAGGAAGGCCTGAGATCCAGGGATGTAGCTGGGCTACAGTTGGGAATGGGAACAGTGGGGGGAGTTAGTTGGGAGGTGTGCAATGTTTTTAGTTGGGGAGTTCGGGGATGGGGGGTCAGTTGGGAGGTTCATGGTTTTATTGGAAGGGGAACAGGCTTACACCCACGCCGAACAAACTCGGAGGGTAGGATAAGGAATGAGGGGACGAGACAAGTCAGGAACGACAATGGAAGACCTTAAAATAATAACTTGGAATGCCAGAGGCCTCAACAGCTAACTGAAAAGAAACAAGGTAATGAAACATGATGTACCTGAGAAGGCAGAAGGTAGATATAGCCCTATTGCAAGAAACCCACCTCACCAAAGAGAAACAAGAAGTGGTAAAGAAAATGTGGAAAGGCACCATCATGGGAGCAATGTATTCGGCGTATGCCAGAGGGGGGGTGATCTGGGTGGTGCCACATGTGCCCTTTCAAATGTTACAGGCCACGGTGGAGTTAGATGGGAGGATGGCAGCGATTCGGGGGTTGGTAGAAAACAGGGAATTGTGCATTATAAACACATACGCCCCAACCAATATACAGTGGCCTATTTTAAAACATTATACAGCAAAATCAGCCCCCACATGGGAGGGATGGAGGGGGGCTTCAATTGTACGCTGAACCCCAAAATGGTTAGGTCAGATACAAAATTAGCTAGGCTCATCCCGGCAGCGAGGACACTACTAGCCCTGCTGAGAGAATTCGGGCTGGTGGACATATGGAGGCAGCAGCATCCTACCGACAGGCACTACTCACACTACGCCACCCCACACAACCTGTACACGAGACTGGACTACACGTTCGCCACGCCAGGACTTGCCTGGGAAATGATGGGCTCTGAATACAAGGCAAGAACATTATCGGACCACTCCCCCGTGGTCCTGGCGTGGAGACACCAGCCTCCCAGAGCCAGAATCCCAACTTGGAAGCTCAGAGCGGAGGCATTGAAGGATACAGCACTCCGAGAGGACCTAAGGGAGTAGATAATCTGATACTTTGACAATAACACGGGAAGCGTAGAGTCAGAGGAAACCTTATGGGAAGCCTTTATAGTGGTGGTGAGAGGCGCGGCCATATCTAAATCGAAAGGGCTCCAGGGAGGCAAAGAGTGAGAGCTACAGGAGACAGAAAAGAAAATAGAAGCAATTATGAGAAAAGGGGGCACCACACAAGAAGACACCAAACAGGCAAGCCAATTACAACAGACTTGCGAGGGGCTCTGGGAGAGGTTATGTAACTTGAACAACAGAAAATACATTGAAAGGTAAAACGCAGGGGGGACAGACCCGGGAGGCTCCTAGCATGGCTATACAAGAGTGAGACACCGAGACTAGCAATCAGAGAGATAGTGGGACAGGCCGGCCAGGTCTGGAACACCCAGGAGCGCGTCAATGAGGGATTCCTCAGGTTCTATAAACGCCTCTATGAAGATACAGGCTGGACGATAGAGCAGGAGCCCCAAGAAATGCTAGAAGACATAGGTCTTCCCAAATTGAATGAGGAAGACAGGGAGGACCTAGACACCCCAATTACCATAGAGGAACTAGAGGCAGTGGTAATTCAAATCCTGCTCTTAAAACCCGACAAGCCAAGCACGGAGTGTGGGTCGTACAGACCCCTATACATGCTTAATCAGGATAGCAAAATCCTTACAGCAGTGCTGGCGAATGGGCTGAAGAGGGTTATAAATAAACTCATACACCTGATCAAACCAGATACGTCCCAGGCAGAAGTATATCCTATAACCACAGGAGGCTCCACCATATCATTGAACAGGCAGAGGATGACCCAAGCAAAAAAGCAATAGTGTCATTAGACGCAGTAAAAGCCTTTGACTCGGTGAGGTGGCCATGGATGTTGGCGGCCCTGAAGGAATACGGGATGGGACCAGGTTATATGCGATGGGTAAAGATGGTGTATAGTTCCCCAACAGCCAGTGTCAAGACGGGTGCGATAATTTCAGAAAAATGGCAACTCAGTAGAGGCACGAGACAGGGCTGACCATGGTCCCTAATGCTATATATCCTTGCACTGGAACCGCTAACAATCTGCTTTAGACAGCAGTACGAAGAAATAAGGGTCCACAAGGGGGGACCACATCTGATATCATTGTATGCGGATGACATGTTGCTATACCTGCGGTACCCAGAGGAAAATTTGCACTATATCCTAGAGGTGATGGAGCGCTATGCAACATTGTCGGGCATTGCGGTGAACCCCAAAAAATCCTGCACGTTTCCCTTGGGGAGGTACAGAGGAGTCCCGCAATAGCCTGGCAGACCAACACATTTAAATATCTGGGAATCAATATATATCATAAGGCCCTAGATGAGCATAAATACAACACGGAGAGGCCGGTGGAAGGCATCAAGAACAGCATGGGGTTCTGGGCGAGCTTCCCCTACCCCTGGTAGGGAGGGTGGCCTTGCTCAAGATGGTGGTCCTGCCCAGACTACTGCACTTCTTTACAAACATCCCCTGCATGTTGCCAAAATGTTTCTTTACTAAACTCCAGAGCTTGTGTAGAAGCTTCCTGTGGCACAACTCTAGAAACAGAGTAGCCTTAGGGAAACTACAGAACACGTACGACGGGGGGGGGGGAACAAATCTGCCGAACTTCGAAATTGACCACTTGGCAGGGCAGCTACAATATGTCGTAAGGTGGCTGTCGGAAGATGAGACGTAGAAAAAAGATTGTTGAGGAGGGAATGCGACCCCTACTGCCCAAAAGAACTGATATGGCTGCCCAAATCAGAGTTGCATGGGAGATCGAGGCTGCTGGAACTGGGCTGGAAGACATGGCGCAGGGTGTGCTAGGCTGTGGGAAATCCAGTCCCATACTCCCCGCAGGCACCACTGTTGGTGCTATGCGGGCCAGATGAACAATTGAGGAGAGGGATCTGGAAACACTGGGAGATGGGTGGCAGGAGGGGAAGGCACTAGACTTTCAAACGCTAGTGGATGAAACAGGGGTACACCCAGGGCAACATATCACCTACACTAGAATAATTAAACAGGCGAAAGAGAGGTGGTCCAAAATAGCACTAAAAGAACAACCGGATGCCGTCATAGAAACAATGTACGACATTTCGGAGGGAGGGCACGTGGTATCCGGGATCTACGAACTGGTGATGTCTAGAGTGGGAAAGGAGCTGCTCCAACTGAGGCGAGACTGGGAGGAGGAAGCAGGGATACCAATGCAGGATGGGCAGTGGGAAAGGTCCCAAAGATACCATAAAAAAGTGTCTAGGAATGCAAGACTGCAGCAGATCCAATTATACGTCACCCACAGAGCGAACATGACTCCCCAAAGGATCTCTAGATTCAGGGGTACTGAAGCACAAAAATGCTCCAAGTGCGGGAAAGTGGACGCCGGGATGATCCATATGTTCTAGGCGTGCCCGGAGGTTGGGAAATTTTGGGAGGAAGTCAGGCTGGGTCTGTCTGATAAAGGAATTAAGCTAGACGTGGAATCAGTGTGGGCGTGCACGTTAGGAGGGTTCACCAGACCACGCAAACTGAGACATGTCTGCAAACTCAGGGACCTGGCTTACATCCTGGCAAAGGGAAGAATAGCCATGGGCTGGAAAGCATCCCACAAACCCAGGCTAGAGGCATGGTGGAATGACCTTCTGAAATGAGCAGATGCCGAGACAGCGGCATGGCACGAGGCAGCCAATAGAGGGGAGGAGGAGGAAGTGTGTTCTCTGATAGCTTGGAGACAAATGGTAGCCACATTGTCGGGATCCTCACATACGGACTGTAGTGAATACGATATGTCCGAGAACGTTGAAGGGGACTAACCCCATAGTAAGGTAACCCAAGAATTGAAGCGCAAGCCCGAGTTAAAGAGGGGTTAGGGGGAAGACAGTAACAAAATATGCAAATGATTGCCTGAAGGTTAGTAAACAAAATGTTTGAGTTTGATGGTCAATTCCTTTTTTGTTTGTTGTAAAAACAATACTAAATCATTATTTTTCTAAAACTAGACAATCGGCATACACTCGTGGTGGGAAGACGAGTCTTTTTCAGCCACCCAGGCGGCAAGCGAAACAACTGTAGTAAGGGGGAGCACACTCTCCTAGGCAAAGGGGGTCTACTACCAGATACAATTGAGACACACAGTCATATCACATCAACTTGAAGAGGTGCAGAGAGAGCTGAGAACTGAACTGGGTCCCAGGCCTGGGGAGACCAGATCTAGCCAATAAAGAGAGAAATCCAGAGGTGGATGGTAGATGGCAAGGGCCAATGGTAAGTCTACGACCCTACAACAATGTAATAGATAGTTTCTTGGGGACGGGGCAGGTCAGGCACCTGACATGCAAGGGCCAGTAGAATAACTTCTAAATGGGCTGCATATAGGTGATAACGCACACTAAGCACTAAATCCGTATGGGAGATAGGTTTTTGGGGGAGGGCCCAGGTAATGACGCCATTTGTGTACAAAACTGCGCAGCGTGTCTTCGGGAGCGGAGATGTGCTTGAGAATCGCGATTGTCTTGTATGATCCCTGTCATTTTTCTTTTTATAAACAACAGTTGAACTTGCCCTTGGCCGAGTCCTGTTATTCTGAGGAGAGGGTTGTTGGGCCCTCGAGGGATCAATCCTCAGGCCTGGTCCGCACCAACAAGTGATTTACTCTGGAATGAAAAGAATAGCCCAAGTCATGCAGACATGTCTGGCGCCATGTGTCAATCATCTCAATTGCACCTGAAAACTCATTCAGTGGTGATTACCTCGTGCGCGTCCCAGTCGGGCCTAGAAACCTTACATCATTGATATCTCCGCTAACAAGCCACCTGTCAACTTGATGTCGAGCAAACAATCCCTGGATCTCACGCAGGATATCGACATGTAGGAGCAGTGGAGCATAGTCATTCAAGCTATACATTGTTATGCCTTATTTGGCTATTCTATGGAATGAAAACATCTGTCACCCTAGGTTTGATGTCACCAGCACAGGGCGAAGAACATTGGGCCTGCAAATTGCAGTCTACTGGCCAGGCCCGGTCTTCTTGATTGACTGATTGACTGACCATGGACCTCACATATATTGCGATCACAACGCCACAGAGCCTTACACGGGGAACTGGCACATTGCTGCTAGATGTGCAGCTTGCACTAGCAAGAGACATAATCAACCCTACACGGGATCGCAACTGCAGCATTACCTTGCTGCAGTACCTGGTAAAAGACATCCTACAATAGTCTGGCAATTTGTTATGCTCCTCTGCATGCAAGGAGATTTAAACCCCCATTTGCAAATATAGATGCCACAGATGCCAACCACTGGGAAACTCCTCACTCAATGCCAAATTAGTGCAACAGGTTACCCTACCTCTCCCCTCATCAACTCACTCCCAGCCCACTGACTAACACCACCAAACAACTTTGAGGAGCTATGGCTCCTGGAATGCAAAGTCCAGTAAAACAAAGTTTCAGTCAAAGGATGAGTTCAATCGGGGGTTGTAGAGTAGGGATCAGGGAAACAAACCCTCCAAATCTGCCTCTGTGTAGCAGACCCCAGAGGTGTGGGGGGGCAGCTGGTCTCATTACGTTTTTCTGGTTGACTTGGTCACCTCCCTTATCTTGCTGCATCGCTTCAATGGCCTAAGGTTGCTCTCTGACTTTGCCAAGGGTAGAGTGCGTTGGGTTGTGTACATTGGGCCTTGGTGCTTGCCTCGTACACATGTGCACCTTGGTTGACTGCTGCCTCAGATACTGTTCCTTGGCTGGTGCCTCATATATAGGATTTTGGTTTAGTTTCTCGTATCGCACAACAGTAAATTCAATTGCTCGTCAGGGCAAGAAACTGAAGCCTAACAAAGTAATTAATTGAATAAAAAGGGGTTGAATTGCTTTTCTGGTAGTCAAAACAGCAGTGATCTGATCGATGTCAATTGTAAGAGATTTCCATAGTCCTGGGGCCTGCACCGTACATCATCTCTCTTCCTCCTTCCTCTCTCCAGCTTCAGATTCGGCCTGTGGCATTGACCCCACGGGCCTGTGCAATCTGGCAAACTTTCTGGACACACGCTAAGGCTTAACAAGGCCAAAAAAGCATTTAAACATTATAGAGACCATTTTAAAGGCAATTCGGTGGTGCACCGGTAGCCGGTGGGGAGATCCAAGTGGAACAATGCAATCCCTTTATAGGCCAGTAGTCAGATTGTGGCATTTGCAGGCTGTGCAGCTTTTGGATCTGTTAAGCTGGTAGGCCCATGTATAATAAATTAGCATAGTCTCATTTTGAGTTGAGTGGCCAAACTACAACAAACTGAAGGTCCGTGGGGGTAAACAGAGTCCACTGTATAGTTGTCCCTTTGAAGAAGCCACCGGACCAGGGCATTCAATTGATCGACTGCCGTTTTATACAGTGTTCCGGGATTAATTGTTTATGCATGTATGGGTATGTATGCGGCTTGATTGCTGGTACCCCTTCCTGACTACTCACTATTCTACTATCCATATTACAAAACACTGTTCAATTAGCCACTCACACTGCAATTGAGCACCTGCTAGCAACCCTCTCACCTACACATTAATACCATCTGAACGCTAAACCGCTACCCCCAGATTGTCACAGCCCTTCAGCAAGGCTCAACCCCATTCTCGCTTTTTCAACAGACCTTTAAGCAGAATTCCTCCACATGGGGCTTCCTTCTGAATACACGTGACCACACTGCCACCCAACACAATTCACCAAGGACCAAAACGAAGGCAGGGTCTTCCACTCTGCATTCATCACCATTAGTATTTTCACATATTGCCTCTCAATAACACCCCATGGTGCCCGTCACACAGGGCCTGGCACTAAAAGGTTAACTAAAACCACTTGTTTTACCTTTATAATTTTAGAACAAGTACCTAAATGCAAGCAATGCAAGATTCAAATCCATGACTATCTGAACAACTTCATAATCAACATGGGAGAACTTCACCTCTCTAACTCTCCTAATACTTGAAAGACTTTTACACACCAAAGAAGCCTCGGATTGTCACTGAATGGACTCGCCTGGACACAGGCATGCAGCATGCCCTAAGGCGGGTTAGATTGAATTTCGTGTCAAACAAGCAGTCATGCAAGTGTAATCGGTTTGCTCAACTTATTCATTTTATGTAGGCTTTGTTTTCTGGAATTCGAGTAAATACTTAACATTCTATTGCAGGCAGTGCTGAGCATGGCTTTGAGGTGCAGGTATGCAGACAAACACTGCTCAAAACGAACAAGAGGGATAATTGCAACCCTTTGTGAGATTGTTGGGGTGCGGCGCTCCACTGGCTCAAAGTTAAATGGCACACAGTCCCCTACTCTCTCGTCTGGCCTATGGAGGACTGATTCTTCCCCTTCCCCACACACCCAACATCAGTAGAGGGACTCTCCCACTCAAGTTTATGTTCATCTGTGCTGTGTCAATGGCAGTGCCCTCTGAAAGGCTCCCCTGAGCTGGCGTGGCAGCAGTGCCCTCTGTGATAGAAAAGCTGCTTCACCATGCTGGTGTGGCAGCAGTGTTCAACTTGAGTGAAAAGATCCTGCTAGAGGGGAGGAGGTTTTCACGTACATTGGGCGTCACTGCAGCGCCAGCACGGGGAATCTTTCGTTTTACATGGGGCACCATGGCTGCTGCTGCACCAGCACAAAGGAGCTTTTTAAAGGCTCCATGCGGGCATGGAGGAGGCTATGGCGCCCTTTGTAAATTATATTAGTTTAGCGCCCTGGGCGACCGCCCAGGTTGCCCATGCCCAAGGCCGGCCCCGTCAGGCTAGACTGCACACTAGAGTATGTATAACTCTGTTCCGGTCCCAAAATTTATTAACTAACAAACAAGCAGCATGTACTTGGAGCAAGTGAAAAGCCCCAATTTAAGTCATTTTTAATCTAAGAATTTAAGAAAAAACTGCTTTGCAAACGAGGTATTCAATCTCAATTACGACCCAGAGAGTAATGCATTAAAGGGGGCATAGCCCATACAGCAGCCTTGCAGATCTCCGTTATGGAAACCCGGTTGTCAAACCCAGAGGCTGTGGCAGAAGTGCTCCTTGGAGACCCCTGTAGCATTTCGTTTGCAGAGTTGGAGGCCGTGGACCTGGAGGTCACTAAGAGATTGTATTCTCAATTCTCTTAGTAGCCTCTCTCAGTACCTTTTCCTTCCCTCTCCCACTACACCTTCAGAGGCTGATGCACTTTACAGCTCGCCAGAGGACATGTGCATCATTTGGCATGGCGTTGTGACACTTGAAAGTGTAGATTCGCTGTGTATAGTTTTCCGTACCCTCGACTCCCATCTTTCGGACACAGATGCGCTTGTTCTGGACGGCCTTTACTTTGCCCATATTTTTCCAGTACTAGTTGTTGCAAGAGCATTGGTTTGAACTTTGTAGACTTCATATAAACAAAAATCGCCCAGCGGCAAGGAGCAGGGGACGACATGCCAAAACAACCTCACCCTTTTTTCAACTGTGCTGAGTCAGTCAAAAAAGCAAGGACTGGGACATGCAGCTGTAAAATGGCCGCCCAATCCAGACACGCCCAGGAATTCCTTGTAAGAGGAGTGCAGCATGCTATGCGTCACTGGAAACCATACCAGAGAGCCACTTTTGGTAACAGGAACATGTTTTATAGGCATATGAAATGGCTAACATAAGGTGAAAGTAGTTTGGTGTGGCCTTCCAGTCCGTGAAATTACTAGAGTTGGGTAAAATAGGATAGGTTTGGGCATCTATTTAAAACACTTTTGACACATTGATAAATAGATTTAGTATTTCATGTATCCTGGTACAAACCCTTGCCACCTAATTGTTGGGCTTCAAACCACGCCCCCTCCCCCACCGCACCCCATTCCAGGAATCAATGGTAAACCAGACAGCAAGACCCAATTTAAGCTTCTTTATTTAATTGAGTGGGTTGGGTACAATCTGAAGAAAGAATCCCCCCCGCCCCCCAACGCACACAACTTTGCAATGTGCCTTACGCGTATCTAGTTGCCTTCTCCATGGGCTTCCGCTAAAATATTCAACTTGGTTTTCCTTTAAATCCTAGTGCCACTGCTCCCATCGGTTTACAATGGACTAAAGCGAGGATACTGTCGGTTAATCCATTCCTGGAGTCCCATTTGCTTTTGTGTAGTCCCTACATTGAGAATCTGAACCAGAGGATTCTCCAGTCACCAGCACCTCATATGTCCCTCCTCAGATAGTTCAGAGCGCTGCATATAAAATATGCCAAATTACCTTTTATCATGAATGTTTCCAAATGTTACAGCTGTTTTGTCTACCTGGTAATTACAAGTTTCCCTTGTTTATTTAGGGGCTGAGAAACAAGTGCCTCTCTCATAACCCTGCGCCCACCTTCTACCTCTGCTCTCTCGTTCTTTGCCCTTTACATTTTTGTCAATTTTTCCCCATTGCCTACCTCATGCCCTGTAACGCCAACCTTAAACCCCATGCAAGGGTATATTTTTTTGATTTTATCAATTCCTTTCAGCATGGTGGAAACGAAGATGGAACATTGGAGAGGGATACATTTTGTATCAAGCCAATTACTAGAGAAAGGGCCTAGTGTGAAGTGAGAGCATGACAGAGGAAGTCTTTCATCGACTATGTCCAGGTGGCAAGGGTCACAGCACCACGGCCAGAAGAAAAGGCAAACTGGGTGGGAAAGTATGAAATCCAAGATGGCGAGGACCTTTGGAGTCACAACATGATCCAGGAGTGAACGACCAGACTGAAGACACGAGGTGGGCTGGCCGAGCTATTGACAGGCGGTGGATGTCAGACATGGCGCGGCCCAGCAGCTGTGAGGATGAAAGGAGAATGTGAGCCACGACATGAGGAAGAGGCGAATCGAGAGAGGCAGATACGTGATGCTGCTGTGCAGGTCTATATAATGGGGCTGTCAAACATAAGGGCCGCAGGCCAGATCAGACTCCCCTAAAGCTCGTTCTTCAGGCCCTCCAAGCAAACCATTTTGCAGAGGAATGTTCCAGACCATGGAGATCAAAGATAAAGCTCCTCGGATGCAGAGACTTCAGTTTCATTAAACGGAGAGAAATACACCCATTAATGAAATGTAATGTAAATTGTATATTGCTTTTTCCAAAAGGTATGGCCTCAAAGCGATGTAGGTGAACGCCCTTGGGGCACCAAGATGTGGAAAATTTGGTCAGAGGAGTTCAGAATGCTTGTGTGCATTTTAGCCAATGCGAAGGTGGGTAGTGGTGGCCAAGTCCCTACTAGCTACCCATATATAGATGGCACATGGATGGGTGCTTTGAAGTCGTCTGAAGAATATACTAGAGTAGGAGACTCATTATGTGTCCAGCTAGTCCAAATTTCTGTCGTAGCAGATTCTTTAATAGGTTTGCTTCCCTGTATGGACAGAACTATTAACAATTGATATGCAAGTGGATTCAAGAAAGGTTCGCCATGTTATAGCCCCTCTTAACCTAGCTGGTTCACACAATCCTTCCCAGGTAGTGGAACAACCTGCCTATCTGTCATGGACTAGAACAGGCCCACAGATTAAATTCTCTGTTTGCGGAAACAGAGACTGGTGCACGTTCATGGTGGCCCCTCCAGAGGTTTTGCACCATAACTCCAAAAGCCCTCGTCTGCCAGTGGGGAAGAATCATAGAGGTTATAGTCCATTTGGAAATGGGGAAGGGTGCTCCGTCAATCAGGTCACTGGAAGAGCGGGTGAGAATATAGTGTGTACCGCCCGATTTTTCCAGCGCTATGTGGTGAGATCTTGATTGTGCGTAGGCAACAGGGAGCTGCTTCCTGTTGCCTCCCCCATTTTCACCCCAAAGACATTAGCAGCCTTTCCCCACCCCTTCCCTTAATCCCCCCTGTCCCCTCTCAATTTACCAGCTGCACGCGAGTTTAGTGTTCTGGTCCCAGTGCTCCTCCCACTGGCGACTACCATGGACATGGGTCCAAGTCCCTTTTCCAATGGCAGCGGCCATCTGTTAACCCCTCCCCTTCTGGAAATTGGATTCACACAATCTCCCAAGGAAAAAGATAAACTATTAGCACCCCGGCCAAACCCTGGGGTGTGAATAGCAATCACCACGGACCACAGAACTTGCCAAGGCCCTTGCTTTGCTCGGCCTGCCTTGGCGCGGGCTGGTGTCCTGTTACCAGCCATGTACCCCCCCCTCACCCGGGGCACGATTGCTACATTAGCACCCGGGTGCGGGGAGCCAGCCAATCAGATGGCTAGGAATGCGGTTTAGAACCACTGGTACAAGGCGGCATCGCAAGCCGCCTGATAGCTGGCTCCCATGCCGCCATCTTCCCCGACCCTCTGTCCCATTTTTTTTGTTCACCCCCACCCCTGCTTCTTACCTTATCTCGTCAGCGGCGGGTGCCGCTGCCGCTCCTTCTCGTCACCTCCCGCAGGCCGCCATGGAAAGGGAAGAGGGGTTCCGTACGGAGCTCCGCCTTCCATTTCCATGGTGGCCATCTTCAAAAAGGATTTTCCTTCCTACAGCGGACACCATGCGCCTCACGTTGTAGGAAGTGAAATCCTGGTTTTTTTGGCACCCCGGTTTACCGATTGGCAACCAGGGGTGCTTATGGCCTTCATTCGCTGTTCTAGGGGCTGAAATGGGGGAGAACGGCCTGGAGCCCTTGTTATCTGCCCTCGCTTCGCTCGGGTCGATAACACAGGCTGCCGGGCCATTATTCCCAGTTCCAGCCCCTGGAACGTGGAATGAACGTCACAAAACATCTGGGGGTGTAGGTCACATAATTATTAACTATGAATGGTTTGGAATGTCATGAGGTGGACGCTTCTAAATCCGGCAATTTATGAAGTGCCACATTCTGGCCTGTTAGTTGTGTACTTTTAAAACTTTGAAAGCTCAAGCGAAGATCATTTTCTCAGAAGGATATTAACTTTTTTAATGTTGACAAGAGACCTGTGGATCATATTTCAATTAATTGAATGAGGCACAAAACAAATTAAAGCAAATCATCATCATCATCATCGCGGGGCGATTTCAAGTTCAATGTAGGAATGGGCCCAATCAAGAGAAAACTGAATGAGAAGGATGCTGCTAAACACATCCCTTTCCCAGTTTTGATGCATCTCAGAACGAATAAATCAGGGTTACATTGCCCCCCCCCCTCCTAGCCCCCACTTACTTGTATGAAAGCCTGGGAGCCCTCAACAGACGCTCCCCGTCAGATGGACCTGGCAGTCTGATTTTGGTTGCAAAGAGGTCCACGAGGCATTTTATGGTTAGCATTCAGGATTGGGATACAATCAAAGATATGCAAATAACGCTATGGAGGTAGAGCCGTAGTTCCCCTTCAGCGATATTGCCCTCTTACTAACTACAACATGTTCAAGCCTTAAGTTATGATGAAAACTAGGTCTAGAGAGATTTCTAGCAAGACAATAGCTACATAATTGGCATTGCTGATACCCAACCCGACAGATGTATTTTGTTAAATCATCAAATGGTTAAACTGGAGCCTGCTCAAATGGCCCTGTACTACAGAACATATCATTGAGGTATTTGAAGCATGTTTGCAGAAGGTACAGCCTTTTACAACATGGCAATCGGCGCATTTATAGGAATTGCAGTCTATGAGCCAGCTACTAACTGCAGTAAAATAGATCCACCCGATGGTATTCATCTACAAATAAAACCAAACTGCCATTACCAAAGTGGTATAGACTGGCTCCAGCAAAGACGTGGTTACATCTAGCTTCAGGAGCCTTACAGAGGGATACACTGCTGTTTTGGTATTTGGTAGCACATACAACTAGAGACAAAAGTATCCCACTGGTTTAACATCCAGCATCTGTCCAGCAGAATTGCCAGACCATTTATCAAGGTTATGTAGATAAATCTATCCAGAAGTATGGCCCATTGATTACTTTGTTGAACTCTCAGTAGCAGCGGTACATCAGGTGCGCTCTAGAACGTCCTCAAACTAGGCCTGAAACGTGTACAAGGTAGAGTACGTGCTTTGGGGGCCTGGATTGACTTAAATGATGAATGCAACGATTAAAGAAGGAGAGACCCGCAGAGCCGGAGACATTTGGTGGTAGTCCTCATCTTCAAGGAGGAGGATGAGTCAGATTCCAGATCTCCCTTCTGGACAGGTCTGAAAAAATATGAGGCCCTATCATTTGTTCACTAGTTATGGGTTCAGGATAATTTGACATTTGCTATATTCAATAAAGAGGATTTTGAGATAACGTGGGTACTACGGACTGTGGCGCCTGGTAAATAAGTGCCTTGGGTTTTACCATCAGGTCTTTACTGCAGGTGGGAGCAGCATGAAATAAAGCTTTGTGCTTCAGAAAAGCTATGCAGCGCTTCTCTTATGACAAGGACAGTGGCTCTCCAGGAATCAAATTTAGGGGGGCACAAAAGGGGCCACAGTCAAAAGTAGGGGGGGGGACACCTATAAAAGGTCTATTAGTATGCTTTCCCAAACTGACGTGGGCCTAACAACTGGCATCCTTCCACTCAAACCCAGTAATGAGGCCCTATACCTGGCATCCTGCCTCCCCTCCACCAGAACCCAGGTCCCATACCTGGCATCGTACCTCCGCACCACCAGAACCCACGCACCATACCCGGAATTCTACCTCCCTAGCGCCATAGCCCATACCCCTCACCTGGCATCCTTCTACCCCCAACATGTAGAACCCAAGACCCTGGCACCCCAAAGCCCAGGCCCCATACCTGTCATCCTTTCACCTCCTCCACCACCACCACCACCCAGCTGTACACCTGGCGTCTTACCTCCCCACCAACATAGTCCTGGCCCCTACGTGGCACCCTGCCTCGCCACCAACATAGCCCACACCACACAAGTGCCATTCTGCTGCCCCACAACCAGAGACCAAACCCATACTTGGAATACTGGCTCCACAACAGTCAGAGGCCTGAAAGCAAGCCCCAAAGCGGCCATCCCTTCCCCAAAAACACCAGAGCCTAAGCCCCACAATAATGTTTTCCATTGATATAAGCAAATAAATGACGAACTGTGATTTTTCTAAAGTGAAAAAGGTTGCTCCCAGTTCTTATCAGGTGGTTTGTTGAGCAATGTATGGTAACATTAACTACATGAAAATCATTCTACACCCTACAACCAACAGCCCATGTTCACATTCAGCTCCTCACTGAATCAATACGGATTACACAATAGTACGCATAGCACCAGAAGAAATTCCCTAAATAGCACACTAATCTACCACAGATACACCAATACAGCTCCCCACACCCCTTACACACCATAAAGCCAGGCACAACAATCACAACAATTTAAGTTACCAACCTGGAGTGAACACTAACCACTGCTCCAGACAACTCACACAATATATCAAACTTCCACACCACAGAGAGCCCTACCTTTTCAGATCATGCACACATCAACATTGCAACAAAGCAGCCTTGCCCTGCTTCTGCATTAGTCTCCTACCCCCGCCTATTGAAGATCCTGAAAACCCAAGAAACCGTGAAAATGGTGGACTGTGTACTATACAAAACTCAACAACATAATAGGTCATAGCAAAATGTTTCACTCATCCTCTTGTGGGGCCATACTATGGACGGCCCGTGCCATTTTGGTAACTGGCAGCAATAGAGGAGGAAATAATGGTCGGCTCTGCTGAGGTCAGTCCACTATACATGAAGAGATTACATTATTTGCCCAGGTTCACACACATTGGTTGAACAGTAAAACTGAGATTCAAACCCAATTTTCAGTTTAAATTGAACATAAATCTTTCAAGCTCAACTTGATACAAATATGTACAATTTGGATTTTAAAGCCCACAATAATACTGCCTGATAGAGCATAGTGTTCAAGTTCCCCATGGTCATGCGTGAGAAGGCAATCAATCAAGTCCTGTTTATGCTTGTAATTGTGAGACATGTACTATTTCTAAATTTCAGAATTTCCCTAAAGTATAAAAATCCAGAGGGGATGGGGGTGGGGGTGAACAGGATGGGATGGCCTTCTCATGTCTGGCCACTGGAACCTTGAGAGTTCTGATAGTTTACTTGCAAAATACACATATCCCAAATTAAAGTACCCTTACAATATGTAAATTCTTAGTGAAACATTTTAAGCTAAAGGAATATTGTTGTGGTTTTATTTTTCACATCCTGAAAGTCGCAGAATGCAAAATAATGCAAGCCAGAAAAAAAACCTTCCTTTAACACACTTGTACTTTTCTCAATTTAAGAATCACTAAAAAGTTGTTTGTAGTGAAGTCACTAGGATAAAGATATTTGTCAAACTCCAGATTCTTGTGCAACATTTTAAGAAAATTTAACTATCCCTATAAATCAATCCGATGTTTCCATGTTAAAGTAGGAGACTTAATTTCTAACTTTTGAAAAAGTAAGCTTTCTTGTCTAACTTTAAATATCTTGTAAGTGTACACCCACTACTAGGTAAGCCAGCTGTTAGGAGTCTCTCAGATGGAATGCAGAACGCATCCGATAAGGCATACAACAAAGGAGAAATTGCAAGCCATTAAGGCTACGATACAGGACAGGGCTGTGTGCAGGCCAAAGTCAACAAGCCTACTTTAAGCCGACTTGGCAACACTCCCAGGGCAGGTATTCACCTCTCCCTGGGAAGAGGGGGCACAGCATTTTACAGAAGATGTCAGTGTCCCCTCCCCCCACGGCACTACCCTAGTAACACCACTGGACAAGGACTTCAGACCTAGTCCAGGTTTTCAACTGGTATGTATGGGGGTACGCTGGTCTGTGTGCCCTATAAACACAGTTATAACAGCGAAGGATGAAAGGTCAGACAGCGGCTGAAATAGTCTGTTGGGTGGCAGCTACGTGGCATTGGCCCCGAGAAGCATGGGGACAGAGAGCTGGTGTGACAAGTGCCAAAGCGGAGGAGTTTTTGGCAAACGCTACGAGCTGAGTAAATAAAAAAAAGTCACGCTTTCGAGGCCGAAGCTTAGCAGTTCCGAGAAGAACACAAAAAGGTACCTTTCTGCTCTTAATACCTGGCGGGACTTGGAATTACCGGCATTTTTTACTGCCTGCCTCGATCTCCATCTGGAGTTCTTTGGCCAATGCACGAGGAATGATTTCCCCAGACTTTCGAGGCTTTATCAGGGAGGTAGCTGCATGTTCAGGCTGCACCCACCTCCCGATAAAGGGGGCTTAGTAGGAGCTGGACATAAGGCAGCTAGAAGTGCCCCAGGTACGCGCGTTGATCCATTTACCCGAGAGGCACAGGGGTTGGTAGGATTCAATCATTTGACATCTGAATTGCCGGACCTTCCCATTAACGTTATCTTTTGTAGGGGACCAGGAATTAATTCAAGAGAATTTACCTGTGTAGACCTGTCAAAGGCAAAACAGATCACAATTGGGCTCCCTGTACACAACTTTATCTCTCGTGCACCAAAGTGCATGTTTTGCAAGGAAAACCTAACTCCTAAAGAAGATCTTACAATAGTCCGTAGATGGAAACCCGTTGGGTTTAAGGTCTACATCCTCAAATATTTTAACACCCGAACAAGAAAATTACGGAGGAGACATTGTAATTGAAAACCAATTAATGACAAAAAACACATTAGGAATGGTGAAGGATTATGGTACGGACTGTTGAAACAGTGGTTGAAGTTGTCTGAATGTTTGGATCACGATACAGTGAAACAGCGTATGTGTAATTCAAATGTGGATTAGGATTTCTTTTATTTAAAAAGGGAGGACATGTGAAAGGCGCATGATTGATTAATTGGAATGGTTTAAAAAGCAACAGGTTGTCCATAATGCCCATGAAATGTGTGCACATGTAAAATGGATTTATTGGATGCATTTTTTTAAACTGTCATAATAACTTCTAAAGAGCTTAACATAGACCAGCACTTGGAGTCGGTGTATTGTTCAGAAGTTATAGCAGTGGCTTTAATTGGGTTGGGCTCTCCGCAGGCCAGGTTTTAGCGAGTCTGAACACGGGCATAATCCCTCCTTCCTTTCCACTGCAAACAGCCTGCTGTAACAAGGCTGAGACATTAATACTCAGAGTACCTACTGATGCTATTCATTACACCTTGTCCTACTCTTCCTTGTCACAGTCCTAACAGATTAAGGATGTCCACCCCCTAGATCCTATCAAAATAACCTCATAAAAAAAATACAAGTTACCCTCTACCCCCCCACCCCCCTACATGCGTATACAATGGCCGAGGAGGATGGGGGTGCGACAGGACTGGCGAGGAAGAGTACAACTAGGTGTAACGAACATTACCAGTAAGTAATCCGAGCATTATCCCCACACACAGAAGAGATGCCATTGTGAATTCTGTCGTTAAACCAACGGACAAAGGAAAGTGACACGATTTTGGAACTGGTCCTGTAGGTAGTGGTTTTGTCCAGGTCTATAAGGATCAATTTCCTCACAATTAAGGATGCTAATTGATTCCTAAATCAGCTCTGGTGAGAAGGCTGAATCACGCCTTCCTGAGAGAGAGGCAGAAAGTGGAAACCATGTTCGAACAGAAAGTGAGAACGCATCACACTGTGCCTGCTTCCAGGAGATGGGGAGGTAAGGAGGAGAGGACAAGAGGCCCCACAGTTCCCAGATGCTCCTGGTCCAGAAGATGTAGATCAGAAATACAGACGACATGGTCAAGGCTTAAGGACACTGGAGCGAAGAGGTTCAAAAAGGGAACACTGCCTGATATGAAATCGAGAGGACAGCCTCAACAGATCTTCTGATTCGCAAAATGGCTTTGGGAAGGTAGTAAACAAAACAGGATGTTTGGTAAGGCATCAGCGATCTTATCCTCCCATAGGAGGAGGGCAGTGGGTAAAAGGCATTTAGAAAATAAATAATTCAGGAGGTTACTATGAAATTCTCTGGGGAGCAGGGGAGGTGGACACCCTTCGTTAGAACTGGGATGAAAAAGAGGGGGTGTTGGGTGGCCTTGAAACAGGAGGAGCCAAACGGACACCAACACCTCACAGTCACCAATCTCTGCAGAGAGAAAACTCTGGTTTTGTTATAAGAAGGCGCATTTCCCCCTTGCAATCTGCAGTTTAAGATGTTCAGCTATCTTACAGATTGGTACCAGAGTCACCAGGTTTAATTATTTTCTTGTAAAATATCTTTATATTGGTCTTTTTTCTACTACTGGTTAATGATGCTATATAAGAACAATTTCATTAAATGTGTTTAATAGTGGAGGATTCACTGGGTGTAAAGATAATCTCTGCAATGTGCTCAACGTTTGACTTTGTCTGCATGCTGTTCTTTTAACGCACAGAGTGTGGCGGCTTATTAACTTCTCATTCATCTTCCACACTGTGGCCTGGCATCACTGCATGGCACGTCCGTCACACAGAGCGCGTTTCCATGGGGCCGGGCAACAGAACAGATGATGGCGAAGTCAGAGACGCAAATGCAGTTGGGAGAGAAGAGAGATTTTGGAGTGGAAACAGGAACGAACAGACAACTGTGGTGAGAGATGGTGATAAACGGGAAGCCAACTGGGAGCAGTCAAGAGAAAGGAAACCCATTCCACTGCCATAAGCAATTATCAACCCCACTAAAATCACACCCCACTTGGGTGGGGAAATAACAATACAATGAAATCTACTGTTCTAGCATAGTACCAGAAACTCCTAAACTCGCAATGGCAGGTCCGCTGCTTAAAGCGATCCGTTGGTTCCAGCTACCTCCCATTATTGTCCCTTCCATTTATGGGCAAAACTACTGGACGAGTCAGGAAGAACCCAACTAGGAATCTAGGAATGAGTGTGGAGACCAATCATATTCTGGATGTATCCCTGAAATGAGCACAGAAGTTCTCATAACTACCATCATGGATGAAGGAGGAATGGTGCAATCGATTCTCCTGGATCCGTCTTCGGCCGGGGTTTGATACTATGGATAGTGGCATGCTGTTGAACCGCTTATGCCATGTTGGAGGGTGGGGTAGTGGAAATCGCTGACAGCACTGGAATTAACAGAATTCGCTTTTACTCCTCATTCACAAACTATTATCCTTGATGATTTTGAATAGTCTACCTACAAAATGGACTGCGGCCCACAGGGCTTGGTACCAACGACATATTTTCATGGCATTATTGCATTCATTTGGCATACTTTTGTTCTTTTGAACTATGCAGATTGTTTCTAAAACTAGACACTAGACCCAGGCATGGACAGAGCTGCAAATGTGCCATTAATATGCATGACTACAGTCAATTGTCTGGATCAGAAGAGATTCAAGTTAAATTAAGTTAAAAGTGAGCCTTTTGGGTTCCAAGTGAAAATCCCAGAACCCAGTAATACGCTCTATTACACACTTTTCTACTGCACCCAATCACCACCATAGTGGCTGGCCAATCTCTTTGGGTCTGGCCTTTGACCCTTACACGAGAAATCTAGGACTTATATTGGATGATCAACTCGCCATGATTGCCCAAGTAAAGCGACTCCAACTGTTGCCTCCACCTCCCAAACCTAAAAAAAAAAAGTTATGTCAGCATTGTTAATGCTTACATAGAAGCCAATATTTTATTTATTAGATATTTATTATTAGGTGCTTATACAACAAGACAGTGTTTCAAAGCGCCACAAGGCACAAGGGGAGGGAACAAGGGAGCAAATTATACCGCATGTCATACCTCAGACCGCCCAATGAGATTGGTGCAGGCGCACTGCCTTAAAATCCCTTGCTTCAAGCTACAAAAAGGCAGCAGGGAGAACAGTCCCCGTCCTCGCAGCCAAATTATGGAACACTCTACACCTAAGAACTGAACATACCTACCCACCCATTCAGGAGAAACGCCAAAACTTGGCTCCTTGCGCAAGAATCCTAGATTCCCCTCTGCATCACGACCCTAGCCGTCGCCTGCTCTACAAACTGCGCGATATGTAAGAAATATACTCCCGTAACTATGTAATGTTCATGTAAACTCTGCACATTTCTATCTCAGTCAAACATATATCTGGTAATTTGCAAGAAATTTACTCCTGCAATTTTGTAATCCTCTACCTGTAAATTCTGTAAAAAAAAAAAATGTTCACTTCTCGCTCATATATACTTTGCGCTGTGTAAACTTTATTCTTTTCACTGTACCATCTGTAACCTTCCATGTAAGAAATGCGCCCAGATGCCCACGGGCTAGGAGCGCCATACAAATAAATAAACTAAACTAACGTAATAAACAATGAAAATGATGATGAATAAATAGAGTAAATAGTATTGACTATTCTAACTGTTCATCTGGGTTTAGCACTAACATGTACAAAACACTAGCCAAATTCACAATAAGCTCCTGTGTAACCTGTGCTGCAACTGCTGCACTAGCTGCAGCTCGCAGGACGCAGTAAATTAAATCTCTCTGCATTACACAAAGCCAAGCCCCTTCTTTGTAGTACAGAAATAGTCCAAATACAGAATCTTACGATTAGTATGGTTATCTGATCAACAACCAATAACTAACTATTCCTCGCATAAAACTGCCAATTGGGGAAACTGACATTTATTGTGCAAGCAGCATCCTCAGAGGCGTTGCGAGGGGATGAGGAAAGGCCGAGGGGTCTATAGCCCTGGCTCTTTTGGCTGTAGCTCCGGATAGAAGCTCAGGGGCTACAACCAAAAGGCTAGCTAGCCCTCAGTCCCTGACAGTCACAACATCAATGTAGCCCCAGATCTTTTCCAGACCTAGGAACACCTCTGGGCAACCTTTTGGAATGCCCTCCACAGAATATAAGAAATATAGAGTGTAAAGCAGTCTTTTGAAAGCCTCTAAACAATACTGTTTATACATAGACTGGCTGGCCATCTCACCGTCAGTATACTGCTTCAATGACAACGTGCTCTCATTGGGGCATAAGACTGATCTTTGTCAGATCACATAACCAGAAACATGCAGGCAGATGCTCACATTGCCAGTGTTTTCAGAGAGGAACGGTTTGTAACTTAGTTGCCAGAGGGCAACACTCACTGGTGCCCTTGAAGGCAGTACAGGTTAGGCAGACAACTCTAGTTGCTCCCAGTTTAGTCTTCACCATCTCGCTCCTCTTGATCAAGTGTCACTTGACAATCCCTGCATCCTCAGAGTAGGGATTGCAACCACCCACAGCAGAAAGCAAGATAGCAGGAGAAGCAGGCGAAATACCAGGGGCACAGACAAGGTAGACCCTGAGCTGGCAAAGCCTGCCCAAAATCTAAACGCCCTCTCAGCAACAATGCTGAGAGGGAATTTACAGACAAGTGCCCGCAGCTTTGCAGCAGGGGCCACTCTCTGGCTCTGCTGTGCATGTCAGGAACCAGGAAGCTCTCCAGGCTTCCTGGTTCCGGTCTGTGTGGAGAGCGGGATGCCTGAAGTCTGGTGAGCAGGCGAGGGGAAGGGGGGGGGGAAGAGTTGTGTGAAGTCTGAAGTGGAATAAGTAAGGGAAAAAATCATTTTTGTCTCTGTATGCGAGGATTATATGTGTACATGCGTGCATGTTAGAGGGTGTCTGTGTAAGTGCCAGAGTATGAATGAATGCAGTGTGAATGGCGTACTTGGGTGCAAGTGTGCATGTGAATGAGAATGCAGTGTGAATGTTCTGATCCTTGTGTAAATGAGATGCTCCATGGGTGCGTGGCTAGTGGGTGGATGTGTAGGAATGGGTGTTGGGATGTTTTTCTACCGTGGCATGGCATGTTTTACTAGCATTTCTGGGAAAAGCTAACTTGAGTTATGAAAAGGAGGAGGTGCTGGGGGAGGGTACTACAATAAGGCTGGTTGCTTGGATGTTTTTTCACTGTGGCATGGGATTTTTTTAGACGCATTAAGTGCATAGCCAACATGTTGAGTGTTATTACCTGGGTGAGAGAAGGAAAGAACAAGTTACTTTCTTACCTGGTAACATTCTTTCCATGGGTCAATACGCTTCCTCGAGGGCCTCCGCCGAGCCGACGTCACCGGATGTTACAAGTAGGACGCACATAGCCTCAGTTGTAGTTTTTTCCTAGAACGTGTGGCACCAATCTTCTGCCAGAATGACTACAGAAAGCCTTGCGGAAACGTAAGCTGCAATCGCATAAGAAATTCTGTAGAGGGCAAGCTGGAAGGCTACGATGTGGAATACGTCATCGGACCATCCCATCGAAAGAACGTTACCAGGTAAGAAAGTAACTGGTTCTTCGAGGGGATTTGTTCCTCCGACGTATTCCACATCTATGACAGACTCCCGAAGCAGTACCAACATATGGAGGTGGGAAAAGAATTTGGAAATTTAGAATGCCCAATCAAATTGCAGAATAGAGGACCGCCTTACCAAAGGCAAAGTCTTGCCCATGGATAGAGTCCAGGGAGTAATGTTTTACAAAAGTATGGACAAAGGCCCATGTGGCTGCTTCACAAATGTTACGAATGGGAACACCCCTCTGCAGAGCTGTGGAGGCAGCAACACCGCTAGTAGAATGGGCCCTTAAGCCTACTGGAGGGTCCTTACCCGCCAGACGGTAGCATTCCGAGATGGTCAAGATAATCCATCTGGACAAGGTCTGCTGAGTAACAGCTTGACCCAAACACCTTCCAGCGTATCCTACAAAGAGCTGATCGTCCACTCTGACCCGGGACATGCGCGAGATGTAGAAGCTTAACGCTCTCCTAGGATCCAACCTATGGAGACTATCCTCTTCCTTACCAGGATGCGGAGGAGGATAGAACACCGGAAGAATGACCTTCTGGCTTAAATGAAATTCCGACACAACCTTCAGCAGAAAAGAAGGACGAACCCCAAGGACAACCCTGTCCTTATGGAACACCGTGAAGGGTGGCTTGGCGGACAGTGCCTGCAACTCACTCTGCGAGCGGAAGTAAACGCAACTAAAAACCGTTTTAAAGGTCAAGGGTCTCAAAGGACAAGAATGTAAAGGCTCAAACGGAGCTCCCATTAGGAATTTTAGAACCAGGTTCAAATCCCAACCGGGCACCTGGAAAGGTGACGGTGGGAACACATTAGTGAGCCCTTTCAGAAACTGAGAAATCAAAGGATTCTTAAAATAAGAACACTCCTCAGGCGAGCGCTTAAATATCGACAACGCCGCCAGGTAACCTTTAATGGTCCCCACTTGCAGGCCCTTGTGGGCTAACAAAAGCAAAAAAAGACAGAACCACAGGAATGGCACATGAAAAAGGATCCACATTCTTAACCCTGCACCAGTCGCAGAATTTTCTCCAATGGCAACGGTACAGGGACTTTGTTGCGGGCCTTCTGGCCGAAAGCAACACCTCAATCACGTCTTCAGGGAGGTCCCAATCCTTATACCTCAACCTTTCAGAAGCCAAGCATGAAGGTTGAGGGACTTGACCTCTGGATGGAGAACCTGACCCCCCCCCCTCTCGTGAGAGCAGATCGTCTTGGTAGGGAAGACGGCATGGAGGGCAGATGGACATGTTGAGAAGGTCCGGGCACCATGTTCTCCTGGCCCATGCCAGAGCAATGAGGATCATTCAGGAACCAAACCTCCGTAACCTCCGCAGCACTTGCGGAATGACGGTGACTGGAGGAAACGCGTACAGCAGTGGGAAGGACCACTCCACTACGAACACGTCCCCTAAGGCTCCTCTTGGAGGAAATTCCTGCAAGCAGAATCTTACGCACTTCCGGTTGACACTGGTGGCGAAGAGATCCACTTGTGGGGTCCCCCAAAGGGCGAAGATCTCCAGGAGAATCTCCTGAGCCAGCTCCCACTTGTGAGAGACCATGCTCCGCCTGCTCAGATCGTCCGCTGCCACGTTTTCGTCTCCGGCTAGATGAACTGTCAAGATCGAAATTTCCTGCTTGATGGTCCAGAACCAGAGCTGCATCGCCCCTCTGCACAGAGGCAGAGACTCTGCCCCCTCCCACCCCCTTTTTGTTGAAGTAGTGCAGCATGGCCACTGTATTGTCCGTCAGAATCAGGACATTCTTCCCCCGCACAGCTAGCAGAAAAGCCTTCAGGCCTAGCCTGACGTCCCTCAGCTCCAACAGATTGATATGGAGTCTGGACTCCGACAGAGACCAACGACGGCTGACTGTCAACTCGTTGGCATGAGCTCCCCATCCTGTGAGGGATGCATCCGTCACGATCGTCACCTCCGGCCAGGGAAGACAAATTGGAGCCCCCTTCATCAGATTGCCTTCGACAGCCCACCACAGAAGATCCTGGGCGACCGAGGGCGGCACCTGAACTGGATCAGACATCCTGCCGGAGGCCTGTGACCATTGCATCTTGAGAGCCCACTGCAAAGATCTCATCCACAGCCTGGCCTCTGGCACAAGAAGAATGCAGTATGCCATGAGGCCGAGCAACCTCAAGAACTCGAACGCCGGGAGATTCTCGGCATGTTGAAACTTGTCCACCATCTGCAGAATGTGATGAGCCCTCACCTGGGGAGGCAAACACTGCCCCAGAGATATGTCGAGCACTGCTCCGATGTACTGGAGCCACTGGGTATGTGTCAAGTGGGACTTCTTTAAGTTGAGGGGGAAGCCCAGCTTGTGAAGGGAGTGGCAGGTGACTGACAGATGATCCAGGACTTGCTCAGGAAAGCGCGCCCTGATCAACCAATCGTCCAGGTAGGGGTAGACGTGAATCCCCCCTTTCCTGAGATACGCTGCCACCACCACCATGAGCTTGGTGAAGACCCTCGGGGCGGAGGTCAATCCGAACGGCAGGACCCAAAACTGAAAATGCGAGTCACCAACCGCGAACCTCAGGTACTTCTTGTGCTTGGTATGAATTGGCACATGAAAGTAAGCATCCTTGAGGTCGAGTGACACCAACCACTCCTGAAGTTGAAGGGCCTGGAGGACTTGAGAAAGAGTAACCATCTTGAACTTGTCCTTCCTGAGGAGCTTGTTCAAACCACGCAAGTCCATGATAGGTCTCAATCCCCAGTCTTTTTTCGGAATCAAAAAATATGGGGAATACCATCCCTTGTTCCTCTCCGCTACAGGCACCAGTTCTATAGCGCCTTTTTCCAGCAGGGATTTGATTTCCTGCGCAAGGAGCGGATCCGGACTCTTTAAAGAAAGATTCCCTGGTGGATTGTCGTGAGGCCTCTGCCGGAAAGGAAGACAGTAGCCGTGGGCTATGATCTCCAGAACCCACAAATCTGAAGTAATGGCACGCCATTCTACAAGATGCTGCGCCAGCCTTCCCCCAACCGGCGAACCATGGGACATGGCCTCATGACTGAGCTGCTGCGGCAGTGCCTGAGGGCAAAGAGGCAACTGCCCGAGCGGCCTTGGCACCTCGAGTACCTTGTTTTCCACCTCTGGTACTCCTATGGTGGCCCCTTTGACTTGCAGCTCCCCTCGATCTACCAAAGGAAGAGTAGTATCGAAAGGAACCACCCCTTCATTGCTGTCCCCTAGGACGAAAAGGCGTAGGTTGTTGAAATGCAGCGCTCAACGACTTCGCTGAAGCTTTGGAGGTCTGCAACCTCTCAAGGCTCTCGTCAGCCTTGCTGCCAAAAAGATGTACACCATCAAAGGGCATGTTGAGAAGCCGGGCTTGTACATCGGGAGCAAACCCCGACTTCCGCAACCACGCAAATCTGCGCATCACGGTGCTCGCCGCCATGGACCGGCTGACACAGTCTGTCATGTCCGGACCCGACTGAGCGGATTCACACATGGCATCCTTGCCATCCTGAAGGAGGGCAAGAAAACCATCCCGTTCCTCCCCTTCGGGAATATGTTCAGCCGCCAAAGACACAATTCCGCAGAGTGTGAGTGAAACGTGCTAAGGCACACACATAGTTGGCTGCCTGTAAAGCCATACCCCCTGAAGACAAAACTTTCTTCGCCGAGCCATCAAAACGTTTGTCGCCCCTATCAGGAGGGATGGTAGGGTACGACACCTGCTTTGCTGGGGCCGTAGCCGCCTGCACCACCAAACTCTCCGGAGTGGGGTGCGTAGTCAAGTAGCAGGGGTCGCTACTGGCTGGACGGTATTTTTTCGGCAACAACTTGCTCACTGCCGGGAGACTCTCTGGAGCAGTCAAAGCCGCCACCACCCTTCTCTGTAAAGCCATATGAAATGGCAGCACCGGGTCAGTGGGTGGACCTTGGTCAAGGATATCTGTCAGGTCATCCTGCAGAAAATCAACTGGTGGCGCAGACCATCCCAAGTACTCCGTCACCCTCGACATGAGACTCCGGTATGAAGACTCAGCGTGCGTGCAAGGCTCAGGCCTACTGAACTCAACCTCCGGAGAGGTGTCCAGACCACTGGCGTTGTTCAAAGACTGACGCAGGTCTTCCAACTGGCTATGACCAGACAAGAGTTCGTCAGGAACAAAACCTTCATCAGACCCTTCATCCACCTCAGAGATGTAATCCAGAGGCTGGAATAAATCCCTGGATGAGGGCACAGAAAAAGGATCAAATACAGGCCTCACTGACTCCCTTAGGGCCTTCCTCAGAGTTTCCACCGATGCACGGGGTACCTCCGGTAAAGCCTCCACAAAAGGCGTTGACGGAATCGGCATTGAATGAGGCGCCGACGGCTTCGACACAGGCCTCGAGGCCGGAGCCCCGAGCGTGTCCTTCGACGGCCTCAGCGCCGATGACTTCCTTGGAGGTGGAGCCTCGAGAGAGTCCCTCGACGGACATGGCGCCGATGGCGTCGACGTCTTCTTAGAAGACCTCACAGGCTCTGACGGTCTCGAGGGCGTCAAGGACTGCGACCTGGAGCGGGAATGGCTAGAGTGATCCACATTGTCCGATCAGGACCTCGATGGCTCCCGATGATCGCGCCGACCGCCTGAGCCCGAAGGCGTGCGAGCGGTGGCCCTAGCGTGTTCCTTGCCGGCTTCTCTCGAAGGCGCAGACGGAACGGAGCCCTGCGATTCGAAGATCAATAGAAATCAGAAGAACTGAGGCGCGCCGAGATCTCTGAAGCGACCACATTCACTGAAAAAACGGAACTGAGG
Organism: Ambystoma mexicanum; assembly: GCF_040938575.1. Lineage (NCBI taxonomy): Eukaryota > Metazoa > Chordata > Amphibia > Caudata > Ambystomatidae > Ambystoma > Ambystoma mexicanum. The sequence goes on from NC_090923.1 coordinate 934,701,794, forward strand.
CTACTGGCATCGTGCATCCTACTTATAACATCCGGTGACGTCGGCTCGAGGGAGGCCCTCGAGGACAGCGTATCGACGTCATCGACGCAGACGCCAAAAATGTTTCCGAAGCAGCACAGCTGTGGTGATTACCTGTCAGATGTGGAATATGTCGGAGGAACAAATCCCCTTGAATGTTTTCTTACTGTGGCATAGCATTTTTTATTGACGTGAAGGGCAAGGCCAACAAGATGATTGTTCTTACACAGGAACATTGTGTAGCCAAAAAGGACACGTTTACTGTGGCATTGCTTTTTGTACAGGCATTAAGGGCAAAGCAGTGGGAATGTCGGCATTAGTATTTTCTTTCATGGGGATACTAGCATATATTGGTAGAGTCAGCATGAACACATTTTCTTATAGTATCGTTACTTGCAGTAAGAGCAAAGCAAACAGGCTGGCATTTATAATTCCCCCAGCATGGGCACAATCAGAATGAACATTTTCTTTTTGCATAGGCGTATAGTTGCAAAAGCATCACGAAAATGCTGCCCGTGCTTTGTTGGTGACTTGGCATTTAATGGATTTTCTGCCAATGCATTACCCTACAAAACCAATTATAAATCCCTTCCCCATCCGAAACCCTCTAGGTTGGTTTGGGATCCCTCGCTACGCTTTGTCACTCGGGCACATTTGTCCAGGAAGAGAACAAAACCCCATTGCCCTGCAGGATCCCCTAGGGGTGGGCCCAACTACATCAGCTTCATGTCCCACTTGGTAAAAGATCCTGGCTACGTCTCTGCCCACTGATGGCACCAGGAGTGACAGTGGCGAACATAGGAAGACTAATCAACAACATTACCACCAGGCTGCCACCATTGCGCTCCCCCAGGGATTTACAGCCTTCATGTCAGTCTGTAGACAACATGCTGCTGAATATGGGCTCCTGCTTGTCAAAGAAGAATACAGGGTTTATTTAATCAACCCACATTATTTCAGAATACAGACTAAAAGTAAGAGTGCTAGTGAAAAAGTCATGAAAAATAGTGCTATAGGTTTGGAATATAGGAAAATACATCCTTTTGGGCAAAGTCATCCGTGCACACAAAACATATCTGAAAAAGTTTGTGCTCTTTCTTCAACCCAGATAATCCCTTACTCCCCCGCAGTCTCACCATAACTTTCTATGGTAGGACGATTACATTAGCATGCAAACTTCTCCTTAGCGAGGGCCTTAAGTGGGCTGGGCCAGCCGGGGCCGTGTCCCGGAAGCCTCCAAAAAGTGGTACTCAGCCGGGGGCCTGCCGGGGTCCCCTGGTCCCACAACGATGCGGCTGGACTTTTTCCCCATGCTGTGGCCTGACATGGCATCCAACAGCAGGAGGATGGGCCAGTTACTGCAAATTCTTCTGGTGACCCCTCGAGAGGGGTCGCAGCACGAAGTTGCAGGCCCAAGCCAGGGGCGCCATTTTGACCTGGTCTTGCCTGCTGTGCAGAGAAGAGAGGATCACACGCTGCGCCAGACGACCAGGTAAAATTACACAAAATTCCTTTTCTTTGCACAGTTATCAGCAAGTCATTTGCTGATAAATGTGCAAAGAAATGGAAAGGTTTTCCACGGTGTGCATATAAACAAATAATGCGTTGAGCAATGAAAATGCCACACTAGCTCTGCACGTACATTTTCTTTTTTATCTGCCAGTTTCTCTTTCCGTCACGGTGAGGGAAAGGGATCTGTTGACAGATAAAAAAAAGAAAATGTAAGTGTAGCGGTAGTGCAGCATTTTCATTGCTTAATGCAGGGTTTGTTTACATGCACACCTGGAATGTCCTTGGCCACGCCCATCACGTTGTAGACCGCGCCCTCAGGGAGGCCACGTCCCCAAAACAGCCCCCCTCAAATTCTACCCCACTTAATGCACTGTCCTTAGCCCCGTCACCCAGTCTACATTCAAGTTCCATTTCCCAGTATTTTGCCAATTTAATTTCGTTGCATTGATTTCTGTCCCCATCCAGTGGTGCACAACTCTGGCCCTCGAGCCAAGAAACCTACGGGGTTTGCAGGATAAGAGCTGAAAGTGATTACCCATTTGGATCCACTGGTTGCAAAATTGTATGCCATGATGATTCCTAATTGAGATCCTCAACACCCGACCTGTTTGCAGGCCTCAAGAACTGGAGCTGTGCCCCCTTCCTCAATGACAAGTCACATTTTGCCTCTGGAACCTTAGCTGCATGTAGGATACCTACCACCTGCCTCACCCCTGCCAGTGCCACCGTAGGCAGTCGTGTAGGAACTCCCAGGGCTATTCACGAGGAACTTCCCAAGAGACTTGTGGTATAACCGCAGCCCCGCTCTGCCTTCAGGACAACAGTGAATCGTGAAGTGAACACTGTTTTCCTATTAAATTTGTTGTTTTATTTCGACATTCTCACCTTGTGTACAGACTGCAGAGCACAAATGAGAGAATCAATTGAGCAAAGCTGCAAATGTCAACAAGCGTCTGCTGGCATATGTAACTTTTGTAGCAATGGTTGCCTTTTATTCTCAAATGTAGCAGTTCATCACTTAAATTGCTGTGGAAGGAGGTTTTGTTTCATCAAGTTTGTCACCTTCTCAAATTTTAATTCACAGCATGCATCCTTCCTTGCATTTGGGGGATTCCACTTTGTAGACTAATAGAAGCATTCCTAATGTTTTAATCCATCTACTTCACTGCATTGCATTGCCTTTGAAAGGTATGCATTCTCTTTTATGCCAATTTCTCCTCTAAAAGTAAACCATGGCTTTGCCCATCTTCTTTCTAATACCCTGTCTATGTTGTCAGGTTAGCATATGAGCCCTGGTTGTTTCACAGAAAAGTCAAACAATGAAGGGCTACAATTTGTGTTGAGTCGGGCGATTCCCTGGAGGGTAGAGTCTCTGAAAGATAAACTGCATTATGCCAACAGGTTAAAATTATACCAATCGTTTCTACCCAATGCTAAATCAGGCCCTCTCATCAAACCTCCATGCCAAAAGCATAGTGCTCAGTGCTCTGCTGCATCAATCTCCTGACATCTGCAGCACCTGCCCTTCAGTGGCACAGAGTTGTAGTCCCATCAGTCTGGTGGCAGGGTAATCTCGAAGAATAAGTCCAACCTGGTTTTGGTATGGTGTCTGACAGTGCACACAATTATTACAGCCACATCAAATTGGTATCGTACAAATGATAACCCTGTAACCTCAGGTCAGCTATGGAAAGGCTATGGGGATTCTTCGCCAGCTAGCCTGTCTCTGCTTAAGCAAGCAAGAAGAATGAAAAAATGCTGTATCTTTTCATCCTCTGGGAGGATGGGTAACATCCCTTAAAACACAGAACTCACTAGGAGAGCCCCAGGGGAACCAAACATTAAAAAAGCACACTCTTAACAAAGGCCAGACTCACATCAAGGTGTTGTATACCCAAGGGCCTTCGAAGCTGCAGGCTTGAGAAGGGGGTGGTGTTAGAGTAGCCAGAAAGGGCAGAGCGAAACAGAGGGGGTTGGCTATCTTTTGTTATGTGGGTCTAATTCCTTCCTGTCCCCGTCACTTCCTGCAGAACAGAAGAACTCTGGCTATCTTACAAGAAAGTAAAAGCCCCTGGCTGGCAACAGGCCACCTGCTTTCCATTACCCTGTGGCCTTTTAACTGTATAATGGGTCTCGCACTTCTTTCTTGATTCATGTTGGACTTGCATCCAGACAAAAATAATTATTTGGACCCATTAGGAGTGCAGTCCGTTATAAAGTCTTCCACATGTGAGGTGTACAAAGAGTGCTCCCAAGGCAGAGGTGAGCTCTGCTCACTAACCATCCCAAGGGAACAGTGGGGTGACTTGCTGTTGGACCATGACCTGCACTGTGCCAGCTGCACTGGAACCAGCCTTCTCATTAGAGGTCAAGCACACCTGCAGATCCCAGCTTACCTCAATGAACTGGGAGTGAAGAGAAAACTGACTCACCTTGTCCCAGAACCACTGTATTAGAAACAAAAAAGCATCTGGACTCCTGTTTTCTAGGCTTCAAATATAATTTGAACAGATTTGAAGGCCTCAAGGCACACATGATCTGTGGTGCCTCCTTTGGCCCTCTCGATGAACCTCAAACCAATGTCTGCCCCCACCAAACCAGTTAGATGTTGCATCCTACTATCCAGGGGTGTTGCTAGGTCTGGAAAAGATCCGGGGCTATGCTAATTTTGGGACTGCCGGGACTGGGGGCTAGCTAACCTTTTTGGTTGTAACCCCTAAACTTCTATCCGGGGCTACAACCAAAAGACCCGGGGCTATAGCCCTCTCAGCCCCCCCTAGCAATGCCTCAGCTACTATCCACGCTCATCACCACATTGGTTCAAACTGAAGCTCACAGCTGCAGAAGTCTTCAAACTGCTGACTCTAACACCTCAAATCGCCAGGATCTTCGTAGTGAGCCAACCTGGACTTCGACTAACCGCTGGAAGCCTTGTGTCACTTGCCGACTCAACCCAGCGATATCCATCATTGCAAACCATTGCAACTATCAAATCGAACGTGGTGGACACTTTAAGCCGCACAGAGATCTGCTTCAAACCTGACTTGATGGCTGAATCAACTTGACTGAACTCACTGCACTTGAATCTCGTATGACTGCAAGAACAGCACAGAGGCCCAGTTTGATGCTGTCGAACCATCAAGAACATATTAAGGCACTTTTGAGAGTCTCAGACACCTTAGTCCACGTTTGGGACCAATGGTGACTCAAACCACGGTTTTGCACATTTACCTAAAAGGCATATCCTTTTTCAAAGACATTTTTGCAATTTCTTGCTAGTTCGCCCCGCCACAGTACCCAGATTCCCATCGCCTCTATGTTCTGCATTTTCTGTGTTCTTGCCACAGGAATAGGGTTGCCACCTGCCCAGATTTAGACTGTACTGACTGTATTTTGAGAGGCCTGTCTGGTTGTCCAGTTTAGATGAAATAAATACAGATTTCATGTGTCTCTTGGAACAGATGCAGTCTGAATTTCAAGACTCAGAAGCCAGGGAAGGTGCAGTAGGAGCAGCCTGTGGCCTTTGAAGGTGTGCGTTAGCCAGGGCTGAATGCAGTAATCGAAATTAAGATGTGATAAGCAGGAGCTAAAAGGAACTCCTAGATATCCAAGTGACCAGGAGCTACTACTGGAGAACCAGGAGCTAGTACATAGCCTTCCGCAAATCTAACTTCCACATAAGAGGCAAACATATCACTTTGTCCATTACCTATGATTCCTTAAGCATTAGGACACCTATACGACATTTAAAGCATATGTATAGATTGTCCCAAATGCAGAATTAAATCCACATAGGTGTGGTTTTTCACCATCAGTTGGCCTGGGGAGCTAAAGGTAAATCCTGGTAGCTGTTGGTGTCAAGATAACCAGGCTCTTCTAGGCCATCAGCAGGAATCCGTGAATGGACTTCCTGCAGTGGTCCTCAGAGATGCGATGTACAGATCTGTTGTCAGGAAAGGGCAGCAATGAACGGAAACTGGGTCATGGGGGTAGGTAAACCTCCAGTGACCCTTTCACATGCAAAGTACCAACTCTGCATGCAAAGTGCTAATGTTGGGGCTGCTAATTTTGATGGCCCATATGCATTTTCAAGCCAAGTCCAGACAACAGGTCTTGCAACCTATTTGTGAAAGAATTGTTACATTTTACATTTATAAAACATGTACAACCCTGCCTGCTTTTCCGCCCACTTGGAGACTAAATAGTTATTATCCGGGCTTTCCAGAGCTAATAGAGCATGCCCAGAAAGCCACTGAATCGTACTTTGAATTGAATGCAACATCTGCGGGGAGCCCGACAACCGTATGGGAGGCATATAAACCGGTCCTAAGAGGGGAATTCATCTCTTGGACCTTCGCCCATAAGAAAACACAAACGGAAACACTCCGAGAAGCAGAAAAGCACGTGCAAAGAGCAGAGGCATCTCACCTATCCCAAGGTCCACCAGAAACTCACCGTGCATTACAATTAGCACAAAAACAACTATATAATGCGATGGCATTGGATGATATTTGCGATGGCAATTGACAATGCCAAACAGGCGCACGCAGCGATGCGTGCCAGAGTGTAAGAAGTCGGGGACAAAGCAGGGAAATTGCTAGCATGGCTGGAGAAGCGAGATGAGGGGCTCAGACATGTCAGAGCGATTAGGACTCATGAGGACACACTGATAACGGCGGATAGAGACATAGCGGAAATGTTCGTAGCCTACAATAGGGCGCTATAAAAGGCACCAACTACCCCCATTGACGCCACAGTTCTAGAGGGGATCACCCTCCCGGTGATAACACCCGACCAAAGAGCCCTGCTAGAGACTGACATCTCGGAGGAAGAGTTGTCCACAGCCATGGCAGACCTCCAAGACGGGAAAACCCCGGGACTCAATGGTTTCCCCATAGAGGTGTGGAAAAAAATAGGATCAAACGCAGTTACACCGCACTTACTGAAAATGTACGAAACTTGCCGCAGCGAGGGGTCCCTTCCACCGGACCTGAGACTAGCCACTATAGTGGTACTACCCAAAGAAGATAAACCTCCAGATAGATGTAGTTCATACAGACCTATCTCCCTCATCAATACCGAAACCAAAATCCTAGCCAAACACTAGCCAACCGGCTTCAGCAAATCATACCCTCGCTAATCCACCCAGATCAGTGTGGATTTATGCCGCAAAGATCCACGCGTATGAACATACACCGGCTGCATACAGCAATAGAAAACGCGACTACCATTCGGGGCCCACTAGCCCTACTGGCGGTGGACTTTGAAAAAGCGTTCGATTCAATTAATTGGGAGGCGATCTGGGTAATAATGCAAAGAATGGGATTCGGGCCCCACTTCATGAGCTGGGTCAAATTACTCTATAAATCTCCATTAGCGGTCACAAAAGTAAACGGCTATGTATCAAACCCCTTTGAAATAGGAAAAGGAACCAGACAAGGGTGCCCACTGTCGGCTATGATATTTGCGATGGCAATTGAACCACTCGCAATAATACTAAGAAACAATGAAACATGGAAAGGCTTCCGCTGGTCAGAAACCTGGGAAGACAAAGTGTCCCTGTATGCGGATGATCTGCTGATATACCTGCATGACCCAGTAAATTCCTGTCCCATAGTGACTTCTTTATTGCAGAAATACAGTGCTTTCAGTGGACTGCGGGTTAATTGGGCGAAATCCTCCCTGTTCCCACTAAGCCAGGAAGGGGGAGCAATACCACCCCATTGCCCCTACCAAGTGGTGAGGGAACAATTTAAATATCTAGGTATATTAATAACGAATAACCTGAGCGATTATACACCCAGGAACTTGCAACCAGTGTCGACAAAGCTTACAGAGGACACCCGACATTGGTCGTCCCTTCCTTTGACACTATTAGTTAGAGCAGCGCTCTTTAAAATGATGTCCCTGTCTCGACTCTTATATGTATTACAGAATGCCCCACTATATATTCCTCCAAACATATTTAGAAAGATAGATCAATCACTCCGGAAGTTGATATGGAATAACGGCCACCCACACATAGCACTGGCCACACTCCAAAGATCTGTTTGGGAAGGCGGAATAGGGCTCCCTCGAATACAGACCTATTACTGGGCCAGCCAACTGTCAATAGTAAATGACCAATTGCACGGGGACACAGCTGCGCCCCACAACAAATCCCTAGAAACTGGCACTCCCGAGAGATCATTCATGCAATATCTCTATGGGAAGAGAGCTCGACCAATCACCTCCAATATGAGAGCACACAACGCAAATTTGGGCAGAGGCACATAGGTTTGTGGGGTGGGGAGATAAGTTATCGCAGGCTCAGCCAGTGTGGAATAACAGAAATCTTCCGGGTATATATACACGCTTCCTAAATGGCTGACCTGGGGCCAACATGGAACACTCACATTGGGTGACGTGAGTGAAGACAGCATAATCCCATTCACTGAGCTAGCACCCCGCCTTGCACTCCCCCCAAACTGAACATTATCACTATATTCAACTACAGCACGCAATACAGGGCAGCCTCTCCGATGTGACCCCCCTACTGGAATACACCCCGATAGAAAGGAACCTATTCCCTGAACCAATCACTCATAGTGATATCGATCCTGTACAGTGCCATAACTTCTTTTGGCACGACAGAACTGTTGGCGCTATAAACCAAATGGGAGGCTAACGTGGGTGCAATATTACCGGACGAATGGATCACAGCACTAATGTTCCCAAGGGAAGTAGCCATATCATCAAGACTCAGACTGATCCAGCTAAAGGTGTTACACAGAGCGTATTATCCCAGGGTTGCCCTCTACAAATGGGTAAAGATAAATGATCCAACCTGTTTGCGATGTAAAACAGTAGAGGGTACCTTCTTCCATATACTATGGGAATGTGCATGCATTCAACAATTTTGGGGGGCATGTTGCGACGAATTATCTAGAGTCATGGGCAGGCCGATCCCAAGGGACCCTAAGCTACTACTGGGAATGGACGATGCAGTTGAATTGTCAAGATATGAAAAACTTTTATCCACCACAACCGCCCTAATTAAAATAAATATTGCTCAAAAGTGGGGATCGGACTTGACACCAAGTTACGAACAATGGTTGACAGACGTAGACATCTGTGTGGCAATGGAGCGCAGGGTATACACGGCCAGAGGATGCCCAGCCAAGGTGCAAAAAATATGGCAAAAATGGGAAGACGCACACTGAAAGCCGACATTGGATAACTGGACATCAAGTCAAATGGAGATATATCGAGAACCCCATGGTACTCACAGGACAGGAATGAAGGAAGTGATCCCGGTGTTGGGGCAAGCATACCCTGCTTCAAACTTCTGTGTATAAGGGAGGGGGGGGAGATACTCCGAGAGCTTTATCGGCAGTGTGCAAGTATTGTTTTGTTTATGTGTTTTGAAAACCAATAAAATGTGTTATAAAAAAAAAAACAATGTAGCATTCTTTAAAAAGTGATTGTTCCACAGAGCACTATTGGCTGATGTGTTGACCCCTACATGTGCACGTTTCTGTCCACTTGGCTATCATATGCAGAACATTCTTCAGGGGGTATCATCACTCCTATTTCCTTTCAATTTCACTTAACTCGGTTTTCGTTATGAAATCCAAGGGAGATCAATTCCCAATGTCACATCAGCACCATCAATTACTATGCCATATTAGGATGCTTTAATGCATCCGATAATTTCATATCATTACTAATAACTATAGTTGATTTTGGACTTCTCTCCATTACGTTAGGAATCATGTCGTGCTGTTGGTCATGGATATATAGTGCATACACTCAGCTCACGCTCCATGCTGGATTTTCATATGCTTTGCTGATGTCCGAAAGAACAGTGTTAATCAGTTTTTGGGGGCGGGGGGGTTGTTAGCGTTTCTGGAATGGATTAATACTGTTCTTTCAATGCACAGTGTCGTCAGCTCAGTGAGAGGAATGTTCCTGTCTCGCAGATACAAGAAGAGGTGGTGGACAGTCTCAAATCCTAGCTTCAACTTTTAACTAAAGTATGAGATTGTTCACAAATTATCCTTCCGTGCCTTATCTGTGGCACATCTAATGTGAACTACATAAGCCCTGTTTTTCCATCAGATAGAGGGAGATTTAATATATTTCCCCAGATGAAATGAATTAAAAGTGATGATTATAACTTACAATTGTAACTTTTTTTTCTACATAGTTAAAAATATTGGCATGAGTGTGTGTGCGTGCTATTATACCCACCCTTTTTTACCCTGAGATAGGACCATGGCAGAATGTTTAATGATAGGGAGTGGTGTTAGGAGTGCACCACAAATACCAAACATTTCTGAGTTTTTGATTTCAACTATAGGCAGGTCAGGCTTGATATCAGCGGATCCATTTTTATCAGAACCAACTCAGCTTTTCATCATTCCAAGATAATAAAATGGCATATCATTTCAGCCATAAAAAGCCAAGTGAGCTTGCTATATGGGCCCCGGTGCCAACAAATGTATTTAATACTGCAATTCAAACTGGCTGGGCGCCTACAACTTGGAGTTCAGCGGTGATAGTCCCCCATATTTAAAAAGGCAGACTGGGCTGATCCAGGAAATTATCGCCCCATATCATTGCTGGATGCCGCAGGGAAAACATTTGCTAAGGTTTTGCTGCGGTATCTTGTGGCCTGGGTGGATGACACTAAACAACGCAGTCACTTTCAACCAGACGTGGACTCCCTGCTCACTGTGCTTAGAGAGGCTCAGCTTCACCTCACTGATGATGCCCAACAAGGCTGAAACACGTGTATGGGGTTGCTGATGGTACTCTTGTTCAGAGAGGATTTGCCATAGCATTTTGGTGCTGGACTGCCCTTGTGGGCGGGACAAAGACTGATCTGCAAATGGATATTTCCCATCTGTGAAGGTACAGTGAGCAAAAAGCAATGGCTGCGAACTCTCAATGTGGTTAATAACCACTGAACAGGTTATTATGCCTTGTTCTTTCGAGAGAGGGGCGCCTGCTACCTTTTTTGTAACTTTCAGGGCGTGTTTCAAGTTGGTAGAAGAACGATGGATCAATATTTGAGGCTTCATTTAGTGGTCCAGAAGCAACAGAGGATTGTTAATGATAATTTATTCGGGTTGTTTATGGATCTCAGTGCAGTGTTTGATAGCGTCCCTATAGATAGCTTGTGGGCAGTTCTGCAAAAAATATCCCTGGTGAACTACTGTGAGCAACTCAGCTTTGGTACAACAGTAACACAGCGTTTGTCTGTTGTGGGAGAGGAGGTGAAGTTACAGACTCATACCGTATGGACAGAGGGGTTCGCCAGAGATGTGTTCTTGTCCGGTATTGTTCTGTCTGTACATTAATTCAATCATTGAGAGGCTGCTAGCGGCGAGTATGGACCCACCAAAAATGGGGAGGGATTGTAAACCAGTCTTGTTCATCGTGGAAGACGCAGTTCTGTTGTCCACCACACCCATGGGACTGCGCCTTGCTTTGTCACCTTTGTGGATTAATGTGGCAGACTGAGTTTAGAGATGAATGCCTCTAAAACCAAAGTTATGTTTTTTTTTTCCTCAAAGCCACCAGGAATCAAATCACTGAGTCTGGAGGTGGGGGGTAAAGTCTTAGAACAGGTTGGTTGGTGTGATTACCTGGGGATTCGGGTTTCAAGTGGGGGTCGTTGGGTTGTTCAGGTCCCCAAAGCCAACACTCTGCTGTAGAAGAATAGCTAGACATGGTAGGGGCGCAATAGGCACGGCCCTTAAACTATATCAAGCACAGGTTAAGGCGTCAACAACATAAAGGGTGGAAGTCTGGGGCCACGCTGACATTACTACCCTAACAATTTCAGAGAATACATTTTTTGAAAGCGATCTTGCTGCTCCCACAAACTACTCCAACTAGCACAGTGGGCATGGAGTGCGGTATTTCCCCCATTGATGAAGAAATAGGTATTAGACCTGTTTATTATTGGCTCTGGTTCTGGTGTAACGCAGTATTGGGAAGCTTTAGCACATGTAATGTCGCTGGGGGATGCTACAGGATCCAATGGCTGGCCCATGTCAAGCAATGGCTTGCCTTATTGGGTCTATCTGCATACTGGCAAATCCCACGAACAATGGAGGGTGAGGCAAAAAAGAGAGAGTTAAGGTGGCGCTTGATAGGTATAAACTGACCAGGGCACAGAAAATCTCATTAGCACTGGCCACTGGCACCAGCTACTTAGAGCTGAAAACTTCCCAGGGAATGGAATCATATCTGAACACTGTTCAGCCAGCCTATGCTTTAAAAGAGATAAGAGTTAGGTATGTGAAACCACTGTTCCAGTTATTCCAAATCGCGACTGCCAGGGAAGCGTTGCAGTTCTGTAAAATGACTAAGGACTTGAATGTGGGCTATTTTGTTTCCAAGTATATTCCAGGGCATGGTTGAGGAGGAAAAAGTACTGTACATTGCCGCCCGAGGCGTTTTGATTGGAGTGGGTCAAGTGTTAAGTGACTGTCTTGGCTTGGGATTTTAAAGTCTATGGGGGTCATTCCGACCCTGGCGGTAAGGGGTTAACGGCGCCGGTAAAGGTGCCGGAGCCGTCAACCCCTTACCGCCTCATTACGAGTTCTGCTCGCGGGACCCGCTAAGGAAGCCTGGTAATACCAGGGGTGCTTAGCGGATCCCGCAAGCAGACCAGGGTGCTAACAACGGGCCTGTTATTAACGGGCCCGTTGTTAGCACCCTCCCCATTCCCATTGAGCCCTATGGGGGCTCGAATGGGGATGTACCAGGTCCGGGTTCCTTGAATGAGGAATTACCAGGCCCTCCAAGGTCGGAATGGCCCAGTAATTTCTCATTCAAGAAACCCGTACCCGGTATGGGGGTAGCCATGCCACTAATAGCGGCATGGTTACCTCCATACTCGGAATGACCCCCTATGTGTTGTAATATATGTGTTTTAAAATGTTATACCAATTCATACTTGAATTTGTATAATGTACCTAAAAGGCTTTTTGACGAATAAAGGTTTAGGATGATGATTTAGCCATAGTTAATAATGCAGATTGCTTTTTAAAAAACGAATATTAGTCAGTTAAAACATAACTGCTAGCATGATATTTTTCTTTCCCCTTGCAGTTTTCAAATCTATGGAAGGGGTGGGCCCTCTAAAATGTGGGCGTGGCTAAAAGTCTGTTTTTTCCTTCAAACAATGGTGGCAACCCTACACAAGATGGGTATTTGTTAGTGTTTTCTCTTGATAGGTAATTGCCTATTGGTTTGTTTATTAAAGTATATATATATTTATAGAACATTTGTGGACATTCCTTTTTTAGAGTCTTTGTACTAATGCGGTTGGGGTTGTGCTCTGTACTTGGCAATTGTGTGCATCACCTCTTATGTTTTGCTTAGTAACCCCGAGTGGGAGGGGTATGCCCAGACGTGCGTCCCGTGCCTGCTGGTCCTAGAGAGTCAAGCAACTCCTCACTGATGAGGCCCAGCAAGGCCGAAACATGTCTGGGGATGCTTGTGGTCTTGTGCAGAAGGGATGTGACCAAGCAGTTCGGGCTGGACTGGCCCTTTTGGGGTGGCAACAAGCCTGATTTGCATTAGGGATGTAACGGTGTAACGGTATACCGTTAAAGATACCGTGAACCACTTAATTGAACAACAATAACCGTCACATTGTTTATACCGGTATACCGTTAAGTGTGCTTTTCAATCTGATTTGGAAATGCTGCAGTAAGCAAGTGCTGCGCAGTCTTGGTCTTGCACTGTTGGATGTGCCATCTTGCAAGCAGTATCAGTTGGAGCAGTTTTTAATGCCATTCCATTAACCACACGTGCCTGACACAAAAGCAGTAGGTTAGCAATAGGAAGAATAAATACAGTGCCAAGAGGGAAAAGGGTTTACTTTGGGTTGGCAGCTGTGGGGTTTAAATATTTATAATGGATAATATTTGCTAAACATATGACAATGGGGGATGTCCGTGGTTCTATCATTGAATTTACATATAATAAGTCACACTGCAAAGTTCACTCATCTGTGGGTATTCCCTGCTGCCATACCAAAGGGTAAGATGTCCGTGATTACTGAACACCTTTTGGCCCTCAAGTAAACTAAAGGCTGTATCGTAAAGAGAGCATGCGTGTGTGCGCACAAGCGTATACTACCATCAGCCTCCATTGATCTGTGGCATGCAGGTTATAAAGATGGCAACATGTTCATCTTCACCATTAGCCAGTGGGGGAGCTAAAAGCCTAAATGACCACTTAAGAAAAGCTATTCAGTTTGCTTTGCCAGCGCAGCAGGCCTCCTCTCCTCCCCCCTCCTCCTTCTCCTTCTCCTTCTCCTCCTCCTCCTCCTTCTCCTCCTTCTCCTCCTTCTCCTCCTTCTCCTCCTTCTCCTCCTTCTCCTCCTCGTCTCCACATGTGTTTGTGTTTGGTGGAAGCAAGGGGTGGCATTTCAGTGGAAATTATGTTGAAAAGCCCAATTCTGGCCCTGGGTGCCTGGTTTTGTTTGCGATGATAAATCTGAAAATTTATGACCTTTTTAGAAAATATTTGTTAAGATTGGTTAACTCCACCTGCTATACCGCGATAACCATGATATACCATCATTTGGCAAGAAGGTTATCGTACCGTCATAAAACTAATACCGTGAGACCCCTAATTTGCATATGGTCTTTCCCCTTTTGAAATGGCTTTGTAGGAGAAAAACGGTGGTCTGAAGTGTTGCCCAGAGCAATAACATGTTAAGATTAATTTGAAACCTTCCAGCCAGCACCTCTTGTTTCACTGACTGTGCCCTACATTTAGCCACTGGGTTGATTTAGAGAGAGTGAGAAGATTAGCCATGCATCACATTTAGACCAAATTGTGAAGACTAGCCATACGTCACATTTAGATAGATTTGTGATTATTAGCCATGTGTCACATTAGCTGTTTAATCTTCTTTCACCCAGAAGAACACTTTGTGTCTGGTGTTCCTTGCTTTGCAGGGATGGCCTACTGGGATTAGCCAATGTTTTTGCATTTAGAGGAATTTGTAGGAGTGTTGAGCTCGGAGGGGTGGTGCGGGCAGCCAGTGTATTGCACTTGAAAATAGGAGGCTACCAATGAGTTACAGCTAGATGAGCTCTGCAGACAGACTTGGAAGAAATGTTAGAGCAATGTACTAACCACCCTGCTCCTGCTCCCCTCAAACATACCTCCCCGCTACTATACATGCGCTGTAGGCTAGCCAAACTACACACAAACGCACACCAACCTGACCAACAATCAACCCCAGGCACTGGACCTTACCCCTCCAGATACAACAAGCTAGTGCACACAACCATAACGATCACACAAACTACACACAAAACACTCAAAACACGCACCCAACATAACAAAGACCCGCATTCAACAAACAAACCAGACATTGGGCCTCACCCTTATGGATACAACAAGCCAGTGCACGCCGTCAGCCCATCTGCATCCCAACACACACACACACACACACCAGTTTCTCCTGGTTCTGGACCTATCCTATCATTCTACCCTCACTAACCTAGCCCCGTCCTCTTTCTTGCAGAGTCACGTGAGCACCTGGAGACCGCCCCAGTGGTGGGAACGGTGCGCGGTATAAGTCAACATAAGATTTTAAAAAAATGCTCCTTCCACTAACACTTCCATAACACAGTGCGCCACATCCTGGATTCACAACTAGGTTGTGCGGCTATGAGGCAAGAAACGTAACCGTGATACCACAAGAACCTCTGAGCAGATCTTTGTGAAACATTCATATCGACTTCCTGCTGTGCAGGACACGTTTTCTTACACATTTTAAATGGTGCACTCTTTTCCAATTTAGCAAGCAATGATTTTAGAAATCATGTTCTCTTGGGACATGCGTATTTGTCCTGTGGGTGAGTTGAGAAAGACCTCTTGAAATAAAATATGCAAATGTATTTCAATTTCGGTTCACCACCTGTGACGTCACTCCCATTGCATACGCCAGAAACCACTCTTTTTATTTTTATTTTTTATTTTTAGGAATGGAGCCCCGAAGTTAAGGTAATGAAATAGGACACGTGGGCATATCGCTACTGGATTGCCTTCCGTCATTTATACCACAGAACTCTGGCGGCAGTAGATCCCAAGGTGGACTTGAAGTGCCACGAAGCGGTGGAGCAGGCCGCTGGTGGTGCTGGGGGTGATTGGCGATAGAGAGGAAGCCACAGCTCAGCATTAGCCAGAACCTTCATGCGAGGCTGAGCAGTCTGCCAAATGAGCCCCCAGGGGTGGAGAAAGCCGGAAGCTCACTCAGCAGTTCTACACGAAAGTCGCCAGGTGTGTTGAAAGCAGCAGACATTCCTGGCAGATCATATCATGCACGTCATGCAAAAAACCACAGCAGATCCCACTCCCGTCTGCGTGCTGTCCAGACACGGATATGGATGGGACCGCTTTTTTTTTCAATGCACACCCCTACTTACCTGCCTAGCTATGGACTTTTTTTGGGTGCGCAAGCGCTTCACAAAAATCTGGGCAACGCGATCGCAATGAGAACAGAGCGATGCCATGCCCCATTGTCTTCATCCCCAGTAGAGTGCATTGAAGCTGGAGGGGTCTGGTATAAAGCGCTATAGAAAATCACTAACAATAATTATAATTCAAGGAAAGTGAGAAGAATGTATCTTAAAATGTTAAGCTGTTTGTATATACTTTTCATGTCTTATGCTTTATGACGATTTAAGTTGTTATTGTTGTGGAAGGTTTGATTTCAAACCAAGAACACAAATAAAATACTAATTATAATAATCTGCGTCCATACATCTTCGGTACAAGAAGATAAAATCAGGAGGCCACTGACAATATGACATGTCACAAACCCACCATTTACAAAAAATGAAATCAGTTTCTGTAACCCACCTTCAAGACAGTGCTGTGCAACTAGTTCTATGAATTGGCTCGCATGGGTGATATGTTGCAGCCATGTAGTCCCCAGTTCAGACAAAAACAGAACACCCGAGTTGCTGAATGCCAAATGGGTATCCGACACGTCAGTGTTGCATTCATCCATGACACCAATCAATGCCTACCCCTTCAAGAGCACCCATCTTCAGGGACACTGCTGAGCCTTGTGTGTTTTGTGCTAGGCCAGGAACATCTTTACTGGAGTCTTTTGAGCTTTGCCTGCGTTTCATCCATTCCAAGATACCCATCGCCCCTCAGTGTTTTCTCAGTGGCTCTGGCCTATCAAGAGGACCCGTCACCTCTACGCTTTGTCCCCATCTGCTCCAGCATCACTGCTGAGATTTGCCTTCAAGGCCACCGTAAAACACCCTGCGCTGATTTTGAAAATAAACAAGTGCCTGGGCCCAAATATGTGCTAGAATGCCTGTGCCTAGTCGCTGCGGCCATCCACTGCTGCTCCTCAGTGTTAGCATATTTAGGGTTGGAGCTGCAACTTCCATTGACTCATTAAGTAAGTTATCCGCAACCCACAGCAGATGTGCGATTTATAAAGGGCAAAAGAACATAGCATACTAGTAGTGTTTGGAAATGAGACACCACATTTTTAATGGCTTCTTTACGCACATCATTCTCATTATCAATTTCCCCCGATTCTATAGGTAACAAGAGGAACATTTCTATTCACAGAAAACAGAGTGAAAGTGCTTCCTTCATATAGGAAGGTGAGGGGCAAATCATTACTGAGCTGATTAACTTGCCTATCCAACACCAACCACCCACAGCAAGATCATCTTCAATAAGTCTGCATGCGACATGGCCACTCCTCATTGGGGCACTCCTCATTAGCATTGACCGTTTACCTTGCCTTGCCGCTCTGCTGGCTGGTATTGCATTAGCTTTTCAGGGTGCCCACTGCCATGCATTGGTGACTGTGACACCAATTGCCACCATGTGCCCATTTTGTCTCCAAGACTTAGGGAACTGGAAGCCTGGCAAGTGCTTGCATAGTGGTGCACCCCATGCTGAATGCATTACAGAAGAAATAGGGGAAGCGCCCGGCTTAACAAGGCCTTGGATGTGCCCACTGGGTGTCCCGGTCTGCAGAGGTCCAACAAAGCAAGTGTCATACTGTAATGCTTTTGACTAAAACATGGCGTCTGTCATTTTGGGTGCTCCCGGAGACTGTTTTGAAGAAGGAGGCAGCTGGCACTTGATAACATTGCGAGGGACTCTTGCAAAGCTCCAGAAAAAAGTATATGTGGCTGTTTTCGCGCTTTCATGAGAAAGGGAAGTGTTTGCCTCTTGGGGTTGCCATGAGTCACTCTGGTCGGGGGCACATAGGAACTATCAACAGGTAGAGACTTTGAAAGCCAGAAAGCCCTGGAAAATGGCAAGCGCATTTGCAGATCGCTTTAAATGAGGGGTCCCAGAGCGGTAAGATAAAGAGAAAGCTTCTTTGGAAGAGTGGATGCACCGCTTCCATGCACGTTGCCGCGAGGATCTCTCTCTGCCTGCCTGTTTTGGAGCTTTCCAGTGAAGTTCTGGCGAGATGACGTGCTTTGCAGCTGTATCAATGGTGATGTATTTTATCCAAACTATTTTTATTAATTTATTTACTTATTTTTGTTGCATTTATTTATGTATGTATGTTCAGGTGAATAAAGAGGCCGTATAAGAGCCATTTTACAGTCTAGCTCAGCATTTGTGCATATAATTGCCCTCCAGTGCTTAAGGGTTCATTTTCTGTGCACTTTTGAAGCAAAACACATACAGACACTGGCACATATACACATGTGCGTGCCCGCATGCCCACTGAACTAGTGAGCTGACTCTTGTATAGCTGCTGCCAGCACCATATGCCAAAGCCACACATCCTGCTACAGCGGTTCTGTTCGCTATTACAGTAGCAGAGCAGCACCAATGTCATGTAGACTGAATAGAGCAGTGTATTGGCATGACCAATGTGAATGCCCCGCATTGGCACCTTCCAGCTAATTCTTATTCATGAAACTGGGTGACTATCGCGGGAGCGCCGGTGTGGCTCACATTGTTACTTTTTGTGAGACTACGACAGGATAACAATTAAAAAATAAAGTTGTCAAAACACTGCAACATAATTGAACAGTCTCTGTCAGTGCTCCGAAATAGGTGCCGGGGATCAGCCCTAAACACTACCACAAATGAAAAACTGCACTCAGCGTTGCCCCCACTGGGTCTCCATCTACTCCAGGAAATATATTCTGTCTGGCCGTTGCCCTTCTGAACCCCTCCCATTCCTCCATGCACCCAATGACTCTGTGAATTTGTTCTTTGGCCAACTATTCCATGACACCCATTGCTGCTCCACTGTGCTGTATCCACCCATTATACAATACACATCTCTGTTTGGCAATGTCCCTGTACCCCTCAGTGCCACTACCAGAGTTTGTCAAAGCCAGGACCAACACTGGAAGGTGGCACTGCAGCATGCACTCACAGCAGAGGGGTAAAAGACAGCGCCACCCACTTGACTCGCTGTCAACGGGTTACCGAGACAAAAGAGTCTGAAGGCCTCCAATAGCATTGGCACCCTCGTCCTGTCACACCAGTTACCCAAATGGGACAAGCCTAACCTGGGGTTACATTGCATATATGACAACTGTAAAAAAAAGAAAGAAAAAAAAAAGGAAAAAAAATAATAAAACAGACACTGGGTTAGGCAAAAGCTATTATAATTTATTATAAAACGTGCAGTGCTTATTGTGTTAATGCATGTACCATTGTCATGCCACTGGCCTTTCCTATGAACAGGGTACATTTGGAATTTTGGAGGGACAATGGACACCCCTCAAGTGACCGGAATAGTGGAGTGGCCTCGGGTGTGGAAAAGGAGGTGCAGGGACCGAAATGTATTTTTAAACAAGCATAACAGTGTGGGGTTTTGAGGATGGCATGGGAAAGGCACTTGCCAGGCACAGCCACAGTGGCATTAACTGGCCATTGATGGTAGCAAGTGCAAAATGTTATTAGTGCCTGGAAAATGCCCAATACTTAAACACAGGCCAAAACTGTGTCTTTGCCAATGCTTGTTTTTAACAGGACTTCAGAGAAGGACAAGCAGAGTGCTTATAAATCATTTGGCTGAAGGAAGAACTGGCCAGGACATTTTTATTGCACCAGGAGTTGGTTTACAACTCCAATGAAGTAATTAACACTCGGCTTTGAAATAGCAAGGAGAGGCACTTCAAAGCAAAGTTTGATGGGTCACGGCATCCCGCTCGGCTAAGCCAGATCCCGGTCAGTGTGGGGTAGATCCACCGTGGATAGAAGCCCAAGGCCGATTCGGCAGTGCCGCCCAGGTGAAGTGCAAGTCCCGGGTCTCGAGTGCAGTGCGACACACTTGAAGGCCAAGTGCGGCACCAGTTAGCACGAGTCACAGGCGGGGGATGGAGGTAGCAGCGGGGGAGTGTGCACTCGGAACGATGGGAGATCAACCTCAGAAAATGTGCGAGGCTAATACACACATTTTCCGATACTCGCCGCACAACAAATACATAGTCAAGTGCACTCTGGGGGTACATAGCCTAGAGGCACAGTCCTCCCTGTAACATTTAGTTGGAATGTGACAGACAGGAGTACATGAAAATCAGCAAGTGAAGGAAGGCAACACCTTCCTCCTGCCATGGACAGCCTTATTAAATATCAAAGGCTCCATGGATCCGCCCTGCTCATTGTAGTTCTGTGTGGTGGCAGCGCATACTGATGAGAGTTTATTGAGGCCTGGTCACAGAACTAACAAAGGGCAGGAAACCCCATCACCTTTTTGATATGCATCTGTCAACTTGAAGCCAGCTCCCGCCCCTTAGTATGAAGGGCAGTGATGTTTGGGACTACTGTTTACATTAGGCAACACCTGCTGGAGGACCCCCTTTCAGAGAGCATAAGTATGTGATTTGATGGAGACAGAAAGTCTGTTCTCGCAATGCCTTCAAGGGAGACCTGCGCTTTGATCAGGAGCCACAGAGAGCTCAATTAACCAGAGAGACCCTTTAATCCACAAAGACAGGAAGATGGGTGGGACTTAGTAGTACATGTTGTCACCCCTTACCTTTCCTGTGCCAAAGCACTCTGGTTATGACCTCACGCACAACAGAAGATTGTTGGTGGAGAACCAGGATTGGTTTAATAAGGTAGACTTAGGCTGCACCAATCACTCTGGTCCATTTGGCTATAAAAGAGGGTTGTGCTCCTCCTTTGGCAGATCATCCTATGACTTTGAAGGGAGTAAGGAGGACTAATTTGGATCCCGGCTGAAGGTACAGTGTGCCTTACAGCTTTTGCCAGTGAAGGAAGGTCAGGATTTCCAAGAGAGAAGCAAGATCCTTCCCCTAAACATCTCCCAGGAAACAAAGGGGGATACCAACCTCACAGCAGCTCCAAAACCGGTACCCAGCCAGCACACACCGTGCCCTGCCAGCAAGCCTCCTAAGTGGGAAGTGCCAGAGAATCTCTGAACAAAGGACAAGGCCGTTGCCCACAAAAACTCTCCTCAGCTTTTGGCCGTCTGCCTTAAAGGACGACACAAACCCTTCGAAGAAGCTAGGAGTGCCACGACAAGTATCAATCAGCGTCCATCGTTTAAGGACATTTTGGAGCCAATAAAGCCCATCGAGTTGCAACCGGCTGCACTGCTGACTGTTGTCATGCTGCAGTCACTAAAGCCGTCAGAGACGCCTCAACCAGCATTCCAGATCCACCAACCAGCACAGAGACAACAATTCTTGATCCTGAGCTGCCCTGTAGGCCAGCCTGCAGTCATGCGTCCAGCCTCGCTTGCCGAACAGCCTGCCGCCTGATACCCGGAGCTGTCTCCCGTCTTGAACTCTGTCGCAGAAGCTGCAAAGCATCCTGGAAACGACTCAATACGGCCTAGAACCAAAAACTCCTATAGCACAAGGTACATTGTGGTTCTGTTCCCCTGGTCCTTCTCGGAAGGTCCCTAGTGATGTTTTATGACCCATTGATTCTATGTTGAGAACGGAGGCTTCATCTAGTCTTACTCTCAACAAACAGAAGCAAAGAAAACATCATGGTTTAAACGTTTAACTGTTTAAAACATGAAACAAAATTAACCATTTTCACAACTTGAATCAAATGGCTAGGACTGCATTCCAAGATTGCAGCAATTGCCGCTCTCCAAAAATGGGGGTTTGAGCCTTCCTATAAAAGTCCCAAGACCATAGTACCTTGTCCTCTTCTTTTCTGCCCAAGGTCTCTTATCAGGGGAAGGGTGCGGTCAAGACTATACATTTGGAGAAGGAGATCAGCGCAGAGGGTCCACGGGGGATATGGGTTCCTGGGAAAAGGCCCAAGAGACACAGGGATCCCCCCCCCTTCTTCCTCTTCCTCCACATCCTCACAGGCATCTAGCTGTAAAAACTGGAGGGGGGGTCTGTACTTCTGCTCTCTATATGTTAGAGGAAAGGCACAGAGGACCCCAGCCAAGATTCTCTATTATGGTCTGTTATATAATTAATATTCAAGGTTATGTACACAATCACAATAACTCACTTTGCGCTCAGACAATCAACAATGGTAAATATATACAGTTCTACAGTGGTACCACAAATATTATCAGAGCTCATTAAAGTGCATCAACTATACTGTCAAAATGTCACACAGATCAATAAAGAGGAAACCAGCAGTAGAGAGAGGAAGGAAAGCAAGATGGTTGAACAATTGGCAGAATACTGGTCCCTACCAACTAGGCACAGTTCTGTGTGGAGATCCCCCCCCACCTGGGCAACCTGTAAAGCAAAGGTGTATCACAAGTCCTGTCCATATATTGTTCTATGAGTCTTATTTCCCTCTACAATAGTTCTACAGCCCCAATGTACCTGGAATTGTAGCGTTCATCGACGGAAAATCGACGGCCCTTCTTGAGTGCCCTTCCTTTAAGGCAGTAGTCAAAGGTTGAACGTCCGATGGAGAACAGAGTTAACTACGGCGGTGAAGTGGCAGCTTCTTTCCTAGCGGTGTTCGTCGACGGAGGAGCATTGGCGTCCTGCAAGGAAGAGGCATGCAGGGCACCTCGGTGACGATAGTTCTGGAACACAAAGAGATGATGAAGAACTGTGGCCCAGCAAGGGCGTCGAGACGTCGGCGTCTGTGGTCTTTAGTGGCGGGAAACCCACCGGCGGATGCTCCTCTGTGCATCGACGGTCGGGCCTTCTCCAGCGGGATAAAGCGGGCAGGGATGCAGACGAGAGCGTCCTTGGCTCAAATGAAGTTCTTAGGCAAACAGAAGCACGGCGGCTCCAGTCAGCGAAGGCGGTCGTCAACAGTGGTGGACAACAGTCCGGGCGCTTCTCTTTGGGATTCCGCGGCAGTCCCCATCTTCGGTCGGCAGCCTGTCGTAGGTCTGTCTACCAGGGAGCTTTGGCAAAGATCAGCTGGTGCACGATGGTCCCTCGTAGCACGGGAAGAGGGCGCCTTACCAGCTCCTCTCTGGGTCAGTCCTTGGAGACACAGCAGCTTTCAGATTGATGAAGGAGAGCAACAGCAATGTTTCTCTTCCAGCAGGGCTTCAAGGTTAAGCTTCATTTTCAACTCCAGTTTCTCTTCAGCTTCTGAACACGAATTCTAGCAGTGAGAGGCCCCGAGATATACTAGTTGATCTCCCATTCATTCTCCTGGGTCACACTCAGGCAACCAATCGGTCAGAAGGGCATTCATTCAAGCAGGCATCCAATCAGGTGCATAGTGCATTCAGGCCATTCACTCCTCTCCAGACACTCACAACAAGTTATGTGTATTGGGACAAATACCCAGCCATTCAACACTCCAAACTGCATTTATACCAGTTTCGGGCAGGGCTGTCTCATTCATTGTGTCAAACACCAGATGCTAGACACCCACAACACAGAATGCGTATTCCTCACACACTCCATTCACCCAGGTCCCACCCACAAGGTGTACCCACAACATACAGTCACTGGGAAGGCTCCAGCCAGGCTGGCCTAGACTTCACAACAACACCATATATGGAACTTCCACCCAACAGCCGGTCAGGGGGAAGGGACAGAGTTAGGGATTCCCAGGACTTTGGGAAAACAAGGTAACAGGCAATAGAAAGCAAGAGGCCACGGGGGCCATCTTGTTTCCTATCAGGAATCAACTGATTCCAATGGCAAGGCCTGGGTGTCCCAAAATGGAGGATACTCAGGGCACCTGTCAAATTCAGCATGGAGCTGCCATCAGCCCATACCCTGCTCTGTGGGCCACACACAGGTGCCCAAAAACATACACTAGGGTGTTAAGTAGTCAGCTGGAGACAAACAGGGTTTTCTTTCACAGTGGTTTATTGCACAACAAATACTGGTCACAGATCAATACATTTAGCCAACTGATGACGGTTCTTTTCACCTCATAGGCACAGGCGTTCTGTCTTACTTTACTTGCAACGGCTTCTGCTGGCCTTAATTAGTTCCAAGATAACAGCCAGGCGATTACAGGCATTTCACCCTTCAACCTGTCCGCCGGCCATGAAAACGAAATTAACAAGATATTAATAGTACACACTTCACCACTCTGAATCCTTCTTCTCTCCACTGGAAGGTCTTGAGCCTTGGTCCGGGTACGGTGTCAATCTGTGAACTTTCCGCTTACTACTAGTAAGCCCACTCGTTATCTTGGCTGGTCTCACTCCACTCGGGTGCGGCGTCTCTCGCCTCGCGCTGCTCCTGAAAAATAAGACGCCTCCTGAGTCTCTTGGAGTTGCATTTAATTCTTGTCCGGCCCCTCCCCCGTAATCAGCCCCATGTGTTCTCAGCAACGGTTTTAACACACCTGATTCAGATTCCCCACCTCCTCCCTGCTCCGTCCACTGTGGGCTAGCCCTGTACTTTGTTTGTGTTTGGGTGGTTTTAACATAAGGAAACCTGGTTCTCCCTTTCCTTTTTCTCTTTTCTTTACCCGTCTGTGTGCCTCCCCCCTGATGCAGTATTTCGTGGGGCATTTTGGGATCTGTAGTTTGGCTCTTTTTATTGATGGCCAGCACTTGACAAGACTCTTCCTCAACTCCCTCCTTTCTCCCAGTGTCCAGGGTGGCTGCCACTGCTTCCACCTCACATACTCCCTCCAAGGACCCATGCCGTTCGGGCAGGTCCATGGCACGTGACAAATAATCAGCCACCATCTGATATTTTCCTGGTTTATCTATAGTCACGAACTGGTAAGGTTGTAGCGTCAAAAACCATCTCAGAACTCTATGGTTGGTCTTTTTGTGTAGCCAACCATTTTAGTGGTGCATGATCAGTAAAAATGGTAAACCATCTACCCAGTAGGTAATATCGAAGAGACTCAACAGCCCATTTTATGGCCAGGCATTCCTTCTCCAGTGTGGAGTATGGAATCTCGTGTGGAAGCAACTTCCTACTGATGAAGGCTATTGGGTAAAGGTTTTGCTCAGTCCCCTGGGACAGCACTGCTCCTAAACCACATCCCGAGGCATCCGCCTGCAAATAGAATTCTTTTGAAAAGTCAGGACAACGGAGAACAGGTTTTGTGGAAATCATCCGGATCAGCTTCTGGAATGCTTGCACTGCCTCTGGGGTGATCTGTAGGGGATGGTTGGTTTTCAGTGCATCTGTAAGCGGTGCAGCTATGGTAGAGAAGTGTGGTAAAAATCTCCTATAATACCCCACAAACCCCAAGAAGGCTCCAATTTCTTTCCTAGCTTCGGGAGGCCTGAGTTTCTGTAGGGCTTGAATCTTGTCCAAAAGGGGGGTTATCACCCCTCCACCCACTGCATACCCCAAGTATTTGGTTGTGTGTGCTGCCAGTTTAGTCTTTTTTGGGTTAATGTGCAGACCAGCTTCTTTTAATGATTGTATTACTTGGGTCAAATGTGCCAGGTGTTCGTTCCACGTATGACTGAAGATTACTATGTCATCCAAGTAAGCCGCAGCATATTCTTCGTGTGGTCTCAAGATTTTATCCATTAATGCCTGGAATGTGGCCGATGCCCCATGCAAACCAAAGGGTAGGACAGTGAACTGAAATAAGCCTTGAGGTGTCGAAAAGGCAGTTTTCTCCTGATCTGATTGGTTGAGGGGTATCTGCCAATACCCTTTGGTTAAATCTAGGGTGCTCAGGAATGAGGCTGAACCCAGTTTTGCTATCAGTTCATCAATTCTGGGCATCGAGTAGGCTTCATAGTGGGATATTGCATTCAACTGCCGAAAGTCCATACAAAACCTAGTAGTACCATCAGGTTTGGGTACTAGGACCACTGGTGAGCACCATGCGCTTTTAGATGGCACAATGGTTCCCAATTCGAGCATGTTATCTATTTCCTTGGCCATTTCCCCACGTTTTGACTCCGGAATTCGATAAGCCCTGAGCCTTACAATTTTCCCTTCTTCCGTGGGTATAGAGTGGGTAGCCATATGTGTTCTTCCTGGTATTCCTGAAAAAATCCCAGCCACCTGCTTCAAGGTATCCAATAATTCGTTCTTTTGGGATTCACTCAACTGTTCCCCCATTTCCACATCTTGAAGACTACTATGGCTATTAGGGACCATTTGCTCTGAGACTGACATGTCGGAGAGGGTTGAACATAATATGTCAGTTCCTTCTTTCCATAGCTTGAGCAAGTTAATGTGATAATTCTGAAATTTATTTTTCTGTTCGGGTTGTTCCACCTCATAGTTTACAGGACCCAATATTTTTGTTATCTGATACGGGCCCTTCCACTGAGCCAACATATTGTTCGTGTGTGTAGGTGTAACGCTCACCCGATTCCCACGGAGGCGCAGGTCTGGTTTCGAGTGCTGATGCTTCTTCAATGGTGAAGCGCAGGCCTCTGAAGATGGACAGGAAGGGCCCTCTACTCTGGCTTCTCCGGCTCGCAGGAATATTCCCCTGTGCGTGAAAAGGGAGTATTACCTACTGACTGAGTTATGCTCAAGCCTCCCACTCTCTTCCAACTCTCCACGATACCCTTCCACGATTCGCCGTGAAGTCTCACCTCAGGGTCTGAAAGGACGAGCTCTCCATCCTGCTTCTGACGCAGGGGCGCGTTGAACCCAGTTACTTCACTGGATTGAGGTTGGATGGGAGTTCAGGTAAGCTTGATTATACTGGTAAGGCGCTGTAAAAGTTCTGTTGCAAGTTCAAAAGTTCAAGCTTTAAATAATAATGTTCATTGTCTTTTTTCAGGTGATGAATGAAGATTCCTTTGGAGACTTCTTCCAACAAAGCGCTGATGTTGATGTCTTTTCCCCATAGGGGCCGGGGTTCGGAATGCCGGAGATATGGCGCCGACCCGAAGTGAAACGTGCAGTTCCAGTAAAGATCTGGTAAGTCCTAGATGAGCGCTCAGGTAATGTTTTTGCATTTGCTCATCTAATGTCTTTGTCTTTTTTCCCCATAGGGGCCGGGGTCCTGCTTGGAAGCAGCAAGACCCGAAATGAAATGGGAATGACCCAACAGGTAAGTCTTAGAAGGAAACTGAGCTTTTCCTATTCCCTTCCTTCTCTCACCTCTTATTCTTGTCTTTTTCTCTAGGCTCTGGGAAGTGGCTGTGTATCCGGATGATCGCTGCTGAAGATGGAGGAACCCAGGAAAGGTGAGTGAAATGCATCGCTGCAGCGATCGCAACGAAATGCTTTTAAAAATGTCTTCCCTTTCAGGATCGTCGGTGATGTCTCCGTGGTGCAGATTAGCTGGTAGGTCTCTTGTCTCCCTTTGCAGGTGGCCCAGGATGCCGACAGGCGTGGCTGAAGTCCAGATGCAGGAGCTGACACGGTGAGCGTCCAGCTGCGAGGAGCAGAACAACGCGAAGCGTGAGTTGCTGATCGGGTGTGGTTTAAATAGCTTTGGAAGAAGTTCCAAGTGTGTATCCTTCCTCCGATCAGGTATGTATCCTTCCCCGACCACACCCGGGTGGAAAGTCGTCCCACAGGTAAAGTAGTTCCTATTCAGGCCTCAAGAGGGCCTGGATGTGGCAGCATGGTCTGCATCAGGTAAGTGCACATTAAAACACTTGAACACATGTCTAGTTTTATGAGCCTGGCGCCTAAGGCGCCAGGACAGGGGTCCAACATGAGCCTGGCGCCTAAGGCGCCAGGACTGAGTCCAAATGGCCCCAGCTTGGGCCCGCTGGCACTCCCCTGGGGGAAATGATGCATGCCTCTGGGGTTGCTGGGTCGGACCTGGTTCCTTGGAGGTAGGCATCATGACAGTAGGCAGCAAAACCAATACCTCATCCCCTACCTTCAAAGTTCGAGGTCGGCTCCCTTGGTCATAATACTTCTCTTGTCGGTCTTGGGCCCTCCCCAGATTTTCTTAAGCAAAGTCTCTCAGTTTGCCTAGATGTTCTTTTAGGTCATTAACATATTCGGTGAGTGAGGTTTCCCCCTGTTGTTCCCAGGTGTCTTTTAGTAGGCCCAGTATGGACTTGGGCTGTCTTCCGAATAACAATTCAAAAGGGGAGTATCCGGTTGAGGATTGCGGGGTATCCCTTAGTACCATCAACACCCAAGGTAGAACCCAATCCCACCCCAAACCTGTGGGGCTGGTGGCTCTTCTTATCATCTGTTTAATAGTTTTGTTATATCGTTCCACCAACCCATCTGTTTGGGGATGGTACACTGAGGTTTTCAAGTGTTGAATTCCTAAGGTCTTACACACCTCCTTCATAACTACTGACATGAAGTTACTCCCCTGGTCTGTCACTATCTCCAGTGGAATTCCCACTCGAGCAAAGAACGGCATAAGCACATCGCATACCTATACCTGTCTTGCTGAGATTCCCCTTAAAGGGAAAGCTTCGGGATAGCGAGTGGCATAGTCCACAATCACTAAGAGAAACCGGAACCCTCTACTGGTGGGCTCCAATGGCCCTACAATGTCCATTCCTATTCTCTGGAAGGGTTCCCTAATCAGGGGCATTCTTTGTAAGGGGGCTCTAGCCGGTATATGATGACTAGTTTTTTGACATATGGCACACTCTTGACAATATCTGGCTATTTCCGCATATACTCCAGGCCAGTAGAAATTCTGCAACACCCTTTTCACCGTCATGTTTTCCGCTACGTGCCCCCCTGTTGTGTGGTCATGGGCCAGTTGGATCAGAGTTTTCCGGTATGACTGGGGAACCAGCAATTGCTCCCTCTCCTGATTATCGGAACCTCTGGTCACACCCTATATATTAGCCCTTGGTTTTCCTTGAAGTATGGAGTAGTAACTGGGGTCCCGCTCATTGTTTGGGCTTGTTCCCTGGCCCTTTTTAAGGTTTCATCTAGTCCGGTTTCGGTTCGGAACGAGGGAAGATGGTCTCCCACTCGCCAGTCTATGAGGGCAATTTCCATCCCTTTTCCCTGTTCTCTTCCATATTTTTTCTCTGGCTTTTTGTGAGTTTCCCCCTTCTTATTGGTACCCCGATCTCTGTTTTGGCAAATGGAGCTTCCTTTAGCCATTTGTCGAATTCTGGAATATCTGTCCCTATTAGTACCGGGGCTGGTATGGCCGGAATAATGGTTACTTTAACTGGTATCTCTTGTCCCTGTAGCCCCAACAAAACGTCTTTCGTAGGATACCTTTTTACGTCCCCATGCACACATTTAACGTCAATGGTTCTCACCTTTCCTGGATCTTGCTCACTCGCATGCGGTTGTATGGCCGTCTGTCTGCTACCGCTGTCCATCATGGCTTGTTGGGGACGTCCATCCACCGTTACCTCTATCACATAGGGCAGTTTCTTCTGATGTCCTGGAGCTTGTAGTGTTCCAATGTCCATTGGTTCTGCCTTGGTTTTTCTGGCACAGAACCGGGCTATATGGCCCCATTCCCCACATTCGAGGCATTGGGGTCTGTCCCTTTAGGACACTGGTTCCGTTGTTGGGCTTAGGGTCTGGCCTATTCCTGGGTTCTTGGATTGCTCCCCTGTAATTGCTGCGCATAATAGGAGTTTCGTTGGGGGGCCTCGCTGGTGGTGTTGTGAATGTGCGGGGTGTTCCGGCTTTTTGATAAGCGGTGGCCACATCTATGGCTTCCGACAGAGTAAGGTGGTGATGTTGCCTTACCCACCTTTGTATGGGACTAGGCAGGGCGTCAATGAATTGTTCCATCATTACCTTTTCCTTAATCTGTCCAATCGTGGCTGTGTTGGGTTGTAGCCATTTTTCTGCCAAATCCTGTACGTGGTAGAACAGTTGCCTGGGGTTCTCTCCGGGTTTCACGAAACTGGAGCCTATAGGACTCCTCATCCATTCCCAGCCTTTCCAACACTGATTTCTTGATATCCACATATGGGGTGTCCCCTGTGGGATTGGTAGCCTGATAGGCTCCCTGCATTACTCCCGTAAGCAGGGGCACCAAAAAGAAAGCCCATCTGTCCTGTGGCCATTGTGCTGCTCGGGCTATTCTTTCAAAGTTTACAAAGAAATAACTAGGGTCATCCCCTGCCTGGTATTTTTGAAGTACGTAGGCGGTAGGGGGAATAGCTGGATGTGCCCGTTGGTTAGCCATTGATTCACCCAGAATCCTCAATGCTTCTCTTCCTTGTTCTTGAACTGCTGTTTGCACTTGTAGAGCCTGTTGTAGGGACTGCCGGTCCGCCTGGGCTTGATGTCCTTGTACTTGCACCAACTGCTGTAGTTGCTGTTGGCCTTCAGCCAATGCTTTTAACACGGCTTCCATGCTGCTGGTGATTTTTGCGTTCCTCTGCGATCCCACCGCTGTCACCACTGTTAAGTAGTCAGCTGGAGACAAACGAGGTTTTCTTTCACAGTGGTTTATTGCACAACAAATACTGGTCACAGATCAATAAATTTAGCCAACTGATGACGGTTCTTTTCACCCCCTAGGCACAGGCGTTCTGTCTTACTTTACTTGCAACGGCCTCTGCTGGCCTGAATTAGTTCCAAGATAACAGCCAGGCGATTATAGGCTTTTCACCCTTCAACCTGTCCGCCGGCCATGAAAACGAAATTAACAAGATATCAATAGTACACACTTCACCACTCTGAATCCTTCTTCTTAGGCGGCCGTTTCTCTACACTGGAAGGTCTTGAGCCTTGGTCCGGGTACAGCGTCAATCTGTGAACTTTCCGCTTACTATTAGTAAACCCACTCGTAATCTTGGCTGGTCTCACTCCACTCGGGTGTGGCGTCTCTCGCCTCGCGCTGCTCCTGAAAAATAAGACGCCTCCTGAGTCTCTTGGAGTTGCATTTAATCCTTGTCCGGCCCCGCCCCCGTAATCAGCCCCATGTGTTCTCAGCAACGGTTTTAACACACCTGATTCAGATTCCCCACCTCCTCCCTGCTCCGTCCACTGTGGGCTAGCCCTGTACTTTGTTTTTGTTCGGGCGGTTTTAACATAAGGAAACCTGGTTCTCCCTTTCCTTTTTCTCCTTTCTTTACCCGTCGGTGTGCCTCCCCCCTGATGCAGTATTTCGTGGGGCATTTTGGGATCTGTAGTTTGTTTCTTTTTATTGATGGCCAGCACTTGACGAGACTCTTCCTCAACTCCCTCCTTTCTCCCAGTGTCCAGGGCGGCTGCCACTGCTTCCACCTCACATAGGGGCACAGGGTTGTACCCCCACCCATGGGTGCCATAATGGTATCCCATGGGTCTGTACACCAAACCAAAAGAGAGAGCTGCACCGCCAGGAGTCCCACATGAACTCCTGTGTGGAAAATACAAGAGAACACACAATTAAAAAAAACAGTAAAGGACAAGGATACGGAGGCCCTGTCCCTCCGATGCATTCCCAGCATCACACTAGCCCCAAATGAAAGTTGCTTAAAAAGACAGAGGTTAAAAAGGAGTACGGGGTACTGAAGGACCTTATGGGAAAGCCCTTTTATTTTATATGCAAATATTCAACACCTGCGCTCGGTGGAGTGGAAACCTTCTGAATCAGAGGGGTTGTTTCTGAGGCAATGATCAGGAAGCCTTTGGAGAAACAGGCATGTGACAAGCTAAAGGCGGAGTTCCCTCGACCCTGCCTGCCTGATAAGTTGGCTGTCAACCCAGAGAAAGATCAGTCCATGGTGTTTTTTCTGTCCAAGAAAGGAAAAGATCCCAGGAGAGGCATAGATAAGGCTCTTCGTACGAGCCAAGATGAGCTACTAGGTATGCTGGGGCCCCTCACGCAGATCTTCGACATGCTGGAGTAAAGTGTATCGCTAGAATCTCCAGTACATGTGCCAGTTCTCCTGGGCTAGGTCCAAAGGTGTATATGCCTGCTGGGGAATGCCAACACGGCATTATCTACGGAGCACAGGAAAGGCCTGTTAGAATGGATTTCGAAACTCTGCTGTGGTGAACAGATGCTTAGGATGCCACCCTTGTTCGTGAAACAGGGAACACTTCTGTGAAGGAAGCCAGGACAATTCAAGGTAGCTTGGGGAGCAGCCAAGGCTAAGTCTCAGGAGAAGTGAGGGTGACCCGAGGTCTTGGGTGAGCACACAGTAGGACATCAAGAATTACCCTTAGACAGTGGTATATCAAAAATATACAATTTATTAGGCACAGAACAAACACAAATGAATAATGGAAAACACAATGTCACTACCAAACACACACTAGGTAAAATATAGACAGTCACTTTTCGGTCAATGTGGATTCCCGCCAAAACCTGTAATGAGGGAAAGCAGACACACTTTAACACATTGACAAACTCCAGAGATGGTTTTCTCTAACTTTAGAATTCCAGCCCTACGAAGATTGGAGTATTGTGCTCAATGTAAAGTTTGTCCTTAAAAGCGATCAGTGATGCGTAAAAGCACAAAGTATAAGATTCAATGGGGTGGTAAAGTTAGAGGAGGATTCTGGAGGGAGGGAAATTTGGTTCCGAGAGTCAGGGGGAGGATCTGCTGTGGATAACTAAGCAGTTCCCAACTTTTGGACAGTTTTAGGAAGCATAGGCCACTCAAGCCAAGGCAAGGCAAGGACCACAAGTGATCCTTTGTTCGTAAAAGGGGGTTGGATGAACTAGGGGGCACCAGGAAGTGGTACAAGTACTCCCCTCCCTTAGCTCACTCTGGGATCAAACTTGGCAGGTTTGATGAAGGTCGCTTTGAGTACGAAATCCCCTCCTTGGGTAAATTTCAAAGTGCTCAGGCGCTGCGGGTGCAGATGTGGGTCTGGTTTACATCTGGAGCTGGATCCCTCATCTCGAATGCAGGACAAAGAAAGAACTGATACAGCTGGTCTCAAGACACTTGAAGAAAGGCGTGAAAGTCACCAGCAAAGAAAGCCACTGTCGCACACTTCTCTCTCGCGGCCCAAAACAGCTGGGACAATGAGATTTGGCAAGAAGATGCTTTGCAGTGCGAACTTGAATTTCCCCACAGCTCGAACCGAAATGCGATGAAACAGTGCTCCAGCACGGGTGCCAAGGTACAAGCTGGTCAGTCCACTAGAGGGACACTTCCAAGAAGGCTCGTTTGCAGGGCACAAAGGAGGCATCGAGAGCAATTGGTCTCAGCCCTCTAAGGGGTTGAAGCACCTCTGCAGGCTTTCGGACATAGAGCGCCAAGCAGTTATCTACTGGGACAACAGCGGGCTCAGGGTGCCAAACCTTCTCTTCGTGGTTCAAGATAGTCCTTGGATCTGCTTCGTTTCTCTGGATACTTGGCTCCACGCATAGGTCAATTCGGACCTACGAATGATCTGCGGGTCTGCACTAAGGACCCCTCCTCACATCCCAAAGTTCAGGGGAGGACTTGCACCTAGCTGGCCAATGAGGAGATCTGCCCAACTCATGAACGCCAGCAGTGGTACAATCAGGGACTACTGCGGCTCTCATGCCCTTGCGCACAACAGACATCCTAGCACCAATAGTGTGGTGACAGTCCCAGCCCACTTCCTGTGTACCTGCACACGTGAAATGCAATAGTCTGCTAAAAGGACTCCCCAGGTCACATAGATCAGGAGGAAGGCCAACTGACAAAAAACGGCCAAAGGAGACGACAAAGACTGTGTGGCACCGCCATGGTGGACACTAACCACAGCCATGAGCCAAACAGAGTAAGCGTGGTATGGCTTGGTAAAAGTTCATAAAAATACATTTAAAAGCTTCTGCTGCCACCAGTCTATTCTTAGGCACATTGTCCAGTTACCAAAAAATCCTTACTGAATGACTGGGGCTTGAAAACCCAAGGAGCCCAGTGCACGGTACAGTAATGTACTTTGCGCACTGAAATACAATTGCCAAAAGGTGGCAACAAAGTCATAAGACTAAGGGAAACAAAGTTTCCAGTACTGACTGTCAGAAGGACAAGTCAGTTTTCCCAGAACGATTAGCAAAAGCCTAGTGGAGTGTAGCTGAAGGCTGTGCTCCTCTGTAGAAAGTCAGGAGAGGAGGCAGAAACGAAAGCAAAGTTTGAGGGGGTCCAGAAATATAGAGGTAAAATAGCAGTAAGTGAAATTTTACCTAACACTTATACGCTTAGATCCAAAACTGGCCGATATGGCTGCAGCTGAGGCAGTTCCCAGGGCACAGGAGTTGTTGTTTGGTAATCCATTTGTAAGGGCTCTCTCCTGATTTGTCCACACATTCAAGGCCCAAAGAATCATCAAGAAGGCTTTGTCTCCTAGTGTTTTTGCCAGGACTGCGAGAAGCAGAGCCCGCTCTTCCGACTGCCCCTTTCAGGGCTCTGCACGCCAACGCAGTATGCTTCCACGAGTATGCATGCATGATTGTTTTCTGCCAGGGGCAGTACAGAGGTCTTCTTTCCACAGCGAGATGCTCAATGGAGGGGTTGTGCAGTCAGAGGAGTAGGTCGTGGCAGATCTGCATCAGGTGAGCAGTTCGTCTTTAAGTGTTTCTTCCCAGGTAAGGCTGTGGGGGTGGTTAGCTCTTTTTCCACCCAACTGCAGACGGTGTCTGGGTTTCGGATAGAATTGTACTCCCCTCCCTTTCAGCAAACTCTTCCTTGCCCACTAGTTTTCAGTTGGGATAAGCAGGTTGCCATGGACAAAGAGGTGCAAGACCTGATTTCCAATGGGGCTGTGGTTCCCACTTCCTATGGTTACTCTCTCTTCCTCAGTTCAATCTTTCTGGTGGCGAAGCAAGACAGGGGTTCAGTCTGGTAATAAATCTCAAGGTCCTTAATGTTTTAGTGGTATACCAGCACTTCAAAAAATGGAGGGGATTAATCTCCTCAGAGACTCTCGCCTTCCAGGGGACTGTATGGGCAAGATTGATCTCAAGGGCGATTATATGGTAGTTCATCAGGAGGATCTGCAGTTTCAGTGGCAAGGTCCCCGTTGGCAGTTTGCCCCTCTCCCATTCGGGCTGACCTTGGTTCTGTTGCACTTCACAAAACATTTGCACCCTGTGATGACGTTTTTGCGTGCGAGGGGTGACAGGATAATAATGCATCAGGACAACATGCTTCTTTAGCCCAACAGCAGGAACTGCTGCAGGTCCATCTCAGGCTGGCAACCTCTCCACTTCAGAGCCTGGGGTTTGTCATCAACCTAGACTGTTACCTTCGCAATGCATCCCATTTCTGGGCTTGCTATCGATTCCCATTTGGGCCAGCTTCTTCTTCCCTCCAAGACAATTCAGGACATTCAGAGTCAGATCAGGTCTGTGCTGAAAAAGGGTCTCTTTCCCTGCGGGTTCTAGCAAGGATAATAGGCTGTTGTCGGCCTCTATTCAGGCCATTTTCCCGGGTGCCCTGCATTATCACGTGCTTCAGAGATTGAAGATCGCTCATTTATGAAAGGGATTCCATACTCACACATTGTCAGTCTTTCTCAGGAAGCCTCACAAGAGCTTCAGTGGTGGTTTCAGCACATCGAGGCATGGAACAGGAATGCTTTCTTTGGTCTGTCTCCCGATGTGGTGTTGGAATCAGACACCATTCTATCAGGATGGGGGGCAAGGTGACAGGAAATATCCACTGGCGGAAAGTGGTCTGTTCAGGAGAAGTCTCTACATATCAATTGTCTCGAGCTTCAGGCGGGGTCCTTTGCGGTGAAGAGTCTGGCCAAGAACAAACTAAACTGTAGCATCTTCCGGGGGATGGACAATGTCTCAGCGGTACGTTACATCAATTAGCTGGGAGGGACGTGATCCAAAATGTTTGGCGGATCTGGCCTGGGATTTTTGGCATTTCTGCCTCAACAGGGGGATAAATGCTGCAGGCAGAGTTTGTCCCGGGTCTAGTGAACACAGTGGATTGGAATTCCAGGTTTCTCCGGGATGGAAGTGACTGGAAACTGGATTTAGAAGTTTTCCAGCTCCTGGTGGGTGTCCAAGGTCCATTTTGTACCAACCTCTTTGCCTCTCACCTCAATTGTCAAGTGCATCAGTTCTTCAGTGGGCATCCAGATCTGGGCGCCAAGGCAGTGGATGAGTTTCTACAGGACTGGAGGAGTCTCAGGG